>NW_022146479.1:8017907-8739612 GCF_002938485.1 Sitophilus oryzae
GTACTATATGTATATATGATACGACTATAACAGTATAAATAAAATAATACCTATCAAAAAATCTTAATTTAATAATAAACACATTTTTTGATTCGATATTTTATGGCATTTATGTGGGATATGTAAACTATCTTTAGTGAATTTTATTTTTCTCTTTTTATTTTTACATTTTTTCTTTTCTTTTCAGACGCGATTTAATACTACCATACTCCATACACTGTCGCCTAGCGGCCGAACCGGCAGGGATATTATTAATTAACTCGAGGACAGTTAATGAAATTTACATAAGAAAATTTTGCCGATGGTGTCCCGACGGATTACATGCAAAGGGTGACGCTCCAGAATGCGACGCTTCCTTCTTCCGAAGAGGAGACCTGTAATTTTGTATGAGCTGGGTGTTCTAATGGAGATCCCTTGTAATGCTAGAAGTTTCGGCCGGATACGACCTGGCACTGCTGGCACCCAAGCATATGCCCAAGCCACCCCAAGCTACGAGACTTATCGTGCACGTATTGCGTGGCACCTCGAGGGCGTAGGGGACGGGATACGGACACATTTGATGATGAGGAAGGGGGTGAGGCCGTAGGGGGTCCCGATGGTAGGTCGTTCGATAGGATAGGAAATTAAAAAAATATCTCAAATGAGGCTGTTTAATTTGGGATTAAGAGTGACTGCTGAGGCACAATTATCGTAATGGGTCAAATCTTTAGAACAGAGCAACCACACTTCGGACGCGACGTGATTTGCTTTTTTTATGGGTAGTGATTCGTGATAGAGAGGCTAGCATACCCCAGCTCAGCCAGAAACCAACCAAAGTAAATTTATTTTATTTTTCTCTATTACGAGATCCTAAACTGATTATTTTTTTAATTTTTCTAGGTTAATTCGAGCTTGTGGCATGTATAAGCCAAAGAAGATCCCAGATGAAACATTACAAGACGTGTGTGATTGGTCTTAAAGCTTCTTCTGGTTCTCCCAGACTCCCAGGCAAGGTCGAAGTTCAGAGGATCGTCCGATGTCCAGGGAGTTGGGGCATTCGGCATGCCCAAGTGCAGCTTGATGCCTGGCCTTTTATTAATGGGACTGACCATCATAATAGAACTGAAGAAATACTGGTGGAGGGATATGGATATGGTGGTAAGTTTATAATAAATTTTATACTTATTATTTGTGATTATTCTAATATTACATCCTAAAAAAGACCATATTATTATTCTGTTTGTTAATACTCATATAATATGCTATTTTATGAAAATTTACAAGCCTTTGCATTATAATTATTTTAAACTAACTTTAATATCTTTAAAACTTTAATATCTGCCGAAATTATATAGGGTGATTCTTAAATAAGTGCAAATATTTTCAGGGCTGGTGTAGATTTCGATAAAAGAAATATATTCGTTCTTTTCGAGTTTTTCAAATAAGTCTAAAACCGTGTTATTTTACTTTGAAAATTAAAAAAAAATGATTTTTTGCTTAAATATTGAGAACCACCTGGATCTTTTCTGGAATTTCTTTTTTGTAAATTTAATCTACTATCTATGTTGATAAATTATCAAGAACTTATATTTTTAAACTAAAAACTAAGAACAATAATTATTGCAAAAATTTTTCCATAAAATTCAATTGAACGTGTTTCTCAGATCAAAATATACTACCCCTAAAAATATTTACACTTATTTAAGACTCACCCTGTAAAGTAACTGATAAATTGATTGAGTTGGGGTAAATTGCTTTGCAAAATTATTTCATTGATCTAAAATTTATTTTCCAATCTAACTTTTTTTATTATCCAAATTCTTTATTATGTATATGCAGTATGTCCTCGGATTGTCTTTACAAGAGGATAAACTTTTTTATTATTGACATTTTGAAGAAAATGCATCAGGAATTTGCTTGTAAAAATATGTAAGTTTAAATTTAATCTTTGGAAAAATTGTCTTGATTAAATTTAGATATTTTGAATATTATTTTATTATGTATGTGAGGCATACGATAAAACTCTGGTTTCTATCTACTATTGCCAATTTCATTTAAAACATATACCGTATGATCGACAAAAAACGGCGTCAGCGATGGCTATGGAATGCGCTGTCATTTTATATGTAAATTTATATGGGAAATGTCATCGATGTTCATTTCCCAGCCAACTGGACGCCGTTTTTTTTTCGATCATACGATTTAAACGATGATGAGCTAGAAATTTTATTTATTTTTTTATTTTAGGAAGTATTGCAATATGGCCTAAAGACTGGTCTGTCCTCTCATATCTTACAATGTAGCAGCTGTAAAAATAGCTTGTCCTATCTCATGAATCAATCTGGAAGAGGCAACGTTCTGTTACATATGTAAGTTTATAATTTTATTTATTTTTCTTAACACTAAATAACTGGCCTTATGTGAATAGTTTAATGATTTGTATGATTACATTTATTTTTGTAATTAAGTTGTTATTAACTGTTTGAAAAACATTTTAGGGTATAATAGAGCCAATACTTATTAATTTATTTGATGTTAGGGTATATTACAGTATGATTACAATACATATTCTGCATATTTCTATGACTCGGTTAACCTCCCATATGTTAATGGAACAGATTGAACAGAACAAATTGATAGAGCTACCTGCATTCTCCTTAAAAGTAAGAAACATTTTAAATTTTATACTTAAGACTGATTTTTACGTATCCAGTAGCTTGCGCAAGTGTCACTGGAACAGTACCACTGCCATGACATTGGCACCATTAAACACTTCTTCATGTCAGTGATATAGATATTTATTTACACGGTGCCATATTGATGCTATTGTTGGCGTACCAGTGAAAGTAGCGCCCCGCAACCTTTATATTTACTAGAGATATAATAAAAAACACGGAAAGGCAATAATAAAAGACGAAAAAGATGTATGCAGTATGAAAAAAAATAAAGAAATCGCGGCTGTCTTTGCCCTCTACGTTTTAGTATTTTTATATCTCTACGGTATTTGAAAGCTGTCCTTTGTCCTTAGAGTTTTACAGTATTATAAAAATTCTTTTAGTAATAAAATTTAAATATCTTATATATTTAGATTTTACAGTTCTTAAATATCTTATAGAAATACTTGTTACTTATAGTATTTTTTCATGCAGGTATTTATTTTTGCTGCTTCTGTTGCCGCCCTCTTGCTCCTCCTCATCTTCAACAGGATTCAACAAAAAATCCTCTTGCTCTTTCACCATATATAAAAAGGTTGGTTTTGTGTATTTTGTCTATAGAGGTCTATTTTTATTTTGGTACTGTTGTAAAACTTTGATAATCTGGACAAACTTTAGACTTTAAAAATGTCATTAAACTGCAGAAAATATTATATAGATGATAATTTATCCATCATATCTAAAATCATGCTTTGAATTTCATTTAAAATGTTCGTAATGCTGCTTGTATAGTATCTAAAGATATTTTTTGTATAGTGGTAATCTCGATTCTCTATAAATGAGGGTTACTTGTATTTTTTATTAAGTTAATTATTTTTTTTTTAATTAAAAATCTACTCTTATCGATAATTAATATTTTGTTTAGTTATTTCAATATGCCAAAAAAATATTTGTTTATTTAAATAATGCACAACTTTACAATAATACCGTATGATCGAAAAAAAAGGCGTTCAGTTGGCTTGGAAATGACAATCGATGACATTTCCCATATAATTTTACATATAAAATGACAGCGATCTTCATTTCATAGCCATCGCTGACGCCGTTTTTATTCGATCATACGGTATTAATAGCTATAACTAGAAAATCAGTAATTATTGCTTACATTGACTACTATCTATAATCATTGTTTTTGGATGTTAAATACTTAAAAAGTTTAATTTTTGTTGAAGGTAGTCAAATATAAAATATAATTCTCTGCATAACGCGCAGTTCTTAGAATTATTAATAATCAGAAATACAGAATAGATAACTAAATAACAAATTGCCTATGTTGGTTTCTATTAGGATCACTTTGAATAATTTATTATATAAATTTATTCTCTTATATTAATGTTATACCAATAAATCAGTGAAATTAATCAAAAAGTCATATTTTATTATTATATAATTTATTTTTTTTTATTATTATATAATATAATTTTTTTTAGTATCCTTATACTTAATATAATTACTGTTGTTAATATTTACTGCCAATCATATTTTTACACAAGTAATTTTCTAATATACTAACTGTTATATTTTTTTAATTCTTATTAGTTTTAGTTAACAACCTATAGAATTTCCAGATTATCGCAGTTCTTTGGTATATTTTACTTGCGTAAAAGCGTCACTATATAATGTGGCAATGTGAATACATAATTTTTTTAATGGACATCAAAACTTTGTAATGTTCTTGCAATTGACAGTTCATTTTGCTTTCAACTGTTTCTATAAATTGGTTAGATATATTGTATATAGCAGATTTTTTTTCTAGAAAATTAATAATTACAGTTCAAAAAAGGCTAATTTTATTTTGCAACGTTTTCATTAACAAATTACTTTTTTTATTAAAACAACTAAATTATTATCTAATGCATTTAGTCAGTTTATTTAGTCGGTTTCACAACGCCAATGTTCTGTTTAATAAATTATAGTTTGTGGTAAATGTATTCATAGAGCTACTTCTAAAAATTAAACTCTAGAAGTTTATAATTGATTATTATAAGCACATATTAACATATAATTAACTAATGTATATAGGTAATTTAATTTTTTAGTTATATATTTTTAAGTAATAATAAATTTTAAATAGTATTAATAAAAAATACTGTTTAAAATTCATTAATAGATATTTTTTAGAAAGGTATATTTAATAAATTTAGTTACATTAATTAATTATTATGATAATAAAATATAGAGTCTATTAGTTATAACGTCGATGGATTTGTTTCTCTAGTGCATATGCAGCCAACAACAATGGTTTAATTCTGTATGCCCGACGTCTGGCGCCGGCGTCTCGCCGCACACTGGTTCGTTTACTCATATAAAGTCATACATTACTTTTCATTGATTTAATAAAATACCGGGTTTGGCCAGGTACGTTCATAAAGACGAACCAGTGTGCGGCGAGACGAGGACGCCAAACGTCGCTAGGAAATCGCACCATTAGACACTGTTTGGAACGGAACATTTAATTTTTTAATTAACAAGTGGGGTCAAAGTGAGACGCGCACAGCGTCCAAGTGTAATGTATGTTACGGTCAAAGTATAAAAAAAATATATATATATATATATATATATATATATATATATATATATATATATATATATATATATATATATATATATATATATATATATATATATATATATATATATATATATATATGTTACGGTTAAGGTCCGATGTCCGGTTAATGTCGACATTACCCGGTTAATCTCGAGAATAACACACAACAAAACAACCAAAAACATAACCTAACCCAAACATTAACATGTTAATGTCGACATTTACCGGGCATCGGACTTTAACCGTAACATATATATATTAACACAGACGAGTGTGTGTATGCGTGTATTATGCTTATACAACACGCACGGAAGGTAGGTATTATAATAAATAGTACCTACTATTCTGTGCGTGTTGTGTGTCATAAAACATCCATAACACACACACAGTAGGCTTTTGTAATTTAACATATAAAATGTTATGTAACCCCTGTTGATTTTTTTAATATTTAATAAATCTGTGTTAAATAGAATCCTGTTTTTCATTTCTTATAATTATAAAAAGTTATACTACAGTGGCGCCCTCTTGCGGCAAAAGGCTGAAACTAAATTTATTGTTCAGTGTTTTGTCGCGAGAGGGCGCGTACGTAGCGCCCTCTGGTGGCTAAAGGCTGAACTAAAATTGCGAATGTGCCGCCCTCTTGCGGCAAAACATTGAACTAAAAAGTAAGTTTCACCCTTTTGCCACCAGAGGGAGCCACAAAAATAAATTTTTGAGCGACGGTGGCGCCCTCTTGCGGCAAAATGCTGAAACTAAATTTTTAGTTCAGTGTTTCGTCGCGAGAGGGCGTGTGTGGGGCCCTCTGGTGGCTGAAGACTGAACTATGTGGCGCCCTCTTGCGGCAAAAGGGTGAAACTAAATTTTTAGTTCAGTGTTTTGTCGCGAGAGGGCGCGTGTGAGGGGCCCTCTGGTGGCTACAGGCTGAATTAAAACAGCATATGTGGCGCCCTCTTCCGACAAAACATTGAACTAAAAATTTAGTTTCATCCTTTTGCCACCAGAGGGCGCCACAGTCGTATTAATTTCTGTGAGCGTCTGTGGCACCCCTAGTGGCAAAAGGATGAACTTTAAAAAAATAAAACAACCAAATGTCTGCAAAATGTATTTATTTTATTTTTTAAGTTAACAAAAAGGATGTCAGGTTGAAGTTTTATATTTAGGTTTTTTGGTCTAGGTCAGTGTATATTTTATACATTGGGGATAAAGAAGTCTTGTGTTGGTGTATGATCACATATACATACAGTAGTATGTGTTGAACTATACACGCACACTACTGTGTGGATATGTCGTAAACACACCCATACTTCTGTACGTATATGCGTTTAGTACACGTGTGGTACACGTACAGACCCGTGTACTAAACACACACGTAGAGGAGTGTGGGTGTGCCAAACTGCAACACAACTTCCATGGCTGTACCGACAAAAAAACAATGCGGCATATGGAAGTTCCTCCAACGCCGCTTTGGTTCCAGGCTCGGTGCAGCCAGAAGAAGTTTTTCTTACCCGCTACAACTGTAGCGGATAAGGCCAACTACGCAAAATTCTGTGGAATACTAACTAAAAGGATTGTACAGCAGTGCGACTATAACAGTAACGATCCAAAGTATATGACACGTATGTGACAGCTTGCTGGTTCATGGGACTCTATCGATGCTGCCGATGCCGCCCTATTCTCTGGATCGCTAGAGCCAGAGGTTTTGCACTGTAAATAAGTTTTTGAAAATTTACTGTAGGCAAGGCCAACTGAGAAGGAAAAGATATTAGTAGGCTGAAATCGACTTATAAATGGCGTAAAAAAGGTAAGTAGTTGTGGCAGAATTTATAGAACTCTTCAGGTACGTAGTACTTTTCAGATTTAATACCGTATATGATCGAAAAAAATCGGCGTCAGCGATGACTATGAAATGAAGATCGTTGTCATTTTATATGTATATTTATATGGGAAATGTCATCGATCGTCATTTTTCAGCCAACTGGACGCCATTTGTTTTCGATCATATGGTATAAAAAATACCTTGTGATTGAAGAAAAATGGCATTACAGTATGTGTAAATTATATACAGAGCGAGTCTTAAATAGGTGCAAATACTTTCAGGGCTGCTCGATAAAAAAACATATTTTCTCTTTACCGCATTTCAAATAAGTCCAAAATAATTGAGTTACTTTGAAAATTCCCAAAAAGATGATTTTTTGCTTAAATTTTAGAGAACAACGGCCTACGGTCTAGTCGGCCGCTGCTGGCACGTATACGTAAACGTAAAGAATCTTTTACGTGTATAAAAAATAAAAAATATTAGAAATGCGCATGCGTACGTAAACGTTTATACGTGTTTGTAGTCTGTACCGTTGTTCTCTTTTGAGAACCACTGGATCTTTTCTGGGTTTTCTTTCTTGTAAATTTAATCTACTACCTATGTTGTTATATAATGAAGAAATTATGTTATTTAACTTAAATCCAAAAAAAAATCCAAAATTTTTTTCAAAAAATTTCAAATTGTCAAAAAAAAATTGCCAAGAGGACTTCATAAGCGTGTTTCTGAGGCCGAATATACTCTCGCTAAAAATATTTGCATTTATTATATTATGAAAATCTGTTTTTTAACTAAAAATTTGCCCCCCCCCCCCAACAAATTCCAAAATAATGTTCAAAAAATTCCAAATTTTCGAATTTTTTTTCGCGAAAAAACCTCATAAACGTGTTTATGGGGTCAAAATATACCACCCCTCACAATATTTGCACTTACGGTATATATTAGAATCACCCTGTTTATCAGACTCACCCTGTATATATTAGAATAAATATCTCAAACTATAAGAATAGTTTAATTCGAAACTTGATACACATGGCAGACGTTTATTCATGCTATTCGAGACAGAGTTTTGTAGATAAATGATTTGTTTGTTAACGTTGTTAGAATTGTAAATTATGAATAGTTGTTGAAGTACTACTATAGCTAAAAATTAATTTTCCTTCGCTTTTCTTCCTCAATAATTACACAACGTAGTATCGCTGATCGTTCCTGCGGATCTTCGGAAGAAAAGCTCAGAAAATTACAATTGATCTTCCTTTCAGGTAAGTCGATCAATTTATTAATTTCATAAGGAACACAGTGTACCAAATAAATGAAAAAAATTCTGGTTTTTCTTAAAAAACTTAAATGCGCTTAGAAATACGAAGAAGTAGTGAGCTACACCTCAATCAAATTTTCCTAAAGGTAAATGTCACAATAGATCTGTAAAGTCGCCGTGATTAATCCCAGTCCTATACATTTTACATTCTACCTATATTTTAACCGTAGAACCTAAAAACATAATAATATACAGAATGGTCCATATAAAAATACAGCTTTAGTATTTTTTATTAATTTGGAACACTGTATCTTCTGAAAATAATTTTAAATTGTAGCTCTAGTAGTCCTTTAACTACTCCAACAGTTATAATTTTTAAAAATCAAACAATTTAATTACAATAACACTTCGTCCGAATAGCCCTTTTCACTGCCAAAAAATTCTATGATTAAGTGTGCTTACAGAATAGTAAAATTATTATTATAAGAATTGCGGCAGAATTTTCGTAACTAGAATGAAACAATATTATATATACGTTATAGAACTTTCGTCTCGCATCAAAATCGAGTTTGTCTATGAGGCTGCCACAGACCCGGCTTTGATGCGAGAGGAGACTCTTCTAGAGCGTACAATAATGCTTTGCTACTACCCTTTACTACCTAAAAGTCAATGCCCACTTGGTATGGACCTAATAATGAATAATGGGTTTTCCACAAAATATGTATAAAAATTTCTAAAATAAATGCACTGTATAATGTATACTAAATCTCTAAAAGCAATGCAGTGTATACTGAAAAAAACATTAAAATGTGTATTGAGAGATAATTAAATGTATTCATATTGCTCATATTGTTTTACCGAAATAAAATTTAATTGGCTTAAGTGTGCCATTCCTACATATGTTAAAATATAATTTTATTTATCTATTACTGCATTTAATTACTTTAATTATCAGCTATAAATTGTATAACTGTACTGACCTAAAAAAATAAACCAATACAAAGAGATATGAAAATATAAAAGTTGCAATAATACAAGAATAAAAGTAGTGTTTTTGTAGTAATAAAGTAAATTAGCATGGATTTTACTTAACAAATATAAGTGCTCCAGTTGAATTTAATCGTTTTTAATAAAATAAAACGAATATAAATACATATAAAAAGTAAAGTGTATGGGCATACAGAATTGCACCATTGATGTATCTTTGGTTGCATACCCACTAGTTTTTCGACGTTATAACCACAAAACAGATACAAATTTGTATCTGTTCTGTGTTATTTTTAGCCCTCCATAGTTATAACTATAATAGACTCTATATTTCATTAACAAAATAATTAACTAATGAAACTTAAATTATTAAATATACCTTTCTAAAAAATACGTAATAATAAATTTTGAACAGTATTTTTTAATAATACTATTTAAAATTTATTATTACGTATAAATATATACTTAAAATTTAAATTACCTTCGTTAGTTAATTAGATGTTAATATAATATGGTCTTTTATTGAAAGTTTACCCCGAACCAGCTTATGATAAACGATTAAAAACATCTAGAGTGCTTATTTTAATTTTAAAAAAGTAGCTTTATGAATACAAATATTACAAAATATAATTTATTAAACAGAACATTGGCTTTAAAACCAACTAAATAAACTGAGTAAATGTAATTAGATAATAATTTAGTTAGTTAAATTAGTTGTTTTAATAAAAAATAAGAACGTTTTTAATGAAAAATGATTCTTAATTAAAACTTAAAATTAGTCTTTGTATCCCAAGGGGAACTAAGAAATTAAATAAAAAATCTGTTATGCCCTAAATATATCTAACCAATTTATAATACAATTTTAAAAACCTTAAAAATAATGTATTCATATTGCTACATTATAGCCTGCTTTTGCGCAAGTAATATATACCAAAAAACTGTGATAATCTGGAAATTCTATGGGTTCTTAATTAGAACCAATTTAAAAAAAAATATTATATTATATCCTTGTTTATATTATATGTATAGCTAATATTATATAGTTATATAGCTAAAAATTATTGTAAAGTCGTGCATTATTTAACCAAACAAATATTTTTTATCTTATGAAATATTACTAAAAAAATTCTAAAGATTAATAAAAAATTAGATTTTTAATTAAAAAAATAATAACAATAAAAAATACAAACCCCCATTTATAGAAAATTGGTTTACCCATTATACAAAAAATATTTGAAGACAATACCAAGCAGCATACATCAACGTTTTAAATAAAATTCAAAGCATGATTTTAGAAATAACAGATAAATTATAAGCTATATAACTTTTTCTGTAGTACAGTACACATTTTTAACGTCATATTCAGATTATCAAAGTTTTACAACAAACCAGAATAAAAATAGATGCCTATTATACGCATAATATTCAGAAGCGACATTTTGGTGTATGGTGAAGGAGCAAGACCAATTTTTGCTAAATCCTGTTGAAGACGAGTAGGAGTAGGATGGAAGCAACAGTCAGAAGCAGCAAAATAAATACCTACAAGTAAAAATACTATAAGTAACAAGTTCTATAATATATTCAAGTAAAATGGCAGATGCATTTTTTTTATTTTTTCATTATGCATATTATATGTTTTTTGTCCTAGTTTATTATACTTCTCATAAATATAAAAGCTGAATTACACGTATCCATGCAGTTGCGGGAGCCAGTTTTACTGCATTTTACTGTAACGCCGGTGCTGACGTACCAGTGAACCAGCGTACTGGATACGTGTAAATCAGCCTTTAGTATAAAATTAAAAATATTTTTTACTTTTAAGAATCCTGGTAGCTGTATCAATTACAAGATTTGTGAAAAAGTCAAGATAATCTACTGCTGCTGTTCCATCAACATAATACGGGAGTTTCCAGCCAGTGTTAGATATTATATGTTATTGTAGTATTCCTTAAAATAAAATAAATAAATAAATATTGCCTTTCTATAACACTATAACATGTTTAAAAAAATAATTAAAGAACAACTTAAATTAAACATAATGATACAATCATTAAACTGTCCAAATCAGGATTGGTGTTAAAAAGTTATTGGTTTGGTTTGGCTATGGTGTTAAAAAGTTAAATAAAATTATCAACTTACATTTCTTACACAAAGTTGCCACTTCCAGATTGTTTCAGGCTCAGACAATCTATTTTAAGTGTGTTACTGTTGTTACATCGTGAAATGAGAGAACTATTTAGACCATAACCCATAATGCAGTATTTCCTAAAATAAAAGATATAATTAATTTCCAGCTTTATTCATAACATATATTATTTATTACAGTTGGAGGTTGGAACCTTTGGTGTACAACAGCAAATTAAAACACTAATTCACCACAATACACCAAAATACTTTACTTTGGCACTGGACGCGCGTTTCGTTAACCAGTTCGTTAGTCCATTGCAAAAGTAAAGTGTCTTGTGGTAAATTAGTGTTTTATTTTGCATATGATTTAAATAAAACGGTTAGTAGTAGATGGAATTATAAATACTAAAATAATATTCAAATTATCTAAATCTAATCAATATAATTTTTACAGAAGATTAAATTTGAACTTACATTTTTTAGAAACAAATTCCAGATTAATTTTTATTGCTTCATTTTTTTAGATTGCTTCACAAGTTGGACAATCTACTGAAATACTAAGACGTAATATCATCTAAAGCATGATAGAGGCCAACCAAGAAAGTTTAGAATACAATATATTCCCTGAAAAAAAATCCAAATAAAATTTACTTAACCAAAATAATAATAGCAACAGTAATGAGTATCAAACAATTAGAAATCAATTAAACTTACATTTATAGAAAGAATATTCATCTGAAGAAAAGTGCTTCCTCATATTGAGCACAGTATTGACCGCTCGTAAAATGTCTGCATGTCTTCTCAAAAAGATTAAACCTTCCCGCCAGACTTAACCATATTGATCAGCAATTCAACTGAAAAAAAATCTAAATAAGTATCTGCATACTAGTAAGTTGTTTAAAAGCTACCTTATAAATGTTCCAAATATTTCCACTGTTTTAAACACTTAGTTTAAACACATATTTATTCAATCCTTCCATCATCTCAATTTCATGAAAGTTCGGGAGATATTCCAGGTCTCCTTTTCGGAAGAAGGCAGCGTCGTGCTTTGGAGCGTCACCCTTTGATCCAATCCGTCGGGACACCACCTTACGTAAATTTCATCTGCCATCGAGCATAATTAGTAAGATCCCTGGCGGTTCGGTAGCTGGGCAGCAGTGTGCTGATGTGTGATATTAAATCTCGTCTAAAAAGAAATGAAAAAACACTGTAAGGTCTCAAATTCATAAAAGATAACCTTATCACAATCAAAAATTCCAAAAAAATCTCGTATCAAAAATATCGGTATTATACTTTATTTATACTGTTATATCGCCATACAAGTACAAAAAAAAACATAATCAATGTTATTTATAAAGATATAAGTAAAAATATTTAATAGATAAGATGAGGTATTAAGAAAACTACATAACATATTTCATATCGAAAAATAAAAACTACCTAGATAAAAATCACCCTATAGGTATATCCCTAAATATTAATTAGACTCCATAACGATTCGACAATAAAAAATAAAAATTGAAATCAAGAACGTACACACATTTTAAAGAGACTGAAGGACATACAAACAAGAATTTTCCAAAAACAGTGTAGGTACATCAAAACAAGCATTTTATTATAAAAAAACACAAAAATTAAGCAGCCAGGCGACAAAAAATGTAGAATGTAGAATTTTTTCGACTAGAATGTTAAAAAGAAGTAGAATGTTAAAGTTATTACATAATATAAACGTTTTCAATAAACATTAAACAACATGGGAGATATTTAATTTTGGAACTTCAGAACAATTTCAAAGTGATAATAAGACCTTTTAGGATACTGCATTAGTATACGTTTACATATTAAAATTATTAACCGTAATTGTTCTTTTCTTTATAAAATTCAGAAACATTTAAAAAACTTTAGCTCGCCATTACATAATAGATTATACAACCGAGAATTGAAAATATAATTAAGACGAGATAGGCGAAGACGCCATAACGGTTAGAAGATTATAAAAAATGTTAATCAACATATAATGAGATATAAGGCAAATATCGAGCACCCACTTTTTAGAGAGGCTGATCGATGCACAAACAAGAATTTATGAAGAAATAGTGTACACAAAACTCACTTTTTATTAAGAAATCACAAAATTTTAAATGCCGGCGATAAAGAGATAAAGATCCCTCGGCATTAAAAATGAACATGGGCGACATCAATTTCCGGAAGTTATCATGACATATGCTTGACCAATAAGAAAGAAGTATTTCATGTAGCAAAAATCATAGCAATCTTTGTTAACAATAATTTTATTATAAATATGCACAGTAGGTTAAAATAATAAAAAGTGGGTCAAAGTAATGCTGTAATAAATGGTATTTATATAGAACTGAAACATTTAATAAAAAAAATTTCTGACACAAAGTAAAGGGCAATATTTATAAATACACCAATGAAAAAATGTAAAATACATGAATGAGAATACTACGCGAATCGTATATTTATATAATTCTTTCTGTACTGAGTTGCATTATCCGTAAGATTATTACAGCCATTATAATACCTCTAATCATGGTATAAACTGTTTTAAAGATTTTCCACCATAAGTATACCTATCCGTTCGCCAGTATTTCTTCAGTCTCCCTTTTATATATGATACATTATATAATATACGTTACATTGCACTGAGGCATTTCGAATGCCCTCCAACACCTATAATGCTCACACGTTCACATTTAATGATTATTCACAAAAAATATATATAAAATACAAATACTCCAAAAAGTATTCCATTTGCAGGATTTTGATTACCGAATTAATAAAAAATGTCGAAACTGATGTTAAGATGAGTCATTTTCTGATAAACTAAAAGGTTTTTTGATAAACGATTTTTGTTTCTGATAAACTAAAAAATTTGATTTGTCAATCCATTAGCAAAATAAAACACTAATTCACAATAATACACCAAAACGCTCTACTTTTGCACTGGACGCGCATTTTCGTAACTATGTTAGCATCATCAACAGATGATTAAAACTGTTTTTGAGTTTTAATGATTAGCGAGACGCGTGTCCAGTGCAAAAATAGTGTTTTGATGTATTGTGGTCATTTTATTTAGTGTTGTATTCTGTTGTTGGTTTGGTTCAACACCAAAGATTCCAACCCTCAACTGTATTGTCAATCCAATCACAGAATCCAATATCACAGTCCAATATGAGCTTCTTTTTGCGACTGGATAACGAATGACATGATAACGTTGACTTTATGTTTGTTGCCCTCAAAATCACGCAACCAGTAATACTACTAGATGACAGTTATAACACTATCTGTCCATATTATCTTTTCAGTTTTCAGACAACCCTAAACATACCCCAAATCCGTTCTAAAGCTAAATTATCTCTTTTACATATGAAAAAATAAATTCTACTGTAACTTCTGTCTATCATCTGCCGTAAATAGGTATATCTTAAAAAAAGGTCATTGTCATTACAACAGGGTTTTATTTCAAGAACGATTAGAGTAATTTCTCTAGGGTGATAGATTGCATGCTGCATTTAATTCTTTTACGTAGTGTGTATAATTCTAATTTCGTTATGATATATAGAATTATTAAATGTTGGCCTTCAATTTATTTTCAGATATCAAATTACATAGCAAATATGTCAGTTGAAGAAATGTATTTTTATATATATTTAAATATTTAAATCATAGAAGTAATGGCTAAAAACTAATAGTATAGTATCATGTACAGGGCGATTTTGTAACTTAAAATATATATTTTTTTTCATTGCCAATTGTAAATGAAAGATATTTTTTATCTATGTTTTACCCCGAAAAATTAATAATAATTGATAATATATAAGAAATTAATTATAGTTGATAATTAATAAAATTGAGATATTTTATTGGAAAATCTGGTTTTTAATAAGCATCAGTTATCGAGCTTAAATATTAAAATCTCTGAAATATCATAATTAATCTAGAAAAAAATGCAATTAAAAATCCTGAAAATTATGAAGGAAAAAGTGAAATCGATTAAAGTTAAAAATAAGCTCAGTATTTATATTTATTTCATAGAAAATACGTTAAATTCTTCCTTGACATAGAACGCTACTAACCTGGATTGTAGTGAGTGTCTTTATTTCTATCGATCCACTATTGAAAGGATCAATTTGTTCAATTTTAATATTTTATACTCAAACTTAATACGTATCTAATGGAATCTATGTAATATGTCTCATACATATATTTCTGAAAATTTAAAAGAAAATCAAAATAATTCAAGCTTTTTATCCTATCGAAGATAAAATTTATTGGCGTGAAAAATATATTTTTATAATAAAATTTTTGACGCGTCATAAGCGTAATTGCGGCAGTCTATGAGCTATAAAGCATTAACAATTTAATTTTACGCTTTTTGAGCATCCAGTGACAAACAACAAATGCCGTATATATTTAATTATAATTTTTAACAAAAATGAGTTTAAAATTTAACGATGAAAAAGCAAAACATTCGAGTTTTGAGTGTTACGATATTTAGTAAACATCAAAAATAAAAGGGAAAATAAGGTGGAGGTAGTAAAACAAATAAAGCGGAGGTATGAGAGGCGAACTTATTTGTATTTGTCTTGTGGAAACTCTAAATATTGTAATCCGTATTAGCATTTTTATGAAAAAGTTTGATGAATAGACTCAAAGAAGAAGAAGTCTACTTTTACGAAGAGGAGAACAGTTTGATAAGAAACCTATATTTTCGTATAAATATTAATAAACAATTATAGTATATACACTCATAGATCAGAGTGTAGAATATTGAATTTGTATTTCTTTAAAATTTCTTGTATTTTTTAGAAAACTTTATAGAACTGCAAGTTTAAATAAAATTTTCTCAGAATATTTCCTCGGTTACTGCAATATGTAAGGGCTTGCAATTTTACAACTTCGTACATGATCTACATTTTTAATTATCTTATCAATAACCATGTTTTCTAAAAAGTTTTCTAAAATAACTATTTTTGTTCTGGGAAAAAACTATTAGATATATTTCTAGGGTTGAAATTACAGTACCCTTAACATAGTTGCACCTATTCAAGGGATACCCTGTATAGACTTTATATTAAATTAAACGAATTCTATTTCATTGCTATATGCTCAGGGTGAATAGTGCAGGGGTGTTTTTCTAGGATATGTATTTTATTTGAATTTTCGTTTAAATTGACTTTAATTGCAAAAATTAAACTGCATAAATTCATAATTATCCTAAAATTTAATGAACTTTTTATCATATTTTTATTCTATATGAATCATAAACTTACGATTTTTTGTCTAGTTCTTTAATATTAACACGAGTACTACCATGAATTTAATGACAATAATTTTGAAAATCTTATTATTATACAGGACGAGTCTTAAATAAGTGCAAATATTATCACGGCTGATAGATATAGATAAAACAAACATATTTTCTCTTTGTCGTTTGTCAAATCACGAAAATTTAAGAAAAAAAATATTTTTTGGTAAAATTTTGAGAACCACTGTATTTTTTCTGGGTTTTCTTTCTTGTAAATTTAATCTACTACCTATGTTGCCATATTATGAAGATATGTTTATTTATTTAAAATTTTTGAAAATATTAAAAAATTTTCAATTTTTAATTTTTTTTTTTGCGAAAAAAACTCATTGTCGTGTTTCTGAGATTGTAATATACTACCCCTAAAAATATTTGCACTTATTTAAGACGTATCCTGTATAATGTATCAAACAAACCTGAATTTTAATCTTGAGTTTAAAAAAAATGCTTAAATATGCATAAACGTTTGTTATACCGGGTGCGTCTCAAAAGTGGCTCACAACCAAACCAAACCAAACCCCTATAACTTTTTTATTTTTTTTAGATAAAAATAAACGAGATTTGGTATGTTAGTATATGACATAAATTAGGATTGATTGACGTATTCAATTGTTTTTGGTCACTTCCTGTTTCACCTACAACTTTTGATTTTTAAATGGCCCCTCGGTATTTTTTTACTTTATTCGATACAAAATAACACTCTGAATAGAATGACATATAATATGTCAACTGTTAACATTTTCGCATATGGTTTCTTTGAAATTATAACTTGCGGTTCATAACGAAAATTTGACTTGAAATACCAAGTGTGTGGTATCAAATTAATTGTAAAAAAATGCTTTTTCCAAATATGCTAATGAGCCACCCTCGTTCCATTTGAAAAAATTGAGATATGATACGATTTGAGCATTTTCTAACTGGCCAGGACTAGACATTAAAAGCATTAGACGATCAAATCTATTTTTCCAAGGTTCCTTGATTAAGAGAATTAGTGTTTTTAACATAGCCAGGACATTCTAGATTAAATTTTAAAATAAGATTTTTTATCAAGCGAGAATGAAAAAAGGATATTTCCTTGTTGCTAGACACAAAACTTGGAATCGTTGCACTGGTAATTGGACGAAATCAGAAATGCAATAAGTTTTCTGTCTAGCCGGGCTTAGGAAAATGCCAGAAGGGCTTTAACAGCATAACAGGCTTTTTGCCTGATCAACAACCATTGTAAGGATTAGATTTTAAAATAAATTACACAGCTTAGCTATATTAGCACCTTCTAAACTAAATCAATATTCTAAAGATTCAGTGTCTTTTATTTAATTTTATTAGAGCTTCCAAATATTAATTTTTAAAATACACAACTATGGCATATGTATACAGTTATGTATTTTCTGATATACCCACATACTCAGAAACTTATTTTACTGTATGTATGTATGAGCTTTGAAGTTTAAAACAGCTGACACATTTCTTGGAGATCAGCAATATTTCCCTGGTAAGTTTCATGTTGTAAGTTTAATCTGTCTTAAAGTAGTTTTAAGAAATTTACATCACATACTCTGCCTATATTTACATACGATTTATTCAAGTTTCTACGTGAAAATTTCCTTCCAAAGATATTGGTAACTGGCAACTAATTTAAAATGATAATACATCACATGCTTTGTTCCTTTTAGTTATTCAAGTTGTTACACCGTTGTTAGTTTAGTTATACAAAGACTTTACTAGGAAGCAAAGTAGTAGCTGGAAAAACAATATTTTTCTTTTGAAATATTTCACTAAGGAATTTTGGAGATCAAGCTGTTTCCCAGCAACTACGGCGAATTTTTTTCACGAAACTCTCAATAAAGTTAGGATAGTCTTGTTTGTCGCATTTAACGAGACCTATTGGCAAGAAGATCTTTGGAGAGGAACAAATAAAAGTTAAAATTTCGGTAAATATGTGGGAAAATAGACATATTATCCTGATCCTGAAAAGGTCTTATGATAATGTTACCGCGCACAGTGTTGCCAAAGGTTAACATCTTGAGTCTGCATTTAAGAAGAATCTCTTTCGCTGTCAATAAAGTTAGGGATAGTCCTTTTGGTGGCTTTTATTCACACCCGTAGATGAATATTTTCGGCGAGGAACAAGCAAAAAGTGGAAATTCCGGTTAATCTGCGGGAAATTGGAATTATCCAGTGTAACCTTCTGATCCTGAAGATGTACTATGATACACACTGATTACACACTGTTGTAACTGATCGACTAAAGAAACACATGGCGAAAACCGAGTCTTCATTGAAGAAGACTCTCTTTCGCTGTCAATAAAGTTAGGATAGTCCTTTTAGTGGCATTTATCGACACCCGTAGATAAAGATTTTCGGCGAGGAACAAACAAAAAGGAGAAATTCCGGTTAATCTGTGGGAAATTGGAATTATCCAGTGTAACGTTCTGATCCTGAAGATGTACTATGACAATGCCGTAAAACTTTTTCTGCACTTTTTTACCAAAGGTTGTTATACACTGTTGTAACTGATCGACCAAAGAAACACACGGAGAAAACCGAGTCTTGATTGAAGTAGAATCTCTTTCGCTGTCAATAAAGTTAGGAGAGTCCTTTTGGTGGCTTTTATCCACACCCGGAGCTGAATATTTTCAGCGAGGAACAAGCAAAAAGTGGAAATTCCGGTTAATCTGCGTGAAATCGGAATTATCCAGTGTAACGTTCTGATCCTGAAGATATACTATGATAATGCCATTGTGCACTTTTTTACCAAAGGTTGTTACACACTGTTGTAAGGGATCTACCAAAGAAACACATAGCGAAAACAGAGTCGTGATTGAAGGAAAATGGATTTCACTGTCAATAAAGTTAGAATAGTCCTTTTGGTGGCTTTTATTCACACCCGTAGAATATTTTCGGCAAGGAACAAGCAAAAAGTGGAAATTCCTTTTGTCGACACCCGTAGATGAAGGTTTTCGGTGAGGAATTAACAAAAGTGGAAATTCCGGTTAATCTGCGGGAAAATGGAAGTATCCAGTGTAACGTTCTGATCCTGAAGAAGTATTATGATAATGCCATTGTGCACTTTGTTACCAAAGATTGTTAAACACTGTTGTAACTGATCTACCAAAGAAACACACGGCGAAAACCGAGTCTGGATTAAAGAAGAATCTCTTGCGCTCCCCATAAAGTTAGGATAGTCCTTTTGGTGGCTTTCGTCGACACCCTTAGACGAAGATCTTCGGAGAGGAACAAACAAAAAGTGGAAATTCCGGTTGGCCCGCGGGATAATGGAATTATCCAGTGCAACGTCCTGATCCTGAGGGAGTCCTACGGCACTGGCATCGCAATTGAGGCGGCGCAAAAGGCGTCGCGGTGCCGTATACCGGCGTCGGAACTACGAGCGTGTGTAGTCTAGTCGTGGATTCGGTAACAGAGCGGTTCAATTTTCGCGGCCGACAAAAAAATCGTCTTCTTTCTTCAACGCCCGTGCTATTTTTTTCTCGCCCGAACATGACAACTTTCTGACATGTTGCGATCCTTTGCAGTGCCAGTCGACCGCCTCGGCAGGGGAACCCCCGCACTTAACAGTAACAAACATCATGAATAAAGGTAAATTCCATGTATTTTTCCCTGTTTTTACGAAAATAGTCGCGTCAACTACACCCCGGAGCCAGTTGACAACTTGGAAAACTTTTTCCAAGTGGTCACGTGTCAACTTCAATGGGCCTATCCCCACCACTTTCGCGCAGTTTTATAACCTCATATTTCACTAACATTATTTATTACCCATAAATCTGCAATTATTTGTGTCGCCAGATTATAATTGTTGTACCGCACAACACAAAGAAACATGCATTTTCAAACTATGATCTAAGGACTAATAACATTTGTTACTGCAAGAATGTAAACATTCAAATTTTTAAACTGCATTAACATACGAGTACAAAACTATGTTAATATAAAATTAAACTTTTTTATATTTAACTAAAACTTAACTTAAATCATAGTCGATATTGAAGCTTACCATGTTTTATTGTAGTTAAATGTGTACTATATCGACTACTTTTCGAACTACAAAGTAAATAAATATATACATTATAAAAAAGAGATAATATAAAAATCATTAGAGTCAATGCTTTGATAGTCTGTTGATGTTTTTCCAATTCCTGTAATTAAACTGGTGTTTGTATATTTTTTAGGACTAAACAAAATTAACCCCTGAAACAGAGTTTCTCAATTAGCCTCTAAATTTTGCCCTTAAGTAAAATATCCCTGGAAAACACAAATGTCCAAATTATATAGGGAGTATAAGAACTACCGAAAATACTACTTATTATATTATTATTACCGAGTGTGAGTTTTTTTAAACTCACACAGATTTTCCATTATTTAAATCCAAAATATTTGTTACTTTACTTTAAAAATGTATGCAAAAAATATACTGTCTTAACTACTGGACATTTTACTCAATTATTTTTAATACGTTGCCGTATCTTCAAGATAATATTTTTTTTAATTGAAACTTAAAAAACAATCTAAAAAATTAATGGTAAAATACAAAATTTTCAACATTTTTTGCGAAAATCTCATAGACGTTCATGGGATCGAAATATACCACCTCTAAAAGCATGCGCTTATTTAAGACTCATCCTGTATATACACTGGTATTGTAACCGTATATAATTATAAAGAAAAAAAATATTAGTAAATTATTCAAATTATAAATTTGGTATCTTATGGCTATACATATTTTGATTAGAGGAAATTAAAATTGTAATAGTTAAAAAATAATAGCTATAATAATCTAACCCTATACCTTTTCTCGAAAAATATTACGTGCAATATTGGCCTAAAGGGCAAGTTCTATATAAGTACACTCCTGGAACTAAAAATAGAAAATCTAATTAAGAACTACGTACTTCGTAAAAATTCAAAGACTATCAAAAATTTCAAAGTTTCCAAAGAAATCCAACCACGAACTTTGTATAAGTAATAAGTAATATACAGATTTTCAAACTGCTCAAACGTTTTAAAGTTTTATAGAGAAACCCAATTATAAAAGTTTCAACTAAAAAGACGATATGATTCCCTTTTATCATTTTTTAGGATGTTTGAAACAAAAATTATATTAAAAAATACAAATTTAAATTAAAAAAAATTGTATGGAAATATAAACATTTATTTTCCATAGCTACTGCTAGAATATTTTCAGTATTAATTAAATTATAGAACTCTGTCGGTCCAAAAATAAGATAAAACAAAACTAAAAGGGCTTTGAAAATGCCAAGGGCTGTTTTACCGGTATTTTGAGGATTATCTATTTAACTCCATCCTATTAAATTTCAGTATACAGCCTGAGGCCAATTAAATGAGCAATTTATATCCACAATGCACTATTCATTCATTAATAAATCCTTTAATATTCACATTTTTTATGTAAGAAGCTCGTTGAAGCTTTATCAGAGGATTTAATAGACATTCTTATTTTATACCGGTCTACACGTTTTATATTATAGGTACGTAAAAAGCGCAGTTTTTATTACAATGTGCAAAAAATCCGAATATAAAACGGGGAGCATGGCAATATGAAACAAAACTAATTTAACTTAAAACTGAAAATGCAGTTTTATGGGAGAAAATCCTGCCACACTAACGATTTTTAGTTAGGTGGGACAAAAAAATGGAATAATGGCATCTGTTTTTTTTGTTTTCACTCCGTGACAAGAAAATTACTTTTTATCATCCTGCACAGCCGTGGAAATGTCGCCTCAAATATCAGAAAAGTCGAAATTTATTTGAATCTTCCTGATGCTTCCTGTCGAACGCTTCAAGTAAAATGATTTTTGATTATTTTTTCTCTTTAATAATATTTTACGAGATCGATTTATAATACAATATTCTAAATAAAATAGTATGAAATAAACCTATTTAGAATAGCACAAAATCAACCCCCATAGTTTCCTAACGCATAAAGCATCTAAATAAATATAAAAATCGTTTTATACGGTCCCTGACGTCACGAATACGTCACCCATTACATGGGTGATGATGAATGTGTTATTTTTCTACGTCAGACTAAAATAGGATTTCAATGTTTATTTTTTCCCACTGAGTTGAGACAAAAGAACAAAGAATTAAAAGGTCAGAAATATTACGACTAAAAAAAAGAAATTTAAAAGTTTGTTTAAGAAAAAATGCAAATATTTAACAAGATTATTATTTTTATGCATATCTGAAAGTACCACAATATTTCCTTAACAAGCTAGGAGCTTTATATCAGAAATAAGATAAACTAGAGCTTGTTATTCAAGACTTGAGAAGGACCAAGGCTATGATACGACACTAGAAAATACTCAAGTAAACAAAATGGATGTGGGATCGATAGTCTAACTTGAAACATCCTATTATATGACTATATACAGTGAGATGCTTTGAAGACAAAATAGTTTTGTTTTATTTATTTTCTTTTCGAAGTACTCATAAGACTATGATAGCTTAAATTTTCTTCTTTTACTGTCGTTCGTAACTAATTAAAAGGTTAAAAGTTAATTTTTATTTGCAAACTAAACTAAACTAAAACTATTTATTTTTGGGTAATTTTTACACATTTTTAAGTTGCTTAGAACAGTAATAAAGCCTGTCATATCTTTTTTAATAAAAAATTAAATTTAATTTGTTAATTCTGGTTCGAATTTTTAACTCCTTCAGGATTCTTAGAAAACTAGACTAGTAAACATAACGGCAAAATTATTATGTATTATATATATGTATAGTACTTTGAAAATATATTGGTCCCTAAAAGCTTAAATGAATACGTAAGAAAATATATATTTTCAAAATTTGTGTATCATAATATAAAGTAAATACCGTATGATCGAAAAAAAAAACGGTGTCCAGTTGGCTTGGAAATGACGATCGATGACATTTCCCATATAATTTTACATATAAAATGACAGCGATCTTCATTTCATAGCCATCGTTGACGCCGTTTTTATTCGATCATATGGTATTATTAGAGTTGAAGGTTGGAACCTTTGGTAACATGGTTAGCGGAACGCGCTCACGTGCATAAGTAGTGTTTTGGTGTATTGTGGTAAATTAGTGTTTTATTTTGCAGTTATAAAAATTATGGCACATTAATAAACTTAGTTCAGAAAAAAAAACAATGGAGATTGATTTTTTATTTTTAAAATAATGAATTTAATTCTTAATGAATTTTAATAATAAATTGAATTTAATTTAAAAAAATGATGTATCGATTCAATTGTAATAAACCTAAATTATTCTTTTTTTGAGACTGTTCATTATTCTATCGTGTTTTTTTATCGAATTGAATTTAATTCAGTAAATAAGTAAACTTGTAAACAAAGAAACCTAATTGTAAATAATCTGTTTGATTAAGCTACTCAGTTTTATAGGCCTATAAAATTTTATGATTTAGCTATAACTGAAATGGTTGTAAAATGTCTAATACGGCAAATTTCGGAAACATGCACGAAGAACATAAACCTCCTTGCTAGTTAATTTAACTATTAGATTAAGTACAACTATTTGCTACAAGTTAGCAAAACGTTCTTTTAAATGAGCTAGAAAACAAAAGTTTTTTTTTCTGCTAACAAAATATCCATTCTTCTACAAAATATTAATCAGGTATAAATATTAAAAATTGATTCTCAACAGCGAAGACTAAATTTAGCTTGAGAAAGCCAATTGATTGATGATCGATATCATTTAACTTAATAGTGGTGTAGTCTAACAAATAATTAAAAAATAATATATTGAAGATTTTTTTGTTTATGTCTTATTTTAGTTGTTACCAAAAATCAGAGGAAATAACAAAAATAAATAATAAAAAAAGTTTTGTTTGGGTAATAAAATGTTTAAATATTCATTACACAAATACTAAAGAGTTATGAATATTAAAAATTGATTCTGATGAATGAATGCAGACTAAATTTAGAATAAATAAATAGTTGATCGATGGCAGAACCTTTTCTTAAGACTCATTGTGGCTCCCCGACGAGTATTAAGGACAGATAAAATTAAAATAATAAAATAATAAAAATATAAAACGATGTCCGATGTATGACAGAAAATGCGAGTCGTCCCTAATCTAGCTGTTTTATCTAAATTAAAGTTATTCCTGCACGAAGGGCTAGAACGGTATTTTCGTTATAACTGAAAAAAATATGGCGATGACTAATCTCCACCAAGAATCTTACTTTTAATACTAATAGTTTATGCACTGTAGTAGAATTTTAGTTTATTATTTAGCGTGCCCTCGAAAAAATCGAACATGTTTGAAACATGATCCTCAGACAACATGCAATTCTATGATCTTGTACAGTTCGTTATTCTAATGCCTTTTATCTTTGAATATAAATTTCTCAGTTGGCTGCACCGTATATATTGATTTAATCGCCATATAAAAGCTTATTTATGTCTACGAAAGAATTTTTATGCAAATCTTGAAGAATATTGCCCTGCTACTGCATTTTTAATGTACAAAAAGGCTTTTGTTGCCGCTGTCAATAAAAGTATACGAAAAAGAAAATTTGAGAAATTAATATTTAAAATGTTTTTTCCACAGCTACCAGAGAAGGAATGATTGCTTCTAAACTTTTCTTTAAACCCATTTTTCTTTTTCAACCAGAACGAAAAATGTATTAAAAAAAAAAAGAAATTTCTGTTTTAGTTTATTTCATTGAGTTAACGATATTATAAATGGAAATGGCTGACAGCTTTAGTTTGCAATTTCAAATTAGCATAAAATACCCAGAGCTAATTTCCACAGAATAATTTTCTACGAAACATTTCAATATTGAGGAAATCGATAGATCATTTCCAGTTCAGATATAATTAATCTTAAGAGCCCATATATATCTCTTCATCTTTCGTTTATTTTTTGGTCTCACTTTATAACACTAATAATACAGGAAAAATCTATATCTAAAAAAGAAGTATCTATTATAAATTCAGAATATAAAAATGTATATTATCTTTATTCCTAGCATCCAGAGGGAATTAAAATATTCCAGTATTTAATAGCGGTAATTTAAATGACGCAAAGTCCAGAAACAAATGTGGCTAGGTATAAATTAATACAGAAAGGTAAAATTATTTAATCGATACGAGTTAGAGAACATTGTGGATACATATTTCTTTTGCGCATTTTTCGGAATATTAACTTATTGTCAAACGCACATAGACGATAAAATAAACCTGTCTGGTATGGAAGTGTAAACAAAGCTTGTTTTTATTCCGAAGATTTTTCTTATTTATGTAAAAAATTGCTCGCAGATCAGTTGTAAATCAATTTTAATTTTTTAGAGAGCTCTTGGCTATCTGCCATTTCCATCCTATCACATTTTTCGTTTGCTTTCGATGTTAATGGACGGTAATTACCGACTCATATTCATGTCATTTAAAATAGTCGTAAATGTGCATTTCTAATAATAACAACTAAAGATGTTTGTTTATAGAGACTACGTAGTATGTAGACTAATGTAAATCTTTCTATCTTTTTAAAATACACTTTGTTAGTTGGATGTTAAAGTTCATTTCACTTAAATTTGCACGACAAAAGATTTCTTTCTTGTTGGTTTCGAGACTTGCTGGTTTATACACTTTTTCTTTTGTTTCTCTTTAACACAAGCTCCTTTAACTTTTTTCAGCTAACTGACATTCTTTTCTTAATACCTAAAATATGGTCTCACTTCCTGCGATAAGATATTTTTGTTCTTTATTTCGTAAGAAAACCAACAGAACTGTATAGCTTTTCATATACCGTTTTTTATAATGATTCTTCTTGGGATTCATTTTTCAGTATTTCTTCAAGGCCTGGACTGCGCGTAAATTATAAGAGTGTGGTAGTCATTCATATTGTCCTTACTCCTACTTGGAGCAAAGGGCTTCAATAATTGCTCTCCAGCGGGTTCGGTTGTTTGCAATTTATTTGACATCTCACCATGATCGGTTTACTGTTTCGATCTCTTTTTTGACTGTTCTTTGCCACGTGTGTCTTGGACGACCACTTCTACTGCCTTGTGGGTTCCACTCAATAGCTCTACCAGCGATGTTGCTGCCGCTTAGCCTTAATGCGTGACTAATCCACCTCCATTTCCTCAGTTTGATCTCATTATACACCTGCCTCTGGTTGGTTATGATCCATCCTCATTTCTGCTAGGCTAATCTTTATCTCGCCATGATCGATTTACTACTTCAATCTTCTTTTTGATTGTTCTTTGCCATGTGTGTCTTGGACGACCACTTCTACTGCCTTGTAGGTTCCACTCAATAGCTCTACAAGCGATGTTGCCGCTTAGCCTTAATGCCTGACTAATCCACCTCCATTTCCTCAGTTTGATCTCATTATACACCTGCCTCTGGTTGGTTATGATCCATAAATCCTAATTTCTGCTAGGCTAATCTTTATCTCGCCATGATCGATTTACTACTTCAATCTTCTTTTTGATTGTTCTTTGCCATGTGTGTCTTGGACGACCACTTCTACTGCCTTGTGGGTTCCACTCAATAGCTCTACAAGTGATGTTGTTGCCGCTTAGCCTTAATGCGTGACTAATCCACCTCCATTTCCTCAGTTTGATCTCATTATACACCTGCCTCTGGTTGGTTATGATCCATAAATCCTCATTTCTGTTAGGCTAATCTTTATCTCGCCATGATCGATTTACTACTTCAATCTTCTTTTTGATTGTTCTTTGCCATGTGTGTCTTGGACGACCACGTCTACTGCCTTGTGGGTTCCACTCAATAGCTCTACAAGCGATGTTGTTGCCGCTTAGCCTTAATGCGTGACTAATCCACCTCCATTTCCTCAGTTTGATCTCATTATACACCTGCCTCTGGTTGTCAGTGGTATCCTATTACCTATCGTATAATAATTTAGTACGTGTAAAAAAAAGTGTAAAAAATGCTACGATATGAATAAAAAAGATGCCAGATAGTGCAAGATTGGCAGAAAAACTGAAAGAGATTGAGTCGAATGCTACAAAAGCTGACGTTAAAAAACTAATTCAAGAAGTCCTTACAAAAAATAAAATAAAACACTCAAAGACTAATAACTTTCCCACCAAAACCAGTAGACAATCGATGTTTTGAATTGAGAAAAAAACCTGTGTGTGGCTACCTTTAGAGAGCAGTCATATTTACATTGTCCGCTATAAGTTTAGTATCCAATATTTCAGTTTATAGATTTATGTAATGTTTATCCGTTCAGCATTTTCGCTTAATAAAATCTATCCAACCACTTTTTTACTTTAAACAAGATTATTTAAACGAAGTACTCACATCATCGTGTCGATTTATCACACTCATATTGATTTTCTAATTTGTTATTAAAATAATAATTAATCGAATAAAGCTGATAGAAATTGTTTATTTGGTCTTTCAGCTAGTTTTCCAGCTTTCAAGTTATTTAAATTATTAGTTCGGGATATTTGACAACTTGGGGCAAAAAAATACCCTAGACGAGTAGTTGTTGTTATTAAAAATGTAGTAAACACTGGGTTGGAGGGGATATAATAAATAAATTAGTAGACAGTCCCCATCAGAATCGATACCTGCAACTAAACTCCTGTGGCATCGGGTTATTTCACTGATATTTTATGAATTTCGGAGCAATTATTTTACATTTAATTACATTAATTAGTGATTCATTTATACCACAACGAGTCGGATTTTTCGAAGTATAACGAATATTTTTACCACCATTTATATCAACGAATATACATTAATTAAATTATACTATAATATATACATAGAGAGAAGACCAACATTCGACCAATGTATACTACCACTCATGACCCATGGGAAACCTGGACATTTAAAACCGACATTATAAGAAAACTACAGGTCGTAAACGCTCAATGGAACGAAATATGCTGGCAATAAACAAGAAAGACCGTACAAGAATAGAGTGGATACGACAAAAAAAACCAGGTAATAGATGTCAACAGAATCAAATCTTGTTGAATATGCTG
Organism: Sitophilus oryzae; assembly: GCF_002938485.1. Classification (NCBI taxonomy): domain Eukaryota; kingdom Metazoa; phylum Arthropoda; class Insecta; order Coleoptera; family Curculionidae; genus Sitophilus; species Sitophilus oryzae. The sequence goes on from NW_022146479.1 coordinate 8,046,659, forward strand.
AAAATGATGATGGCATACAGAGGTATTTTTAATCAATCTAATTCCTGAAATATACTGACTTTATTGAATTTATATTAATCTAAATATTGCAAAATATTGTAAAAAATGTTAGCGGATTCAACAACAAAACATTCACCATCTTATTTTAACAATGAAATTAGCCTTTAGAGAGATAAAATCAAAAATAAACTATGCATATTCTGTTTCCGCTTGTGTTTTTTCATGCCCTTAAGAATTTATGGTAGTACAAACACTAGAGTTCCGTATATATTTGCATATCAGACCTCGCAACGAATGCTTACGAACGCATGACCCAGAAAGATTAAAACAGTAACACTTGCTACAAAGTAATAATTAAAAATATTTGGTTAGTGTTCGACCCGGCACAGACGCTAATATCGACGAATGCTCATGAGTTTTTTATTCTAACAGCCTTGGCTATACATAAATTCCATCGATTTCTTTTCAGTTAAAGGAAAGAAAAAATAGAGCTAATATATTTCATGATATATATCTAAATATCTAGTAAATCAAGATTAAAAAATAAAACAGCTGGAAGACTAATTTACACCACTTCATTTGATTTGAATGAATATATATCTCTAATTAATGAATAATAACATAAATATAACATTTAGGATGCATATGAGTGGTACAATATGGTAGGTACATTTTACAAATCTACCTCAGAAGACTAACAAAAAAATGATTTGCTGCCAAAACCTTATATCCTGATAGAGATATCTTGGTATAATTGTTATAAATTAATTAAACAATTTTATTTATCTTATACACTAAAGTTAATTGATACATAAATAATTACCTACTACCATCCAAGCAAAATTCGACATGGTTTACCATTTTATTACAAGTAAATTATCAAAAGCGGGTGAGAAAACACCCTGTGATTTTGATATATATTTTTATTAATATTATTAATAAGTTTTAGTATTTTCGTTTATATTTTGTTGATTCCGGGGTTATTATTTGCGTACTATAAAAGTTCATAAATAAATTTGTAGTTTCTTTTTTGCGACGTCTGGATTTTGTCCGGATTTCAGAGTGCATTTGTCCGGATTTCTGGGGTAGTATAGTTTTATGAAGATAAATACGGAACTGATGGGGCTATCTACTTGATTGAGCTGCCATTTGCTTCAGTGGCAAAAAACGCATCGATTTATGGTAGTTTTATTCCTCTTCAACCCTTACAATAGGGGTAGTTTTCGTTTTTAATAGTTTTTAGGCAATAAGTTGGAAATGGATGGGGTAAAAAAATTACCAATTTTGCTGAGTAAATACATTTACCTTAAGTACAAAAACTAGATTCTTGTTGTATTATTATTGTGAAATCTAATAAACAATTTGTTGTGTTGGTGTTTGCTTGTTTAAAGCATGGCATGCGAACAAAAGACCAACTGTTGCTGTTTAAATTTCTAACTTATTCCATAGTTGCTAAAATAACTTGCTAGATAAAGAGAGCCTACGAACAATGACTTCGGAATTCCGTAGAAAAACTTTTCGACGCATTCCGGTTTTGAGCGAAATGTTTATTAAATGTTTTTGAACTAATAAATATACCAAGCACAAAATACAAGTTACATTTCCAAGTTGTGAACGGAGAAGCAGGGAAGGCACGCTTGCAAAATAAAAGTTTAAAAATTAACTCTTCACGTGTGCTGTAAAGAGAGAGATATTTTTAAAACTGGCTCTTTTATTTTTACTCTCCGGACTCTAAAAATAACAGAGTCTGTTTATTTTTGAGTTTATACTCTCATGTAATATTGACTTAAATATTATACGAGACATAATAAAATAAAATGAGATTATCTAATCTGTTCCTTTTTCAAAATAAAACATATTTCCAGGAGTTCCAGGAAAACGTACGTTATTGTAGCTTAATTACTTTATTTACTTAAACCAGGCTACTTGGACTGTCTTTCTTAAAGAAACCTAAAGTAAAGCTACACAATTTTAATCTTGCTAACGCAATATACTAAAAAAGATGGAAAAAAAGGATTAAAGAAGACGTTGGAACAGAACTTTAAAGATATTTTTAAAACTTAATGTTCTTATTTTTATTGCATTTCTTATTAAATGTAAAAATATGTGAATTCTTCCAAGTTCAGTTAAGAAACTGGATAAAATCAATACAATAAAAGAAGGTAGTATACGTAACAATTCAATTAAAGATGGAATTGTTTTCGTAAAAAACATATAAAAAGCTACTCGGGAATTTACGTTATTTGTTGTAAAAACTAGTCCTTAATTCACTGACCACTAGATAGGAACTTTAGAAAAAATGGACATCATTAATCTTAGTAAATGCCCTCCACTTGAGGCTTATGAATTTACTAAAACAATTTGTGTAGTTAGTCTCTGAAGAAAGGGTATTTAACCTTTATTTAAACGCTACCATATTTTACTTTAACTAAGGTCCATTCATTTATAATTTGCTACTACTTTACGCGTATACAGAGTATTCATTTTGAGTTTGCCATTAGTATAATTTTGTTTAAGCTTATGTTCTAAATAGGAGTTTTATTTTTATGTCTAGTTTTATCGAATGACTATAAAAGTAATGTTAAATTATGATCGTAACATATTTTTATTTCGTTTTTAAGCTTTCGTACAATCGGATTGTGTAGATAATAGTGGGACAGTGAGCGCTGGCATTATATATTAAAGCGGGCCAAAAAAATCGATATGCTAGTGTAAAATTGTCACAAATTGACTGAATCGTTAGGTTTCTCCTGTGGTCTTATCTTTTTTCAGTCGTTTCTGTCGATAATTGCTCCACGCATTCCCCCAAATTTCGTCTACCAAATATATTCTGCGGCATTATCTTTTTTTGCATCTCCTCTATCTGGTTAAGGCAAAAGGTCAAAAGGTTTTTGTTCCTCCGCCACGCGATAGGCGTCATCGTGTACACGTACCCTTTAAGGATCATAGACGTGCCTTCACGCTTTCTTGTTAATTATATAGTTGCCGTTATAATAATTTATTTATGTATATATTTTGTTAATCATAACGGGACGTGAGCGCATTACAAACGAGGTTATATAGGGGATTATCCAGGTTATATATTTTATATTAGGTAACTTCCGAAAATTAAAATTCATTTGGTTATTCGCACGCTCATAGTTTTTTCTTTGAAATTCAGAATCCTAATTTTATTATATTAATTTTAATTTACTATATCTCAGGTTCTGGGCATAGGACCCACACCATATTTTAGTGATTTAACGTAGAGCCTGCTAGAAATATTTCTGTATTGTGCACTACCAACACACCAACTTAACTTTTTAAAAATCAAAAAGTCGATTTTTATAAAAAAAACCCTAAAAGAATGATGAATTGAGCCAACAATGTTTCTGTTTGCTCTAAAAACTCAATACGCATAAACATATTTATATAAGCGAAATATCCGAAAGCTATAATAAAATCTGATACTTTTTGTTCAACAGCATCAAAAATTTTAATTCGTGCAAAAGGTCTTAAGTTTCACAACATACTGGCGCAAATATAATTCAGAAGGTATTTATTCAATTTAAACCGATAATAAAAAGCAAAACCGTACTGTTTACCCTTTAGAAATATTAAATAACGTTGGATATATCAAAAATCCGAGGAATTAATAAAAGAATGCTCAGTTATAAATAAGCCATTTTGCTGAAGGAACATATAAAGTTTGAAGTAATGTTTCGCTGTTCGAAACACCATAATAAAACCTAGAAAATTCATGTTCGTAAACATGGATTACACCGAAACTAGATTGTTTTCTAAAAATTCCATCTGAACTTTCCCCAGGGTGCGTTAAACACAAAAGGAGCTCTATTTACAGCTATATAAAAGGCTATTTTATACTACCATACAACCTAATGACTTTATGTGTATCTCTCTGAAGTACTATTTGCTTGAATAAATTTATCCTAATTCACCATCTCTAATTTCTTTAAACAAATTGCTTACTAGTACAAAAGAAATTAAGCAAAAAACAAAGTACCTATAAGAAAGAAAATAATTATATTTTGTCGTTTAATTGAGATCTCGTTATTTAACTTCTGCAACGACAGAAGAATATTTTATGCAAAGCTTCGTTAAAAGTTTTCGTATTTATTAATATTCCAAAGAAAATTCAAAATTTTCAACTCTTCTTTGTTTACATTAAACTTTCTTAGCAGAAAAAAACTGATTAAATTTTTGATGCGCCAGTACAATTGAAAAAAAGGCATGATTTTATGAAATTTATACATATTATAGATAGAGTAAATTCGGGTAATATGAAATATACAGGGTAATATGGGATTCCTTATATTTTCAAAACAATATGTCCCATCTATGGTCTAATAACTAAAAGACCATTAATATATAAACTACAGTTCACATGATCGAAAAAAACAAGAAAAGAAACAAATCGAAAACACTAGTTTTTAAAACTTTAATAGGAAATCATTTCGATTACTTAGTTAAACCAGGCTAAACAAAATATTTATTATGTATTTAGTTAACTGCTTCGACTTAAATTTTAATAATATGCAACAGGTATTGGGGGAAATATGAAATATTACCACTTCGTAATGAGTCGCAACAAAGAAGGTGGAATGTGTCATTTGTAAAGAATTGGCTCATAAAGAAATACCAAACTTGACACATTGAGGTAAATTTTGTTTACCGTTTATTTAACTCATTATTTAGCTCATCCTATATTACCCTCCATTGTTATCCATACCTCCATTGTTATCCAACTCTTACGGGAAAGTATCTTAAATAAAATTGCTAGCTATTTGCTTCCAAATTTGATATTTTATATGGGAAAATCAAAATTGAATTCCATGCTACCAGAAATTACTCTACGTTTGGAATTTTTTAAAATTTTTTAAAAAGTGATAAAAAATGCTTAAACTTCTTGTAAAGGTTAAAATTAAATAAGAAAAATTGGATTACTGGAGTTAAACGGTCTCGAAATAAATAAAACACTTTTCTAAAGATTTTTATTTACAAAACTACGCCATGGACAAGTTATTCCGTGCCCTCTTTCGGTGTGAGAGACCATTGACTGTCCGCAACTGCTCCTTGCGCTCCCCATTTTGTAGTGTTCTGGAACAAAGCTTTTCCCCGCTGAAAGTACACAACCGTTTAGCTCATTATTCTAATGCCCCCCTCTAGCAAATGGCTTACATGTTCCGTCCTCCAGAAAACATAAACTAAACCGAAAATAAAGGGCACCAACGTAGTTAGTCCGATTAAGAGACCCAAAACATCGGCCCACACGGGAAATACGTAGCCCTCGTACGAAGCTGGCGAGTAATCCACCATTTGGAATACAAAAATTCCCTTAAATTTGCCATATTATTATTTTAAATCAATTAAAAATGTATTTTAAGGTTCGCACCAAAAGAGTTACGGGTGTTACGATAACCCAAGACGTCCACCAATAACCCTTCCATAGTGCCCTCATGCTCATCTCCATGTGGGTCATGTGACCGATAAATTTGAGACAGCCGTAGCACCATGATATGGCTACAACCTCCGCGAAACCTATCAACATTATAGCCCAGGATGCTGTGTTCCACTCCATAAGGGTAAATAAATATACTCCACCGGAGAAACACATAGGGATGGCGAGTATGAAGCAAACGGTGCATATAATTAAATTGATATAAGATTTGTACTGTCTCAGATGCGTCCACCTAAAAAAGATTATAGATTTCTAGAGCTAAAATTTGTTTCGCCTATTTCCCGGGAAAATAGAAGCATCTAAGATGATTAAAATAAATTTTATATATTTAGTTTCGCAAAGCAAAATACTCAAAGTATAGCTACAGAAGTTGCTGTATTTGCAGTTATATAGAAGCCAATTTCACACCTCAATAATTATGATTTTGTATAATGCTCTGTAGTATTAACTCTGGATAAATATATTCAAACCTATCCAGTTTATTTTGTACAGAAAATTAAACGTAATTCCTAACTTTCTAATTATGTTTCATAAGCACCATTTTCATAAAATATTTACTTTACCTCTTAATTAAAACAAATATGTTTATCTAAAAAGAAGCTACAAAGTTATATAGTTCAAATTTCTGTAAATCTCCGTCAGTAACATTGAATAAAAATGCTAAAGAAACCTTGCAACAATAAATTTGGCAATTGATAGCGATTTTAACTTTAAAAAAATAAAATAGCCTTTATCTAAGATTCACACAGACACTGAGACACAATATCATTCCAGATTTATACTCTATGAATATAAAAATAGTATTGGGCTTCTTCCTTAGTCTTTTTATTCAATAGTTAATAGTTTTAATTAAACAAATAAAGTACTAGACAATTAGATTTAAAGAAACTCAAAGTGTAACACTTCTAAAATGTGGTAAAACCTTGTAAACATACTTATCCATAATACTGCAGCTTATAGCTTCGACACCGGCGAATTGCGTGCCCAATCCAAGAATAAACAGCATGAAAAAGAACATGAGTGACCAAACGGTCGAAGCGGGGAGCCTTAATATAGCTTCCGGATATGCTATAAATGCTAGGCCAGGTCCGGCATCGGCTACTTCTTCGACTGGCAAATCCATCTGATTGGCCAGGTAGCCTAACATGGAAAAGATCGCAAACCCTGCGTACACTGACGTGAAGGCGTTGGTAAAACTGACAATTACAGCGTCCCTAATGCAGTTGTTCTTGAAATTGTTGTAGGAGGCTAGCGTTATTAGAGAACCGCAAGCTGAAAAAAACGGGAAAGAATATAAAGATTTTTTGAATTACTGTAAATTTTTTTATTAAAAAGAAAATCTAAGTCATGGAAGTGATTTATTTTTCTGAAACCCTATATGCGTATATGTCTGATGAAGAAAGGAACTCAATATGCATAACAAAAGAAGCGGTTATAGGTATAAGTTTCTGTCGCGTTGTATTTATGATGAGGTTTCTAATTTTGGCAACACATTTATGTTTGCTTGCCTTTGCTGAAGTCCTACAAAAGAAAACGTTTCCACCAGACAAAAATGTTTAGTAATTCTAGGAGTTTATTTATTTATATGTTCTGATTATTTATACACTCAGATACCAATAAAACGCAACGCATATTTTTTTTCGTCAAATTTAAAGTGTTACATTTTTTATTTTTAATCCTATTTTCATGAAATTTTTAGTGAACTGTGTACAATTATATAAACTTTAATTCGTAAACTCAGTTTTTTATAAACTTTAGTATTTGGCTTATTAAACAGGGTTAATTTAAAGGTTATTTTTTACCCTAAAATTCTCTGTGTAATAATTTGGTGAGTAAACTCATTGGCAGGAGGCTTAGAGGTTGTAGGCTCCAGCTTCATTAAGTGAACTCTCTTGGATCTTGAACAAAAATGGAAAAACATAACGCAATATTTGCAGCCTTACTGACAATGAACCGACGACGTCTACAGGCAGTTATAGCAGCCAGGGGAGGCAATACAAAAATACAAAGTATAAGAATATTTTTACAAGTTTTTTCTGTTTATATACATAGTTATTACAGTTATGCCTTCTTTAATATCGTTAGTTCTGTTATTGTTATTTCTGTTTATATAACCAAGACTCGATCTTTATTCTTTAACGTTTTTAATTAAATTTAATATAGTACAGAGTATCTAATGCGGCTTTAATATGACATTAGGACATTTTAAAATGTAATATGGTAAAGAACACTTCGCTCTTAAAAATTAACCAAGGCATTTGTTGACATGAAATTATTGTACAGGACGTTTTAAAGATAGGGTAAAAATAACCCTTTGATTAACTCTATGTAACAGGCCAGATTAAACTTTAGAAAAAATGATATTACGAATTAAAGTTGATACATAAAAAATATAAAACTTTTAAATTGACAAAAAAAGAGTGTTACATTATGTAAAAATAAGCACTGCTACACTTACCAATGCCAAAAGAATAGAACGTTTGGGATGCGGCGGAAGCCCACAGATTAACATCCGTTAGTTTATTCCAATCAGGTCTTAGGTAAAGTAAAATGCCGTCTTTGGCTCCTGGCAATATGGCTCCTTGGATAACGAGGGCGGTCAGAATGAAATAGGGAAACAATACGGTAAAATAGACAACTTTTCCCGATGTCTTTACGCCCTTGAGTACGGCCAGATAGCAGACCACCCAGGAGAATATCAAACAGCCAAAAATTTCCCATCTCATGCCCCCAAAATTCTCCCATGTCGCATCTCCAATACCCAAAACATATTCTCTATATAAAAGGAAAAAATGAGTGAGTTTTTCCAGTTCTGTTTACTAAAGGGAATGAAAAATATATCTAAAACAACCTAATTAACTATATAATGCTAATATATTAAACTATATATGCTCACGAAAATTCTTTAAATATATTTACTATTACATACTTTACTTTTGTGCAAATCTAGATATATTTAATTTATCTGTAGATCTAATCTTTCTCTCGTTGTTAAGAAAATGTTAAGTCATGAAACTTGATCGTTTGTTAATCACAATTAAAATATATAAAAGATAGTTGTCATTGATACTGTTATCCTTATTGATTAATAATATATTATATTGAGATTAATATGTTATTAACATTTGATTAAACACTTTGATAATACAAATAATATAATTTAGCAAATATAGTAGATTTTTTAACATTCCTGGAATGATTTAAAGTTATTAATATTTAAGTATTGTATAACATATTATAAAAAAAATAGCAAATCTAAAGAACGTTTCTTTATTGATTTGCAGGAATATTTTCTGGAATTTGGTTTCTATTTTATTATAGAGCGTCCATTTTTACTACGTTTACCCCAGGAGTATTACTAAGGATCTGGATGCAAAGACCTAACAGTAAAACCCTTGAGGGTCCATTTGAATGTTTCCGTTTTTTTTCGTTTCCTTTTATTCTTTTTCTCACGATATCTCCATTAAAAGTATTGACATACGGTATTGTGGATAAAGCAAAATATATTTCAAAATGAGAAACATTTCAGATGGCTTGATGAGAATGGATGACCTACCTAAAGTACTCTGAACTAGCTAAAGTCCTGTTGACCAAATTATAAATAGAGACATCCGCGGTACCATTGTAACAATAGGTTCTGTTAGTAGCATCAACCATACCAAATCCCTGGCAAAGTTCTTCTGTATTCATACAATCTTTGGCGTACCATGTTTCGTTCATTGAGCATCTCGCTTCCTCTAAAGCACTATAACAACCTAAACAAACCCTTCCATTGTAGCGATGGAAAAAAATACAGAAAACAATTTTTGAATTTTTTATGCGTTTATATACAGCCTATTTCAATTTATCAGCACGTAGCCATTAAAACAGAGTAATCGTGAACAACTCGTGGTAATGGCTGATTTACCGGCAGATTTTTTTTCCAAAACATGAAAAACAAGCTTTTTAATAGTGTTTTTGTCCGGCCTAGTAAAGTTAGTTACGTTCAACTAAACAATAAACGGTTTTTGAGGTTTTTTTTAAACAAAAGATAATCAAAAGTAATAGAAGTAGAGAGTTTTACGTTATGAAGGACTAGCTGTTGAAAATTAAAGTTCATATTAGTCTTGGATGCCCGACTTTCGATATAGATCGCCATTACTCTTTGGTCTGGGACATATTTCAAGATTAATTGAACGAACTAAAAGTTTCCCGAAGCTTGGCTATTCTTGTAAGTTATAAAAGCTCTATATATTTCTAGTACATTAAGCTAGAACATATTTTTCAACCAGTTAACCAGTTAAAAACAAATTATCTTATAGAGAAATATACATTACATGTAGCATATTACCTAAAGTATTAAATTCGTGATTGCATCGTCCATATCCTAAATCTTTGGTAAATGAAGCGAAAAAATAGAATATAGTCCAAGAGACTATCATCATGTAATAGACGGTGATGAAGAATACGACCAAAAGACAGCAATATCCTAAGCCAGTAAAAATGGGAGCTATATGCCTGAAAGCCATATCTGGCCCTAATCCAGAATATTGACCTATAAGCAATTCCAGGAGAAATATCGGCGTTCCCATTAGAACAAGCATAATGAAGTAAGCCAGCAGAAAGGCACCTGAAAAAGAAATGTACACTCAAACAAAAACACCAAATCAATATTCCTAAATATCTTGTACATAATTTGACAAAATAAAAATACTTACCACCTCCATTGCTGTAACATAAATATGGAAATCTCCACACATTTCCCAAGCCTATGGCATAATTCAAGCAGGAAAGGACAAATTCAACTGGACTGTCCCAATTCGATCTTGAATTTTCCTTTTCTGCCGATTTTTGTGACACTTCATCTTGTTTCTGGAACAAAGAGATCTATTTATTTTACAGTTTTAGAATTATAGGTATATATTTTTTTGTATGGTACACCCTATATCATTAAAAGAACGAACTTTCAGATAAACATTATTTAACGTGTTCCAAAACCACACACCATACCTGATCCATGGCTGAAACAGGATAAAACAAATAAATATTTCCTACTACATTTTTTCTTTGGATCGTAAAAAGATTAAAGGTTTTACACTATCTTTAGATAAAACTGTTTTAAATAAAGTCGCAACAAAAAAAAAATAAAACATTTTTATGCCAGACAATCAGAAAAAAGTGGAATATAAATAGAGAGCAGTAAACTCCGGAGAAGTTTTTATGACAATTAAGACAAAGTAATGTTTAAAGTTTGGGATCTTTCCAATGCATTCTCTTGTGTATGTAGAGCGATATAATCCGGGATTAGGGCATATCACTTCTAACGAAAATTGGAAGCTTTCGCTGAAACGCCGGGGCTCAACTTTCTTAGTTAAAAGTTTCCGGTAATCATGTTTTACCGTTAACGAAACCGTCAACTCACAACGTTCCCCTCAACGTTATCGAAATATTTTCTAAAGAATTCTGTCGATAAACGATCTATTTTTAATAAAACCGCCACATTGTTCAGTTAAAGTTGATAATTAAATTAATATTACATTTAGATCGTTGGAAAACAAACAACGAAGTATTATATTAGTTTATATTTATCCCTGTTTTCAGCAAAAACAAAGTTTATTCAGATTTTCGACAAGCAATCATTATTAAACGGATATTACACTACCAATAGATATTTATACAATACCGAGCTAAAAGAGGGAAAGAAATTAAATGTTGTAGGTCAGAGAATTTAGTCACGTACCCAGTTAGAGTGATATAAAGTTAGCCCTTTCAGCAATATCAGTTTATATGTCGTAGAAAGACACTCTGTCCTTTGACACGGACTCGTAAGATTAAAGCGAATTAAATTTTTAAGTCCACGGTTTTCTTTTTTTCTGTATTAGTGACATTAAATGATATTTAAGAGCAATTTCCAAGATATAAATTTAGCCCTTTTAGCAATATCAGTTTATATGTCCTAGAAATATACTCTACCTTTTGACACGGATTCGTAAGATTAAGGTGCATTTAATTTTTAAGACGCTTTCCTTTTTTTTTGGTGTATTAGTGACATTATTTGATATTTAAGAGCAATTACCAAGATAAAAATGTAATAATTAAAAAATGTCAAAAACAACCCCAATCTTGTAAAATTCCTGCCTAGTTTGATATATTGTTTAGTACGATTTTTCTATATTAAATTTCTGTGAAATCGAAAAAGGTACGATATGCTGTCGCATGTTATTCTAAGGAAGTTTATTGCCTCTTATCGATTTCGTTCGTCATGGTTGATCGATATGCAGGCTTAACTTTTATCTCTAAATAAATTGCATTGTTACTGACATTAATGATTGACACAAATACATAACGAAAAATCATTTTTAAAACAGCAATTTACAAGGCAAACTATTTACAGTGTCAATTAAAAAAAAAGAATTTAAATAACTTAAAATCGGCTTGTCCAAAAGTGTTCAAATTTGGCATGTGTATTCAGCACATCTGTAAAATTAATAGGCGAGCAAATATTTGGATAGTTCAAAATTTGCATGGGATTTTCTATGTTTCCAAAGACGATGCACCACCCGGTATAGTGATATAGTATGAAATTTATGTTAGCATTTTATCGTTTTGTAACAACATTATCTGAAAAAAACAAAAAAAGGACGCATGCATTTTGTATGTACCTATGCTTTTTTGTAAAAATATTTAATTTTTTTGAACCTTTGCCCTTTCAAATATTAAACTTGCTTCCCATTGGCCCAATTCCAATACCTTCAATCTTTACGTCGATTGTCCCAATGGATTTCCTTTTTTACGTTTTTGTCGTCTTTGGACGGTTTTGATGTAGTTTTTTTCCCACTCTGTTCTTCAGAATGGTTTTCCCATTTCGGTACAAAGGGAATGGGAAGTTAGAGCAATAAAATTCCTATTAAGCATTTGCAATCTTTCGCTGTTAAGGGAACTATAACACTTTATCTCAAACGATTCAGAATTTTAACGTAAAGTATATTGTACTGAATATCAAAAGTCCTAAAATCCTGGGTTTTAAATACTTTCTCAATCGAGTTTCGGTACAAAAACTTCAAGAACATGTCTCTTTCGTTCTGATGGTTTTCCTTTCAGTGAAATTTATTTTACGTTCTGTCTTTTTACACAGACACTCTTCAAACCAGTTCAGTTTTTTAGTATCTTTTTTATTTCATCTTAAATTAAACTTTCTCCTGTCGAATTCTCGTATTTTTTCACATTTCAAGATGTCTTATATTCGTCCAACATCTCCAGAGAAAAATACAAAATTAATGAAAATAGAACATAATTATATATGTTTCCAGAATTTTATATTAAGCGATATAGAACAAATATTTCTTAAATCAATCAGAAATAAGTTAGATCTTAATTTCTGTATTTATTTCAACATACATATTAAGTTTAATGTCCCCAATGAGTAATATCTTGCATAATTGAATCCATCATTAAACTACCAAAAATCGATTTTAATTGACACAATCAAAGCTGACCAACAAACCAATTATCTCGCACTAATGCCAAGTCAAATAGTTCAGGTCATTCTAGAAAGGCATTACTTAACCCTAGACTGGCTAATTGGAAGAAATAATTGGACACTGTGCATATCAAAGAGATTAGTTAAATTTAACCCAAGCCAGCCAGATAATGAAAGGACTGGAGAGTAAGATCTTTTTTATCTGAACAAGTCAGATTTACCCTCAAAAAACACTTAATTCTGTTATATTGAATTAAGGCATAAATCTAATTGAAAACAATACAACCCTTTCCTCGGTGTACGAAGGGCAGAATAATAAATAATAATAATCTTTCCCTTCCGAACAGATTGCTATCTGTTTTTGCAAATATTTTATTATATCCGGTAATAAATTTAATTACCAGCAGCCTTGGGGTTAATAAAATCTAATTTCCCTTCAATCTCAGACTTGCCGCAAAATAAACTGCTTAAACGCTTTCTTAAACCACCTAAAATGGAACAAACAAAGCGATTTAATTTAATTTAGTCGTCTTTAAATTTGAGGAGAAGGAAAAAAAATACGGACACTTTCAATTACACTCTCAATTAAGGGCTGTCTAGTAACAAGGTTTAATTGAAAGCATCTTAAAATATCTTTTGTCGAATGCTCTTGCTTTATCCAATAACAGGATTTGCTAAATGGATCTTGGCGCTGGAATGGAATGTTTTGGTTTGCTGGAGTAGTAATTTTAGCAGTTAGAGTAAAACTGTTATTTAATAAAGAAGATAAACGACATCGACTTGGGAAATGCATAATTTAAGAGATTTTTTCCTTTATTTCCTTTTATTTCGGATGAAACTTTGTTGTAATTGAAAAGTAAATTTCTAGTGCTAAAACTCTCTACAGGGTATCCCAATATTCTGTGGACACAGAACTACTACGTATTTTTAGAGTCAAAATAAGTTCATTGGGCACAATTTACCTCTATAGAAAAGTGCCTCATTTGTCATTGCATGTTTTAACGTTTGACTTTCACAGAAATAGAGAATTTTGTCAAAAGGAAGTCAAATAATGTTAAAGCGCTTAGCAAAACATAGGTACTTCAAATCTCATTCAAATCGGAATATCAGTTCTTAAAATATCTTAAACGTTTTTTTTTTCAACTCTCCAAAAAATCCTTTATGGGTATTTCGCCACTGCACTGCAAGAAAATCTACAAAATAAAATTTTAGTTATTTTTTGTAAACACTTCTGCGTTAAACCTAAACGGACACTGCTTGTCAGAAGTTATGTTTACAGTTACACAAATTTGCCTAACAAAGAAAAAAATGCTTAACGTTTCGGAAAGTTTATCTCTTTCCGTCGTCGGAAGCAAAAAAATAAAAAGAATAAAGAAAAAAATTATTTAAAAATATTTAAATTCAACTATTCGAGAACACTTTACTTTTTTAAAACAGATACGTCTACAAGAAACCGTTGACGTTTTGTTAAAATGACTTTCTGTATGATTATTTTTAAATTTTACGTATGTTAGGTTTATTTATGTTATGTTCTTTAAAATCAAAGAAGCGATTACCATACATTACTATATCAAACCAACATCTACAGATGCATGAGCAATACATTTATTTTTATTAGATTGAATTAAAAAAGCCTCTTTTATTTTTCTTTTAGAGGCTATCGCTTCTTTCATTATAATTTTGGCGTTATTAAAATTTATTCTGTGCCCTGTGTCCCATGAATGCTGACAAATCTTAGGTTTGTGAAAATCTTCCTTTCTTAAATAATCTTTATGTTCTTTAATTCTAACATTTAAGGGTCTAGATGTTTTACCAATGTAAAATTTATCGCATTCACATGGTATTTGGTATATTACATTTTTTGTTTGTTGTTCTGTATTCATTGGTTTAGTATGTGATAAAATGGATCTAAGTGTATTTTGTGTTTTTTTTTCAAGTTTGATGCCCTGTAACGGACAAATGAACTACCGTATGATCGAGAAAAAACGGCGTCAACGATGGCTATGAAATGAAGATCGCTGTCATTTTATATGGGAAATGTCATCGATCGTCATTTCCCAGCCAACTGGACGCCGTTTTTTTTCGATCATACGGTACTTTTAACTACGTAAATTGTGTCCGATGAACTTATTTTGATTCCAAAAATACGTAGTAGTTCTATTGGAATATTGGGGCCCCCTGTATGTCTATACATAACTGTTTTTATATGTTTTCAGTTATTTTCTATGAAATTCGCTCTAATTTAATGAGGTTCTAAATCGATATGCTCCCCCAAATGAAAATACAAAATTTAAACAATCAAAATGATTATTACTGTGACAAAAATACTGAATTATGACCATAAACATTGAAAATAGGTTCAAAAATTTATCTTTGATCTGAAAAGTCTTTATTAACACGCAGTTAATTTGAAATTCTATTACTCTTGTACTGATTAAAAAAAAAGTTGTATGCAAATCGTGATTGAACAAAAACAAAGACTTTTAGAGATTCAGATTTTATGCAGATTTTTCTACGCTTGACTTTGATATGAATAAAGTATGAAATCCTTGCATAAACTATAGATAAACTAAAGTTATGTTAATTCTATTAAAATATGAGCCAACGCAATTAAATTATGATTCCAGAAAAAAAGATTATATATAAATAAAAAATATTCGTCCAGTATATTTATTCTGGAAAAACCTGGATATTATATTTTTTAAGAAATAAACTGTTAAAATAAGGTGAGTCTCGTGAAATAACAATGTTAGAAACACTAACCAATTATTTCGTTAGACACGAAAAGTAGGAAAACGAAGAAAATGACATTTTCTTTCCCTAAATCTTTTGGGAATTTACGAAATTGTTAAATCTCAGGGCTTATGTATTTTCTATGTTCTTGGTGCCTGTTATGATTTTCTTTTAAGGAAGGAAAATCTACCGTGTTTTTAAAACTTTTTCTTTTGTCCACACATATTTTACTTTAACACTGGTTCTCCGCCGGTGCTGCCACCATCGGAGGATACTGTAAATAGCGGACTAAACAAATACACGGGTTTAAATAGCAAATACACGAAAAAATTGTTATATAAAATTATTCTAAAAGTGTTAGGAAGTATAATTTGTCAGAATTCTAAAAAAAATATATAAAAGTACATATTTTGAGATCTTCAGAAGGTCTAATTTGTATTCTAATTTATTATTCAAGCTAATAAAACTTTTTAGATGAGTTACTTACGGTAGCGAGTTACAACTACGGTAGCGAGCATAGTTTTACGCACCGGTTTTGCTAGTGAGGATATATCTGTGTCTATTTTGGCTATAACGAAAAATTTTAAAGGTACATCATTATAAGTTTAGAATATTTTCATAAAAAATAAGCACTAGTTGATTAAAAAAAGTATACCATTAATATTGATCAAATTATATTTTATCTTCTCATGGTATATGCCTATTTAATTTTTTGATTATGTAATGGGAACTTTGTTTACTCATTTGTTTCGTCGAACTCCTTGAATCCATTTTTGCTTCTGATCAAATCGTTGTGAGAAGCTGTGAAGCTATAAAATGTTTCGGGAGAGTTATTAGAATTAGAATATCCGGGAGGCAAGAAATTTTTTGTCGAGCCTATGCTATTTGTATACTATTTATGAGTCACTAGACAAGAAATATGTTTACAGAATCGGACCTCTGAATTTCCTGTATTACTCCTTTATTGCATCGTAGAATCAGAGGTAGTACTCAGGATTACATAAGAGCGACACGACATTCTCAATCGCCTGTTCTTAACTAACTTATTCGAGCGTAGGGTTTCTCCCAATCTATGATTCTCGTTACATAATATCTAGGGTCATTTTTTTTAATTATAAAGAGCTAACTGAATATACTTTGATAGTAGGAACATAAAAGAGCGATAAAATAAAATATTATGTTTTTTTTTCAAGATAATTTGCTAAGGTAACTTTAAGAAACTATTCCAAAACTACTCTGCTGTTTGAAATGACTCCAAAATGCCCGACGGAAATTTTAATAACCTTCGCAATTTCGAACACCCTATATATACAGGCTTTATTTTAATCCTCGTTTGTTTTTATAGGTCGGTCAAATAATCCGTTCCAATCAAAATTTCAATAGCAGCCGCTAATAAAAAGGCAAAGCGTGGGTAAATCGTGTGTTTGAAATTTAAACAAAGGCTCCGATATGTTGTTTTATTGATAGGTTCGAAGACACGGGACATGGTTTAAAAACCACACTGTTGAAATCGTTGACCACACTTCTAAACCAAACGCGTTAAATTTGATTGAGCCAAATTACCAAGAGGTTTATTATTTTTTTCTTCTAAATATATATAACAGGAATTCTTTCTAGCACTATAAATGATTGATGTTTGTTTGACTTTAAGACACAGATATCATAAAAGCATTAAAACTTTTATAAAAAAAATCCATCCGAAAAACATAAACAGAAGAACATTCTAGAAATATTTCGTGAAACATTTCGCAAAGCACTTCTCGAAATACTTTCAGAGGTAAACTCAGTGCTTTTCTTATGTTATGGGGAATCTTGACTGGTCTCGGCCGCAAACTCTCTACACTATGCCCGAAAAATTCGCGAAATATTTCTAGAAATATTTCATGAAACATTTCGCCGAAGCACTTCTCGAAATACTTTCAGAGGTAAACTGAGTACTTTTCTTATGCTACGGGGAATCTTGGTTGGTCTTGGCCGCAAACTCTCTACATTATGCCCGAAAAATTCGCGAAATATTTCTAGAAATATTTCGTGAAACATTTCGCGAAGAACTTCTCGAAATACTTTCAGAGGTAAACTCAGTGCTTTTCTTATGTTGCGGGGAATGAGCACATAGCAGGAACAAAAACAGCGCGGACGGACGGTCCGCTCCGCTCCATCTGAAAGCGCTGTTACTTCGCGAAGTAATCAAGGTCAAACTTTGTGGTGGTTTCGGAAAAATAAGTAAACATGTGGTAGGAATAAATATCATTAGTTTGTAATCGAGTATAATGTACCTAATGTCACTAGTAAATAGTAACCGATGGTAGGTTAAATTGGCTATTCCTCTAAGGTTATACAAGAATATTTAGTTTTAATGATTGTCTAATATTATAATTATTATTTATTATTTCTCAATGGATTTATATCACTGAGATTTATGAAAAAAGGTCCTTTATCGGGTATAAAATCCGATACGTCGTGAAAGTAGCTCGAGACAAAACGAAAATGAACGAGACACAGAAGACAACCGAAAGTCGCCAAATAAAATCCCCTCACACCCTATTCCGCAATTTAACGAGTAGTTTCAAGACGTTTATAAGAAATGAAAATAAACCGAGACAACCGGACACCAACCGAGACGAGACAAAGTTAGACGAGAAAATATGACTATGACTTGCTTCTGACTGTTTCGCGAATAGTGTAGATGGTAGACAACCGAAAGTCGCCAAATAAAATCCCCACACCCTATTCCGCAATTTAACGAGTAGTTTCAAGACGTTTATAAGAAATGAAAATAAACCGAGACAACCGGACACCAACCGAGACGAGACAAAGTTAGACGAGAAAATATGACTATGACTTGCTTCTGACTGTTTCGCGAATAGTGTAGATGGTAGACAACCGAAAGTCGCCAAATAAAATCCCCTCACACCCTATTCCGCAATTTAACGAGTAGTTTCAAGACGTTTATAAGAAATGAAAATAAACCGAGACAACCGGACACCAACCGAGACGAGACAAAGTTAGACGAGAAAATATGACTATGACTTGCTTCTGACTGTTTCGCGAATAGTGTAGATGGTAGACAACCGAAAGTCGCCAAATAAAATCCCCTCACACCCTATTCCGCAATTTAACGAGTAGTTTCAAGACGTTTATAAGAAATGAAAATAAACCGAGACAACAGGACACCAACCGAGACGAGACAAAGGTAGACGAGAAAATATGACTATGACTTGCTTCTGACTGATTCGCGAATAGTGTAGATGGTGTATTAGAGGTCCTATAGAAATTGTGTATCTATTAATTAAATTATAGTCGAAGGTTCCCTTAATATTAGGATGATTTAATCTGAGTCAGTCGGTCAAAAATAACGTTATGTAAGAAACATTAAAAATTTATTAGTAAATAAGAAATCGTGGTAGAGATCAGTTATATTGCTATAAGATTCCTATTTTCCTCTAAACAATATTATTATTTGAGAGATCCCTTACACTAGGTAAAAATAAGAGATTTAAGAGGTTCATACCCTCCCAATTTAAAACCGATTGTTTCAGTAGGACGCCTCTGGAACACAATACGAACGAAATATCCCGGTTCCTATATGCGATCCCCTTCTATTTCTTGCATACGATGCAGCATTTCTAATCTTTTGTTTGGCCGAACCGCTTGGAACTCCGATTAAATATTCACGAGTGCCAAAACTTAATTTCAGTTCTCACCGACTGACTTATCTGGGAATTCTCCACGGTGGAGAAAAATAAAACAGCGCGAAAAAGAGGGAAAAAAAGGCGAACCGTTCGAGATGTTTGGAAGGAAAAAATCCAGTTGAGTTTATTTTTCGACGATGTATCTTATTCTATTTAGATTAGAAATACTGCGAGCAGACCAGTCAGTGATAAATGTTTGATTTAGATAATGATACAGTCAAATTTTAAATAATCAAAAGTTGATTAATACTTCAGAAAAGGGATTTTTAAAAAATCAAAGAAAAAATGTATTTAAAGACTTTTTTTTTCAAAACAATAACTAAAGATTTATAGATGTTTCTGTTATAAGTAATAATTTTGATAATATTTAATCAAACTGAGTGCCACAGAAATTCAGATAAAACCTTAAATAACGTTTATATCATCGAAATAAATATGTTTAATTATTTAATTTAAATCCAAAATAAATTAAATTACTGTTTGGTTTCCTGTCTATATTGTTCCGTTTTGGGATAACGCTAATATAATTAATTGAAGAGAAAACAAATTAAAGAATTAACATTATTATGTCGCAACATATTTCTACTATATGTTACTATATTTTGTAAAATATAGTATACAATGTATTGTTACAAAAGTTATTAAAGAAATTGGTTAATTAATGGTTGATATTTATAATAAGAATTTATTAACCGCCTTCGTGAAACACTGAAAGCGATACACAGAATAGGAATTGAAAGAAATAAATGAAATATTATTACTCCAAACGCTTTACAAAACAAAAAGCTTTCAATTAGATTAAAAAGTTTTCGGAGCTCTTTGAAAATATGCAAATCGGCCTAAATCATTCTCTTATTAACTGGAATAAAGCTTGGAAACACAATTTAGATGCAAAAAAGATGTAAATTAGATGAAAAATGCACTGGAAATATGCATATTTACATCCATAATTAAGATTAACACCAATAAGGAAAAATATAACATGAAATACATTCAGATGCAAAAAGAACGCAACGCAAACATTTTTCGTCAAATTTAAAGTATTATATGATTCTTATTTTTAGTCCTATTCCCATGATATGTCATTCTATTCAGAGTGTAATTTTCTATCGAATAAAGTAAAAAAATATCGAGATTGCCATTTAAAAATCAAATGTTGTATAGTCATTTCCGCTGAAACAGGAAGTGAAAAGAATTGAATACGTCAATGATTCCTAATTTATGTCATCTACTAACATACCAAATCTCGTTTTTTTATATGAAAAAATAAAAAAGTTATAAGGGTGAGCCACTGTTCAGACGCACCTGGTATAGTGGATACCTTGAGTATACTCACTCGTTTTGTGTACTGTTAGGTATTTTTTGTATATCCATTAAAGAGTCCAGGAAAAAACTGAACAGCTAGACAAACACAAACATAGAAATTCTATCCATTTAGAGGGACAGAACAGAAGCATCAGCGTATAAACAAACTATTAACACTTCAGCGATTTAGTCACATAACAAAAGTTTTGCACTTTTTGCAGCAGTTCAAAAATAGTGCTTCCCAATTTATGTTCTACCTAACTTAAATTAATTAAGGTGAAACTTACTGCAAATTCTGTATGAATCTCAAAACTTCCTATAGAACGCTAGCAGATTAACAGCTTACTGCCTGTGTGTAATATATAACTAAGGTGCAGCATTCCGTAATTTTCTGTTATACATTGTTAAATTATATTGTTTACATTTAGAGGATTTAAAAGTTAACAACGTGTGTTGTTCTGAACGTCTAAGTAGAGTTGTCAATATTATTTTAAAATAATATTTTCAAGATACAATATAATTATTTAGAGTCCTTGTCTGCTGGAACTATTACTATCGAATTATTACATTTATAATAAAAATATCGTTGGCGTGTTTAGCTGACCTAATCTAGTTTACAAAAAGGTCAAAGACCTTTCCATTTTAATAGTGCACTTAAGCCTCCGAGAAACATGCAAACAGTTCCCAATTTAATGGAAATTCTCAATTTTAGGCCTCTATGTCAAATCCATGTTAGATTAGCATGTAGGAAATTGCTCCTACCTAACCATATACCTCAGAAGCTATGATACGTTCAAAGATAATATCTGGTTTTATGCTTAAAACCTAATTTAATCAAAAAGTGATTTTGTAAAATAGCTTAGAAGAGGAAATAAGCCGAAATTTAATTTCTTCCCTTAGTTGAACCCTTGCTGGGGTAATAACGGGCACACCTATTGCTTTTCGGAGCAGAGCTCAACATACAAATTAAAACTGGTAGCTCAATATGGTTCCAATTAAATTTGTTAAGCGATTTTGCTACGCCGTATTATTTATTAGTTTGTTCTGAGCTTTTACACCCATATTCTTTAATTATTGGATTAATATTCCTGAACCCTTATCAAATATAAACGTATTTCGGTAAAATATACACAGACTATAGCTAAATTGTACATATTTTTACAGTAATTTAATTTACAAACTGCTGTTAATATATTATAATTCGGTAAAAATGAAAAAAAAAACTATATGCATGGTTGTGCTTGGTAGTTTTAAGTTATTAGCCAAGTTAGCATCTATTCTGAACAGAAAAATAAATTTCAATGAGCGTGTGCAACGAAAGGAGAGGAGCAGCCACAATTCGCAAACAGCTCTGAAAATTTACGGCCAAAGTCAGTTTCCTGAAGTCAAAAGTGCTGGCAATAAATACGACTTTTTTTTATCAAGAAATGGATGATACAGTGGACATTTTTCCAGACATTATAAAAGGGCATTTTTAAGAATTGCCTGTTCCAATTATTTTTGTTCTAAATTTTAATAAAAACAGACCATGCCATAGTTCTTTAAATAGTGCATAACTAGGCAATTAACAAAGGTACTGAGATGAACCGCCTATTTAAAAATAGACAATATTTATTTAAATTCGAAACATTCATTTTTAAGACACTCTGTATAGATAAACAAAATTATTGATTTTTAAAATATTATTCACAAACTAGGGAGAGGGAAATCAGGCGACGAACAGTAGTGATATTTGTTAGATAATAGCTTCTAGACTACCATTCGCGACGCATTGATATTATTTTGGTTCTTGAGTTTTGTGACAAAGAATATTATTAAAGGTAAAGTAAATGTTTTCTCACTATTTAACTAATGTTAACTAAATCATATTATTTTGTTTTCTTGTTGTAATTCTGTTCTAAAGCTTTTCATTATTCATTTGATCGGATAAAGGCAATATATAACATGTGTATGCATTTAATGGAATCTATTTATGCTGTAAATAATTTCAGTTTAAAAGTAATCTAAATAAAATCGTTTACTGTTCCTTCGTGCCGATGTTTGTGGTTTGTGAGAATAAGAGCCTTGTTGAGTGTACTAACAATTTTCGACCTTGCATGGGCGAATATCTTAGCTCGCAAAAGGGCAAACAAAAATAATAAATAAAATAATTCATAGAATAACTTACAATTTATTAAATTATAAGATATTGGCACCAAACCTTCAACTTTAGCGTCGATTCCGCAACAAGGGACTTCGTACCTACGGGTGGGGACCCGTTAAACTAACAAAAAACTCTTCAGTTTTGAACGATATAAATGTGGCATGTTTTGAGTGTATTAAACTATAAACCTAGGTATGAGAACAGTTTCTTTATTATTTCTCTTTTATTAAAGTTCAGGACAGCATAGTTAGATTCTCTGGAATAGTGATCATGGTTTTCTCTGCCGTGCTCTTTTACATGTGAATTCCAGGCAGAGTACGGCACTCCTTTCATTTCATTTAATAAAATAAGTAGGGCTTTTTCCAAATTTAGCGTTTTATTTACATAACCTATTCTCCTCAAATTTCCCAAAATATTGCTTTGTCGAGGCGCATCCGAGGTAATCATAATAAAAAAATATTTAACACAACGTAGGTTCCTTTCTTTCATTTAAATTTCTTGTTATACAGTTCGCCAAAATATTACCTCTTCAACTTTGTTGACGAATTTGGGTTGTTACACTACAGTACCTTATTAGGTACTTTTGTGTATATTTACAGAATTGTATACCGTGTTGTTTTTTATTACAAATGCATCAAAATAGAAAGAAAGATTTTGAATTAACAAAACACATAATAAATCAAGATTTGGGTCTATTAGAGCATAATAGAGTCAATTGTGTTTGACTCTATATATTGGTATTGAAAGCAACGTTCATACACATATTTTAGTAATAAAATCTGTCTGTAATAAAGTGATTAATACAACTCTATGGCATTAACCTGGGAATAATTTATGTCAGCAAAATTTTCAAAATTGTTACATGTACATCAACAAACCACAGTAAACAGATTAAATTATTACACAATAAATGCAATAATTCGTAATAAGGATTGTTTTATTATCGATTACCTAGAATTTTCAATAGTTTTGGAGTCGAAAAGCAAACTAGGACAAAAAAATAAAACATCCATATAAATAGACAAATTATAAGTAAATGTCAATAGTTAACATATAAATGTCAGAAGTAACTGCGAGATTATAAAAAAACAAATAAATTTCTTACTACGACTTTACCTTTAATCCTCAATAATTAAATCAGACAATTTTAAATCTGATGAATATTTACGGCATACTTGGAAAAGGTCAGACAAGAAAAAACAGGAATATTTTTCTAAAACAAATGTCCGTTTATCTGAAAGCTAAAAAGAGATAGTGAAAAAGCAATACAGAAAGAGCAACTAAAATGCAAAACGGTGACAGAAATAGAACCTTTGGGACACATAAAGTAAGGAAAAGGTGGTGTTCCTCTTTTTGAAAAAAATGCTCTCTTAAAAATGTGTTTTCTTCTACAAAAACAAAAGCATTCGATGCTTAAATGCTACTTGAAACATCTTAATAATGAAACATCTTAATAACCCTTCTTTTCATAAGAAAATAATAACTTTTTTCAGTGAAATGCTATCCAAAATCGATATCTACTCAATAAAGGTTTATCAAATTTTAATACCGTTTTGCGGCCAATCATTTTCATATTTTCAGCCATAGATATCTTGATTTATATATGATGTGGATTTAATGAAAAAAGATGTGTAAAAGGAAAGCTAAGTTTTAGGTTAATCTAATCTAAAGATGATGGATGAAGACTCTTTGATTACATTGTTTTTTTTCTTGAAAGACCTACTCTATTATATTAGGATAATATATGAAGTTCCGGAAATAATTTTATTTATTTTAACACAGGATAAACTTAAAAAATTAAACGATGTTAACAGATATACAAACTATTAATAATAACTACTAACTAAGCTTCCTTAAAAAGCGTAAACATCTTTTTATTAAGAGAAAGTGTCAGAAAAGCTGCTTGAATTTATTACCTTGCTTCCAACAATTCTTAATAAGTACACAATAAGGGTAAAAGCTGCATCCAAATGGAATGCCCTTGTTTCCTTTCTATTCAGTTTAAGTCAGTAAAATAATGTATTTGAAAACGATAAAATTTTACCTCAAAAGAAGTTGGGTTCGCAGAAAAATATAAACACGTTGTTAAAAAAACATTACCTTCTAAAAATTTCGAGCTATTAATGCAATGGTTTCCTAAAATTGATACTCTTTGATCATAAATATTGTGGACTTACGGATAAGAAATATAAAATGGCACTAAAGCCTGTCGCTTCAGAGAGAATCTGTTCGGACAGTAAAAATGAATAAGACGCTGAGGAGGAAATTTTACAGCTAAACTTAAAGTCGATTATATTTTATCTCATACTCGGAAAATAAAATCGATGTTTTCCCTACAGTAGGCCCTAATTTTAATCCAGATGATATTTGAGCAAATAATAATAATAATAAGAAAAGAGGAAAGACTAAGAAGATACAACAAAAGGGTTAAGCGATACAAACAAAATCGTGATTTCCAACTGAACCAGAAACTCTTCTACCGCAACCTTTCAACAGATTCCCAACAACAGCAAGGAAAACCCCCAGAGAAGGCGCATATGATGGAATATTGGAGCGAAATATGGTCTCAGGAAGAAAATCATAATAAGGATGCCTATTGGCTGAGAAACGAAGAACAGAGAAACCAAGGTATACCGGAAATGGAAAGAATAATAGTAACGGCAGAGTTGGTGAGAAGAGCTCTTACAAGGTTGAGCAACTGGAAGACCCCAGGGAATGATAAGATCCAAGCATACTGGTGGAAAAACTTTCCTGCTACCCACCCAATCTTGTCCAGGCAGTTCCAGCAAGCCCTTGTCGACCCTGAAAAGATGCCGCCTTTCTTCACGCAAGGAGTAACTTACATGCTACCCAAGAATCAGGGGAGAAATCCCAGATTCTCCCAGAGATTGAAAATCCAAAGAATTTTAGACCAATAACCTGCTTACCCGTAATCTATAAAATACTTACATCTATAATAAACGCCCAAATAACTCAACATCTAAAGAAAAATGAAATTCTAGCCATGGAACAAAATGGAAGCCGGGAGGGATCGCAGGGTAGTAGAGAGTGGACCGTAGTTGACGCCATCGTAACAAAACAGGCCATGGTTAAAAAAAGAAATATAGCAATGGCATGGATCGACTACCTGAAGGCGTTTGACTCCGTCCCCCGGTTAGTAAAAACATTAGAAATATATAAAATTAATACAGAAGTAATATACTTCCTCCGGCAAACCATGGATAGATGGAGAACGCAACTAGCGGTGAACCTGAATGGTGTTTCATACCTTACTGACACCTTAAAAATCCGGAGAGGCATTTTCCAGGGGGATAGCCTGAGCCCAATATGGTTTTGCTTGGCACTTAACCCACTTAGCTCTATGCTAAAGACTGGAAACTACGGGTACCAGATAACGAAAAATTCAAGTGTTCGACTAACGCACTTGTTCTACGTAGACGACTTGAAGCTCTACGCTACAAATAGGGACCAACTACACAGCCTGCTAGAACTAGTGTCATGTTTTAGCGAGGATATTAAAATGAAATTTGGTATCAGTAAGTGCGCATACGTGAACGTGATAAAAGGAAAAATCATAGAATCCGAAGGCATCAACTTGAGGGGAGGACAACACATCGCAGGACTCGAACTAGGAGCAAAGTACAAATATCTTGGTGTGCAACAGTCCGCTATTATAGACCACACTGAAATGAAAAAGGCCGTCGAATCATCTTTTCTCCAACGCGTGACCAAAATACTTAAAACGGAAAAAAACTCTGGGGCAAAAGTCACGGCAATTAATTCTTGGGCAATACCAACTATATCCCACACATTTGGTTTATTGAAATGGAGCAAAACAAACCTGGAAAGCATTGACAGGAAAGTAAGGGTGCTTCTAACAAAATTCAGGTCCCACCACCCACAAGATTCGACTGCCAGATTATACCTTCCGCGGGCAAATGGAGGACGAGGTTTACAAAATCTAGTCGTACAACACCACCAACAGACCACCAACCTCAGAGACTACTTTCTCCGTACCGATCAGCCATTGCATCGAGCGCTAATACAGGTTGACGACGGATATTCACAGCTTAAACTTGCAGATAAGAATCCCCCACCAATCCCAGTTACAATCAGCCAATTCGAGGAAGAATGGAAAGCGAAACCATTACATGGACGGTATGCAGCCAACCTCAACGGAGGTGAGGTCGATAAGAAGCTTTCAACGTCTTATCTTTCTGATGGCCAGTTAATGTTCGAAACTGAAGGATTCATAAACGCCATACAAGGACAGGTAATACCTACGAGAAACCGGAGAAAATTCATCCTAAAAGAGGACTTACCATCTGATAAGTGTCGACTATGCCAGACCACTACTGAATCTATTCAACACCTAACTGCTGGTTGCACATATCTTGCCCCGAGGGACTACCTAAACAGGCACAACCAAGTTGCAGGCGTAATACATCAGGAACTCTGTGTACAAATGGGGCTCCTTACTGCAAAAGTCCCATACTACAAATACCAGCCTCAGACGGTACTAGAAAACGAATCGTGGAAGATCCTATGGGACCTAGCTATAACAACGGATAGGACGGTGAGTCACAATCGACCAGACATCTTAGTTTTTGATAAGAAGCAAAGAAAGGCGCAAGTAATAGATATACAAATTCCAGCAGACGAAAATGTAGGAAAATCAAGAATGGTGAAAGTCCTGAAATACCAAGAACTAGCGGATGAGATAAAGAGAATGTATCAGTTGGAAAAGGTGGAAATATATCCTATAATAATATCGTGTAATGGGTTAGTAGATAAGTACTTACCTCGCAATCTAAAGGCTATCGGCATACGCAACCCGAAGCAAATCGTAGCAATCTCACAAAAAGCTGTCATTCTGGCAACCTGTCACACCGTGAGACGTATACTGGCAACAGATGGTCGCGTTGGTCTATAAAGACCCCGCGAACATTGGCCGTACCCAGCAAAAGTGCTGTGAAAAAAAAAATAAAATAAAAAAAAAGAGGAAAAATTATTAAAGATTTTTTAATTCACTCTTGACGGAGTTTTCAAGAAAAATAAGACTTTCAAGAGGCCTATTACCGTTAAAAGAGATGTGTATTGCGCCCTCTACAAAATAAAAATCCTTCTCAGCTGATAATCCTGGTAATTCTAAACACTTATTCCGGAAAAACTGCACTGGTTATCGCTCTATTGCTGAATAGAGAATATGTGGTAATTTTTCTTTATGGTTAATATTACAGAGATGCAATTTAAACTAAAAAATAAAGGAATATATTTTTTTTTAATTCCAGAACTAGCAAATGTTACAATTTTATTTTGAGGTAAAACATAAGATATCATTTTAATTAGTAAAACATTTTAGTTAAAATAAAAAACTATAGCAAAATATAATTTTCTAGATCGATATACTATAAAAATATATTAATTTTATGTGTGACCTTTAACTTAGTTCCCTTTTATGGTTTCCTTAATATACATTGTTGCTATAAAAAGCACGGGTTACGACTGTTCTAAAAAAATTTAGAACTAATACCAGAAATACCTTTTAGAGGTTAGAGATATAAAAGGATTATATTTTTATAGAGCCATATCAGCTCTATTTATATGTATAGATGCATATAAAGATTTTTTATTTAATATAAACATTTAATTTATTGACCGAAAATGCTTCAGAATAAAAAAAAATAAAAAATTTATAGATATATTGACAGGTAGAAAGATAAATCAAAATGTCAAAAGACTTTTCGTGGATCGCTTAAAATTAATTATTAAAATATTCTGCTGAAATATGATCGTTTGTCATTCTGATAAATTAATCTGATATAAAACGCCCCTAGTATGCACTAGTGATGATACGAAAAGTTAATAAAGCAAATTTTGTTTATTAAGCGCTTCTTAAAAATTAATAAACTTGTTAAGATTATGAGATTTTCATAAAATTAACTCTAGGATTAGTTAACTATTTATATTACTGATCATTATGACTAAACTAAGCATGAACTTGTATTTTTGTAAATTCTAAGTATTTAAGTTCAAGTAAAACATCAAGTACTGTATATGTGAGGTCCAAAGCATTACAGTACCATACTCTACGCCTTTTAGTTAGTTAATAACAGTAGTTCTATCAAAATCGGTGACTTCGGTGCCAATTTTCATGACTATGTGTGGAAAAAGATCGAAAAATTGCTCATTTTTGGCAATTTTTTACCGGTTCTCAAGATGCTCAAACTTATAGTAAACATATTCATACAATAGTGAAAATTGCAGTATTTATAGAAAAATTTAACATACTTTTAGAATTTAAACAATTAACGCTTTATGTTTTTTTAGTTTTGTCAGAAATTCGATTTCTTCAACACTTGTTTTTAAGCAACATTTGGTAATGGTTAAAACTTTGCCTACATCTAATTCCGTACTCGTGAGCTCCAAAAGCACTATAGTTCCACATTCTACGCCTCTTAATTAGGTAATAACAGTAGCTTTATCAAAATCGGCGACTTGTATGTGATAGTAAACATAGTGATAAAATATGAAAATTTCAGTATTTATAACAAATTAAATATACTTTTAGAATATGTAACCTTTAAAGGTTTTATCCTTTGGTTTTGTCAGAAACTCGATTTCTTGAGCCCTTGTTTTCGGGCAATTTTTGACAACAGTTAAAACGAGAGTTAGAACTTTGCCGACCCGGTGCGTCTCAAAAGTGGCTCACCCCCTATAACTTTTTTATTTTTTCAGATAAAACAACGAGATTGGGTATGTTAGTAGATAACATAAATTAGGATGGATTGACATATTCAATTGTTTTCGGTCACTTCCGGTTTCACCGGAAATGACTACAACTTTTGATTCTTAAATGGCACCCTCAGTATTTTTTTACTTTATTCGATAGAAAATGACACTTTCGCATAATATGGTATTACGTATAATATTTGAAATTGTAAAATGCGGTTCATAACGACAATTTGACTCGGAATACCAAGTGTGTGGTATAAAATTATTCGTAAAAAAATGCTTTTTCGAAATATGCTAATGAACCACCCTCGTTCCATTTGAAAAAAATTGCGATATGATCAAAAATACAATTTGGGCATTTTCTAACCGGCCAGGACAAGTCACTAAAACATTAGACGATCAAATATATTTTTCCAAGGCTTCTTGATTAAACATTCGTGTTTTTAACACAGCCATGGCACTCTAGATTGAAATTTAAATTACAATTTGTTTTTGAGCGAATTTGTCAAAAGTTGACATATGATACGTCATTCTATTTAGAATGTTATTTTCTATCGAATAAAGTAAAAAAATACCGAGGGTGCCATTTAAAAAATAAAAGTTGTAGTCATTTCCGGTGAAATAGGAAGTGACAGAAAACAATTGAATACGTCAATCAATCTTAATTTATGTCATATACTAACATACCAAATCTCATTTTTTATCTGAAAAAATAAAAAAGTTATAGGGGGTGAGCCACCTTTGAGACGCACCCGGTATATCTAGCCCTACTCGTGAAGCCCCAAAAGGACTATAATTCCATATTCTAGGCCTCTTAGAGTGCCTGCAACGACGTCCCGTAATCCTGCTGTTAAAACATAACAATTGGTTTTTTATATATAAAAACCAGCTGTTTTAGCAGCAGGATTACAGGACGTCGTTGCAGCCACCCTTAATCAGTTAATAATAGTAGTTGTATAAGACTCTGTGACTTGACCAAAACTATCTGTCTCTTTCTAGGTTTAAAGATAGGCTAGGCCTGGGGGCATCACAGAATGAGTAGTCAGGATGAGACAGCCAGCCTACTAGTGGGCCAGCCCTCCTTGACCAGCACCTCCTCGCCAGCGAATTGTTCCAAGCCAGTTTTGATGCGACAGGAATGCACCACGTTTCTGGTCTCGTCACAACATCCTCAGTTATCGGTTTTCTCTGACAGCGAAGAAGACGGATCGCTCTGTCTCGAAGAGAATAGCACTCGTTCTGTTCCCGACATAGAATTACATTGCAGGTAAATTTTCATTATTCACTCATTAATTGCATATACAGGGTGGTCCGAACTGTATTCCGGAAACTTCGGCAGCATATTCTAGAGATAAAAATAAGTAAAAATGTTTATGTCCTAAAATGCTTAGTTTTGGAGATACAGGGTGTAGAAGTTTCATTTTTATTTCGATTTTTTCCAAATAATTTCAAAAGTAACGTCAATATTTGGATGAAAATTGGTGTCTGGGAGTTTTTTGACATGAGAAATTTGATTTTGATGTCAATATGACTCCTACTTATTTCGGCGCCACCTACATATTTCTTAACTGGTTTGAAGAGTAATAAGTTTTCGTCCGTACCTGTATAAAACTACTGAGTAAAAAAATATATATTTACGACATTTTTTACGTAAAAAAGATCTCTTGGTAAAAATCGCTACGAGTAACGGTTCTCGAGATATTTAGAATCGAAATTATCAATACTTGTCGACAGTGACATAAATTAAACATGTTAACTAAATAGTTACTAGACTGAAATCATAAATTTGAAATGTTTTTTGTTGGTTCAAAAGGTTCAACAGTTTGTCCAAAAGGTGCAACAGAAACTTTTTATTGTCATTTTCTCAAAGAAAAATTTATGATTAATTTAAAAAAATAAAAAGTATCCACAAAAGTAACCAGAATCTATCTATTCAGTCAGATAACTATCTAACCGACATTGTTCATTTTTTGTCAATAATGACATGTATTGACTACTATTTTCATTCTAAATATCTTGAGAACGGTTGCTCGTAGCGATTTCCAAGAGATATTTTTTATGTAAAAAATCAGGGAAATTTATATTTTTGCACCCAGTAGTTTTATATAGGTACGAACGAGAAGTTATTACTCTTAAAAACAGTTAAAATACATGTAGGTGCCTAACCCCTACAAATAGAAGTCATATATTGACATCAAAATCAAATTTCTCACGTCAAAAAACTCCCAGACATCAACTTTCATCTAAATATTGACGTTACTTCAGAAATTATTTGGAAAAAATGGAAATAAAAATGAAATTTCTACGCCCTCTTCGAAACTAACCATTTTATAGGACATACATTTATACCAAGTTTTTTAATTATTTTTAGCTGCAAAATATGCAGCCAAAGTTTCCGGAATACAGTTCGGACCATCCTGTATATTTAAATTTACTGATTTCCTATATTCGCTTCACAATGTGCAGCTATTTAGTACCGTATGTAATCGAAATAGATTCACATGTCTGGAAACGTGCTATCCTTTTTTATTCTTTCTATAAATTTAATAATAATCTTTATTTGACAGGTTTAATGTCAATTTTTAATAAATGACGTCTAGAGAAAGAATGCCAGCATGAAAATTCAAATTAAAAAATATTTCTAATTTAAGTAGTTTATTAATAAAAATATTTTTTTTCTGTCTTTAAAAATAAATTAATGTGATACTAATTTTAATTTTAATTTTTCATATATGCCACTTGTTCAATTTAATAATTTATTTTTCATTCTTCAACTTTTCGACAATCTCCCAAAATCAGATAGTGTTTTTGACAGTGTAAAGTATATGATCCCGTTAACCCTTACCGTAATTAAATATATAAAGTTTAATGAACGCGTTGAAGTCCCAGGAAGTAAATTTAAGCTACAAAACTCCAGCCTTATTCAAGTGAAAGTTACGTAACTAACAAAATGAGATTCGGGAACATCCTTATCATTTATTTTTTATTAACATACTGAGGTGAATGAGTTGTCGGTAACCATTCTATTAAATATGAAAATATATTTTAGGATTTAATAAAGTTAAAAATGTGCGATATACTAATGAAAAAGTATATTTTATGGAATACATTGTAATGCAAAATTTCTCAGATTCATCACCATGTTACCGTTGACATTAATCTGGCTAAAAGCTGTATGCATATGTGCATAGAGTTAATGTTGAGTTTCTCCATAATTTACTTAAGATATACCCTAGGCGCTATAAAGCTGAGACAGTTTTATTGTCATAGTTAACTCTAGATGTTAATAGTATCGATTGTTTCCTCCATTTCACGGTATTTACATTAACTAGCTTGCCTTTGTTTGGAGACCTAATGAATGGCTCTTGACAAATTTATTGTTGCGCAGGAAAACCAAATCAAAAGGCTTTTGAAGACACTTTGTATAGCTTGTACGTTATTACACAATCCTTTAGTTAAACTAGATTCAATTGAACTAAATTTGTGAACTAAAACAACAATATTAATTAAATTTGGAAAGTAAGAAGTAAATATATATCAAATAAATATTTAGTTAAAATCAGTCAAATACTGATATCAGTTTAGATTTAAATCGTCCGTTTTGACATCAGGACATAAAGAAAATAAATCTCAACTACCTAACAATTAAAACTGAAGGCCCATTCAAATGACCCAAGCTCGTCCTTTAAGCTCCAAGTGTTTTGACAAGTCAAAGAGATTTATCTGAACTCGTGGGGATA
Organism: Sitophilus oryzae; assembly: GCF_002938485.1. Taxonomy (NCBI): domain Eukaryota; kingdom Metazoa; phylum Arthropoda; class Insecta; order Coleoptera; family Curculionidae; genus Sitophilus; species Sitophilus oryzae. Next base: position 8,079,924 of record NW_022146479.1, read on the forward strand.
CCTTTCAGATAATCACTTCAGATTTTAGGAATATTTCAACAGCTGGACAACTTTAGCGCCTCGTATCGTTAAAATATGTAGGTATATTTCTGTATATATTAAACAGTTGAAATATGACAAATTTGATATTTTTCATGTTAAGATAAAGTTTATTTCGATTAAACTATTAAAATTATTATTTATGATGTATTAGGCAAAGGTTCAATCCTGTATGATAATTTCTACCACTTAGTGTGTCCGTAAACAATAAAATTAAATAAATGATGTAAAATATGTGGATTAAAAATATACAGAGTCATTAAAATGAAATCTAGCCACGTGGAATGTCATCGAACGTGCACGAACTGTTCTATTTTCCCCCCGACAAAGTCACTTATTATAAATTCTGGTTAGATACGACCATTTATCTGGGCGTACTTTTTGCAACTTCACGATGAGTAAATCACTTTGCGCTCCCGAGCTACTCAAACAGGCAGCTTTCTCCAGAACTTTTTCCCTTTAATATGCTTTGATAGCTCCAGCTTTATCCGATGACGTGGAATATTCTTCTGGATTTAATTAGGACCATTACGGTCATTCTTTAGAGCTAATCTTGTTTTATGCAACTATTCTGTGACCAGTATTAAAGCTTCGTTGTTTCATAAAGTTGAGTATGTTTATGTATAATAATGTTTATGAATAATAACACAATAATAATTAAGAGTTACTGTGGATCGATATTTTCCTGTGGATGTTAAGGAAAGACATTTTAATAAAGATGCACGAGGGTGTACACAAAGGGCCAAAATATACATGAGAATTATAAAACACATTTGAATATTCAAACTGTCGCATATATACCTACATACATATGTATGCATTCTCATGACTTGAAGATGAACTGTAATTGTGGCTTGACATGAACTTTAAAATTTAAAATATACCTAAAAAATTACCCAATTTGGAAAAGTTAGTTGTAGATATATTGTAATTGAGGTAGGAAGTTAATCACCTTATAAATCTATTGTCTTCCTTTCTTGAGTTATAACTCATCAAACAATGGCAGGGCTTTGACAAAAGCCAGTATCTAAGCCGGTTTTCCGCACAGAATCTGCATTCGCCGTTGTTTCTTAGCTTCAATTTACCTGAGGTGTTTATTGAAGGGACAGTGTTACTGAGTTGATCGCTTTTAACTCAGCTTCACTATTAGATGAGATTGATATTTCTTGTTACCGATAGTTCCTATCTAAGATAAGTTGTACGCATCTGTTGATAGCGGGGTAGGATACTGGGGTAGGTACCCATTGGTTCGGAGAATTTAGCTATCGGCCCAACTATTCCTATCCCTGTTCCTGCTTTAGTTTTGGAAGCACCAGTATACCATTTTATGGTATGTAATACTACATTGAGGTCTTCCTTAAAGTTGAACATTTTAGGTATCTCATACACTAGTAGTTGGAGGACTCGAATTTCCTTTTTGAGGGTTTCCACTTTCCTGAGCCGACAATTCTTCCAGTACTGTTTCCGTCAATGACTATTCTAACCATTGTCGCATTGGCATGTCTACTATTGACAATGGGCAGTGATGCAGGATCTCATGGCTCTTTTCTCTGGTCTCCACTTTGCACAGGTTTTGCCTTGCTGTACGTTGCTCTAGTTTTTTTACCATTAAATATTATTCTCAAGGAAATTTAGCTTTAAAAAATCTCCCACGGCGGGTCCCCCACAAACATAATATGTTTGTTTATCCAAATAAAGGTACAATGCAGTTTTATTGTATTTTTTTAGACTAGACGTGAAAGGATGCAAGCAAAATATCTCGTCGCACCCAACGCGCAATCGCAGTTCATCCAATGCCTTCCAGCTGGCACCATATTCCTCCTTAACGAATACCAGGGGCATTCTGGAGCGAAGAACGTCCACCACACCGGCGTCCACACTGAAAATTGGACGCTCAGTATCGAGGGAGAGCGTCAGGTCTATCCACCATTGTACCTGCCCTTGCCTCAATGCTCCGGTAAGTTTTTTAAGTCAGAATCTACCTGCATTTCTTATTCCACCCTGTATATACACTATTGAAAATCATCCTGTAGCTATCACAGCCAGGAAAAAAGATTAAAAGAAATAATTATATAACGATTGAACAAATAAATAAACGTCTGAAGATATCAAAATAAGGTCCAATTTGGTATTTCTTCACAAAGCTATTTGCTTCTATAAATGAATCTCAGTATACTTATTTATTTACACCTAAATATAAATATCTTAAACTAGGTATTTGTTGCGGCATTAAATATTGGACACTGGATTTCTCTTTGGGACAATGCTTGATTATTTAGGGATTGTAACGTTGAAACTGACCTTTGCTTGAATTAGGGCGATAGGTACAAAACGATGTTGGGATTGTTAACTCAATAGTCCTTACAAATAATGTTACAAATTATTGAGCTATTTGTACAATACCCATTTACAAAACAATTTTCTGATGTACTGTTAAGTCTTTTATCGTTCAAATCAGTTCTTTAATGACATAAGATTGAAACATGAAGGTATCGATTTTCAGTTAAAAATTTTATTTAGTTCCCGAATGTTGTCAGCATGTCAAATTTGATTCTGCAGTTTCAAGGGTATTTCTCTCCAAAATATTTTTCTCATGTACTAAAGATTTTGCAATTTATTTTTCAATGCATATATAAAGCATATTTTGGAAGGAAAATAATTTATATGAAAAATAATAGAGGATATGCTACATTTTCTTCAAAATTTTCATTCATAAGTGATTTATTGAATATATATTGGAAAATAGAAAACTTACTTTAATGTCAGTGGCATCAGAGTCTTATTGAAATAAAAATAAGCTTATATTTTTCAACACATAAAAAGAAATATTTTCGGTTTTCATATCTGAAATTATACCGTAAATTAATATGATGCCAAAAGCGATTTGCTATATTTAAAACGTGTTCTATATGTACCAATAAAATTAAAACATATTAAGATTTTGTATATAGTGTAGTTACTTGAATATAAATAAATAAATCACTAGCTAATAAACAAAAGTAGCAGGAGAATTGATCTGTTCCCTATTTAAGATTTAAATAAATAAAGGTTTCATCGATTATGGTGTAGAAAATCCAGAGAATTTGTAACATTATTTTTATCCTTGGAAAAAGACCCGCTTGAAAAATTGAAATAAAAACATAAACATCCGCTATTGTATCTATTGAATTATTTATGGATTTTCTCAACCATCCAAAAAGAGAAAATACTACCGCAAAATGGAAAATGTATTTGTGATTTAACTTTAAAAATAATCCTATTCCCGAGAAGATAAAATATATCTACTAAGAAAAACGTAGAATACCCTACAAATGTAAACTATTCAAACTGGCAGAACTAGGCTTCGATTTATATACAAGATTATTCGAGCATCTTCGATGCATTAGGGCCTGGGATAGAAATCTTTTACGTTTATTTATTTGTTTATATTTTTATATTGCTTTAAAAGCATATCGAAAGAAAAGTTCGAAAAGTATCAATTTCTTGGACAATTCTTCTTTCTTATGCTACTATACATACAATACACGGTTGATACTGATTTATCTATTGTTGTTTCTTTCAGCTACCTATCTCAGGTTTTGTTACATTTACTTTATTTTCCAATATCTATGCTGATTGGAGATTTAGGTCAAAAGAACGCTATTTTTTCTTTAGTCTTATAAAGCAAACCCAATATATCATAGAAAATAATAAATCAACGTTAGGTGTTTTTTTATTTCAGCGTGACCGTATATCACGAATTGTAAGATGAAACGCAAAAAAGTCCACTGGGGCAACAGTGTATTTGTTTTTTTCTTGTAAAGACATATATACTAAAAAAATTGCATATTTTTCGAAGACGTATTCGAAGATTTATATAAATTTTCGTATAAAAAAGACGAAAAATAGATTTTGCAAGTCAAACGAATCATTTATATCAAAAAATAAAAAAGTTAGAGCTAGAACTCCGTCTCTTTTATTATTCGTTCGAAAGTTAAATATTCGTTAAATATTTTCAAGCGAACGAAGTCGATCTGAAGAGAACTAACAATCATTTAAATCAGAATCACCGTCTGTTATTGTATATTCTCTCGAACAAATGATATAAATCGATGTTTCCTCCTTAATTGTTTGTTTAATTTTTATGTCATGCTGTTATTGTTGTATTCACTTCTAATAAAAATTTGTGCTATGTGGCAATGTATCGTTATTTGTAGTGTTGTTCCCTTTTATATACATTTGTGTGCATGCACTTCCAATATAATTAACCCGTTTATATAAAACTACGCTCAATAAAGAATTAAAATATTTCAGTTTAACGTGGGTTCAGAAAAAAACATGCGGGGAGCAAAACAATAGGTACGGGCTTGCTGGGAAATAGACAATTAATTGCCAGACATCATTAGGGCTGTTATGGAAGTAATTAAAAAAGGTTTAAAAAGGTTCGACCAAATATTTACTTTTCAAACAGCACCGGTTTAGTCGCAACTCTTTTAAATTGAATTTAATTAACGAAAAATAATTGAAAAGTAAAACGATTACATATTTTTTATACATGATGATATATTGCGTAATACAATTATTTTAATTCTTTGCAGCTTTAATAATAAATCTCTAAAATATTTTAACAAAAAATCTAAATTATTTCTTTATTTCCAGTAATCTGTGTAAACCAAAATGTTTGAAATATATAAGAAAACTATTTTTACGATTATTCTACATTGTTGTTTACTCTTATTTGGTATCAAATATTTGGTGCACACTGTTAAAATTCTTGATTTAATTAATTTACTACTTCTGATCACTACTGCTACTAACTAACCTCTGCAAAAACATTTTAATGCTCTCTGATGGAAAAAAAACGGTGTCACAATGGCATTTCAATGGCCACTTTGGTAATATTTCGGTTGACAGTGAAAGACTGAAAGAGTGAAATATCTCAGTTGTCAGTGAAAATACCGAGGCGGTTTATGCCATTAAGCATGTCACAGAAATCGAGCTCATGACATCAATGTCATGTCGGTTTTGCATTTAGTCAGCAAATAGGTTTTCTCTGTTAAAACAGACTAATTTCGACCACCCTGTACGACTAGAACAGTAAAGCGAATTAAATATTAACACGAACCGAATTTTTAATGCAAATCTAATTGAATTTTGTCGGACTAAATGGCTACCAGGCTCATTTTAAATTGCGGAAATTTTATTTCAGCCGGACCTGGAGCTCGGAATCCGACAAGTAATATTATTTGTTATTAGCTAATCTAATTTTTAGCTTATTCCTAAAACGTAACGCCCTGATTAAGAAATATACTGCGGGTATATATTTTTTCTCGTCTGGAGTAAAGTTTAATATATTTTCTAACAAAGAATATGAAAAGTAGAACGTAATAATTTAGTTTAATTAGTTATAAATTACCAACAGTTAATGTCAACAGAAAAAGCTTGTAAGGGGAAAAAAGAATGAAAAATTACTAAATTACAGCTAATTTAATTTGGGTTGTTTCCTGCTAGAGTTTCTTTTAGCCTTGTATAGAGACGTTAAAATCAATGTCACCCCAAGAACTCCTTGTCGTCCAAGGACTGAAATAATTGGATCTCAAGATATATGTCAAGTTAAGTTTTATTTCTCCAGATTATTTGATATAAATTTCTTTAAGTCAATCTGATTTGCATCATTTTCCGCAAAGTGTATTTGAACACCTATAAAAAAGCACCCCTATAAAAAATATATATTGTCTTCAAAATATGAAAACTTATAACGCATAAGAAAAAAGGAATTGGCTTTATCCATTTTTTATCGCTTTACCTTTTTGCAAAGAAGGTATCAGCATTTTCAATTTTCTTAAAATAGGTGGCTGGAATTTTTTTACAGCCCTTGAAATATGGCGTATCGAAAAATAAGCGATGATACTCGAAATTCCCAAAATAGGGTTGCTCAAACATTTATCCCCTATTGATTTAAAATTGATACGTTTCCCTTTTTATCAGCGAATCCATAAAATAGATGGAAAAAGGACTGAAAAAGAAACCGTTTAATATAACATTAAAACGGGAAGCTAAATTTATTCTAAGAGGCTTAAAGTCTGCGAGGAAACCGTAGTTTATTTGATTTTTACCGTTCTTATTAGTTACTTAACGATTTTGGCCGTTACCATGACTTATTTTATGTTGTTAGATGTCACGATCTCCAAAATTAAAGTACTTGAAGGTAAGCTAGATTGGTAGGGCATTTTTACTAGGCTTATAAGGTAGAAGGCTTCGCACGTTACACAAGATTTATTAATTATTTTATAGTTGTAACATATTTTTTAATAAATAAATTAGAAACTTCGTAAAAACGTAATAACCCATAATATACAATAAAAAGGAGTATATTAAAAAATGGCCTACACTTCCTCTCACTCCTTTGTAAATACCAAGATCCCAGAGATAAAAATCCCAGTTTCATAACTACTGTTAATAAAGATTATGCAGAAACTGATACAAGCACAACGCTATCATCTTTCAGAGACCACAGGCCTTGCAATAGCGCGGTTGTTTTAGAGAAGGTACATACAAACTTCTCTGTCGTGATCTAAGAGGATACCTAAAAGGATCAAGCAATTCTCCGAAACAGTTAGTTAGTCTAGTGTAATTCTAGCATCTTAGGCAATATCAGAGAGTTAGTATTTCATAGGATAAAATATTTTAAGATGTAAATATGTGTGATGTATATTATAAAACAATTAAAAAAACAGTTTTAAAAATTAAGTATAACGAAGTAAAATATGATTCACCTTTTATAAATTCCAAAAATTCAATTTATTCTATATTCACACCTTTTAGATGGGTTTTTCGATAAATCAGATAAATTAAAATTACAAAACGTTGTTTTCTGTGTAGGAAGGTAAGGCCTTGTGGGACATGCGGTGAAAAATGGCTTTCTGTGCGAAATTAATCACCAAGGAAAAAGGCGTCTAATAAAACCAAACAAATACCAATAATACCATTTTGATATTGATTTTTATAATACCTTTTGGCTGAAAGCAATCTTTAGCTCGGAATTAAATGGAATTATTGTCGGAAAACCTATATAGAATTTTCTTTTATTGATATTTCTAAAAAAAAATATTTTTAATTTTTTATGAAGAAGGGTAAAACTAATCTTCAAGAATAAGATTTAAAAATAGACTACATATTTTATTTCTAATTCTAAAATCATAAAGTACATTCTGAAGTAGCTCTTCTTTCGAATATTCCTAGAAGTAACATAAAACAATCTTAATGTTTTGCTAAATCCTATACAATCAAAATCTGCATTCGGTTGCTATCAATCAAAAATACCGCTAACGATGATAAATGCCGTTCCAGCGCTTATGGATTTCTCTGAACATCGCTGCTTTCCAAACTGAATGAGAAATATTTCATATTTTACGTTGATTTTAATTTGTTATTAATTATTTCGGCTAATTTATTACTTGCTGGATTTGCGTCATCGGTCCTAATCGACATCAAAACCACCAAAACCCGTCTTTAACATAAATATATCAATACAAATCGGTTATTTCTCAAAATTACACAGGTTTATATATTTCTTTGAGGTAATGTCAAGCAAAGAGAAATGTCACACTATATAAAAGTATAAAAATTTAGCTGTATGACCTTTGGCTAAGCGTGATTTTCAAAGATATAATCGGTACTGGAAGGTTTTACACTTACTTAAACTATTACCGGCTTAAAAGATCTAATCCAAACTTCTTTAACTAAAAAACCGTGAAAATTATTTATTCCACAGATTTAACATACGTGGCGACATAATCTATAAGGTCACGACTTCCCATTTTTTAAGCTAGTAATATTAGATTAATTTATATCGAATTCTATAGGGTACACATTTTAAATTATTAAATATATAGATTTTTCTTTAATTAAACAACTCACATTAAAAACAAAAACAAATTAAACTTGCTTGCTACGAAACCCTTTTAAAAATTCATTAAATATTTATTTCTCAAAACTTTTAGCCCCAAAAAACCGAAATTGCTTCAGTAACTGGATTTTTCGAAGAACTCTGATTGGGAAATAATAAATTAGGGTATTATTGGAAAAAGAATTCTGAAAGCTTTAAATGATGTACCACTTGACCCAGGACTTATTTAAAATTCTAAGTATCATCTACCCTTCCCAGGGGATCGCACCGCAAAGGTTATAACTATTCTTAAAAGGTATCCCCCGTGAATAAAACTGTCATGTCTTTGCCATAATTATTATTATTTCAGGGAGGGGAGATACTAAAAGACATGGAACTAATATTGCTTGTAAGGACAAAGTATGGTTCTCTGTCGTTCTTGTTATTCTTTAGCATAATTACTAAGATAAACATTTATAAACCACTCTTATTATTGAAGGTGTCTTTTTTCTTGATAGAGCACGGCAAATAACTTTAAAACATATATATTTTCCATTGTGAAGCGTTGTTAGTTGAATATTGATTACACGGAATGTAATTATTTCATCGATTTTAATATTACATTTGCTATTCAACGTCCCGTAACTTATTTACCTGTACACTTTCAACTGTAATATGGCAGCAATAAATTTCAAAAGCAATCTGTAACCAGCGATTTAATTCTAATGAATCCTATTTAGGGAAAAAATAAAAATCCAATGATGCCTTTCACTTAAAAAAACATGTCTAAAAACAAGTTTTGTGTTAATTTTTTTACTCTGTCTTACAAGATCATAAAAAACGAACATTTTTCGTTTCTTATACTGAATAAATTGAGCGTGCTCCAAAATGAAGCTTATTAAATTTAAGGAAAGTTTTTTTAGATTTTTATTAAATTATTATATATCTGGCGTATGTTTAAAAACGTCTGATAAAACAATGCCTAATGAAGTTTAAAATTCTGTCAATTACCTTCAAAAAAATAATAAATATGCTCTTTGAATATCTAAAAATATCCTAAAAAGATACAGAAAATAACAAAAACCCTTCCAAGAGACTAAAATTGGTTCTAATTATTTTGCGAAGAAATTTGGAAGGGCTTGTTACACTGTTGTTATAAGAGTGAAATAATGAGGGCTGTATTTTAATGAGATTGGTTATTTTTATAAAACTCCAATCAGAGAATTTTGTTCAATTAAAAATAAAAATAGAGAATATAAAATAATACGAATCTAATATTGTAAAATTCAACTCTAAACAAATTCATACTAAATATGTGTTAGTATAAATAAGATAAAGTGCTTAAATATTATATGATTCGGAATGCTGACTTTCGTAATGCTACTACAAATGCACTTTCACATATACCCTAAGTAATAAAAAACGTAGATTAAATATTTTATATACAGCACAGTAGATTCACACCCTTTAAACCATATAAAGCCCGAGAGAACGAACTTTAAAATTGAAATAAAGTCAGTGAAAATAATTTAATTTAAAAACTAGTGTGTGTGCAGTAAGTTAACAACAGATGCAAATTACTAGGTAGGTTATAAGTACACTCAAAATAACATTTTTCAGTTCAGAGAACGCATTAGTCCCGTAATTCATTTCAGAAAGAGGTTTTTTGCAAAAATCTAAAATACAAGTTTTAATCTTGAGCTTTTCGTATTTTTGTCATGCTGCATCGCTTTAAATAAATTGTTCCTGTCCTCACCCTGTGTATTTTGTGTTCGAGTACTGTAAAAAACCTCTTCCTCTTTTATATCATTTCATAATTTCATTTTTTTAAATCATTTTTGACATATATGACACTTCAACAAAATTAAAATTCTGAGTGGCAAGTAGACTTTATATTCTCATGAATAACAAGAGATAGCTATAAATTTATTAACTTGTAAAAGATAATTGTATACTCTATTAAATGAAATATAAATTCATATTTTTTTTTTCAAAAATTAAATTTAAGAATAAATAAAACCTCCTGAAGGTTCCCTTTAAATTAAGCACACAAATAGCTTACTGTATATATTTCATGCTGCTATACCCCTATGCTAGAAATTATCTTCATTATATAAATTGGAATGGCTTCAAATATGTATTACTTCCTATGTTTCGGCTAGTCCCTATTGTCCAATTTTTTGGAAGGAAGTATATTATTTTGGCCATTATGATTTTTGTAATGAGGAATATCCCGAATTAGATATAATTATAAGTCGCTAAAATGTACTTCCCTTAAGTTTGACTAAACTAAACTTAAGAGCACTATATACTATCTATCTCTTTCTCTGTCTTTTAGCCACTTTTGTTGCACTATCTTTATCTTTGTCTTCCTCTTCCTCTTTGTTTGACACAGTCACGTTTTGTTTACCAATTCCAAGAAACGAATTTGGTTCATTTTTTCTTTCCTCTACATTTTTTTATATAATTTCTCGCCTTTTGGAATTGCCCTTTGGTTATTTATTTTGTCAATTTTTACCAACATCACAACAAACTCATAAGGGTCATAATCAAGAACAAACGAAGAATGAATTCGCCGTCAGTCTCAAACGACAACAATTTAAATACAGACATAAGTATACAGACAGTTTAGAAAAAGAAAATTGATACTTTGGCAGGAAAAACTTTTTAATTCGATCTAAATCGGAGAAACATAAAACTTTTTTTCTAAAAATAGCATAAAAGTATTTCATTTAAAAAGTTCTTTTGTGCGGTAATATTGTTAAATTACATACATTTGATTTGGATAAAATCCATAGTCTGTTAAAGAATATAATTTAGTTGAATTACTTTTATAAAGTCGTAGAAACATTCTTAATTTAAGTACACTGAATTTTATTTAATGCTAAATTAAAAGGACTTGAGTCAAGTCACTCAATTATAGTATCTATGCAGTAAAGGTATTTGAACAGTTGTCGTATATTCGATGTCTGTATTTAACTGAAAGTAATTCCAAAGGGCCTGGCATAACGGATAACGGATTGGCCGTTAAAGTCCAGATGTTGATTGCACTTGTCGGTGACATTCCAGGTGTCGTGCAGTTCGTGTCCAGTCGCGCCCGCCTCCTCTGTGGTCACCACGTTACCGAGCTCCAGGATAATTCGCCAAAGTTCGCAACCGGAAGCATCGGCCGCCCCATGTTGTGGAACAGGCTGTGTTCATCATGGGGTGGCTGCCCACCCATCCACCTCTCTCAGACAGCTAAGAGACCACGATGCAGGAGGCATAGCAGGCATCGCGGCTGATTCGCTTCGAATCAACGGCGCCATGCGCAATTTTCGCCAGGTATGATTGACGCGCAGAGACTTGTGACTTATTTCAGATACAAGCATTTGAAATACAGATATAAGATACAAAATACGTATTTTCAATTTATATTTGAAATTTTTTTTTGAATTTCATCTTGTATTTAGATACCTTTTTTAGTATCTTAGTATTTTATAAATACTTAGTTTGCTAAAATAATTTTACTATATATTATATTTTACAGCATCCAATCATATGTGTCCGTATTCGGTGCGACGAAATAGCTAAGCAACCTTTGCAAGATCTGAATGAAACAATGATAACGTTGAAACTACCCCCTTTTAAACAAAATTAAATACATTTTTAAAGTGAATATGTTGCTTGTTCAAAGCCAACAGCAGAAGACATACAAAGTCTGCAAGGCGATAAAGACACATATTATGGTTGTCTGTTACCCGAACTCATAAGAATCCAGTATATCATTAAACATTTTAAAATTGAAAACCTAAAATACTGCTAAAACACTTTGCTAGATTGCATTGAAGAAAACATAAACAGACGTTTTATCAAGTTTTTGCAATTAGAGCTCGCAGCTAATGATGCAATATTAGCTTCAGTGCCACATCAATTCTTTAAATGAAATGGAAGCCATAATCATTTAAAGATCTGTCCTCGAAGGCCTGGCTGAAACTAATCGTAAAACTAATCGGTAGAAAAAATAAAAATTGGATACTTTAAACTACAATGGAAAATAGGAAAATACGTAAAAAGAAAGGCAAAAGAAGAATCTTATTACATTTTTTAGTGAACTCTAACAAAATAAGTGATACAGTGTTTGAAGACCTAGTTTTACTTAAGTCTAAATTGGCCAAACAAAACTTTTCAAATATGTTTCTCAGACTTACAGGATTCTTGTTCATAATTATTATTAATGTACTAAGCTAAATAAACCTTAAAAATAAAAATATTCTTCTAAAAAGTATTTTATTATAATAAAAGTTTATATAAAATACGTATTTTATATCTAGTATTTCAAATATCCTTTTCAAAAGTATCTTTTATCTGATATCTCAAATACTTTGCTTGGAAGTATCTTGTAACTTGTATTTTTCAGGTATTTTTTGTGAGGTATCTTGTACATCTCTGTTGATGCGAACTTTAATATTTTTCTCGTTAATTTCGGCCCATTAATAACCAACACTATTTCTAGCTGATTTTAAAATAGTCTGTTCATTGTTAACAACATTGTCTACGATTAAATGTAGCCGCACAAATTATATTTCCGCTCAAGCCAAAGCTGCGTAGTCCACACATTGGTCTGCGCAGTCCGAAGCTTCAGAACAAGCTGAATGTGTGCGACTACTTTCTAACTTAAACTATCAGTTAAATAATTAAAAGTGTATATAGGTTGGTCTGAATTGTATTCAGTAAACTTCGGAAGCATGTTCTGCAGATAAAAATAAATAAAATAGTATAAATTTATTTCCTAAAATGTTTCGTTTCGGAGGTAAAGGGTGTAGAAGTTTTATTTTTTTTAATTCGATTAAAAATTATACATATCAATACATTGTCGTCATTGGCCAAAATAAACATACCGGACTAGATAGTTAATTGGCTAAAATAATTTTTTTTACATTAATTATAAATTTTTCAAGAAAAATTATGAAAAAATAGTGTCTGTTGAACGTTTGGCACAAAAATATTTATAAATATATTATTTTAGTCTAATAACTATCTAGTCAACATGTTAATTTTTATGAATGATGACATGCATTGATTATTTCGATTCCTAATATCTTGAGAACCATAACTCGTAGCGATTTTCAATAAGAGACATTGTTTACGTAAAAAAACTGCGGAAATGTATATTTTTTGACTCAGTAGTGTAATATAGTTACAGACGAAAAGTTGGTACTTTTCAAGACGAAGAAGTTAAAAATATGTGGGAGGTGCCTACAGAAGTGCCCCCATGTCAAAAAACACCCAGATACCAATGTTCACCCAAATATGGAAGTTGACTCACAAATTGTTTAGAAAGTAGGGAAATAAAAATGACACCCTGTATCTCCAAAACGAAGCAATTTAAGACATGCTTTTATGCGAACTTTTTTACTTATTTTTATTTGCAAAATATGTTGCCTGATTACTCCTGACCACCCTGTATATTTCTGTAACATAGAGAACTTTGTATGAATCTGAACAATGTATGAATCTCTTCGTAACGTTCACCAAACCAAAAGAATCATCATTTCGTAGAAATCACATTATTTAGTACAAAAATGTACTACTAAATGGCTAGATCTAGATAATGTCGTAATCTGGAGGCAGATATACGTACATACGTACTAGAGTAGTAAATATATTTGCGGTGTATATGTTTGCCGCGAGATTGGATTTTGGATCTCGTAATTTAGCAGCAATTTTTGGTACTCGCAGTGGGATTTATGCGCAACTCTGTGACTAAAGTTTAGTAACAATAATTCTGTTTTCTCCTCATAAAATAGAAAAACAAATCTGAATAAATTATTATTTTTTGAGGTTTTATATCAATATTTCACCCTTCATTTCCCAGATATATCATTTTACAACATACAATAAAATTTATTTTATTAATTGACCATTCAAATTCATTACATTATTAGTAAATCATTTAATGTCAATCTGCGAGTAATGGGGACATATAGAGTTTATGCATTTTCCTGCAATACTAATTTTATAAAACCAAATAATATACGGAATACGGAAGTAACATACATGTGTGTCGTATTTAAATTGAAAGTTATTGGTTGAATTTGATAAAGGATTTTTTCTACAGAAAATTTATTAAAAAATTAATTGGTTTAATAAGATTCTTAAATTAGATTCATTTTTTTCCTGATAAAATTTGATTTATTTTCTTCTTATAAAGAATACCTTTAAATTAAATCAAGTCCATTAAATTCTAGTGGATTCTTTCTCTTACTCTTACTTAAGTAGTAAAGTAATTATGAATTTTAATTAATTTTTATAAGACAAAAATATGAATATAATTATCACGAAAATTCTTAAAAAAAATGTAAACAAGAAACAATATTAATAAATATTCTGAAGTAAAAATTAATAAAACGATTAAGGTTTTGTTGAGGAAAATTTAAAAAAAATCGAAATATTAATAAAGTAAATTTAATAGTTTACTTACAATTCACTGAGTTGAAGCTGGAGCCTGTAAAAAAATAAATCAATATTTAAGTAGGTACATTAAAAATAAATGATAATTTTAAATATGCAAAAAATGGAATTCTCGAAATTTAAATATGGGAAATTTTATAATAGGGTCTTTAATAATAAAAAATCGCATTATTCATAAATCATTATACCATTTAAACGTTTGGCTGCCATAAAGATTCAACGAAGTCAGAAATGATTCCATTAAAAGTCAATTTCGAAAAGTAACAAAACTGTGCAATTGTCTGCTTTATAGATAAGCAATTTTTATGGCTTCTTCCATAAATTCGCAAAAATGTTATAAAGATAAAATAATACATCGAACAGGGCTTTTTGGTTAACGTGTAAATTTTATACGCTCACTACCAATTTGTCAAATTTTAATATTTTACGTTCTACAAACAGGATCATCTTTCATATCAACAAAGTCCTTCTTTTTTCGATTGATTTCAACCTAGATATCTATACTACTCGACTATTAATCATAAAAATCTTTGATTTATTATTCTATTTACATGTCCTTTGTAAGATATACATAGTTCGTTTAGAGTTAATTTTATTTTAACAATAAGAATGTGGTAGCTGTACTGATAAACACATATTAAAGAAAAACTCGTTAATAGTATGTTTTTTGTTCACTTGAATAAAGGATAATATAATATCAGTAATATTAATCAAAATATTAATAAGAAAAAATCATACAATATAATAGAACATTTATCAGTAAATAACTATATTTTTGCAAGTCATTACTAACTTTCATCAAAAACGATATAAATATAATATCTAAGCACTTTATACGCAGAACTAAACGAGAATTGCGTCTAAAATATTCAATTACTCTGAAGAACAGTCTCGTACGTTAAAGATACTGACAGGGAATATGTCATGTCTTAGTGAACGATATAGGGCTTCTAGACCCTATTCTCCTAGACAAACCAAATATTTTCGGCATACCCTAACTTATTGTCGACATACCACACGCACCCTTTCAACCGCTAAAAATTAACCTCAAGCAATTTTGATGACACAAGCAATTTATTTAAATATAGAGTATATTACATTTGAGATTAACGTAATGCTTATATCATTCAGTTCATAGTGAAACCCTTAAAAACAAATAAGTAACTTAATTGTGGATAAAACAAAGAGTATAAAATAAACAGTTTGAGTGAAACATGTGTGGTTCAAGTATCTACCATTGCGGGTGGGCCTACAATTTAAGAGGGTAATAACATCTATCATAAATGTAATACAAGATGCCTGGATGTCATAAAATATACCGTAGAATTCCAAAATATAGCTCTTCGCAACATCCTTTTACTTAGAAACGTACACTGAAATAAACAGGGCAACATATTTTTTTGTGAGACAGAAACTAAAGTTTTGCTCTATCAAAAAATATATATTTTGTACCATTATATTTACACGAGATATGAAAAGTGAATACGAAAACTTACATTTTGTAATATTTTTTTACATAAAATTATTTGGAGAAAAATATTTTAATCTATGTACTGCTTCTATTAGAGAATCTTTTCTTAATGACAGGTGCTATGAGACCGTATAAAGTGAGGGCTAAAATATAAATTGGCACAGAATAAGCAGAATAACCCTAATCATGTGTCACGGGAATTATAAATAGATTATCAAAGGCAAAGTGTAGACTGGTGCTCTCATAGATGAATCTTTAAAAGGTGTTAGTCTGATTGATACCCGAAGGTATACACTCCACTCTAAAACATTAAACATTTAACCTTTCGTTAAAAAAAATTAGGTATATCAAAACAAGAATAATAATCATAAAAAAAAATATTTCTCGCCAAATTTTCAGTATTGTCGTAAATAACATTGTTTTAGGAATAAAGTAAACATTTGCCAATACAGAATATCCAATATTTTCCAAACTTATCAGAAATGTTTGCCGAAAATAAAAAGAAACGTTTTAAAATTCGATTCGGTCCAAATGTTCTGTTTGTATTTAATTTAATATAACTCCGAAACGTACTGTCGCAAAGTTTTCTCTTGTTCATAAATTCTGTTAACCTTTCTAGGATTTATAATTCTACTACAGCAAAAAAGCTATTTTTTAGTTCTAGAAAATTCGAATTGAAAAGTTTAATTCAAGCCTTCTGTGAAATTAACTTGGTAAATATGTCAATTAAAGTCTTAACAAGAAGAAACCGATAAGCCCAAACTAATGTTTTTTGGATAAAAGGGATTTAACTTTGAACTTTGAAGGTCTTTGTGGTTTTACCAAAAAAGCCGTGCTCATTTCAACAATAGGGTAGTTAAGTTTGGCAAAAATTGGAATTATTTAACCAGGGTAGCAGCCTTAAAATTAAGATTAACGGAGAAAATCTACCTAAAACATTAATAAAATTCATTTGAAGATGTAGCACTCGTTTTTAATGGGCACATATTCCAAATAAGCATAACATTTTCTACAAATTCTGAAATGTTCAAAGGACTTAGAAATTAGAATTAGAGAAAAAACAAATATCTGCCTGAATAATATGGTTTATGCACAGCATAATTTTCAGCTAAAAATTGCCTACGCTTATTGTCTAAAATGAACTGAACTTCTATTCAATTTTAAACCTGCAAAATCAGCAACTTTTACATTTCTACCAAATAATCCCTTTTAATTTATTTTGAAATTGTACTTTTCGTGATTTTTAAATTTTATTTGAAATATATTATACTTTAATGTGTTTTCATGCAGTTTTATGGGCTTGATACAAAAAATCGCAACGATCCCCCCATATGTTACTGCTGCAGTGGAAATATATAAGAACATGTCAGTTGAAAAGAGTAAATTATTGTAAGGTAACACGTAAGGTCTGCCTTATATGTCCGTCCAAATGCATAGATGTACAAGATAAAGCAAAATTTATTAGCTTGTTTGCCAACAATTTGGATGGGCTATACGGCTGAATCGATAACAACATACGAATCCACCCAAAGACAATACGGCATTACATTTTAAAGTATCACGTCGAGACATCTTATATATTTGACTTACTACAAATTCATAAAATTCATGTTAGAAAGCATAATTTACCTGGATTCGATATCTTTTTGTTTTAAATTCATAAAATTATACACAGACGTACAGTGACATTTCGTGATAAATAAACATTAATTTTAAGTCTGGAAGGAAATTCATCAGAAAGACAAAAGTTTTGATAATCCATAAATAAAGAGATTTTCTGTGACGTTTTTCTTATAAACATTACAAATAATTATGTCAAAATTAGTAAACTGAAACAATTAGTTCAGATAGAAAGTTTTAAACGGAAGAAACTTTAGTAACTAAACTAATTTATTTCTCCTTATCTCTTCTACCTTCTTTCTCTTTTGCTTTTAACGTGAACTGTAGAAAGTTTTAGAATTTTTCCTCAGTTTTCATTCGAGACATAAATAAATCAGAGTATGATTGGCTCTGGGTTTTTTAAAACTTTACTTTTTTTAGATACTTCTTGATATGAATGTATAATGAGTTTTAGCTTCATGTCCCGACGCTGATGACAAAAAAATGCAATATTTTCGCCATAATTCATATTCTTTTTCCCTAAAAATTCTCTAACTGGAATGAATAGGATCTTGTAAAAGTTTTATGAATAACTACTCTAAAACTGTCTGAACTTTTCCCAGAATAAAAATGCTTAGCAGACTGCTAAAAGGAATTATTAGGAATATAAGTAATCCGAAATACCATAAAACAGAAAGGCAATAATAAAGCAAGCTTCTTTAAGTTTATAATGGAAACACCAAGAGCTTTAAAATGAGCTGGATAATTTTACTACCTGACTTTCCAAGTTCAACAATAATCAAGTTTTCAACGGTTTAAACTTGGATATAACTTTTCAAAGTATGGAATATGACATATCTAACTAAGAAATTAACTTAAACATAAGCTCCGTGATATAATATTAATAAAGCCATTTCGATAATTATAAAAGAGATTTCTTAACACTCAGAAATAAAGATAAGGTATCTACAAAGGAACCAACTTTTTGATGTTAAACTAAATTTATATAAAACGAGACGCGTATGTAAAGTTTTCTTAATCAGAAAGTTCTTCTAGAAAATTAAAACGTTATAATGGATGTACGAATATAATAAATGAACTTAAATATAAACTTCTATAGAATATAATTTAACATAATCCTTGATGAAATAGTGTCCGCAATTTTGAAAACTTATGTTAATTTCAATTTTATATGTTTGGTGGATTTAAGGCTTTAAAGTTTTCAAAATTAATTTCCAAATTAACAGACTGTTATTTGTGTTTAAAAAAAGGAACATTTGCTTTGTATTTTCCTAATGAACTTGCCTGAAATAAATTACGATAACTTTAGTTCAGTACAGAAATGGAATTCATTTATTCGAATTTCATTTCAGTCAAACTAATTTCTTTAAATTAATTAGAACATCGTTCACTCTCGGAAAATATTTAAAACGATCTCTAACTTAATAAAACGTTAATCAAAACATCCTTTTCAAAGCCTCCTCGTTTTTCATCATTAAATTTTCTAATTACATTACACAAAAATGAACAACAAAATAATATATCTGAAATTTCTGTAAGGAACTAATTTATTTAATTACTTAATGAGAAAAAAAAACGGAGCAAAAAAGTCGATAAGTAATCTTGGACTGTGGGACTTCTGGGCAGAATTAAATGGAAAAGGAATGAGCATCTTTTTTCTGTTTTTTTTGGTAACAACCTATTCGCAATATTGCCTTTTAAAGAAATTCATTTCAGAAAAAAATACCGTAAGAAACGTAAGCATTTCAGTTTTGAAAAAAGTTAAATTTAATTTATACAAAGTATTAAAATGTTTTAATTAAAATTAATCACAATTTTTGCCAAATCATACAAAAAAACATAA
The DNA here is from genome assembly GCF_002938485.1 of Sitophilus oryzae. Taxonomy (NCBI): domain Eukaryota; kingdom Metazoa; phylum Arthropoda; class Insecta; order Coleoptera; family Curculionidae; genus Sitophilus; species Sitophilus oryzae. Next base: position 8,099,217 of record NW_022146479.1, read on the forward strand.
TAAGCTTTGGAACATTTCTTAGTTGGAATGAATATGGCTTTTTTAAAAATTCTTTCATTAATAACATTGCCTTCTTTATCAGCAACTCTTTTGACATTTTTTTCCGCGTAGGCTATTTAAGTGCTTGATAAATTATTCTCTTTTTAGCAACACCCTCTCTAACAGATGGTTAAATAAAAAAAAATAAGTTATCATTTTTACACATTTTGGAATTATATTATCTTAAGTAAACCAAACACTTATTAGAGTTTATAAATAAATAAGGTAATATTTTTAGTTTGATATATTCTTAAACGTAGTCTTAATTTTTTTTATAGACACTTCATAAAATCTAGGCTCTTGATAATTAGGTAAAATAGCCCCAGTTAATGCCAGATTTCTTTATTTTTGTGGATTTTTATACTGATTTAACATGCCATATTCCACCCCTGATACATAAAAAGCCTCAACAACTAAAACACTATATCTTTAATGGTGTATAGAACGCAAACTTATTATTAGACACTGTTAATCCGATTTAAATAATTCAGTCAATTCAATTGAAATATATATATTTTTTCTAACTAGCTTAAAAATATTTGCCGCTGAATAAAAACCGATAAAGTTGAAAATTTATATTTCTCAATATTTAGTTGAATTTTCAAACAGATATAAATTCCGTTTAAAATAAAACCAAGCATTTTTCACTCAGTTTTTGCATGAATAGCGATAGTCATTGGGTGTTAAATAAATTTATATTTTATGAAATTTATTTTCAAAAATTTGTCATATTCTATAGGATTTTAACAAGAACGCGGTATTTCGATTCATAAGGGGCCAAATTTTGTCTATTTTTTATAAAGAGCTGTCCTTTTATTACCAGTGAAATAAAAAATCTATTTTTGATAGGGTTGTAATAAGTCCTTGACATAAAATAAAAAAGCATGTAAAATTAACTAGAAGTGGGTCTGTCTGCACATTTAAAAAATACTTTAGTATTACAATTTTAATATAATATAGTATTATTTATTATTAAAATAGAAATAATGCTAAAATGCGCTAAAATATTTTTAAATATAATTTAAAAATTATTTTAGCATACTCCATAATTTCTGGTAAAATTACTGCTGCATAATAAGTGTATAAAAAAAATCACATATTATGTATTTATTTTTATATACACATAAAAATATATATGTAAATTAATTAGTAGATAAAAATGCATCCATGCACAATTTTTATGGTTATGGTTCTCATTTTCTATTTTTTTCAACTATTGAAAACTAATACAGCTAACCTTTTTTCATGTATTGACTATTAACTATTAGCTAAAGCACATTATTTTTGACTGTTACTCGTTGTGTGTTTTGCGCAAAATATTTTATTATGATTTATATTTTCTAGGAAAAGTGTGGAAAATATAAAAAATAATGAAAATTTAAGGCGCACTCTAACAAGCTTTTAAAGTAATTTCTTGACATGGCACCGTATGAATTTCGTTGTCAGAACTTTAGCGTTTTCGCGTTTTATTTTTCCGTGCGACTGGCGTGTGCAGCAGGATCGCTGGCCTCAAATCTGTCGAGATGAATTGTATGATTCTCTCTATATAGGGTTCTGGCATGCTGTCTTCTTCTCAAACAATGGCGCAGGCGCGAAGAACAAGACTCAAGCGCGCCCTTACAGAAGTCTCCAGCGACACAGTGTCCTATGTAAAAACGGTTGGATGATCATTTAGAGTCCCTTTGAATTTTTAGGCCGAAAGTCCTTACGTTTTGCCACATAACCTCAAAACAACCTGGCCGTCTGTTTACTCGGATCTCGGCGAAATGTGTTTGTTTTTCGGCAAAAAAATATATTTCTCGTTTAAACGTGAATATCCACTTGCGGCGTCAGAATTACGCTACACAAACAGGTAAAAACAACTTTTGAATTTCCTCTGTCGCGCAAAAACTTTTCGCTTCGCTCAGCGGTTTGCTTTTTTTATAAAACTTTCGTTCAAAGTTTCATACAAAATACTGTGTATGTCAAAATTTTCTTTTATAAATACTTTGATAACTCTCGTGAAGTATAAAGCGCAACTTTATTTTTAATTTTCAATAAACTAATAGTTTATTTGTAATCATCAATCAAAAATTCTAGTGCAATTTTTTTATAATTCTCAGAAGCAAGAAGCGCACCTTTTGTGAATATTAAATAATAATAAAAAATAATTAGTTCTTGAACCCTAATAAAATTCAGAATTTCATCTAAAAAAAATCGTTACATCTCTTGCATATTTGTTCTCATAATTCTCAAAACTATGATACGCACTCCTTTGGTCTATTTTCAAAATAAAATAAGTACAAGAATTCTACAAAAGTATTCCAAGTATATTACTACTTGTACCATATAAATTTAATTAGAAAAAAAAATATTGTTCAAGAAACTTGAAAATAAAAATTTAAATAGCTATTTAGTATATTTTGAATTAATTTTTAAATTCCACAACAAATTAACAAAAAGTTTACGTTTTATATTAACACATCTGACAACTTTCAGTATAGCTTAACTAGACGGTTTTAAAAATAAAAAAAATATAGATAATGGTCTAGGTACTTTGAGGTTATGAGACTAAAAATCACCGCTTGAAGTTTTTCTAGATTACCTACTAAAAAATGCACTAACTGAATTCAATCCTCAGGTTCTTAGCACAACAGCACCTATCACCTAGCATGTAATTTATGAACTACAATAGAAAATATACAATAATAATTTTGTCATAAGAAAATACACAAATTCTCTCTTACCTAATTTAAAACTAATATTTTGTAACCAATCAAATTTTTTTTTCTATTAAGAAAGCAAAGAGTCCTACCCTAAAATATTGTAGTATAAACAAAATAACTTGGGCAAATATTTGAATATTTTAAAAAATAAGTGTATTAAAGTAATTCTCATTTATCATTGTCCACCTACGGCGTGGAAAACCTTTACATGAGATTTAATTCACTTTTCAGGGGAAAAAAGGGAATCTATTAACCTAAATATTTAATCAGCATTTCACGCAATGCCAAATTGTATAAAAGGCCTTTCTTTAAAAGAGAATTACGCAATAAAGGGCCTACTGTTGTGGATTAGAGAAACACACGAGCCGGCTATAAATTTTTATATTAACGCCTTAGAAATTTCCCTTAAATGTTCAATATTAAATAAAGCCTATAGAACGTCTAAAAAATACGTAATTAATAGATTAATTGTTTTGACTTTGTCGTCGATACGGTTTCTCTAGGGCAGAACTGTTTTAATTTTCATGTCGATTACACAAAGAAAAAAAATCTCTTTGTTAACTCACGAAAAACTCTTGTTTTTGGCATGTAGAAAATTGAATTGGAAAAAGGAACGCTTAAATTGGAAAACTACGAGACGATTACTATTATCTTTAGCCCAAAAGATCATTAATGGTAACAAAATATTATTTTAATAAAAACAAAAAGGAAAATGACAAGATTACTTTGTATATTTTGAAACTGCATTATTTTTTCTATTATTTATGCAGTTTTTCTCCTTTAAAATCAAACCACCGCGTGCTTCTTTACGAATTTATTTTTATTTTGTATTTCCATTTTTTTTTCTAATTAACTTTAATTTATCTTTTCTCTTAATTAATGTTTTCTACCTCTGTCCCTATTAAAATTCAAGAGATCATACTCTTTACAAAAATAACGGATCGAAAATTATCCAAAAACATATAGAATATAAAAAGTACAAAGAAAAAACAAAAAGCTTCTCTAAAATAATAACGGGATTTTAAAACAACGTAATGTGTGAATAAAAAAATAATTAAAAAAACGTTAATTAGTACGAAGTTGTGGAACAAACGAAGTAAAGAAGCACGCAGATGTATATATTAATATTACAAATGTAATTTTAGGCCCGAGAAATTAGTTTAAACCAAGACCTCATTCTCCTAACTGCATTTACACAAGCAACAGAATGAGAAAGCAGCTCGCGGGATTGATGATAATTAAACGAAGTATTTATTTAAACCACGAAATTAAGGGGCAGATTTAATTTAAATTGAAGAAAAACATGCATGCCTCGGGATAAAACGTATCAAATACGTGAAAAATCGGATAAAAATTAGACCTAAATCGCTATAATCTTTACTGATTAATCAGCGTTAAAAAATAATCTCCGGATAAAAAACTTTATCAATCGATGTAAAATTTGCGTTGTACAACCACTCAATACCGTTGGAAACTCCTGCTAATTACATTGAACGTTGCTTTTTCCGTTCCCCAAACATAAATAATGAATATCTCTGTCTCTCAATTTCAATCCCAGTGTTTCGACAAAAAAAGATTGCCCAAAGGTAAATTTTTATGATTCGCCTCTTGTGAAATTTATATCCGTAATATCGGTTGATTTTTTTTAATCTTTGTCAAATCGCGCTTCAATTGGCTTTTTCAATACGTCATTTAATTGGCTTGGAGCGAAAATAGCATATCCATTTTTTGTTTGAAAGTTTGAGAGAAAACTGAATCCTATAGTTATTTAGTTGAATTAAAAATACACCCATTACGCTTTTTAAGGCATCAAAACAAGCTTTGTATAGCTTTAGAGCTTTTATTAGTCGAATCAGAAATCTTAGCTTGTATAACTCATCTGAATATGAATGCCAACGCAATGTCACCAGAGATATTCTGCATCGCAAGCATTTTCTGGCTAGAAGTCTCGAAAACCATAATAAAAACGGCGTCATTAAATTTCTAGGGCTTCAAACTAGTTTTCTTATAAATATTTTTAATTAATACCTAGATGGTTAAGTCTGAAAATAGAATTCGTTTAGAAAAATATGTTTATTGCTAAGCTCTCTAGTACAAAAAATGTCACAGACGCGTTCATATTTTTTTTAAAGCTTTTTGGTGGAAGAATTATAAAAAAAATATGATACAGAATATATTATAAAAATATGATACAGAACATGTTTGTGGACATTGTATGCTTCATATATTGTCTGTTTGTCAAAAATATTACTCAGATGCAGAAATGTGAAATGTGTTTTATTTTATGTACTGGCTAAACAACCGCCGGCGTTATTGTTAGTGTATACAAAAAGATTTCCATATCTTTAAATGCCGGTGAAAAATTGAATCAAACGTCGCCGAAATCACAACAATTAATATCTTTGAATTGTCATTTTTTAACTTGAATTGAGCCCCCCCTGTCGTTGATATTTAATAATAGTTCTAAAATTGTAAAACATTTTTAAAATTAAAATATTTAAAGCAATAAAGATGCGTATTAATCAAACAGAGAAAAACTAAGGAAAAAAGAATGAAACCAAAGCAATCAAAACACGTTTACAGCATGTTTTGATTGCTCGAGCTATAGATAGACATTAACCTGCCTTTTAAGGTCCACCGACCGCCAAATCAGTACTGAATCACTCCATTCTAACGAACTCATTTCGAAATGATAACATAACTTATATTTTTGCATTTCGATTAGGTGATAAAATAGTTTAATGTTCGTTGTTTGCTATTTTGGATCTATCATGTCAAAAATATTTTTTTCGTATGCAATAAAATATAGTTTTATTTTGACAACAGTACCTAATCGCGGAATTACTAATTAATTATTTGGTAAGAGCGGTATTTCTGTTTCGGCATTCTTTATATATTTAGCAAAAACCGCGGTTGTTAATAATTTTAAATTCCTGTTTCGGCGATATTCAATGTTAATACATATGTAAAACCGTCCAATGGCGGTGATTTAGCCAGTTCGTTTATTTCAATGCAGCAAAGAGACAATATAATACCGTATGATCGAAAAAAAAAACGGCATCCAGTTGGCTTGGAAATAAACATCGATGACATTCCCCATATAATTTTACATATAAAATGACAGCGATCTTCATTTCATAGCCATCGCTGATGCCGTTTTTTTTTCGATCATACGATACTAAGAGAATGTTACTGAATACAAGCAGGATTTAGATGAATTGCACTGGCCATGTTGAGCTGATGCAAATTAACCAAATGACAATTATTTACAATTACAAGACTCTACTTAACGATTGATCTGCATGTGTTGCAGTTGAGGAAACCAGTCTCAACCCTATCCATTCCCGGGGCTGTGAAAAACTCAAGCAGGGATTCGGCGGGGGGCGGGGGCAAGATGCAGCAAGAAGAAGGAGCCGGGGTAGCCCTGGTGGGCCACGTGGACTACCCGAGGTTCATGGAGGACCGCACGATAGGCACGGGGTACAAGGGGCCCTCGTCAGGTAGCCTCAAGCACAAGCCGAACGTAGGCTATAGGTTAGGTCGGCGTAAAGCCCTCTTCGAAAAGCGGAAACGGATAAGCGACTACGCCTTGGTGATGGGAATGTTCGGGATTATTGTTATGGTTATAGAAAATGAACTTTCAAGTGCCGGAGTTTATCGGAAAGTAAGTACACTTTCACAATTCTTCGGTAAATATACTGGTGTGACATAGAGATTGCAAAACCCAGTAGTATAGTAGTTGATTGCCTGCATGAAGTGTAGTAAACTACAACACTTTTATCCCAGTCTCTTTAGAAATAACCTAATAACCAGATTTTATTAACAGTGATGAGATTTTTTAAAATTCCTTTCAATAAATTAAAATATCATCAATTATTATTAACTCACATTTATCTGAAAATATTAATAAAATATATTTGCATTTCCTAGTTGTTGCAATTTCTATGTCACACAGTATAGAAAGTTAACCATAACCACTTATATACGAACGATTTGACCTTATAAAGAGATGATTTTGTGGCACCAGGTGTGGACCTTAAAAGACACACAAAATTACCCCCTTCGGTTGGCTAAGAAACTATTAACTTAATTGTGCCATTCCCCCAAACTGAAATAGGTAAACCCACTTAATTACAAACTCGTTTGCAAAGTTTGTGCAATGCCGCGTTTCTTAGAGCAACGTGTAATGTCTTTATAACTTGAATATATATTAGATGTGTCACATAAAAATACGCAGTAAGAAATTATAAAGGCAGGAACAGTTTTTCTTGAGAAAATATTTTAAATAACATATGAAAAAAATATGATAAAGCCTATAAACCTTTATCATAACTCTACCGTAGCTGCTCTGTTCAATTCTGATAGAAGGAAGATTTGGGTGGCTCAATAAAACTTCGATAAAGCCCATATGTTACTGAGAAGTTACAGACTCACGACCGTCTGGGATAAACTAGACTACAACATTTTTCCTAACAATGTTAAAATGTAATTTAATAAATCTTTAGAGGCTTTCTAAATCTATTTGCTATGTTATATTAATTTTTTAATTTTTGTTCTAGGATGAATTTTACTCAATTGCGCTCAAAACTTTGATATCTGTATCGACTGTGATTCTTTTAGGCCTCATTGTAGCCTACCATGCTTTAGAAGTACAGGTAATGAACATTTTTGTTTATCTTCAGTCGTTAAAAATATAATAAGGCCTTTTTCAATTAAAAATGTGTTATTGAATAGAATAAAACAAGATATAAAATTATATTGGCCTTGTTTGTTCAGCTTTTCATTTTAGTTACACATAGACGTATGTTTGTTTCTGTGCACCGTATAGCACCTAATTTATTTGCATTCTGGTACTTTGTTACGTAGTTTTATATGAAAAGAATAAAGTACGACGTAAAAACAAAAACAAAGCCGAGTGTTGGTTTTGCGTGCAACAATTTAACGATCAGTGACTGCAATTAAAACTTTTAGCGACTACAAAGACAAAGCAACGTATTATCTAACAACAATAAAGTCACAAAAATTTCACATTTTAACTTCACACATTGTCCCCACATTAAAAATAAAGTATTTTAGTTCATTTTTCGGGGAAAAAATGTTACGTTTGACATTTTGTTTATGTATTATTTATTTTTATATTTATGACATGTGTTGTTTCACAAAAGCGAAAAAAACACATAAAAGGAATATTTCCGGCTTCTTTTAAGTATAATACGATGTAAAAATTCGTAAGGAAATGTTTTCTTTGCGGCTATTGTTCGAGTTCAAAAGAAAGAAGAATTATATAAATAGCTTTTCGGGATCCCTTTCAAAATTATATTTCTACATTTAACAAGATTGTATGTATCACCGTATCAAGAATTATTTTTATATCGATTGAAAAAAAAGGTGAAATAAAATTTATGAGACGAAATATCTCAGTTTTTTAGCTGGGTACTTGGTGTTCATGATGGCCCTTATTACTTCCAGCTCCCTTGTCGTCCAAGGCATGACAATACATAAATTTCGTATAGTTTTCGCACAAATTTTATTTCGTTTTTATATCACATACGTAACAGAAAACCGATATATCGTTTTATTAACGTTATATCAGACGAAAAATCTTTTTTTTTCCGATGCAATAAATCAGACAAAAAAGCCTCTCAAATCAGGAAACATCGACTTTTTTTCACTGAGTAGAACATTTGTACGAAAAACAGGGATAATGTATTATTTATTGAGGATTTATTACTTTTGCCAGTCCTCAGAATACGTTCTCAAGATAGGTCTACCAACAAAAAATTTAAGAATTTACTAAAATCGTACAAAATTTATTTACACATTGTATATTAGATTGATTTGACTATAAGCTGTCAAATACTTCTATACAGGGTGAGTCTTAAATAAGCACAAATATTTTCAAGGCTGGTAGATCTCGATAAAAGAAACATATTTTCTCTTTACCGTTTTTCAAATAAGTGTAACATAACCGAGTTATTTTACTTTGAAAATTTCCAAAAAAAAATATTTTTTGCCTAAATTTTGAGAACCACTGGATCTTTTCTGGGTTTTCTTTCTTGTAAATTTAATCTACTACCCATGTTTCCATATTATCAGGAAATTATATTTTTTAACTGAAAACTAAAAAAATTTAACGTTCCAACTAAAAACTAATAAAAATTTCCAAAAAATTTCGAATTTTACATTTTTTTTTTCGCGAATAAAACTCATAATCGTGTTTCACCCATAAAAATATTTGCACTTATTTAAGACTCACCCTGTATACAATTAGTAATAAAAGTAATTTTTCTGTAAAGATTATTTAAATCTCTTGTCAGAAAATATGTATATGTGTATTTACATTTATGTTAATATTTCTAAAAATATACGAAAAGTTAATTAAAGTTAATTTTGAATAACCTGCGGTTGCCAATAACGAAATATTAGTATAATTCGACGGCAATCTACATAGCGCGTCATGCATACTAAACGCATATTGTGTGTTTGCAGCTCTTCATGATAGACAACTGTGCGGACGACTGGCGGATCGCGATGACCTGGCAGCGAATATGCCAAATATCCATGGAATTAATAATTTGTGCAGTGCATCCGATTCCGGGCCATTACCGCTTCGTGTGGACCACGAAACTAGCCAACAGACAAAACGGTGGCATCGGATCGAAATGCGTGCCGTACGACGTTCCCCTCTCTTTGCCAATGTTCCTCAGACTCTATCTCATTTGCCGAGTGATGCTGTTGCACAGCAAACTGTTCACCGACGCGTCGTCGCGCAGCATCGGCGCATTAAATCGGATTAATTTCAACACGCGGTTTGTGCTCAAAACGCTGATGACCATCTGCCCAGGTACGGTCCTGCTGGTGTTCATGGTGTCGCTGTGGATCATTGCCAGTTGGACTCTGCGCCAATGCGAGAGGTAAGTTTTATTGCTATCTTGGTTTCTCCGTGCCAAATGCGATCCGAATATATCGTTTCTCATCTTTTATTGAAAACTATGAAATTTTATGGGCCACTCTATCCGGTTAAAGTTCGCCGGTCCCAGCAGGACAATTTACGGTTCGAAATTATTTTATAACGCTACAATAAATTCGAGAAAATGTTTTCTATACAATATATTCTTTATTATACACGATGTCCCTCCCATATAAGAATAAACAGATGGATCTCGAGAACTAGAAGAGATACGCTGAAAATTAAATGAGATAAACGTTCGCCTTGTTCAAACTTAGAACTTCATGTAACAAAAAAACTGTCAAGATTTATTTGATGCCTTAAAAGTAAAAATTGTAACAGAGAATCGAAAATAGGAAAATATGCTTTCTTCACCACTCCAGAAAAAATCACATTCTATTTGAATAAAACAAAAACCTTGTACTCATTTATCTGGAACTTCATCCAATTCAACCCCTCTTCAAATAAAAAGCCACGATAAAAAATATATATCTAAATAATTCTTACTACACATGAAGTTTCCATTTCAATATTACAACTTTCAACAGAATAAATTGTATTGCGCAAACCAATTTACTTGATATGATTAATAATAAATTGCATTTAATCTCGGAGGCTTTGGCCATGTGAGATTTAGAACTGGAATCCTACGGAGAAATGCCCAGATAAATTAAAAAACTTTTCTTCGTTAAGCGACTGCACTCCTTTAGCCAGCGCGTTGCAGGGCGGCTAAATAAAGGTTGCGGACAAGTTCGACTTGCTAAAACTTTCCTATTGATTCATTAAAAGTTTCTATTGGATCATCAGAAAAAGTGGACTTCACTAAGTTACGCAACAGCAGTCGTTTTGGATTATCTTCGCTGCGGGAGGTTTATTATTGGAATCTAAGTTAAATAAATGACTGTTTCTTTTACTTTAACGACTAAGACGTGGTAACCAACAGTGCCAATTAGTTATTTCTATCTGGCTTTGGATAGTGGATTAACACACACAAATAATACTCTCTAGAGTAATCATCTTCCTCATAGTTGAATATATCTCTATTTATGTGGATTCTTTCTTCTGCCTGCATCTTTGCTAGGTCTTCTTTTTTGAAGGAATGTAGAAAGTAGAATGTATGGGAAGGGTTGGAGTTTAATCACCGCGACCTTACACATCGATTGTGTAATTATTTCTTTAGTTATAACTCATCATACAGTCTCAGGGGTTTGACAAAGGCCAGTATCTGAGACGGTTTTACAGAGATTAGTTCTGCATCTCCGATATCAGTCGTAACACAGTTTATGGTACGAATGATTATCGTCTTGGCGCACTTAAAGATGAGGTGTTCTGGTGTCTCTCCATTTTCCCCGCAGGATCTGCATTCGCCGTTGTTACTTAGCTTCAATCTACTGAAATGTTCATTAGGAGACAAGTGTCCTGTTAAAAAAACCGTGACAATCCGAAGATTGTTCTTGCTCAAATCTAGGAACCTTTGATTTTTCTCGGTCGTAAGTTCTGAGAAATGTCTTCAAGTGTCTTATACTGTTGGACGATTCCCCCATTCCAGGTTACGGATAGAGTCTTCCTGGTTCTTTGATTCCGCTTTAAGTTGGTTCTTATTTCCGTTTTAAGTACTTGGGAAACAGAAAGGAGCAGAGAGCTTGGGAAGCGGTTCTGGTCCGGTTAGTGCAGTGCTCGCCCTTTTTCTAGCTAGATCATTTACTTTTTCATTGCCTTCTATCCCTGGATGGGCTGCACCCAGAGTTGGAGGACTTTATTTTCTTTGCCTAATTTGTTCAGCTTCTCTAAGCATTTTTTGACCAACTTCGAATTAATGGTTCCTGAGTAGATCGCTTTTAATGCTACTTGAGTATCGGATACGATGGCTATTTCTTATTTCCGATCGTTCCTATCTAAGATAAGTTGTACGCATCTTTCGATAGCGTAGATTTTTCCTGAAGGATGCTAGGATAGGTGCCCATTCATTCGTAGTATTTTTCGGTCAAAATACTCCTATCTCTGTTTTGGTTTTGGAAGTATCAGTATACTACCTTATGCTATAGTCATTTACTAGCTGAGCAAACGTTTCTCTCCGCAAATCCAGGTGTTTCTCAAAATTGTACAATCTTGGTATGTCATTTACTGGGAGTTGGAGAAATGGAATTTTCCTTTTGAGGGTGTTCCAAGTTCCTGAACTGACAATCTAGTAGATCTTTAGGGTACTATAACTTTTTTATAGGCAGGGTTACAACCCTATAGAAAGTCATCATGTCTGACTAATCTCTATTACTTCTTTTTTATTTAGCCTTTGTGACGGAGGTAATTCGTGTCCGTAGGGGCGTCACTTCCCAAAGCAGAATTACTAACCAGACTGCCCCCTGCGGGATAAATGTATTATTGTTCAATAATTAATCTGATAATCCCAAATAGACATCTAATATTAACATTTCCGAGCCGTAATAAACATAAAGAAAGGTTTGACGACGAAATAATTATGGTTAAAAAGTTTCCACGAGAATATTCCAGGTTTTTAATGAGCTTCAAAAACGAAACTTTCGCACTCCAATTTAAATAACACGACAAAGGAAAAAACACGCTTCGAGCTAGTAAGTACGGAGAGACGTAAAAAACGAAATTACACAATTCTCGTTTCGAACAAGGGAAAGAAAAAATATATTTTGACGTTGTATCAACTCGAAAAAAACTATAAAAGAGCCGCCGGAAAAGGTCCGCGGGCATCAATTTGTAAATGGAACCTCACCAATTTAAGCATTCAAAACGGCAGAGCGTTAACACGTGAACTTTTGGCACAGCGCTAATTATCTTATAGAAACTTTTTCGCTGAAAAGTTTCACCTCAAAGCATTTGTAAAACGACTGGCTTTGATATTGTTGAACACTGGAATTTTTACGGGATCTAAAAGAACAGCTCTCTAAAGTTTCAGATAAAACTTCTTATCAGTGAAGAACTTCTCAATTCAGTTAATATATCTATCTATATATACAGGGTGGTCCGAATTGGATACCGGAAACTTATTCTGTAGATGAAAATAAGTTAAAAAGTTCGTATAAATGTATTTCCTAAAATGCTTAGTTTCGGAGATATGGGGTGTAGAAGTTTCATTTTTATTTCGATTTTTCCCAAATAATTTCTGAAGTAGGTAACGTCAATATTTGGATGAAAATTGGTGTCTGGGAGTTTATGACATGAGAAATTTGATTTTGATGTCAATATTTTTATTGGTAGGGGGCGCCACCTACGTGTGTTTAACTGTTTCGAAGTGTAATAACTTTTCCTCCGCACCTGTATAAAACTACAGAGTGAAAAAATATACATTTCCGTGACTTTTTACGTAAAAATGTCTCCAGGTAAAAATCGCTACAAGCAACCGTTCTCAAGATATTTAGAATGGAAATAGTCAATACATGTCATTATTGAGAAAAAATAAACACGTTGAGTAGATGGTTATTAGACTGAAATAATAAATTTGGAAATTTTTATTATTTTAAATTGATCATAAAATTTTCTGCGAAAAAATTGTGATAAAACAGTATCTGTTAAATTTGTGACACAAAAACATTTCAAATTTATGATTTCAGTCTAATAACTATTTAGTCAACATGTTAACTTATGTCAATGATGATAGGTATTGATAATTTCGATTCCAAATATCTCGAGAACTATTACTTGTAGCGATTTTTACTGAGAGATCTTTTTTACGCAGAAAAAATCGTAAATGTTTATTTTTACAGGTACGGACGAAAAGTTAATACTCATCAAACCAGTTAAAAAATACAAGTAGGAGTCATATTGACATCAAAATCAAATTTCTCATGTCAAAAAACTCCCAGACACCAATTTTCATTAAAATATTGACGTTACTTCAGAAATTAATTGGAAAAAATCGAAATAAAAATGAAACTTCTACACACTGTATCTCTGAAACTAAGCATTTTAAGACATGCATTTATACGAACTATTTTACTTATTTTTATCTGCAGAATATGCTGCCAAAGTTTCCGGAATACAGTTCGGACCACCCTGTATATAAAATGTTTTGCTTCACCTGTATGTATGTTAACAAAATTTTGTATACTTATAAGTTTACTAGAATATCCTGACCAGGACCATCATGATTAAGAATTTAGTGGTATATTCACTCCAAAATTAAATTTAACCCCTTGTTATCCTTTACAGATTCCATGATGAAGAGCATGCAAACCTTCTAAATGCAATGTGGCTTATAGCCATAACGTTTCTTAGTGTAGGATTTGGTGATATTGTGCCTAACACGTACTGCGGTAGAGGTATAGCAGTGAGCACTGGTATTATGGTAAGTAAAATTGTGTTAGTTTTGAAAAATTCCGCGATATTTTAAAGAAATGAAGCGAAAAAACTCTAACAAATTACACGGATCATGTTCATGTCGTTTGTAAAGGAAACCTTATAAAACTTTTTCTTTATAACTTTACGTATATCTGTAAAATTTTTATACCTCATTTTTCTTGGGGATCTTTTTTTTATTAAAAATTCAAGAATAAAACATAAAAAAGTATTTTTCTGTTTTCATAAAAAAATATCTTTCTGTTTTCCCAACAGAATTATTCGTATATACATAACTGAGAAAGACAATAAGAAAAAAAAAACATATTAGAAGTACTAAATGTAAAATTTAAATATTTGCAAGGCTTAATTTCTTTATCAATAAGTATATCAAATTCTGTCAATCAATCTTCAAATTTTTTTTTACTTAATCTATAGTTTTAATAGATTTATTAGTTCGTACGTCATTTTTCTGCGCTATAGTATTCTAGTATTTATTTTATATACGAAAACGTAATATGCACGACCGTTTCAACTCTCTTGTCGTAAAATTTATCTATGTCCATTATTCCCAGCACTAAAATAGCTTCTCGTTTATAGTGTTCAATACACTTTAATATTTCAGAATTTGAAATAAAAACGAAAAAATAGTTTCGGGATTACAGTATGAGATTACGGTATTTTTAAAACTTTTGTCAATAATATAGGCACTTCTGTCAAACAGTCTACAACCTAATTTTAATAGTGAAATATAACGTATTCTTAAAAACCGTCATAGACATACTGTAATAAAATTTAGTGCTTCAAAAGGAAACTAAAAAATATATAAATATTTTAAAGTAAATATGAATTCTAAATAAAAATATCTAGAGCAGTGTCGTCAAGTAGCAGTCCCCAAGTTACTGCAATATTCAGCAAAGTTTTCCTTAAGTTTTAGGCACACCTAACCAAATTATTTTATATAATAATACAGTAAATAGTCTGTAATAAATGTATACCTACTAAAAAAATACGTATTCGTTTTTTAATATAAAAATTTACAATGTGCAGATAAAAATATAAAAACATATATTTTTTATGAAACCATAGGGACGACACTGGCTTAAACTTGCCTGATGGCCTAGTTTACCTAGCGGCCATCAAATTAAATTCTAAGCAATAAAATTCCTGTAAATGCACGATAACAGCGCTTCATAAATATATCTAGACTTTAAAATATCATTGCGGCTGTTTGTCACACCGAAATTATGAACCTAAGCCACAGTGTCGTAACTACCAGGGTATCGGGAGCTGAAATTAATAGGGCAAAATAAAATTTAGTACCTTACACATGAGGGGTTGATGATT
The DNA here is from genome assembly GCF_002938485.1 of Sitophilus oryzae. Classification (NCBI taxonomy): domain Eukaryota; kingdom Metazoa; phylum Arthropoda; class Insecta; order Coleoptera; family Curculionidae; genus Sitophilus; species Sitophilus oryzae. The sequence continues at coordinate 8,114,562 of NW_022146479.1, forward strand.
TCCCTTCCCATAGGAGCGACTTTTTTTTCGGTGTAAACCTTGCGCATTTCAACCTAGATACGCCACTGCTGATTTACAAACCAAAAACCACTGTTTCAGGGTGCAGGATGTACAGCGTTATTAGTAGCGGTAGTTTCTAGGAAGTTAGAGCTAACAAGAGCTGAAAAACACGTTCACAACTTCATGATGGACACACAGCTAACGAAGCGGGTAAGTTCTCATCATTTTCCACTTAGATGGTTATAATAATGTTGGATTGTATGTCGCGTTCAATTTACAGACGTATAATTTAATTTAATACGTAATACGTAATTATTTAGTATTAGTACGTAATAATTTACGTAATACAGGAGGTTCTGGATGAGAATAGTTAGTACGAATTTAGATCAAATATATTTTAAATTGAGTGATTTTAATGGGAAAACTAGATTTATGTGACCAACATACGAACTGAAGGCCACAATGACCTATATTTTCGTTTTCTATGCTTTCTACTTCCTCTAGGAGATGTCACATCTTGTCGTTGGTGGGGAAGCTCCTACTCAGGTGCTACGGGGAATCACCTTTAGCACTTTGGCTGGGTCTAAGGAGAACCTCACTGTCGTGTCCCTGGCTGTCAATTCATAGAACTTAACCGCCCGGACCAAGAGGAGACAACCTCACCAAAAACCTAAATCTTTTTGCCAAAATTTTGCCAGAACTCCAATAGAAGAACGTCGAGTTGGCGAGTCATCAACTCGAGTGCCAGTACAAGGAGGCAATAGAGAAAGAGAAATATCCTCTACTATAGATCTGGGACAACACCGGTATCAGGTCTAAGGAGAGACCGAGTTAAAGAGGTGGAGAAAATGGAGACAGATCCTCCAGCCTCAACCTCAAGGGTACCTCAGCCGGAGACAAGCTCCTCGACTCTGAAGGGCACGGAGGGCTAAACCCCAACCGTGGAAGAGTGTATATCCTCGTAGGAGGTTTGTATATTGCATAATAGAACCTCTGTTGTCAAAGAAGGATGGGAAATACCCTGTTCCAGCTACAATAGGAAGATGTATGATGAGTTATAGACTGTATAATGATAATATCTTAACTCAAGAAAGGGGGACACAATATTTCTTTAAAGTCGCGGTTGATTAACCCCCCTTCCACTACATGCAAGGCCTTTTAATTGCAAATTACAGTAGTTTTATCAAAATCGGTGGCATCACCAAAATCAACAGTTTTCCTGACTAGGTATATGTATGGAAAAAAGTCGAAAAATTACAATTTTTGGCTATTTTTTACCCGTTAGAGAAAATGTATTTTAAATCTGACTTATAAAATCAATTAATAATATAGTACCCCATAAATAGTAAAGTAGTTTTAATAAAAAACCAAATGAGTATTATATGTGTGACCAAAAGAGTATTATATACGGGCTTAAATTTAAAACTGTAGTTTCAACGGCACTCGACAAGATTTTCGAAAAAATATAATCGCAAAAGTAGGTGTTTTGCTGAACGGATTTGGTGAGATTACATAGAACGTCCTTTATTTGTGCCCATAAAAGCGGAAATATTTTAAAGGGATTTTCTGGGCTGAAAATAAAATTAAAGTAATTCCCCTATTTGGTTACAAAACCCCGGTCAGTTAATGCTGTTTTGTGGTTAAAACGTCCCCCAAATCTGACGTATATTGCTCGAAATCTAAATTTGCTACCGCCACAGCATATGTATATTTAATTTTCGAAATTATTATTTATGAAATAAAACGATATATCCTTTTTCTTCAGACCTAAATTTATCATTAAATAAGTCACTTAAAACTTTTATAAAAATTTAAAAAATTACATTAATTATAATTGTCGTATGCAATATATTGATTATTATAGTATGATAAATAGATTTTATACGACAAATACCGCATGATAAAAAAAACGATGTCTATGAAATGAAGATCGCGGTTATTTTATATGTAAAATTTTTACACCGTTTTTTTCGATCATACGGTATAACTTATAATATTTTTTTCAGCGATATAAAAACTCGGTTTTTTCATCTTAAGACAAAATAAGCCGAGCTAAAACTGTCTCTCCCGGGATCTCCATCAAAGCTATTAACGTTTTAAAAATTTAATACATAAGTTCTTTAACAAATTCCATAAAAGGAAAAAAAAACAAATGATATTATTAACACTTCTCTAAGTCCTACAAGGCTATCACGTAGTTTTACAGCTGCACGTGCAATTACCCCAAAATAGAGCCATTCTGCTTGTAAGCTTAGTTCCGTATTCCATGTACACTTTTAGTTTTTTCCAGTAAAAACGTGTTAACATCATCACTTCCAATAATTTAAAAGAATTAACTGTTGTTCTGGGTTAATAAGTTATCAGGAAACATATATATATATATATATATATATATATATATATATATATATATATATATATATATATATATATATATATATATTTATAAGTCTCTACCACCCAAGTAAAGACAGGAGGTAATCACTAGTTGAAAATAAATCATTAAATATAATGTCACGGGAAGACTTTGTTATTCATATTCATAGTTATATTAAAAAGAAATCAAACATCGATACCTTTGGAAAACTTCGATTTAATGTTGCTGAATAATGTGACGATGTAATTTCCTTCTAAATGAAATATAGTGGGGAACATACACGCCGAAAGTTCAGACAATGTTTACATTTCCTTTTTGTAAGGAATTAGATTAGTTTCAGCTGGATTTCAGAAAGTTTTGAGAGTATACGCGTAGATTTATACAGACTCTTCTTTATCATACAGACAGACGTCTTTTGATAAAATTATGGATTTCTCAGACTTGAAATATGAACTTTGTTATTCATATTCATAGTTATATTAAAAAGAAATCAAACATCGATACCTTTGGAAAACTTCGATTTAATGTTGCTGAATAATGTGACGATGTAATTTCCTTCTAAATGAAATATAGTGGGGAACATACACGCCGAAAGTTCAGACAATGTTTACATTTCCTTTTTGTAAGGAATTAGATTAGTTTCAGCTGGATTTCAGAAAGTTTTGAGAGTATACGCGTAGATTTATACAGACTCTTCTTTATCATACAGACAGACGTCTTTTGATAAAATTATGGATTTCTCAGACTTGAAATATGAACTTTAAAAAGCAAAGGAACACTTAAGATTTTTAGCAGAGCTCGACAAAAAGAATGTAAAATTATTAAAAAATTTTCTTTTGAACATAATATTGTACAGCTGGAAATTTAAAACTAAAAAATTAGGTACGTAACAACTTCTCGTATAAAATTTCATCAAGTTAAAATAATTTTGAAATGTTTAGCTTAAAAGAAATATATATAAAAAATGCGAACAAATAGAACCTTCTTCTCCGTTCATGGTTTCAAATAACTTTGTTATAGTAAAAAGTTGCAGAAGTTAGTGAGGCAAGGCATTTAAATCGAGAAAAGTTTCTAGCTTCAACTGAGCTGCAATAACAACCATTTTTAACGGCTCAAACTTAATAAAAAAGTAATGTGTGCAATAAAAACGTTCAAGTAAAGTAATTATTATAAATTATTAATCGGTAGAAAAATATACGAAACGGTTTGAGAAATATACCAGAAAATATTTATTCAGCTGTAATAACTTATTAAGAAAAGTTTAAAAGAGCTTTAAAACTGAAAGCACTTAACAGGTTTATCTCTAATGAAACTTTTGTTACAAATTTGTCAAAGATACCTTGTAGATAAGTGGAGTTAACTTTAAGAGGTTTTATCGATTGGATCAGTTTAATGGCAGAGAAAGAATAAAATCAGAAGTTTCCTCGCAAAACTTCCCATTAACTTTGATTTTGTCTTTCTTACAGTCGGTGAAAATATCCTGAAATGTTTATTTGTTCAGTCTGCAGAAATAATAACACATATAATGGTGTATTGTATTGTTATAGCCGTGGTTATAGTTCTGATAACATACCTGGAATAAATAAAATAAACAAATAATGTTACTCAATTTTTTGTATTTTTTCAGTTAAAAAATGCTGCAGCAAATGTTCTAAGAGAAACATGGTTGATATACAAGCATACAAGGCTAGTGAAAAGAGTTAACCCAGGTAGAGTTCGGACACACCAAAGAAAATTTTTGCTTGCTATATACGCGTAAGTTAAAAGCAAGGACACCAAGGTATAATTCAATAAATTACTTATCTTTTTAGACTAAGAAAAGTAAAGATGGATCAAAGAAAGCTCATGGATAATGCCAATACAATCACAGACATGGCAAAGGTAAGTTTGAGTATTATATGTGTCGAATGTCAATAAAGGTACATTCAGGCTGAGAGCGTCGAGCGTCGAGCTGAGAACTCGAACCCCGACACTCAGCGGACGCTAGCGCAACGCCAAACGCGACGCTGTCGGCCTGAACGGTCATTTAAATTAAGTGAATTGATTCCATTTCGACACGCGGACGCGACGCTCTCAGCATGAATGTACCTTAAGAGTCCCAAAGTAAAGCAAATCTGAGGATTTTTTTTTAAATGTATTTAATTGAAAATAGCTAAAAAGTTTTCAGAAACTCACAACTATTAATATTATAAAATATTAATTTTTGATACGTTTTTATGTCAATTTATAATAAACGACGAATAAGTTTTCTTTTTTCGATCATACGGTATGTAGATACCTAACTGATTGAATAAAAATTCCAGAAAGATCTTTTTTGAAAATTTTAATCAAGTAAAAGTCCCCGTAACAGTATTGCCACAGAATTTACTTATACGACTAATAAATCTGTCCAATTCTGTTTTTCATTCGATTCCAAACCCATTGTCGAAAATCCATCGTTATGGCATTTCCCGATACGGGCTTTTTTCCAATTATACATGAATCCGAGTGACTTTATCGATTTCAAATTTCAACGGCTACAATAAATAATAAATATATCTTCGGGTCTTCATTTTAGACGCAAAATACCGTATATGAAATAGTTTCCGATATGAGCACCAGGCAGGACACGTTGGAAGACCGCCTAACAAATATGGAAGAAAAACTATCTGCCCTGCAAGAACAGCTAGATCTTCTTCCGGACTTAATAGCTTCGAGAATACAGACGCAGGTGAGTGATATTTAATAAACTACTATATTACACACTACAATCAGAGCTGCAAGTCTTTTTCGATTTAAATCATTTTAATAATTTAATTTTTCAAAAGATTTAAAATTTAAGTAATTTACAAAATGATTTGTAATTTAAGTCTTTATTTCGAAATAGAAATATGTATTGTCTTTAAAAAAAATTAAAAGATAGTACAGGGTGGCGCCTCTCATACGACGCGGAGACTCCAAGAGGAACGGGAGTTTATATCGAAATGAAATTTTGGAAGTATATGTAGGTTAAAAAAGCATTTTATAAAAATATATAGAGTTCTACAGGGTATCTCTAAAAAAAGTTACGCATCAAAAAACGATTTACGGATTCTAGGAAAAAAATAAAGGTGGGTTTCATTACAGAAGCATATGCCTAAATTGTAAGGATTTTGACATGTTTCATATTTTATGAAAACGAATAATAAATTTTAAAATTCAATTAGAGCTTCCTAAATTGTAATTTACCTTGTATAGCCTGATATTTAATTACAATAACCATTGTATGTTAAACCAAAATAAAATTTGTCCCGAAAAGTTATACAGGGTGAGACAAAATTAATACTGAACGTTGGCCACTTTTAAAAGCAAGTTGCTCCTTTATTTTAGATGGAACACCTAGTATATTATACCGGTATTCAATGGAGAGTGCATATATTATAGGGTGATGATAACTAGTTGTTAAAGTTGAACTAATTTTACAGCTATGTTGAAGTAACGTCAGACCTATCACCCGACACATAGATTTTATCAAATAATAAATATCTACTGACACTAAATCATAAAAATGAAAGTATCTAAGAAAATCTTTGTTTGAGGGGTAGGCAACCTTATTAACATGAATTCCCCATTGAATATCGAAATAATATAGTGGGTGTTTCATTTATATAAGAGTAATTTGCTATTGAAGGTGACCAATGTTCAATATTCATTTTGTCTCACCCTGTATAACTTTTTGGGTCAAGTTTTAATTTGATTTCAAGTACAATTGTTATTCTCACAACATATTGGGCTATACCGGGTAAATTCGAATTTAGGTAGCTTTTATTGGCATTTCAAAACTGTTCTTCATTTTTAGAAAATGCTAAATCAAAAAAAAAGTCAAAAACCTTACCATTTCAGTCATATACTTCATTAACAAAACTCACCTTTATTTTTGTCCTAGAATCCAAAAATCAATTAATATACAAGGTGTCCCAGAAATAAGTGCAAGTATTTTAAGGGGTGGTAGATCTCGATAAAAAACATATTTTCTCTTTTTCGTTTTTCAAATAAGTCCAAAATAACGGAGTTATTTTACTTTGAAAATTTTCCAAAAAAAAATTATTTGCTAAAATTTTGAGTTGCTAATACCTATGTTGCCATATTATCAAGAAATTATGTTTTTCAACTAAAAACTAAAAAAAAAAATCCAAAAAATTGTTCAAAAAATTTCGAATTTTCAAAATTTTTTTTTCGCGAAAAAAACCTCATAGGCGTGTTTCTGGGGTTGAACTATACTACCAGTTAAAATACTTGCACTTATTTCTGGGACACCCTGTATAGGGTGTTCCATTATAACATTATAAAAAACAACTTTGATGTGTAACTTTTTTTGGGGACAGCGCCTGTAGAACACTCTATATTTTTAAAAAAGTGTTCTGAATTAACCTACATATGCTCACAAAATTTCATTTCAATACAAACTCGTTCTCCTTGGAGCCTCCGCGTCGTATTGTATATATGTCGTATGTATATATATAGACGCCACCCTGTATATACATATAAAGTACTACAAAATCGGTTAAATTTTATAAAAAAAAACATATTTTTGTGTTTGCAGTTATTCCAAAAAAGAATTGTTTTATTTTACGTGGTTTAGTCTGATTTACACCTTCAATAAATTAATAATATAGGTAATAAGGAAATCAGCAATCGATAATACAAGAAAAATTATATTAATATTAAAAAATAGGTATACTTAAATTCAATTTTGGCTGTCTTGACTTGACGGTAATAACTAATGACTTGACGGTAAATAGCTATGACTACAATATATAATTCGACTTTTTGTTTCAGCAAGAGAAGATAGAGCAGAGGAGAAACTTCCTGCATCCAGAATCTGCTGCAGGATTGCAACAATCCAGGAGCGTCCCCCCGGCCTGTCCCTGGCCAGGACCCGCTGCGATGCCAAACGTGTCCAGACCGGCAACAACCACAACACAAAGCTAGGGATAAGCCAACTATTGTAGTATTTGTTAAGGACTATTTTATAAAAAGGACGAGATTTTAATTTAAAACGCTTATTTTTATTTGAATAAATGAAAAAAGTAAATCTTCAATAAGTTCGTTCACAAATTAATTAAAATATAGAGTAAGAAAAGCTAATACAAAAAAGTGTATGTAATATCAGAATTTACTATCGAATGGTTATACAGGGTGAGTCTTAAATATGCGCAAATATTTTCAGGGCTGGTAGATCTCTATAAAATAAACATATTTTCTCTTTGCCGTTTTTCAAATAAGCCCAAAATAACAGAGACATTTTACTTTAAAAATTAAAAAAAATTAATTTTTCGCTTAAATTTTGAGTACCATTGGATCTTTTCTGGGTCTTCTTTCTTATAAATTTAATCTACTACCTGTTTCCGTATTATAAAGGTACTTTGTTTTTTAAAAATTTAAAAACATATATTTCCAAATTATCAATTTTTTGGCGAAAAAAAAACTATGACGTGTTTCTTGGGTCGAAATATACGAAACCTAAAAATATTTGCACTTACTTAAGACTCACCCTGTATAATAGTATCGACAAAATAAAATAATACATTTTACCACTAACACTTTCTCTTTTAACTATATTTATGTTTCATAAAAAATATAAGGCCTTTTAATACTATATACTATATGCATATATAGGGTGACCATTGTGTTCCCCCTGAGTTAAAATTAAACAATAAAAAAGAGGTATTGTAGTGTTTACTATGTTATTTTTTATAAAATAAATTTATTCTACAAATCCTACCTCAAATAAATCTTAGAAAACTTCGTAGTCCAGGAATCATATATATGATGTCTATTGATGATTTTATTAACTAAAATTCGGGTTGCGGACGTTATTTCAAAGACTACTGTGACGCCGGTTTATTTTCTAATCTGTTAGGTCTGATATTACAACAATTTTTTAAATTAATGTTGATTTTGGATACTGTTTATATTAGCTGTCCTTTATAAAAGAGTCCTAGTAGATACTATGATAAAATAAAGTAGCCAAATTAACAATGGTTTTAATCAAGTTTACGAAAAGGCTAGTAGAATTTTTAAAATATTTTTAGAAACAGTTTTAAACGATAAATATTTTACTGTTATGTCTTAATTTTTTTAATACTCTGAGAATTATTTAAATTTTAAAAATATTGCTGGCCTTTAGGTGAGCCGTTTCCAGTTCCAATATGAAAATGAAAAAGTACGAAATTGTATAGTGAAATATAAGGTATAAACGCCTAACATATATTGTAAAAATAAAACGAATATATTTTCCTTTCATTTAAATAATACAAAGACTTACATTATACATTTTTTAAATATATATAAAACATTTAGAACCATACATAAGTACAGTATTAAGAAACGGTCATGTAGAATTTAATTTCATTGACTTCATCTTTCATTAAAAAAAAGAATGCTATAATCATATCGATATATAAGGTTAAATATTACATAAAGCCAAAAATTATATAAAATAATTAACCACCAATAAAAAGAAAAGAGGTATGTTAGAAGTGCCAGTAACGAATTTCTTCTAAACAAATTTTAAAAAAGCGATCAAAGATGTTCTGACATCATTGGTCCACTGTAAAAATAAGTGCCATGAATGATACAATGCCAAAAGCACACACTTTGTATATTTTTCTAATCATCTCATAAATACCACATCATGTTTTTTATTACAATATATTCAAAAAGAAACATAATTTTTTAAGTCATTTTTATGTAGATAGACAAAGATATGATTACAGTATTTTTTATATTTTTTGAGATCAACTTTGTTAAGACAGTCAGGTAAATTTACCTACAATCATCCTCTATAATCCTACCTTCTTTGTAAAATACCATTATTTAAGTTAAGAACTTAATAAACACATATAAACCATATTATTCACTTGCTAGAAAATAAACATCACAAGCACTACATGATTCAATGTTGAAAACATATTTCTGAATTAGCCTGATACTCAAGCAAAATATATTTTCCAAAAATATATACATACAATAATTAGTGTTCTCCCTCTCAACTATCAAAATTATTATAAAAAAAATATTGTAAAATCGTACATTTGATGAGCATATTTCATTTTGAGTATAATAAAAATGTTTTACTTGATCTATATATAATTTTAAATCGATTAGATTTAGTATAAATCACATTCAACCCTTGTACAAACTACATAGGTATTCGATAAGATTAATTTTTTATTATATAAAATATAATCACACAAGACTATGTGAATATATTCTGAATAACAAGATGTATAAAATTAAATACTTGAACCCATTGTTAGGCAGAAAGCAGGGTGTAAAAATAATATGTAAAAAACATTTTGATAATACTATATTGCAAACAATAATGTTAGAGTTGACAGAATTAAACTAAGCTTACCAGCTATACAAATACCATAGACTTTACTATATCTATAGCAGTTTCAAATATTAACTCTCCGTTAGTAAACTAGAGGAAAGTTAATTTTTGAAGCTGTTAACTAATAGTATTAAAGATATAAAAATTAGTCATAATTTAGGCATTTACATTAAGAAATTACTTCCACAAATGAGATGTAAAAATTTTATAAGCTGTTTTTTTTCCATTTTTCAAAAAGAATTGTAAAAAAATAAGGGACCGCTAAATGTCAAAAAAATGCCTGGTAGTGGCTTATCTAGGATTTCATTCTAAAATTGCTTTAGTTAATTGTATAAAAAACCTGTTAATTATTTTTAGGTGTTAAAAAATTCCTGTAAATATTTATCTTCGGTATTTATTGTTTCTATCTTCAGAGAGATTAGGAAAAACTGTTTCTTCTTGAATCAAAGTATTTTTTATTATATAAAAATAATGGTTATCCATGTGTTCGAGCAACACCTTTGTTATTTTAATCAAATTAAATCTAGTAAGTTAATGAACATAAGATCAAAAATGCTATAGATCTGCTACATCAGAAACAGAACAAACTTTCTACCTTAAAAGACTACCATGTATGTACTTAAATATATGTAGTCTATAAAAAAAATATCTGGATAAGAAGATTCAGAACCAAAAAGTAGTAGGGTGGAATAAACAAACAAAAATTGATCATATAAAAAATTGTATATTTAGAATTAAATTCGTTTTTCAACAAACAGTATATAATATGTATCTATTTCAACAATCATAATATTTTCTTTTAAACATTGTTCGGTTGTTTATAATTTGGAACAAGCATTGACCACCCTCCTATTATAAGTAAATAGTGTATAATTGGTGGATATGCTGGTGTGATATAGTATATGGTGCACCTTAAAGCATTATATATTTCAGAGGTCCAAATTGTTAGAGTTTTCTGCAATTTCACAAGTTTTATAAGCATATATTATATAATTTAATAAATATACCTTAATAAATATACAAAACGTAAAATATGATATCTGCATAGGTTAGCCTGTTTTCAAATCCTTAGCGTTGTTATATATTTTGACGAAAAAAAAACAAATATGCAGTTTCATGTTATCCCATTCAACGAATAAACTATTAGTTTCATAGAATCCAGAGTTTTTATTAATACACATCATTAATTTGACCCCCAACCCTCCAAAAAATATTAAATAATTTATAGAAACATAGTTAAAAACAAAAATTACACTATACAGGGTGAATCTTAAATAAGTGCAAATATTTTCAGGGTTGGTAGATTTCGATAAAAGAAGCATATGTTTCCTCTTTGTCGTTTTTCAAATAAGTTCAATATAACCCAGATATTTTATTTTGAAAATTAAAAAAAAAATGATTTTTCGCTTTTAAGAACCACTGTATCTTTTCTGGGTTTTCTTTCTTGTAAATTTAATCTACTACCTATGTTGCCATATTATGAAAATATTATATTTTTAAACTAAAAATTAAAAAAAAAATCCGACACAAATTTAATTTTCTTGGGAAAAAACCTCATAGACATAGTATTTCTAGGGTCGAAATATACTAACAGTAAAAATATTTATACTTATTAGACTCACCCAGTATAATAAAAAATCAAAACAAGACACAATTCAGATTAAAGGCTAGTGTAAAAAAAATCTCTGCGATTTTATCAATGACAGCATTATTAGTGTTAAAGTTGTTAAGTTGCAAAGAAAAAACATGGAACTTCCACTACAAAATTGTATTTACGGTTTAAATTTGGTTTGTAAACACGCAAAGCTAAAAAACTGAAAATAGTATCGTTTAGTAATAATCATTAAATAGGTATCTCTAAACAATTTTGTAAAGTTATATTATTTTGTCAAACTAAGTAAAAATCTTACATTTTTAAAAGTCGTTCATTAAAGATGCTGTCATATAATCTCATTATTTCTTATAAACTTACTTCTTATTTTTTTTTCAGTGTAAGCAAAACGAGTTTTGTTATAAGACTGAATGATTCCGTTAGTTCTTTAGACGATCTTCCGCCTTAATTTGGTTCTAGTAAAATTTTCCTTTTTCGGTTACACATAAGGTTTTACTTGATACGGTACGACTGAACAGGTAAGACGTAAGGTAAAACGTTATGTGTATATAGAGCTTAAGGTTGCATTAAAAAATGCAACAATATGTTCAATAATAGTTATAACAAGGCATCAAGCAAAAGTCTAAATTCTCTTAAACTATAAAGGTATTATCAGAAAAGCATAAGCAAAACAGTTGCATCTAAAGAGGATGTCAAAGCAAAAAAGTTTTCAAAAAAGTCGAGGAATACATTTGAATTGTAGGAAAGTAGAAGATTTTTAAGATAACTTATAAATCAGAGTAGATAGCTAGAAAATTTTAAAATTAATGAGAATACACAGTAAACCCGTTAAAACAAAATAAAAAGAAATATCTGGAAAATTCGTGGTGGAAACGTTCAAAGACGCACGATATTTTTCCAACATTTTCGCTGCAATGTCGCCGGCAGGATCTAAACATTCAAAATCGCAACATCTCTCTCTCATTCTAAACTTCTTGCAAAACTGAAACGGAAAGCAAGCATAGTTTTTCCGTTGGCACTGGAAATATCACAGGAAAACTTACGTAGGGGGGATCACAATAAATATTTTGACACCATTTAGGCACTTCGTGATAGCAGACGCACAGAGAGCATACAGAGGGTCCTGGTACGTATAAATTGCCATGCTCGATTACGTATCCTTGAAAATCCGTGCAATTTTCTTCAAAAGACACTAAAACGAGCGTTTTGTAACAAGGGGCACAATTAAAATAACGACTTACATGCTTGATCAAACGATACAAAAACAACAATTAAATGAAATAAAAATTGACACATTTTTCTTTAAATTCGATCACTGGATCCATAAGTTTAAGAGCGCAAATAACTTTAAACACTAAGAGGAAAAGCCACACCATAGATTATTTATACATTATGTATAATATTGCAGTAAGCTAGAGGCGCTATAATCGATATTTTTACACTGCAGATAAAGCTAAGCGGTTAAAGAATGGACGTACACCATTGCGGAAACTTAATTAAAAATACGTCAGCGTTCAAGATGAGCCATTACTAAAAAGGTTTGGGTTAAAATAAGAGAAGACTTTATATTAAAAACAATTTTTTTAATATAAACGATAAATCCAAATCGATAAAATATATTATTTATGTACATAAAAAATAACTCTTTAGGAAAATATAAGCGTGCTCCAGTTCCTAGTCAATAATTCTGACGAAGGTGGACTCCTGAATTGGATATCTATAAAGTAATTAAATATTTTATATTAGTATCAACTCAATATTTACTCTACTACTTATTCATTTTTTTTTTCAAGTTAAATATACATTTTCATAATCAATATCACGATCACGCACGCGGAAATAATTATATATTTTACTTGAATAAATAAGCAGTATTTACCAACCTACCTAATTCAGACCTATTCTGAATAATGCCTAAAACATCGGGCTCTGGAGATTCATTAGCATTTAAAAATGTATCACACCAAATTTTTGGAATTTCTAAAATTACTTGATCCTGAATATTTTTTAATTTTTCATTCAGTAATTTGGCGTAGCCAAAACTTTCTTCGTCCGTCAAAATCGAAGAAATATCTTTAACTTCTTGCCCACAACCAAAAATATCAACAATCAAAAGATATAACTGTCTTATAAGAGCGATATCCTCAAAAACGCCGCCTTCTCTTAAATCGATTTTTTTCTTTTCTTGCTTGCGACGATTTCTAGAAGACTGGGTTGACCTTAGAGAAAAAAATAACCATATTTATATAGTTTTGAAAGCCCTAAAGTAAAATAAATACCCCAAACTAGAACTGCTAGACCTTAAGGATGAATCTCTTGAAATAATACTGCCATATTCACTATGAAGATCGTCATTGTCAATGAATCCATCAACCTCTAAACCTCTTTGTTTTAATTTATATATTTTCTTTTCTCTGAGAGACTGTAATCTTGCTGAATATTCGGAAAATTTATCTCCTAGCTCTGTTATTCTATCCAACAAGTCTTCTCTGTATGTTATGATTGAAGGAATTATTACATTCTCTAAAATAAATTACTATAAATATGGTAATTTTACTAAATATATAAAAAAACTTATTACCGATAACCTCCTTATAGTTATATTTTTTAGCTAGGGCCATCGCCTGTAAAAATTTTCGTTCTTGAGTCAATACTTCAATAGCTTTGTTTCTTTCATCACAGTAGTACTCATATATTATAACTGCTTCTTCTAGTCTCTTTTGAGAGACTAAATTATTTGCAACATTTAACAAAATATCTTTTCTAGAATCCTGATCCAAATTTAAGTTTTGAAACAAAATTAATAGTCTTTGCCAATTAAGAGCTTTTTGATAGTGATTTAACGATTCTTGTAATAATCCCGCCCTTTCTAAGACAAACCCAGCCTCATTATGTTTAGATCTCATTGATAAAAATGTAGCAAAAAGCTCAGAGGCTAATTTAAAATTCGCATGCTTAGGTGTTAGACTTTGATAAGCTATATGCTGTGTAACATGTTTTGTAATAAAACTTCTGATAAATATTGAGTCATAATTTGAACATCTTACTAGGTATTTAGTAGCAGTTGAAAATTTTTTACCTAGTTCATTCATTTTAAATCTTAAATGTATCTCGTCAAGGTCTTTAAGTTGCTCTATTTCCGGTTCAAAAACACGAGGATCTTCAGAACAACAAGTATAAATAAAACTCAAAAACCCTAAATTATAAAGACAGTAAGATTCGTTAACAACGTCTTTAACATGATGATGAAGTAATATTTGATTGACTGATTTTTTACAAATTTCCATATCCCCAATTTGGTAAACCTGGCATACAGAATATAGAGCTGATTTTAAAGAAAAATGTTTTATTTGAAGCATGACAACGCTGATTAAGTTTTTTATAGGATTTAGAGTTATTATTTTATCAAGGATTTTTGATATCACTTGTTTTTTGTCAATGTCTGAGAACCCTTTTTCGCTATTTAAACATTCAGAATACATAGTTTTAAGGCAATTTTCAGAGGAAAATTCAGAAACTATTGAGTTTAAAACTGAAATTGTGCTAGCAGCCTCTATAAATTTATCAATATGATTACAAAATCGTTCTGGATTTAAGTCAATTAACAAATTCCAATTTAGCCTTTGTTTTCTCATCTCTTTAACAGTCTCATCCCATCTATTAGCTTCTAATAATTTTTCAATTATATCAATAGCAATTAAGCGGCACGTTATCGTTTCTAAATTTCCTCTAGGTAAAATTAATACTATGTCAAAGGTGTTTGTTATACTAAGAATTTTAGCACCTTGTTCAACTTCCCTTGAATAAAAATTCTTTAAATCCCACTTAGATGCCGAAATATTTTTTAAATTCAGTCTAATACAGTATAGTTTGCTTGAAGCATGTGTAAACAATAAATAGTTCCTAAATATAATCATTGAATAGACATTGTTACAAATTATATTTCCATCTACTATCAAATCATTATTTGTATCTAAAGAAAAATTATAAGAAGCATTATTAATAGAGATTTCCTTAGAATATAGGCTTATAGAATCTGACGAGTGCTTAAAAGCATTATTTAACGATGAAAATAAACTAGAGCCTTCAGCAAATTCCTCTAAATGACAATTTTTTATTAAATAACTTTTTATAGAATTATTTGATAAAATTATATGACAGGTATTCAAAGCCCCATCATTAAAAATAACTCTGTTTACTATTTCGTCAAAAGATAAGACAAAAGATGACATAGGAGGAGGGATGATTTGTTCTGAAATATTTGTAAAATTAATTTTATCTCCATCGATAGAAGCTATAAGACCAGATTCTAAAGATCTATCAAAAATTAGTTTAAAAAAATGTTGCTCAATATCAACACTGGTCAAAACAATCAAATTACAATAGTTTTTATCATAACAATTTGTCCAATAAAATGATATTAATTGTTTATCATGTGTATAATTTAATTGTTGCTTGAGATACCAATGTCCATTCGAATATAAATAAACACTAAGATACCCGATATTCTCTGTACATTCACTAAAAATAGATAAGATATGCAGATCAGGATGGTATTGTAAATCCTTTATTTTTCCCTAAAAAATATAAATTACCTTCCAGATTTCTTTAAAAAGATACTATATTAACTTACCTTAATATGTTTTGCTAAAAACTCAGACTTTACAAGACAATTCTTTTCAAAAATAACTATTTTGTTAAATTCATTATATTCAGAAGCACACGCTATAAAGTTACCCTGTCCTTTAAACGATGTTATAGGTAACAAATTTGGATATACATCAGACTGATATAAGGGGTTCAAATTACTGTCAAACACTTTCAAAAATCTTTTTGACTCTCTCCAAAAGTTTATTACAAATTGTTCTCCATTACCCCTCCATGAAACTTTCGGAAAACTGTATTCTTGTGGATTTTCTATGACAGTTTGTTCCTGTATTTTTTTTGACCCTTTAAATTGAGTGTTATGCGAGCCCCAACCCACATAAACAGAGTTTGGAACAGGATCATTCAAATGTGCTTTTCTTAATGTGATAAATTTAAATTTTGGACACTCATTAGTAATAACAACTTGAAAATTTAGTGCAAATATATGTTCTAATTTATCCACTACTATAAGACATGTCTCATTAGGGTTCCATGATAAGTATGTGATATTATTTGTTGGTGTTTGGAGATTAACAGTTTTACTAGTTTTTAAATCAGTTATAATAAAGCTGTTTTCTGTTCCTACGAAAACACAGTGCCAAAAACTGAGATATTTCACTTGTACAATATTGTCATTCAAATATTCTGCTAGTTCAATAATTTTTATATCCTTAAAGTTGTCAGCAACACAGAGCTCGTTCCTTTCAGTCATAAAACAACAAGCATGATCACCGATACTAGATCTCGTGACGTTCTTGAGCAAGTTTTTGTCGAACTTATGTAAGTTTACAGACAATTCTACATTTTCCATTATTAAAAAACGTTCTTAAAAGAATCTTTACCCAATGAAGCACAATGTGTTTATATTATTCGTAAAAGATAGGTTAGAAACGCTGTCAAAATTTTCTGTAATTTAAGCACAGCCAGTGCCATCTACACAAAATATTTTACATGTAAAATCTGTAAAACAGACTCGAAATCTAGAAAAGGATATCCTCATTAGGCAACCAAACATACACTAATCTGCTATATCTATAATAAAAATCTGTGGCTCAAAAATGACATTTTTAGAAGAAAAGTGTGGCTTCCTAAGAAATGAGGTTATATATTAATTCGGAAAATGTTTCGGTTTTCTTCCAGATCTATTACTATTTTAAATAATATTACTAAACAGAGCTCTCATACTTTTTTCCATGAAAAAAGCTACAGAGCAGCAGTACAGATACACCATAATTTTTATTGTAGATATTTTTGCAATGGTATTTGTTTAAAGAAACAAAGCTTCAGGGTATATTTAAACGGATTTTATTTTTAGAATCGAAATATAAGACTCCTTTAGGGAACTTATTAAGCAGTACTAAACAGCAGGCTGATACAGATAAAAATGAAGAACAAGAAGCCCAAAAACAGAGAGAACAGTCATGGCGTACAATGAAACTTGCCTTGATATTTTTTGGAGTCAGTTTTTCATGTTTCGGGACTTATCTCGTCGTTACATTGGGGGCGCCAGATAAAGATGAAGAAGGTGTTCCAATTAGGGATGAATTTTCTGACAAACCCCTTATAAAAGCCTATTTGATGAGAACTTTTAGGGAACTAGAATATTATCGGAGAGTATGTTATATTTGTTTCTAAAAAACAAATTTAATTAACTGCATCATTTACAGCTTATTAAAGAGCCATCAAGAGAAAAATTGTTACCAGATACATTGCCGTATCCTTATATTCAACCCAAGTATACTTTAGTTTTAGAATTAACTGATGTTCTAGTCCATCCTGATTGGACATATAATACTGGATGGCGCTTTAAAAAGAGACCATGTAATACCAGTTTTTATATATCTTTATATCCCATAAGTAATGTAAGTATATTGTAGTGTTGGATTACTTTTTGGAATCATTGAAAGATCAGTATGAAATAGTGGTATACACTGCAGAACAGGGTATGACGGTTTTTCCTTTAATAGAAGCCATAGATCCTAAAAATATTATAGCATATAAATTAGTCAGAGATGCAACTCATTTTACTGGAGGACACCATGTGAAAAGTCTAAACAATCTAAACAGAGACTTATCAAAAGTTATTTGTATCGATTGGAATGCAAATAATGTGAAATTTAATCAAGAAAATTTGTTCTGCATTAAGAGATGGAATGGTAGTGATAGTGACACGTCTCTATTAGATTTAGTTAGTTTTCTCAAAGGTAACTGTAGAGAATAATAATTAGAAATATAAAGTCTAAATAACACTTTTTTACAGCAATTGCTGATAATGATATTGAAGATGTTAGAGAAGTGCTAAAAGTATATAGCAAATATGAAGATCCTGTTATGGCATTTAGGGAGAAACAGAAAAGGCTTATAGATGAATTGGAGGCCCAAGCAGCAGCAAAGAAGGAACAAGAAAAAAGCAAGATTTCCAGGTGGACACCAAGCTTTCTTAAGAAATCTTATTAAAATTAAATTAATGATAAATTGTACATTTTTTGTTTTTGTTATTTTTGAAGATTGAACTATCTGAAACAAATGCAGTAGATTATTTTATGTAAACTGCATTGTAAGATGTAAATTTTTTTTAGTCATTATCTGCCTTTTCCTAAAGTAAAAAATGATTTTTCTGATGTATTTTTTTTATGAAATAAACAAAATTATAGAAACATATTTTTTTATTTTCCTTCTTAATTTACAGACAATTTCAAATCTGAAGCAAAAAGACTACTGTCAATAAAGAATATTTTCTAATATATTTTGAACAATTGCAATAGAAGTAATTCTTATTTATGTGTTAAATTAGGTAACATTTCACAACTAAAATTAAAAATACTCAACAATTATCTATCATTTCTGACATCAATCTATATAGGAACCTTTCTCATATCAATACAAAATATTTCAGTGGAATATTTTATTCAAAAACTTAACATTACACTCACTTTGTCAGAAATGACCTATTTTTGTGATTAAAATAAATTGTGAGAGATTTTTTTCAGAACAAAAAATAATATAAATTAATACTTTAAAAACAGATTTATGGTAAACACTTATATATAGTGATTTTAAGATCCATATAGTCAGACAAGATTAAAAAAAATAGAATACATTAGGTCTAAAAATTAATAACTGATAAAAACATGACATTTTACACTGAATTAAAAAATATATAATAATTTAGAATATTTTTTACATTACTTAATTGAGAAAAAGTAGAGGTAGTAGGTAATGTACATGGTATTAATTTTCTAAATTAGTTTCACAAAAATATTTTTTGAATTGACTATAAGTATAATTTTTATCTGTATTATTTTATTGACATAGAACATGTAGACATATAGAATATTCAAAAGAACCATCTATTATTTTCTCTGGCAGACATATAGTCAAAGTACCATTTTGCCTTGTCCCTTTTATGTTCTCTAAACCGGTTTCTCTTGAAATACCAATTTGTCTCAGAAAATCTTTCAGTGCTTCTGAAATTTGTCCTAGAAGATCCGTACAAGTTAAAGTACCATTGCCCATTAATTGTTTTATTACCATTTCTTATTAAAATTGAATCTTGGTGTGGCAACATGGTAATATTAATAAATTCAATGGTGTTTTTTACAGGGTTGTATTTTATATACCATTCATCATCTGAATCAGCTTTATCTTGATACGTGGATTTTTTAAAATTATTTTTAGGCTTGGTAAACTGTGTTTTAATTTTATTCTTAATGTCTGTCAATATTTTGCCTTTTTTATAATCCCTATTTCTAGTTTTGTCAATGTTTTTGAATTGTGCATGATGTTTTTTAACATAATCTTCCTTGCATACATCAATACCAATCTTAACCTTTTCTTTCTTATTGAAGGCATTCAATTTTTTTTTATTCTTTTTTAGCTTTCCTATATTATTAAATCTGTCATACTCATCATCAGTTTCAAACTTTTTCTTTATTTTCTCTTTCTTTTTCTTATTACCGAATGAGACAACTCTATTATCTATATCTTCATTTCTTTCCTTGCTATTATAAACTTTCTTAAAATCTCCAGTTTCCAAGTTACTATTGTACAATCTTTTCTTCAACTTATTTAGAATTTCCTTTTCTTTTTCAACTAGTTCTCTTTCTCTTAACTCTAAAACTCTTTCTTTGATTTGAAGGTAGATCTCTGATTTCTTCAACATATCTTTCTTTTTTTTCTTCAGAGTTTTACTCAAACACCTTTCAATAACTTCATCAGAATAATGATCTTTATATTTTTCTATGCAAAAATTAATAATATCTTTGTCAACTTCGGGCATATCCAGAATGGTATTTAGAGGAGAATGATACTCACTCTCAATATTATCCAAATAGAATTTAAAAAAAACTGAGCATGTCAAAAATAGGAATGATATGAACATTCCATTAAGGATAAAATTAGAGTGATGGTCAGTGGGTATTCTTTCAGCAACTGCATTCGACATGTTACTTATAGACTCTTCTTTCTTCACAACTGATTGGCAATCATGAATACTCTCAGTATCAATATCAGATATTTCTAAGATGGGCTCCTGGGAGCAGTCCAGGAAAAAGGGCTTGCTTGTAGTCTGGACATCCAGTTCAGATTTATTATTTACAAAAGTCCAAGATTTCATTGAAGACTCAGATGTAGAAATAGAAGACATGTCATCATCCTAAAATATTACAAAGTTAAATAGAGTGAAAACCTAAGCTACCACTAACTATTTACAGTAGGTTGATATCCATTTTCTTTTGTAGAATTCTGCATAGAAGTTCCTTCTGAAACATTGTCTAGTGTTTCTGAAGATGAGTCAGCAGAGTTGTCAGTTATGTTGGTATTTTGATCAGTCTCATGGCTTAATTTCTGCAATACATCTAGCTGCTCCTCTGAAGAATCAGAGGAGTCTGATGGTTCGCTTACCGTAATGATACTTGTTTCAGATTCATGATCTGAATCTTGTACAGTTGTGACAGAATTTTCTGATTGTTCTAAACAATCAACTTTGTCAACTAGTACCCAATTTAATGCTTCACTGTCCTCATCCATAGTTCTACAACAGACAGCAAATTATTTTCTAAATTGTAATTGTATTTTCTAAATGTCATAGAACCAATAAGATCTTAAGATAAGAATGGCAAAATTCATTTTTATTAAATAAAAATATTACTACTTACTAATTACTTTTAAACCAAATTTACAACTGCTAACAGAGCCAGGAAAGAGATTTCCAAAAATAAATTTGCTCAGTCATCAAAAATGAAAAGTGAAACAAATATTTTACGTACTTGAATTTAACGTATTCTTTAAACTGAAATAAAAGCACCGAATTCTTTTTTTGGCTCAGAAATTGTATTCTAGTGTGACGAAAAAAAACTTTTAACTTCGAATGAAAAGTATAAATGTATAAGTTTATTGCAAGAAATAGTCAAGTGACACCCGATAAGAAATTATAGTTTCCATTTTAATAAAGTGTATATAATGTCTTTTGCGTAAAATTTAAATACTTACGTATTTTATTGACTATTTTGATACAATATCTACGCACACGTAAAAACGATCACCACAACAAAAACAAAGCTGGATAAAAATCTGACAGCTAATGTATATCCAATACCAAAGATCACAAGTATATGTATTTCTTATTCCTTTTATCTCGAAAAATGAACTGAAATACTAGAATAATTATTTTCAATTTTTAATGCCAATTAGCTTTATATATTTTCTTAAGTATACTAGTTACTTATATAGGTAATGGTGTGGATCCGGTGGCTGACCTTGAAACGAGTTTTTGCTGCATATAGTCACAGACACTACGCATGCGCACATCTTCGATGTTGCCAGATTGCAAGTTATTTTGGAATTATTTTTAGTAGAAAACAAATATGTGCTTTTCAGTGTTTTTTTGTCAATATATACAGTATGATCGAAAAAACGGCGTCCAGTTGGCCGGGAAATGACGATTGAGTACATTTCCCATATAAAATGACAACGATCTTCATTTCATAGTCATCCCTGACGCTATTTTTTCAATCATAGTACTCGCGGTATATTATTTATATTATTATTTTAATATTTTGCACAACACGTGAAACGTGAACGCTTATTATGTATTTTCATAGTCAATAAAATTAAATAGAAATAAAATTCTAGATTCCTATAATTAATCTAATTGCTCTAGATTATTATGCTACGTTTAAAAAGTGCTTTATTAAAAATTCGGGAAATTAAAAGGGATGTGTCCAAGTTTTTTCTTTTTTTTTAAATTTTTAAATGCTGTAGCTCCATGTCATGTTCATAATAGTTTTTTTTTAACATTCCATCAAAACTACGGAGGCCTTAAAAGGCCTTTTAGCCTCCGTAATTAAAATTGTAGAATCATCAGCTTCAGCAACATTTACAGTTACCTTGTTTAATTCTGCTTATACATATATTGCATTAATTTTTCTGCTACCTTAAGATTTCTCTATTCTTACACCTAATTTATGTGATTTTCTTAGCATATATGATCTATAAACCATATTTTTCCTAATGGAAAGATGGAATAGGATATGCAAAATTAAGATATTTAACATTTATTTTCCAGACAAAGCATAATATAGTATTAAGATTAAGACATAACAAATATTATAAGAAAGATCTTAATATAAATCACAAACTAACCAAGTCTTAATTTGGTCTTGTATAAACACAGGTATAAAAATAATAAGATCAAAACTCAACCTTCACCATATTGTCAAGATTTGGCATTATAGGAAACAAAAAATTAGAGTAAATTAAGAAAAGACTATCAAACTACACGATATTAAATACTGTAATGTATTCTACGACACAAACCATCTCCCTTCTAAAGAGAAAAAGACATAAATAAAGCTTATTTTAGTTTATCACCACACTCTTCGATAAAATATATGTCTAAAATTGCTATTAATCCACTAACTTGATATTTATAAGAAATTATGATACAAACATTATAATCAAAGTATATTATATTAGTAACATTATAGGTAAAATGTTACCTCTATCTCCCATTGACGTGTATTGTTCTATAAGACTCGTCATGGTAGTACTTCAGTACATCAATACATATAATCAGAACTATTGTTGCCTGTAAATAACTAGAAATTAAATAACTTGAAAGAAATTAAATAATTCTAATAAGTTTAAAACCATTAAGAAAAAATCCGTAAATGATAATTTTTAATTCGAATGTAAATATATAAATAAATGTTATTAACATTACAATTTTATATATTCAATTTTATATATCATTCCTTAAGTTTGGATATCAAGATAAATCTGAAATTATAAAATTAATTAGAGAATTTGTATTATTATTGATTAACACTCAAAAGAAAATTTTCAACTGCAAATAATTCGAAAATAAACCGCAATTTGGCAACATCGACGATGTGCGCTTGCGTAATATCGATGATCAAATGCAGCAAATATGGGCTTCAAGGTCAGCCACCGGATCCACACCATTACCCTTATATAGTTTCTTCATAAGTCTGCATTGATAATAATTATTTACCAGTACTTATTTTTTTATTATGTATATCATTGATTTTAGGATCTACGGAAAAAATACTAGTTTAAATGTGGTTTAAATATCAGCTCTTTACAGATCACTGTAAAATCCCAATAATACCAAGGATAATGCTATACCTAGAGGGAGTAAATCGAGTTTCTAGTTTCGCTTACTCCGTATAGATGGCAGCTAAGATAAAAATTATTTAAAAGCTATAAGTAAATCCCCTAAATATTATTTTAAAAAATCTAGTGCAATTCCTTTATTTTTCTTATTAATTCCTTATTGGTATTATTATATGTAAAACTCAAAAATAACTAAAATTTTTATTTAATTGTTTTTAAATGGAGGTATAATTTTTTATTAAAGTTTTTTTTTCATACATGTAATTTGAGGATGCTGTGTAGATGAGCTTCTAAAACTGAAGCTTCTTTTATTTTTTACGGGAAACTTCAATTAAAAGCTACAGTAAAGAAAACGCGGAATGGAACAAAGGACAATCAGCTAGCGGCAGCGACTTCAGCCCCATTTACCATAGGCGTAGGTAATATATTTAGTTATACTTAAAAATAATTTCACATTATAATTCTGAAATATTTCCAAGTAGAAAAGCATCAACATGTTTGAATAACATTCCAAACGTTCTAAAGTATGATATTAGAAGCAAAAAAGGTCTTTGTTTGATTAATTATTTTTATCTTTATAAAGGGTGATGCATATCTTCTGTATCTATATAAATCTTCAAATAAATATTGGACTCTTTGTATATGACAAATATCAATTGGATATTAAGACTATAAGCCTAGTCTTCTAGGTTGCTCGTAAGAACATACTTTATATTATAAATCCCACTTGACATTCACTATTGCTAATTGGTTTTCATCTATGGCCAAAACCCCTAATTTTTATGTATGGAAAATACAGTTTTACACACAATACAATTTTTTAGCCCTTTTCGATCGAGGCTCTAGTATCCAGGTCATAAAATTTTAAAAGTTTTGGAAATTTTATTTATATTTAGAAAATATAACTCTATTAGGGCTTAAATGCTTCAGTTTTTTTGAACTCTTGTTTTTCAACGAATTTCAATGATGGTTAAAATTGCTTACATCAAAGCAACGCAAACGCAAGGCCATAGTGGCAGTTGCCTATATTTTCGTTTTCCACGCTTTCTAATTAGTAAATAAGAGTTATAAAAATCGGCGAAATTTTCATGATTATATGTACCTATGGAAAAAATCGAAAAACAGCCTATTTTTGGCTATTTTTACCCATTTTCAAAGGTTTTAGAAACATAATAAACATAGTAAAAAAAATGATGAAAATTTCAGGGTTTGTAGGAAATTTTATGTAAATTCAGGAAACCTTTGGAGGCTTAGATACTTTGGCTTTGTGAGAAAATTAATAATTTGGACTCTTGTTTTTCAGGTATATTATTTTTTGATAAACGTTAAAACGTCCCATATATCTATTACTGTTTTTGTAAGACAACAAAGGCCTATATTTTCTTATTGTACAAATTTTAATTAGTTAATCATTTTGTTAACTAATTTTAACAAAATCAGCGACACGACAAAATCTCCAATTTTCATTACTATATGTATGGAAAAAAGTCGAATAATGCCTATTTTTTAGACATCTGCAAAGGCCTTAGAAAAATAGCAAACTGGGTAGTAAAAATTTTGCGATTGTAGGAAATTTTATGTAGATAAAATCAAATTTTTATTCTGCAGATACGCCTATGACTATTGCCGTGCATCGTGAGGCACTATGCGTGGACCAAATGAACTTGGGGCCATTATCGTTGTAGAATAGATCACAACCGTCAGGTGAGCGGCATTCGTAGGTCTATACCTGATGGTTGTTTGGCGCTAAGATTTGACCACGCCTTCACCATCACAACTGCTTTTCACTATGCGGGACTTTATATACACCGGGCCGTAAATGTATTCGATGCTGTCATAGCCGATGAACGATGGGTATCTAAAAGATTTTTTCCATCACGACAATAATTTATTTCTAATTGACTTTTTATCCTCGCCTCGTTAGAACAGATTCTACATGATGACGTAATTTTAATCAAACCTGTGACATAATCATTTTGGCATTTTAATATTGATCGTAAGATGATAGATTTTTAATAATAACCAATCGTAACATGTTTTAAAATATTTTTAAAAAATAGTATGCTATCGAAAGATCTGTACAACATATCTTAGATAGGAACTATCGGAAACAAGAAATAAGCATCTTATCCGATACTCAAGCAGCATTTAAAGCGATCAACTAGTAACCAGTAACTAGTAAAAAATTGATTAGAGAAGCTGAACAAATTAGGCAAAGATAATAAAATCCTCTTAGCAGTGGCGGACTAAGCCTGTCGGGGGCCCGGGGCGGCGAAGCTAAATGTGGCCCCCGGTCTGTTTAGATAATGATATGCTTCTAATGCACATTTTGTAAAAATTGAATGATGGTTGACAAAATTCAAGTATTCAGGGTGTCCCAGGCTGAGCCTGCGTTAGAAGTTTCTAGAGAACTACAATATCTAGATACGAGATTTTGTGCATATCATTGTTTCACAATGAGATCTATGGATTAAAAATATTTTCAATATGGCGGCACTACCGGAGATACCGGAATTTGACAGCAACTTTCTTATTTTAAATGGGTGACCCCATTTTTTATTACATACTTAAATTATCTGTAAAATTTTATGAATTTTGATATTAAACACCTCTATACCTAACGTTAACCGTTTTTGAGAAAAAAAAAATATTTATAATTTTTGGAGAAAAAAAAACTGCCTGTCAAAAATATGTATATAGCCTAAACGTCAAATTTAGTGATTGCCACAGCCACTGTACCATAAACAGACATGGTAGACATGTGGCTATCTATGTCAAAAATTAAATTGTCCGAATGTCATATAATAATGGCCGCAGCTGTCACAGAATTGAGCGATTAAAAAATTATCATAAATCATTTTTTTCAAATGGAAATCCACTTTTTTTATTTCACTCGTGAAAAGAATTTTGTTACTATCGTTTTTAAAATTTGTTACTTTTTGACTCGTTGACACGAAATCGTTTTTAAGTTATTTAAGATTAAGCTTTAAAGCGTATATTTTTCTTGATTTTAACCAGTAGCCTATGACTAGTATATTATCGATCATCATTTCCAAGGTAACTTTGCGCTGTTTTTTTTTCGATCGTACGGTATATTATTAAAATATCAACTATTAGATATCACTAAAGAACGAAAATACGAGATATATTTATATAAATACACTTTTTAAACTTTTAAGGCAGCTCTATAGTTATAATGTTATAATACAGGAAATTCAAATAATTCATTTTCTCACAGATGGAAATAAATTGTCTTTACACGTCGTTTGACACTTAATGTCAAAGGAAGCTAGATAAAATCAAGAAAAATATACGTTTTCAAACTAAATCTTAAATAACTTAAAAACGATTTACTTTAGGTATAGGAATATGTCTAGTTAAAACGTAACGAATTGGAAAACCTTTTCACTAGCGAAATAAAAAAATTGGCGCCGGGAGGCACCTATAGCCGCCCATACTAAAATATGCTAATATTTCGAAAACTGCGACTTTGACTGATTTTGATGTTATTACAAATTTTGTTGCAAATATTATTCCTAATCTTAATTTGAAAACCGCGTTTCGCTAGCTACTGTAATTTTGGAGTTACGATTTTTTAAAATTTTTAACCCCCTCCCGTACCCCCTTACCAACCCCCACCCCCACCAAAAACTAATGGCCAGATTCTCGGGTGCCACAGTATTTTTGTGCCAAATTTGGTTAAAATCGGTTCAGCGGTTTTTGAGTTATCGTGTTACAGACGGCAGACGGACAGGCGGATAGATAGACAGACAGACAGACAGACAGACAGACACCATGAAAATATTTTAAATTTAGGTCATTTATGACCCAAATAACTCATTTTGAGTGAAATTAAAAAAACTTTTTTTTTGCCGATCTTAATAGCCTATATACCATACTTATTGGTATGGTTGGCTAAAAAGTGGGTTTCCGTTTGAAAAAAAAATATTTATGATAAGATCCGAGGGGCCCCTTCGCTGTCTCAGGCCCCCGTTATACTAAAGACTTCACTGCTCGTCATCAGTAACGAAGCTAGAATACAAGTTATGCTGTGCATTGGTTGTAATTTAAAATGTTTATTCAGTAAAAATAAATAATGAAACCACTGAAAAATAACTTAAAAGCTAAAATAAATAAATTCAGTCTGAAAATATATAAAAAATATTAATTATTCGATTTAATTAAACAAAGAAAATTACCCCTAACCTAAAACCCCTAGCCTAAAACTAACTTCAGTTTTTTAGTTTATAATCATCTGCTGATGATGCTAACATGGTTAGCGAAACACGCGTCCAGTGTAAAAGTAATAGTGTTTTGGTGTATTGTGGTGATTTAGTGTTTTATTTTGCTTGTTTGCCATTTGAATAAAGAATTACTTAGGCCCCCTAAAAGACGGGGCCCGGGGCGGACCGCCCCTTCCGCCCCCCCTTAGTCCGCCACTGCCTCTTAGTCCGGGTACCAGCCCACCAAGGCATAGAAAGGAGCAAGGCAATAAAAAAGCAAAATAAATTATCTAGCCAAATAAGGAGCAAACACTCCACTAACTGTACCAGAACCGTTCTGCTTCTCAGTGGAAACCATAACCTGGAATGGGAATTCTCCAACGAGTCTAAGACACTGCATCTCCTCAACGAACACCTCAATAGATGGAAGATGGAAGCTAAGAAACAATGATGAAGGCAGATTCTGTGGGGAAAAGCCAGATCACTTCATCTCTGAGTGCGCCGAGACGACAATCATTTGTGCCATAAACTTTGGTGCGACTGATATCGGAGATGGAGAATTACCCTCTATAAAACCGTCTCAGGTACTGGCTTTTCAATCCTTCAGTTTTAATCATCTGCTGATGATGCTAACATGGTTAGCGAAACACGCGTCCAGTGTAAAAGTAATAGTGTTTTGGTGTATTGTGATAATTTAGTGTTTTAGTTTGCTACTGGCTGTTTGTTAAAGCACTGAGACTGTATGATGAGTTATATCTCAAGAATGAATGAGAATTTTTGGCTCCTTTTCAAGTTTTCAAAGCGTTCAGAACAATAGTCAATATAGCTATAGAATTCTGAAAATTTCAGGGTTTGTAGGAAATTTTATGTATTTTTAAAATGTATCTTTTTGTAATAATTATACATTTAGGAGTCTGAATGCTGTAATTTTGTGACAAAGTCTATTTATTATGCTTTATGAAGTATTATTATTATTATTACATCTAATTCTGTCCTCATAACGCCACAGTGGCCTATATTTCGTTACTTTTTACCTTTTAATTAGTAATTGACAGGATGTTTATCTAAATATGTGACATAACCAAAATCGCCGTGAAAAATTTTCGTGACTATAATATGTAGGGAAAAATTGGTATTTTTTGCGTATTTTTTATAGAGCTCCTTGAAAAATAGTTATGCACTGTAAAAAAAATTGAGTGAAATTTCACTCAGATTTCACTCAATACTTTCTCAATTTCTGTCCACACCCGATTGAGTGAAATTTCTACTCTACAGAACTGAGTGAATCTTCAATTCACACAGTGAAAAGCACTGAGTGTTTTCACTCAATCGAGATTAGACGAAAGACTCGATTTTGATAATTTATTCACTTTAAAATGAGTGAACTCACTAAGTGTTGAGTTCAAGTACACCTTTATTGAGTGACTTTTACTCAAATTTGTGTTACACTTAACTCGATTAGTACTCATATCTGAGTATTAATTTCACTCAGTATTGAGAAATATATTCTAAATGATTTTTTTTAAAGCTATATGTAAGCTAACTTGTTATTTTAAAACAGGTTGGCAGGTGCCTTTCAAAGGTAAGTTTCAGTTTAGGACATGGTCTCGAACATGTCCATTTCCTAAAATTCACTTTTGGGAGGCATCTGTTCATTTGTAATAAAATAACAAGTTAGCTTACATATAGCTTTAAAAAAATCATTTAGAATATTTCGTTTTTTAACAAACCAAATGAAAAACTGTAGAACCTTCAAAATATTTTTATTTGTCATTTTTATTTGAAAAAACCAAATAAAACCAAATATAACACTATTATTATAATATCAAAAACATTTTAAAATTTTTCAGCTCTTTATACAGGAACTTTTTTAAGCTAGACGTCTAGAAAAGTTGCATCACATCGCAAAAATCCGCTTTATTAAGAGCATTCGTCAGCTCGGCCACCTTCTCGAATATTTCTAATTTCTAAACTAACTTTTAATAACGAAAATCCCTCGGAAAATCCAGATACTTTTGCTCCTGAAAATTAAAAAAAAAATGTTATTCTGCCAAATGTTCCAGTTCCCAATTCATGATTGAGAGAAAGTACCTAGATTTTCGCTACGCTAATTAGTCAAGGAAACATCAGCATTGCGGCATTGGCGCAGTCGAATTTGAATCTATGCTATGTTGGGCGAATTTCTGCGATGTGAAAAAAATGTTCTTAACATAAAATATATTTATTTTACCACTCCACGCCGCCACAGTCACACTTTACATCACACTTTATACACACACTATGGGCTTGTGACCTTGGCACCTTCGAAGGGACAAGACAACCTACGACTCGAACCGATAATTACAAACTGAGGAACAGGGGAATAGCCTATTCGGTATCGAAGAAACGCGTATGACGTATGATTAGTACACTCAAATTTTTAATGTGTTAAACTATAACATGAGTTTTTAAGTTAATTTTTCTATTCCATTACTCAAAGATAGGGGCTATAACTCGAACATGAGCTTATTCAATCGCTATTGATTAAATAGAGATCATATTTGAGTAAAATGATGAATTTACTCTATTTTAGATGAAAATGTACTCAATTATTTCACTCAAAAAATTCACTCCCTGAGAAATATGTGTTCACTCTGGCTGATTTTTTACAGTGTGTATGGGCAAATTTTGAAAATTTAACCCTTTTGTAATTTTCTAAATACTATGTGTTAGTAACGAACTCTGCGAGTAAAATGCGTACTAAAATGATAATCTAACTATGGCAACATCAAATGTAGATAAAAACAAGTAGCAGAAACCGATTTGGCAAAGTAGAATATACAACAATGGATGCTTATTTAAGTAAATTATCCATGCGAGTGCGTCGGTTTTGAAATAAAATTTTAGGGAATAGTCAGTAAAATTATTATAGTAGTTTGCTTTGAGGGTGGTCTACGTAAGGCTGAAGTTAACAAGCTTATAAAGTTACCCCTTTCATGTATTTACACCGCAGTGAGCCTGTCAAATTTCATAATGGACATTTGCTAAAATATTTTCCACAATATGACCAATAATAGGGCTGTAAGCATTTTAAAGAGCTACCGAAATGTACCTGAACAAATTAAATATAATTGAAAATATAATTATCTGAGGGCAGACAAACATTTTACTAATACATAATAATAAATTATTTTCTTGGCTTTGAAAAAATGTTTAAAAACATTAGAAGGTTATAATTTTAACGATACATAAAAGAATTCTATGTACCTATATACTTTTAAAATACCGTATGATAAAAAAACGGCGTCAAAAACGGCTAGGGAATGACAGTCGATGAAAATTTTTGAGGTCAATCTCTAGACATCTTTTTCTAAAAATTAACACTAATTATAGAAAGAATCTATCTATAATTAGTGTCTAATCACACAAATCTATTTCCAAAAAAAATATTTATTCTCGAAATTTAAACTACATCATTTTAAAATCACTTTTACTCCCTATAAATGTAAATTACAACCTTAATTAAGGCTAACTGGCAGTAAGTGCCATTAAAAATAAAAAGAGTACAGGCTAAATAAATGACGTCTAGGGCTTGATCTCGCAAAAATTGTCATCGGTTTTATCATCCAGCCGTCTTTGACGCCATTTTTTTTATCATACCGTATATAAACCATTATAAGCTTAAATGATTGAATTTTGTGAAAAAAACAAAAGGTAAAAACACGAAACAAAAGGTAAAAAAATCCTTTTTATAGTTAGAAAAATTATTCTGTCATATTATTGTTGGCAACCTGGTAATATTGATTTTCTTATACTAAACAATTTCGAACAAAATCAACTTCACAATGGAAATTCATGAGTAGTAAATCTACATTATGGGCTATAGAAAGATCGTTAGATCATTTTGGGCTACTGACGCGATGTACACCGATCATATATCATAGTATTTTGACACTATGAAAAGTAGTGGGAATATAGAGACCGCTTTGATGTTTTATAAATGACATTCGGAATTCGGAGTCACCAGCGTACGAGCCCGAATAGGCCACTTAATTTTTCAACAGACAAAGAAGGTTTTTCAAAATAACTATATATTGGGTGTCCTTAATATCACTACCTGCCATGCTATAAATCTAAAATATTCTCTTAATTTTCTTTTGGAAATTAATAGAGACAGAGATTATACACCCCCATAACTTTTCTTATAATAACATAATAATACGCTCTGGTGGATATACAAGCTCTGTGGTAACAAATTGGAAAGCTATGACGAAAGCTCTTTGTGAAAATCAGTACAATTATTGAATAAAAATGATAATTAAAAAAAATAAAAAAGTTTTTTAAATTCAATTGGCTACAGATTCATAATTTTTCTTTGAAAAAATAGCTCTCCGAATTAAATTTTAGAAGTAATATATATCGATAGAGCGATAAGAGCGCGGCAAGGCAGTTTCTGATGTCATCAGTTAGTGTGATATATAGGCTCATATTTCACACAGAGACACTGGACTTTAGCGAAGATGATATCTGGCACTTCCGTAGCAAAGCACTCGGTCTTAACGGAACGACAAGTAGTTATTTACTGGCCATAAAGTCTTACTTATAATTTATATAGTTAATACACGTTATCTAGTTGGCCTCGTGTATTTAGGGCCGTGTTGTCCTTTTAATCGATTAGAAATATTAGGAGAAATATTACGATTACGAGGAATTCATAAAAAAAATTGTCAACGAGTATTTATCATGTTACCACCCATTTTGTTAAAACTGCTTTTATTTACCAACTAAAAGGTGTAAAATAAGAAAATATAGACCTGTAGTCTATCGAAACCAGTAATAGATGTAGGAGACGTTTTACCCATCATCAAAAATAGCTCAAAACAAGGGTCCAAAAAATTAAGTTTCTCACAAAACCAAGGTACCTTATAAGCCTTCAAAAAATATACATATATGTGTATTCTGAATCTACATAGAATTTCTTACATATCCCGAAATTGAGATAATTTTATGACTTTTTTCTATTATCCTCAGCAGCTTCAAAAATTCATACTACTCGTTTTTCAATAGATATACTCATAAAATTGGCGGTTTTGGACATGTTAACCGATTTTAACGAAATTGCTCTTATCAGCCAATAAAAAAGGGTAATAGAATAAGAAAATATGTTCATTTTTGACCATACGAATACGATACCAGATGTAAGCCGAACTTATTACATCATCAAAATTCTTCAGAAACAACGGTTCGAAAAATCAATTTTCTCACAAAATCAAAGCGTTTAAGTTATTAATAGTTTATGTATTCTAAAAGTACATAAAATTGACTAAAACTCCTGAAATATTCATAATTTTATCACTATGTTAACTATTTTTCTAAGCGCTATATTAAACGGCCTAAATAAATCATCTAAATATAAATAAAAATTAAACGTACTTACAAGTTTAAGAGATTCAGAAAAGGTTCCTCTACAAAATGCACACAGAAAAAACACTTCACTCTAACTTTTTCCAAGAAAAAACCGTAAATTACTGGAAATTCGACGAAGATTAAATAAATAGGAAGTCATTTTCACACATATGTCATCTGACATCGACACCATAGAACAAAAATGTAAAAGCCGAGCTAATGCTGCATATAGACTATTTTCATTCTATTAAGATGGGTTCGCATTAGAACTTGCACTAAAAATTTGAATTTTTAATGTTTTATTGCGTAATATCGTACGTAAGTTTATTTATTAATGTAAAATACTACGAAATAGAAGCATATAAATCTACGACACCAAAAAATGAAGAAAATTTTTTTATTAATTAACAGATAAGAACAATAGAGCATTACGTTAGAGTCTATGTAGGTATGGAAAAAAGTCGAAAATTGGTCCACTTTGATCGTTTTCTAGATATTTTTAAGACGTTCAAAAATATAGTATTATATTATATTTAAAAAATATTATATTATGAACAATTCTGAATTTTTATGTAGGTACTTTTAAAATATATAAACCTTTAGAGCCTCAATGCTGGAATTTTGTGACAAAGGCTATTTTTTTGATGATGGTTTAAACTTTACCTACATTTAGTACTGGACTCGTGGGACAAAAAGGACTATAATTCCTCTGTAACTTCTAATTACTTATGTAATAATGGCAGTTCCAATAATATCTGTGACTACTTTGTGACCAAAATCGCCAATTTTATTTGCTAGTCAAAAAATTGTATTTTGAATGTACAGAGTGGTCGAAATTGGTCTGTTTTAACAGAGAAAACCTATTTCCTGGCTAGATAGAGCAATACCGACATAGATGTCATGGGCTCGATTTCTGAGACACGTTTAAAGGCATAAACCGCCTGTTGCTATTTTCACTGCCGACTGAGATACGGGGTCCTTTTGAATTTTTTACCATTTGGAAAACTGCCCATAACTTTTGCATTTCGCGGAATAATAAAATTCTGTAAAAACGTTCTTAAGGCACTTTTTTAAGCACAATCGAATGGCGTAGTCAGTTTTTTTTCTATACATGCTCTTTTTGTCAGAAATAATAAAAAATATAGTTTTTTAAATGAAAATAATAGTTGGCTATGAACTTAAAAAAAATCTGTCGTTAAAACCTTTCAAACGATATAAAGTTATGTGTATTTATTTATAAGAATGAGAGAAATATTAAGTTTTTTATCTTTGTATCCAAGCGGGCTTTGATTTTGTGTTGATCTAGTTGCCTAATTATATTTTATGACAATTTAATATTCTATATTATTATTTATCTGCATAATTAAAAACTTTTGAAAAGGTAAATCAACATTCTATATTAGTATTACCAATTACAATTAAAACACCAGGAAAACATATTGATAAAATTGTGAAAATTTTAGTTTTTTAGAAAATTTTATATGCTTTTAAAATAAATTATCCTTAATGAAAAATAAAGGCGATTGAGTTATTCCCTTTGTGAATATTTCTTGTCAGGAACATGACAAAGGACAAAGACGTAAGTGAATCCCCGTTTCTACGGGCTGTCACTTTAGATTTTTCCCAACTTCCGCTCGTGGACGACGAATCGGCGAAACGATTCCCATAGGATGAATAAAAATGTAAAAGCCAAAGCCCCAAGAAAATACTTACTGACCTTTTAGTCCAAGAATCCCCGTTCCGAAATTGCAAAATGTATTTTCAATCCTTTAAAAGCTACTGTCCGCACTTTCGAATGTCAAATTCGGATTACGCATACCTATATCGATATGTATTTTCAAAACTTCTGACGTACAAAGCTTTTCCGGTAGCGTCTTATTTGAAAAACTCGCCTTTATGTTATTGTATTTGCAAAAAAAATCACATTTATTGAGAAAAATGACAAGAAAATAAAAATCAGATATATTTAGAAATAAATTACAGCATTCATTCTAAATAAGGGACTATATTTTTTATTTTATACAGGGTCAGTCTTTTATAAGTGCAATATATTTCATGGCTGGTAGATCTCGATAAAAGAAACATATTTTCTCGTTACCATTTTTGAAATTAGTCCAAAATAACTCAGTTATTATACTTTGAAAATTTTCAAAAAAAGTTTTTGCTTAAATTTTTAGATCCACTGGATCTTTTCTGGGTTTTCTTTGTTGTAAAATTAATATACTACCTATGTTGCCATATTATTAAGAAATTATATTTTTGAACTAAAAACTAAAACATTTCCAAATTGTTTTTAAAAAATTGCATAGAGTTAAAATTGGTGAAGCAATGAGTTCAAATAAAAAAGTAATAACAGGTGTACCTCAAGGCACTGTACTGGGTCCCTTAATGTTTTTAATATATATTCACGATTTGTTGGAAAGTAACTTAGAGGGTGAAATATTGTCTTTCGCTGATGACACATCAGTGGTATCAATGGCTGACACATGGAAAGGTGCTCAAAATAAAATGAATGATTTATTAGTAAAAATATCAACATGGCTAAAACTGAATAAATTAACGCTTAATATTGAAAAAACTGTATATATGACAGAAGCAAATTACTGTGATAGTGTACCTAAAGAAATAAATATTAATATTAACAATATATCAATTAAAAGAGTTCATGTGTGTAAATATTTGGGTTTGACTGTGGATTACAATCTGAAATGGGATAAGCATGTTGATCATTTGGTAAAAAAACAAGTATTTGATTTATGTGTTTTATAATTGTATAGTGTAAATATTGTATTATAAGATTAGTAATAAGTAAATTTTCTATTCTATGTTAATTAGTTTTAATTATTATATTTAGTTTTTGTTGTATCCAGTCCGCTTACAGAGACTATCTGCGGTTTTGCAAGACTATGTAATAATATGTATTGTAAAATTTACAGGTAATAAATAAAAAATAAAATTCCAAATTATTTTTTTTTTCGGTCGAAATATACTACCCCTAAAAATATTTGCACTTACTTAAGATTCACCCTGTATACTCTAAAAGTACATAAAATTCCTCCTACAAACCCAGAAAATTTCCAGCGGCGTAGCGCGGCGTCAATACAAGGGGATGTAATAAGTAACTGCAATACTGCAATTAACATTTTACCAACACAATAAGTTTTTTTATTAAAGCCTTTACAAAAATTTTACAATTTTACAAAAATAAAATATACAAGAAATGTAAGAGGCTAAAAAAATTTAATCAAACCAATTTAAAAAAAGATCGAAATTTAGGTAAAAAAATAAAGCTGTGCACGTATCTATTAGATAAAACAGTAGACAATGCCAACAAAAAAGTTTACAGTTGGGGGTGGAACCTTTGGTGTTACACAGCAAAATAAAACACTAAATCACCACAATACACCAAAACACTTTTACTTTTACTCTGGACGCGCGTTTCGCTAACCATGTTAGCATCATCAGCAGATGATTAAAACTGAGATGGGGAATTACCCTCTATAAAACCGTCTCAGGTACTGGCTTTACATTCGTTCAGTTTTAATCATCTGCTGATGATGCTAACATGGTTTGGCGAAACGCGCGTCCAGTGTAAAAGTAAAAGTGTTTTGGTGTATTGTGGTGATTTAGTGTTTTATTTTGAACAAAAAAGTTTATCGAGTGCCTTACAACTACTTATATAACCAGTGTTCACTTTTATAAACACACATTTTTCACCAAAATGACGAATACACGGTTTTAATTTAGTTAATAATTAGTATTAATATTCTAAATATGCTTTTGGTTATTTCTTCAATAGTTTTTAATTTTTCTGAATACACCATAGAACTAACTGAACGATGATTACAAAATTATTTCTATTTTACAGCCGCACTATATTTTTTATTTTATACCGCGAACGAGATGTGTTTAAAAAACCACATCACCCAACGACTAAAACAGCGAACGGGAGACGTAATCGCGGCGGGAAAGTTCGCTGACTTGGATTGGCGTTCGGCGGCGTTCAAGATGTAACGAGGATAGTAGCATCATCGCGCTGTCAAGATATTTTTAGCGCTTAGAGTAGGTATTAGCATTATCTATAAAGCTCGACGAATACATACAAAAAATAAAATAAATTGACTTTAATAATTTGAACAAATTTACTGAGAATTTTAATTTATTATAGGAGATCTCAGTGACTTAAAAAAAGACGTATTACAATATTTTGAAGGGATGCGACGCATCACCAGCATCAATGGAAGCTTCGCCGCTGACGACAATAAAGTTTGGGTTTTTGATGGTAGTAGAGGGAATATTTGAGTAAATTGTGACAGAATTGGCTGCGTGTGCATTTCTATGAAAGTCCGAGTCTCCGAGTGATTTGTTTCCAAAGGCTGTTTAATTACCTACGTAGCATACTGGTACGTTTAACTCTAGGTATAGTACGTTCGTACGGTTATAATTTATTTCGGTCTACAAATAGGAATGGCGTGATCAGATAGAAGTTACGGGGTTTCGCATGCACAGATGCCATCTGCAGATAAATGCAATTAGCGTGCCAAAGTTTCGAACGACGTGTATGCCTGTGTGTGTATATGTATGTGTAGGATATGCCGCACCAGCAAAACACATCTATATATCGATGATTTAGCGTACATATGCATACACACATAATATACTCCACTGGATCGAAAAAATTCCCCACTATAACGCAAAATTTCATAAAAGTAATAAAATTAGATATTAATTATAGGTTCAATTGTAGTCTTATATAGCTAAATATAAAAAATACAAATACAAAAAATTTCTTACCAAAGAATGTATCATGGTATCCATATATAGCTGATTTTTAGAAGCCATCCATTTTACTGGTCTAGAGACGACAAGGAAATCTCTAAAATTCTGTTTTTTGCGAGCATAAGTATAACGTCTTCTTGCTTCACTGGTCTGACATGCAGCACCCAAAACTGCTTGTCAGGAGAGTGTTACTAAGGATACTATAGAGGTCCATCCAATTAATTTGTTCACTATAACACACAAATATAAATTCACTACTTGGAGGGTGAAAACCTTAATTTACTAGCTAACTAAAGACCAGTTTTCAGAATCTAATTTATTATTTTGAATTTAGATCCTAAGTTCACATTTTGAGCTTAGACCCTACGTTCATATTTTTAATTTAGATATTAAGGGCATATTTTGAATCTAAATTCTAAGGATTTGGATTTGGAATTAGATCCTAAGTTCATGTTTTGAATCGCATTCCTAAGTTCTTACTTTAAACTCAGATGCTAAGCTCATAATTTGAGCTTAGATCCTAAGTTTATATTTTGAATGTAGATCCTAACATCATATTTTGTATACAAATCCTAAAGTCACATTTTAAATTTCCAAAATTCCTAAATTCATATTTAGAATAGAACTTAATCATTTAATCCTTAGTTATTATTTACTGTTTAGATTCTAGATTTTGATTGTAGATCTTAGGTTTATATTTTGAGCCTAGTTCCTAGGTTTATATTTTGATTCTGGATTCTAAGTTTACATTCTGAATCTAGATATAGAAGCTAAGTCCATGCTCAAAGCATCTAGAACTGCTACTGGTATGAGTAGCTGGGATATCCTTAATGATGTCCAGCAGAGAATTTGTAGACTATTTAGCCGTGTTTAACCGGTACTACCGAACCTACTGATATTTCGAGGGTGCCGGTTTAACACGTTTCCCAGGGTGCACCACGAGGAGGCTAGTCTACTTTGCACCCCAGTCCCCCACCCCCTAAAATACCAATAATTTAATTACTATTAATAATTGGTTATAAGATATATACTAAATATTAATAATAATATTTTACTATAACGTATCTTATATACTTGAAATATTGTAATAAAAAAATTACAAGAGGATAAATAAAAATGTAAAAAACAAGCTTCCAAAAGGTCTGTTAAAGACACTATGCAAAATAGGTAGAATAACCAGAAAGATATTCCTTAGATAGGTCGATACCACGTATTATATATATTAGAGGGTTGCCGTCATCAATATGTCTCAAATATTATTAACCTGTAATTTTCCAAATTTCAACTAAATCGCGTGTTCCCTTTTGGCCAGAGGCACCTGCGTCGTAGCGGCTATTAACTGTCTGTCTGACTGCGCATTATATTAATTTTTCTGGCGTGTAAAGTGTCCTTATAAAAACTTATTATTACGTGCTTTTTATGTAGGCTCGCTAAATGCCTCGTGTCTGATACATATCCGATTAAGATCCTCTTCGCTCTTTTTATTTTCCGTTTTATGCCCTTTTGTTCGTTTAAAGCGTTTGATAACCAGCTTAAAAAATTACAGGAGGCCTTGGTTTTACTAGATTTTCCTTTAGTCTAGACGTTTGTTGCTTTAATTTGGCTAAAAACATCGGCTTTCGGATGCTGATAGTGGAGGAGAGCATAATGTAAATAAGAGTGCATTCAAATGCAAATAAATAAAACAAGCGATAACATGGCAAGGGGAAATGGTTTTGTCGTTACATTTGCAACCCTTATCCATTGAGAAGGAGCCAATACTCCAAAGTATCGCGATGACTGTACATTATTCAAAAACGATTCATCTTGTGGTCAGGGAGAGAGTTTATTTAGTAGCCATCCCTTCGTTTCTCATTTACATTTTCGGTTAACTCTTGAGATCCTCAGGCACAATTAAATCATTCGACTGAAGAAGGATCTCCACTGATTTTGCTCGGAATTTCAGCTATCCATCTACAAAATTTGCCTTAATTAGCCAGTCGCTTCATACATATTAATTTTATTAAACCTACCAGGAGGGTGGTCAATTTACCAGTCGAAAAAACAACACAAAAATTAACTTCCTAGTTTTTAAACGAAACCTATGCGAGGGTAGTTCTAGAGACAAATGAGTGTAATCACGTATACTGATTTTATCAAAAAAATTTGGTATACTAAAAGTAACTAACGTGTATTTTAAGAAACATATCTCAAATTTACTTTCACACTATAATAGGAAGGTAGTTCTCAAAAAATCTAATCATAGTGACATTATCTGAAAAGTGTACATCTCCAAATTTGGTATATTAAATTGAACTTGCGTGTATTTTAAGGAACCTATCTCAAATTTACTTCCAAATGCGTAGGAGGGTAGTTCTAGAGGTGAATATTGATAAGGAGGGTGAATTTGAAAAATCTAATAATGTATACTAACTATGTGAAAAGTGTACATCTCTATATTTTATATATGTACATTTATTTTTATGCATCAGATTGAGGGTCTTAACGTTATTATAAATTATAACAAATATAAATGAAATATAGAAATTTGATTCTCTCAGTTGATCTTTTTTTAAACTGACTAAATATATTTAAACAAAATTCTTTAATGGTTCATGAGCCAGTAGAACATCATGGGCTTCTTGATGGGTCTAAAATCAACTGGGCATCTGTTAAACGTCTTGACGCGTTCATTTAGCCGTAAAATATGAGCATATGAAATTCCCTGCTCTGAGTCGTCTATGGCAATTGTTGCTGGGGACCACCAAAGAGGTTTCGAACTGGTACAATTTTAATTTTATTTCCTGTACAGCGTTGGACTTCTATAAACGATAGGATTACTAAACAGTAGCTCATATTGAATTTCAATACCACCAGTCACCAATACCAGTGTAACTAGTTAATTATTGTACCTCCCATGTAACAAGGTTTTCAAATCCGATCAGTTTCAGGCTCGGTTTCACAGGTTATATGGTTCACTTGACCAAGAATATAACGTTAATTTATTCATTTAATATTTGTTTGAATTAAAAATAAAACGAATCTTTCCTTTAAATAAACAAGTTTAAATTTTCTATATGATATTTTTAAAGAAGAATAATGATTTACAAGCGATTGCTGGTGCAAAATGTTGTAGAATAAGGTTGTTTAAGTTAAGTTTCCCTAAATAATTAATTCGTCACATATAAAGAAAGTAAATTGGTGAGTATATCACCGGGTGAGTAATCTAAAAATGTAAAAGGTGTTTCGAAAAGAGCGGACCGGCTGAAACGGGTTAGTCGAAGCACTGAACAAAAGGCAGCAGATGAGAACACCGCCAATAGGTTCTCATTAGGATGTCTAGAAACGACCATAATTCAACCCCAATGTCAAATGTGGCGCTCGCAAGAATATTATTACAACGTTTATGGCCTGTCAAATAATCTTCGAATCGTTTGTGACCTATAATTATCGTCCTTCAAAGATTTTTAAAGATTTTCTGCTAGCAAATCGTCCACTAAAAGTTTGGCTATTTTTCAGTTCGATAATTTGCCAACTCAATTTGAACTGCAAAGATAATTTTAACTCATAGATCAGTCTATGATTGGCAGTGGCTCCCAAAAAGTTCCTAATAAATGGTATTTTTTTATTATTAGTGACCTATAATTATCGTCCTTCAGAATTGTTTTAATGATTTTCTGCCTGCAAATTGTCCACTAATTTTTCAGTTCTATTATTTGCTAATTGAATTTGTACTATCAAGATAGTGAAGTGACTCCCAAAAAGTTTCCAATAAACTGGATTTTTTTATTAAATTATTAGTGACTTATGAATATCGTTTTTTAATTTTTTTAATAATTTACTGCCAGCAAATTATCTACTAATTTTTCAGTACTGTAGTAGTAAGCTAATTTTAACTCATAGATCAATCAACAATTGGCAGTGACTCCCAAAAAGTTTTGAATAAATTAGATTTTTTTATTAAATTATTAGTGACCTATAATAAATTATTGTTCTTCGATTTTTGTTCATGATCTTCTGCCAGTAAATAGTCCACTAATTTTTCAGTTGGATAGTTGCTAATTCATTTTGAACTATAAAGATAATTTTAACTCATAGTCTGTGATTGGCAGTGACTCCCAAAAAGTTTCCAATAAATGGTATTTTTTATTAAATTATTAGTGACCTATAATTATCGTTCTTCAAAGTTCTTTTAATGATTTTCTGCCGGCAAATTGTCCACTAATTTTTCATTTCGATAAGTTGCCAAATCAATTTGTATTGCAAAGATAATTTTGACTCGTAGATCAGTAACTCCCAAAAAGTTCTATCACTCAATAAATAGTATTTTTTATTAAATTACTTCTGACCTATAACTATCTTCTCCAAAAATGTTTAAAGATTCTCTGCCAGTCGATTTTTATAGGAAGTTTCCATTAAAAGTTTTTTTTTGTTAAATTATCATCAAGAAAAGTTCTTTCGAATTATTTCATGTATTTAAAACACATTTTTTTTACATTTTATTTGATCAAAACATTATTTATCAAAATTTTAAGAAAAATTACCAAAAATTGTAATTTTTTGAAAGTCAACTAATTTAAAAAAGACCTTGAGTTATCTTTAAAACTTCATTGTACCAAAAATTTAATAAAAAGAAAAAAATTATATAATGATCAATTCAGAAGAAAGGGCGTCCTTTTTTACCTATATCATTATAAAAAATGACAAATAAGTTTTATATAGGCAGTAATGTCCTCATGGTTATTTCTCAGTGTCAGAGGCATCATATTTCACATTAAGGTGGGTTTACGATTATGAAAGGACCCAAAATCCATGCACTATTATTATGTCATAAATACGCTTCTTTTAGACGACAGACGTCTTTTTTTTGACAGTCCTTTGGTTAGCCCGTATGAACAGGGGCTTTGTCGTAGAATAGGCTTAGATTCCTCTGTTAAAAAAAAATATTTTTTATTAAGAATTTAATAAAAATTATATAACTTGAATTTGAATTGAAATTAATTGAGTAGAGTAAGAAGAAGGACGCTCTAAAAGCTAAACGGCAATTTGAGCTGGTGAGGCATTAAGGGATTTAAAAATTATGTATCGCCAAAATCGTAATTGGTTTTCCGAAATGTGTGTAACTGATGCAATTAAATTTTCGGTCTTTTTGTTCAATGCGTAATTGTATGGGAGCCGTGCATCCCTTGCGACCGGCCATAGTCATTTAGAACCAATAATAATAGATTATTTGGAGAGTCTTAAATATAATTAATGTTCCATTGGTGCATGCGTAAAATTTCCAAATCGTTTGCAATTTTACACGACACCGCATTAGCATTTTGTTGAATGAATATCTAAAATTTTGTAGTTCTCGCCAAAATTGCCGGTTTATACGAAATTTGCAAGGGAAATTATGCCTAAAAATTAGACAGCTTTGCGGTTCATGTATCTGAGGACCTATTTTTATTTTCTTCTCCGCATTATTTTTTTCGCTTTGGCTCTTGTTGCGTGCACCTTGTCGTTTAAACCTGTATTCGCTCCCAAATTATATCCCAATTAAAATTTTAATGTTGACATTTTAAATATTAAAAATCTACTCATACTTAATTGGTTTCTATGAAAAAAATAAAAAATATACTGGCCATTTTATTTATATATCGTTTCGTTTCAAAAAGGTTATCTAACTTTTTGTACGGAAAAAGTAGGCTCGAAATCATATCATGATGGATGAAAGGCAAATTTGGACCACTCAATGAAAAGGTGATTCGTCAAATTTCGTATTCTTTTTGGAAAGTTTCTTACGTTTGGACAATGGGAAGGAATCCTGTGGGATATTCGCGACACGGAGGGTGCGAAACAATGAAAAGCAGGCGCAAAGAAAGGACCCGGGCAAAGTTCGTGATAGATACAGATATATTTTCATCAATAACTCACTATCGGGGCCGTGAAATATGGAATTGTGGCCTAAAATGACGTATCGTTCGGGGAAAGGTCCCTCTTGAGGCCGACATTCGATTTTTCTCTACAACAGATACCCTTATCCTAATTTATACGGTAAATGTTTAATTTCTACTGCTTTCCCACTTAATTTTCCGCTGTAATCTACTGCTTAACTCGTAATGATATAAAAGAGAGAAAAATCGTTTGCAGCGATATTATTTATTGATGTTAATAATAAAAATAGCCATTTTTCAACAAATTATCCCGTTCGAACGCTTGATATTCCGTTGAATCCGTTGGTTAGGCCGCCTTATGTAATAACAATAATAATCACCTTCTATTTGTTATTACGAGCGTAATTGCTGTGAGCGTCCCACCCACCGATGATAATGAGCGTTTCTGATTGGCTTTTGTCTAAAACTGAAAGCACTTCTCATCAATTTTATTTCAAATGGAAATAGAACGGATCCTTTTGACATGACCATGCCCCATCCTCGTCCCACAAATGATAGCTGTTGTGTATTTGATTTATATGATTTTTTTAATCGGTATCGCGTAAATATATTTTAGAGGAATCAGATCAAAAATAGAACAAATAAAACAGTTCAAAACGTTAATCTTTCTCATACAAGTGTGTAATGTTGTGACTTTGTCGCAAAATAAATTATGAATTTATTTATGTAAAGATTCTCTCACGAGAGAATACCTGACAGTGAGAGTTGTTCTCTGTCATTTTAATTCACAGGTAAATTGTATTTTCTGTTTCTGTCATTGCTTAGATGTCATTTGATGATGTAGAATGTAGAATGAGTTCAAGGGGGGTTAATCACCGCAACCTTAATGCTCTATTGTTTCCCTCTTTCTTGAGTTATAACTCATCATACAGTCTATATCCCATCATAAAATAACAGGACCTTCCTGTTGTAGGGGGGCAGAGTATTTCCCATCCTCCTCTGACAACAGCTGTTCATCCCCCGAGGAGTGGACATCTACCTCCTACAAGGGTATACACCCTTCCACGGTTTCG
Source organism: Sitophilus oryzae (assembly GCF_002938485.1). Lineage (NCBI taxonomy): Eukaryota > Metazoa > Arthropoda > Insecta > Coleoptera > Curculionidae > Sitophilus > Sitophilus oryzae. The sequence continues at coordinate 8,159,505 of NW_022146479.1, forward strand.
GTAGTCCCTCCGTGCCTTTCACAGTCGAGGAGCTTATGTCCGGCTGAGGTACCATTGAGGTGGAGGCTGGAAGATCAGTCTCCATTTCCTCCACCTCTTTAACTTGGTGTCTCCTTAGACCTGCTACCGGTGTTGTCCCGGATCTATAATAGAGCATATGTCTTTTTCTCTATTGCCTCCTTGGATTTGAGGTCAATTTTTGTTGTGAGGACGTATGAAAATACTACTTCTGAAACATAATATTAAAGTAAATGCTATATCTGCCAGCTTTATCAAAAATTATGATAGTGCCTAAGGCATGCGACGAGGATGCCTTAAGTAGCCGCATGTAGTAAATAACTTTAGAAAAATGCATAAAATAAGCTTATAAAGTAAGTGGCGGACATAAGATAATGTAAATTAGTGTTATAAATCGATTAATGAATGACTAATAATTAAAAAGAGGAGTAAATCGTCTGTTGGTAAACATAAACTGTTACACGCTAATTACATGCAAACATATAGTGATTCGTGCACACAAATATATTTTAACGCTATATTTTACGGTAATTATAACTGGACGATATAATATATATTGCGACACGGTGTTAATGATCGGCTTTTAGATAAGCCAGGTGCTCCGGAAGTCGTTCGGGGTGGTGGCACGTTTAAACCCCAATTTAACCCCCTACGCAACGTGTGTGCATGTAAACATAATTTGTCCGATTTTACAGATAAGCCGGCCCCATAGTTTTTATTTCATCGTGGCGAAAATCTTCACGGCACCGTTTTGAACCTCGTTGCGGATGTTCGCGATTGCCTTTCAATCAACCATGTGTTAGTTTCACAATAATATAATAAAACGCATCGCCGCAGGGATTAGGAGGTGATCATAGTAGAACATAGATTGATAATATGAGTTGCATTAGGTATATAACCAACAATATTGTGAGCAGCTAATATAGAAAAAGAACCTGTCATAATGAAGACTGAAGTAAAAAATGCTATTAACTCATTAAAGAGCTCAAAGGCACCTGGTGTCGATAATATTCTAGAGCTAGGTACAGAGATCAAACTAGTAAAGCACTGCTACACATTATCAATAGCAGTCTCATTCCCGGCAAAGGTACTATAGAGCAAATATTAAACGTTCGATAAATCATAGAGAAAGCGTATGAGTTTGACATCATGCCTCACACATCTGTGTTTCGTGGACTACAGCAAAGCGTTTGATTGTGATAAGTGTATCCAGCTGATTGGAGGTCTGAACGAAAACAGTAGAGGAAATGTGAGAATAAATAACATCATCTCAGATTCATTTGATTTGGAGGCGGGAGACTCGTCAATATATATATGGCGAATCTATAATGAGGGAAGTTTTGGAAGATTACAACGGTGGTATCACTATAAGCGCGCTAAACAAATAATGAATTTATGGTACGCAGATGATACACTTATACTCGCATCCTCCGCTGATGAATTCAAATCCACTATGCACAAATTAGAGGTTGTCAGCGAGAGATATAGGTTAAAATTAAATAAGAGAAAAACAAAATTAATGAGTATCGAACCCACGAAAACAACAGAAACAGCAGGTTTCGAAGTTGTAGATCAATATAATACCACAGATCTCAAACAAAGGAGGGTGGGTTGCAGAAATCACGAGAAGACTGTGTATAGCACAATTCAATAACCAAACTGGATAAAACATGGAAAGATTCAGCCGTTTCAATTAGCAACAAACTAAGACTACTAAGAGCCGTAATATTCCCCATTGCCACTTATGCCTAGGAGTCTTGGACGGCGAAGTTGGCAATGCGACTTTAAATCGATGCTTTTCAAATGTGGTGTTATAGACCGATGTTGCGAATACCGTACAGGCCCGTTCCTGGGGTATCTGGGCCTACGTGCAGCATTCTTTGGTGCGCCCTTTTTATATTTAAATCAATTATATATTTTAATCTTAATCACAAAAATTTTGGAAATGTAAAAAAAATATTCTAATTAAAGTATAAAAACATTTATAAAGAAAACAAACAAAACCACAAAAATATTTAGTAACAAAAATAGTACCCTAAAGAAAAAAACTGACCCATTTTATATGAAATACATAAAAACAATGAACTAAAAATCGGAAATAATATACATGCACTGATTTCTGTCGAAAATCGACAACTATGAGACTATGATCCCTTCCCCGACACAAACGGTATATTGTGAGACAGGAAATTGTAGAGAGAAACAAGTCCTATAACATAGGATACAACATTTTAAAGAACAGTGCTTTCCATAAAATCAATAAAATGAAAAATATACGAAATAATATACATGTACTGATTTCTTTCGAAAATCGACAACTATGAAACTATGATCCCTTCCCCGACACAAACGGTATATTGTTAGACAGGAAATTGTAGAGAGAAACAAGCTCTATAACATAGGATACAACATTTTAATGAACAGTGCTTTCCATAAAATCAATAAAATGAAAAATATACGAAATAATATACATGCACTGATTTCTGTCGAAAATCGACAACTATGAAACTATGATCCCTTCCCCGACACAAACGGTATATTGTGAGACAGGAAATTGTAGAGAGAAACAAGCCTTATAACATAGGATACAACATTTTAATGAACAGTGCTTTCCATAAAATCAATAAAATGAAAAATATACGAAATAATATACATGTACTGATTTCTTTCGAAAATCGACAACTATGAAACTATGATCCCTTCCCCGACACAAACGGTATATTGTGAGACAGAAAATTGTAGAGAGAAACAAGCCCTATAACATAGGATCTACATTTTAATGAACAGAGCTTTCCATAAAATCAATAAAATGAAAAATAAATAGATGAGATCAATGTGTTGCCGACAGATTGCCCTAGACTTGTTTATTCGGTGCGGCCAACGCAAAAAAACGCTAAGCAACCTTTATCCTATGATGTATGTTTAAGTATTTGTTTTGTTAACAAGAAAGCGTATCGGTTTTTTGTTACAAAGTACTGATTGACCCTTCGATTTTGCGCCCCCAAAATGTTGCGCCTACGTGCGTGCACGCACTGCACGCTCGCCAGGAACGGCCCTGATACCCTGTACACAGCTCATCGAACAAACATTTCAATTCTCGAACAATTGAATATTGAATCTAGACTGTCAACATCTGTAAATCAATCTTGTTTAAGATGCTTTGGCTACATATCCAGGAACACCACTGGCCTAGAAAAACTAATTGTGGACGGAAAAGTAAACGGGAAACGTCCTAGAGGGAGATATCCAAACCGTTGGGTGAACCAAATAAAGACGATAATAGGTCATAGTCTGCACAAGACTAGTACTGCTGTACAAGACATAACAACATGAAAAGACACAATAACCACGATTTCATAATGTCACCATACTCTCATAGAGTAATAGGAGGGTGAGTGGAGGTAGATAAAGGGAAGAATAAGTTTAAATATCTTGAACGTCAGAAATTAAAAGAAAAGAATAATTATATGTTTTCAATTCACTTTAAAGAAGCCCCGGTATACAGAGGTAATAACATTAACAAATAGGGTATAGATTATGAAGTTCGATACCAATTACGTTCCGCTGTGTCACGAAAAAGCAGTAGTAGTGGCCAAATCGGCAGCTTTAATGCAAAACGTGACATTTTAAGGTAGAATTGCTCGCGATCCATCCGATAGATGTGTTTTCCCACTCATATGTTACTTAATTGTCTAACAGACCGTATCTAATGCATTAAAGACACTAATTTTATTTGTACTGGTGTAGGCAAAACACAATTTAGCCGATATTACTTCTAGATAGAGGCACGAAAATTATATTTCATTCGGGCTCGTTGATCAAACTGTCTGATTTGGCAAATAAACAGTTTTCAAAGCTGCTTCTTTCGCTATATTTGTATCACCTAGAGAGTTCAAATTTATTTAATTAGATTTTGACCTTCCCTCGTATCAGGCCCCTGCTAATTCATTAGACTCTTGAAAATTTAAAGCAATTACACCCAAAAACTAATTAAATATATATCACGTAAGTCACGGTATTGTTGACAAGTCTTAATGACGATGTTATCGTCTCGAAATTTATTGCCTATTCTGTGATTACTTTCATCAATAATTCTGAAGTTTTCCTTTATATTAAGGACTCTACTTTGAAACGAATTTAACTTTTCAAAGAATTATAATACTATAGTTTATTTTTTTTCGTCAAATTTTAGCAATAAATTAAAACACGAGTTTTTAATATTTCTAGGAATAAATATTCTCTCATGGGTCGATTTACATATAGATTAGCAAGCGCAACATTGTACTGGGGCGCTGTCAAACATGATAAACATCGGGACAAAGATAAAGAAAAGGTACGCCACTGCAAATGCCATTTTGAATTGGACATTTATTTTGTCTGCATCGGGAAAAAAAGTCCTGTCTTATTTTGTCGAGCCAGGAGATACTAGTTCTTTGAAAAGGTGAAACATGTGTGACACGTTAATAACAACGTATGACCAGCGGCTGAATTTTGACAAGGGTCAACCGCAGTGCCGTTCTTAGAATATAGCAATTAAGAATTTGTTAAATTATATGTAATTTTCGGAGTGTTTTAGAAAATTAATTGCAAATTAATCGGGAAAAAGTTATTTTGTACGAATGGGCCTCGGGTCACTAGGTCTCAGCTATTAGTGTTTTTTGGTAGATGACAGCGACGGCTGGTAGAAATTTTTAAATGGGTTTTCAAAAATTAAAATGAAAAAATGGCGAATTCTAGGATTTTACCTAAAACACTAAATTTTAGTTTTTCAGATGGAATTTTTAACCCAGAACAATTATACAGATCAGTGGCATACCACACCATTTTTTTGGTGAGGTTCCCATCACCATCTCGAGAGAGATGATCATAGACAATCACCAAACAGTGTGGTAGTCAGATTGTTGATGCCTACTAAAAAAATCCAAGAATAGAGCATTTTAATAAAAGCTTGTTCTTGAAAATATTTTTTTAAATTTTATTTATAATCTATGAGATTATTTTCGCACCGCCTCTGTCTATTGTTTCGTATGGTCCACAACAAACAGAAAATTAACCCAGAGCAAATGTAATTATGTAACTTTTATTATATGGTGTACGAGATTTCAGCCCTAGCAGACAATAACATATCATTTATTAAAATTAATCTGGCCAAGCTAAACTGCACTAGGCTTATTATAACTGAATGCACATGAGTATTGTTGTAGTGCAGTCATAATTAGTGATATAAAAATCTTGATTAGATTATTAATACAGGAGGTTCTCGTTTTACGTGGGGATTACGTTCATTAAAAATATTGCGTTAATCGAAACCGCGTATATTGAAGCCAAATTTTTATTACATAAACTATAATATAGGAAATATAGGTTTGTAACGTTTCTGTAATGTATATTTGAACATAAATAAATGTATGGTGCTGTAAAGACCTCTTGCGTAATTTTGAAACTTCTTTTTCAGACTTCATTTTCAGTTTCATTCTTATGCTTCATTTTTCCTTGATTTCTTTTCAGTGAGCTCACCAATACGTGGTTCAAGTAGGTCAAACAACCATAGGTGTTCTGATGTTTCCCCATTTTCCCCACAGAATCTGCATTCGCCTTTGTTTCTTAACTTTAATCTACGCAGGTGTTCGTTGAGGAGACAATGTCCTATTTAAAACCCTGTGACTTAAATCTAGGAAAATGTTTGATTTTTCTCAGTCGTAAGTTCTGGGAAATTTCTTCGTGTGTCTTAGACTGTTGGGTGATTCCCATTCCAGGTTATGGATAGGGTCTTCCCACGTTCTTGAGTTCCGCTTTAAGTTGGTTTCCACGTGGGAATCAGAACGGTTCGGGTCCAGTTATTGGAGTGTTCGCTCCTTTTCTAGCTAGATCGTTTGCTTTTTCATTGCCTTCAATCCCTTGCTTGGTGGGCTGGACTGGAGTAGGAGAACTTTATTTTCTTTGCATAATTTGTTCAGCTTCTCTAGGAATTCTTAGACCTTCGAATTGATGATTACTGAATTGATCCCTTTTAATGCTGCTTTACTATCGGACAACATGACTATTTCTTGTTTCCGGTAATTCTTATCTAAGATAAGTTGTACGCACCTTTCGATAGCGTAAATTTCTGCCTCAAGGATTCTGGGGTAGGTGCCCATTGGTTCGGAATATTTAGTTTTCGGCCCAAATACTCCTGCCCAGCTAACTAATATGAAATTGATAAAACCGCGTAAAATAACTCACTTGTGTCAAAAATGCAATCGCGTATAAAAATGCCGCGTAAGACGTTCCTGTAATTATAAAAAAAAAATCAACGTTTGAATTTAAAAAATATTATAAGACTACAATGTTTTGACGAGGTTAACGACAATGCAAGAGAAGCATGAAAAAAAAGAGAGGAAGAAGAGAGACCAATAAAAAGAATCAATTTGGACGCCGTACAAGTCCATCAATAATTTATTAAAATATCCTATCAGGGGTTATGTTTTGATAAGTGTTCTATTTAAATGAACCGATCCATTCCGTGACCTTGAGAGATGTGCGGCTAGTCCTGTCTTGGCAAAGGGGCCCGCAGCCCTGTAAATAATGAGTCTGTGTGACTTACTGCGGGGGGGCATGCGAGACTCCGCCCTAGGGGGCCGTATTCATTTCCAATCACCACTGGATACTGACTGGATCCGTTTTAATTTTCTATAAAGAATTATTGTTTTATAACACTTTGTTCGCTAATCGGCAAAATAATTGTTTAGCTACAGCAGTAATTAATAACTTGGCTTAATTGTTTCGTTGCGTTTCAGCCTTCGGACAACGGCCATGTCTCATTTTCTACCTTGGGACTGTCCACTAATGATCTTTACATGCCCCATGAAATTTCGATTGTTTGTACTATATCCTCCTGTGAATAATATTACCGTCTTACAGGACACTATTAAGACAAAACTAAAAAGAATTTAAAAATTTAAAATATTATTTATATAACAAATCTTTTTAAAAACAAGCTTTGGTTAAAAGCTAAAAAAATATATACTTAAAATTAATTTAAATCCATCAATCTGTTACATTACTCAATTTATATGATAGAAAAGTCTGTCGCCAGAAGAAATATATAAATCTAACTGACATAGTGTTGATAGGTAACTATCTTATAAAATATTATATCTTTCTTATTATTTACTACTTTTCCTCTAAAGAATTATTTTTCATCTTTCGTCTATTCAAGAATTATACATATTTTGACATTAATTAAATAAATATGAACTGTCATCAGTCATCATCTATAAAGACGATAGATATAAGAAATTTTATTAGAAAACACTAAATTTAAAAATTATACCCTTTCTCAAAATTCTGTATTAATCTCATTCAAACAAAAATCAAATTATACTAGAAGAAAATTTATGTTCTAATTAATTACTTAAAAGTACAAAAAAAGATTTAATGAAGTGAGATTTGAAATTTGAATTAACAAATTAACTATCACAATTATTATTAAAGGCTTACAATGTTATTATCTGGAAAAAATTACACTCTTTACTGCTATTGTTAAATAATAATTATTATTGTAAATTTTGATAATATATAAAATTAAAATTCATTTTCAAGGCGACTTCGATTATGAATTTACTATTTATATAAAAATATAAGGGAAATGGAGTGAAATAAAAATACAAGTTCAATTTTATACGACAGCTATATTTTATTATGCCCAGAGGCAATACATACTTCTGTACATAAGAGGGTGCAATAACAAAAACATTTAAAAAGTGTTTCTGATGCATAATAACAAACGAGAAAATAATTTAAAATAATTTTGAATGAGAAAACCCCCCGAACAAAAATGAATGCTATTGGTAAAACTGAATTTTGGACTGTTTTATTGTTCGTATACCTTAAGGACATTATTCTATATTTTTAGACGAAGTTATTTACATCTATACACATACAGACGAGATAGCTTATATACAAAGTTATTGCACATTTAAATATACATGTTTTAATATTGATCAAAAATTTCACAGTAAGATATACGGATAACAATCCTTTATTATAGGTAACGTAGTATTTCATTTTCTACAAGCGAACACACAGTGTTTAAAGTTACTTTTTTTTCTTTTAAACATGATCTGAATATAGAATTGCTACAAACTGATTTCGTGGTAATAAAAATGAGCAATATATAACCGTTTAACATGAACAGCAATATTTAATCACGACTTACTATTAGAGATCGCTAAAAACTACTGTATATATTTACAAAAATGAGTATTTTTCCATGACTGGCTAATGTAAAATTTTATACACGTCTAAAATTTTTATATATATAATATATATAGGAAATTATTTTGTACAAGAGTAATTAATAAATAAAAAAACAACTGGCTTTGAAAAATAAAACTAATAAAACTAAATTATTCTAAAATCACAAAGGAATTTAACAGTTGATAAAAATACTTTGAAGATCGATCACCACCATAGAGGTACAGTCCTTAAATCTAGGCCATTATTTAAAGGTCACGAGACCTCTGACTCCTTTTTCAACAAATTTATATGGAAAGATTCGTTCTCTGAGTGAATGTTCCTTCTCGTTTTTGAAGCAAAAACCTTCGGACAACCTATTATGGTGCATTTGAACATTTCCGACAAATGGTTCTTTTCGCAATGCTCTTTGAGCTGAGACGGTGCCCCAAACGATATTCGACAGAATCTACAAGGAAGCTTTCCTTCTTTGTCTAACGTAGGGAGGTCCTCTTCAACACAGTGAACGTATTTCAGCGAGTTGGGTGGATGATTTGACGGAGGCGGCGATGAAGAAACTGGAGAGCTAGAAGTGGAAGATCGTTCTCTCCTCATGGCGGAACCGTTAAACTGGCCAAACGGTGGAAAACTTCCTAAAGGAAATGGTAAAACTCCTAGAGGAGGCGGTAGCAATAAAGGTGGGTTAGGAGGTCGGTCCCCGTTTAACATTAGCTGGTCTAAGTTCGAAGGAAGATGGTGATTTTTGAACGCCTCCTCCGCGCAAAGCCTGAAGAATTCGCTATGTGAAGCAGGGCTGGGAAACCCGGGAAACGGAGATAATCCAGACCCACCTTTATCCGAAGACGTCGAAAGCAGTTTTCTGTGTAAATTTAAGTTAGCACTGTGCCTATCTCTACTCCTTTTCGAAGGAAAGGCCGCATTGCATCCGTCAACGTTACATTTATGCATCAGTTTCAAATGAACGTTTTGATAATGCGTCTTTACTCCAAAATGGTTTTGGAAAATCTTCCCGCAAGCCGTACAACGTCGTGGATTATCTTTATCTATAGGAACATCCATAGTGCTTATAAAATGACCGTTTTCGAAATGCCCAAAAAACTGATTTTGGCTGTTTTCATCAGGAGATTCGCCTCCGTTACTGCTACCAGCTGAAGAGGCTTGGGAGCGAGCAGGGCTTGGAGGGCCTGTTCCAACCATAAACCCCACGTGAGGAAACTGCGCTCCAGGTCCTCCGAGTCCTAGGTGAAATCCCTTTGACATCCAATCGCTAAAATGACCGTGAGATAGACTTTCTAACTGTCTAAGAGCATTGGATGAATCAAATGACTCGTCGCTTTTGTTACTTTCCACGGAACTCGCTGGACGGTCGTCGTTTTCTTCAGCTGCTTCAGAATCGTGAAAAAGCTTTTCTTTTTTTAATTTGTCGATGGAAAAAAGGGGGGCCAGTGACGTTTTTATTTCATTGCTGATGTTTTTTTCGGGTTCGTTGGCGTTCACATCGGGACTGTGCTTGCCTAGGTCTAGAGGCGACTCGCACCTGCTCTCCGTCTTTATTTCTTTTTTCGGTTCGATTTTGGATTCCACTTCTAGTCTCCTAGTTGATTCTGCTAGGCGTTCCGCAAACACATCGCTCGAGGAATCCCCGTCGCTTGTTGGATCTTCCATCATAACAGGTACTGTGCATCGGGTTGGATTCTGGCTCTTCCGCTTTCGTTTATTTGTTTGTACACTATTCAGTTCGTCTTTTAAACTATGATTATCTACTACACTTAAAGAATCTTCGTTACTATCGACATTACTTGTTACCTCTTCGTCTGCGTCGGATATAGACATTTTCTGCTTCTTACTGGGCATACTGAAGTCTTCCGGCTGATCTGACACTGGTGGAAAGCAAACCGGAGGACTATTCACTGGCTCCTGTTTTTCTCTGACTGATTCAAATATCTCCTTAGACGGTTCCGGTTCGATGGTTGGCTGTAAATTTACTGGCTCAGGTTCTGTCTTCACTGACTCTTTTACTTCTATCTTTACTGGTTCTATTTCCATAGGAAGAGTCCTATCTTGAGGAATATCGTCATCTTCATCACCTCCAACAACTACAATACCTTCCTCTTCATCCTCCTCTTCTTCAGATTGCTGTTGATTGGATGTTGTTAAAGCTAAGACACCGCAATCTCTAATTATGTTTTTACTCTCTTCCATACTTCTTTGCATAGATAAATCTAATTTAGCTTTAAAATCCATTGTGGCTAACTGATGATATTTCATATCGGGAGTAGGTGTTAATAAAGAAAACGGGCTGAATGGTAATGGGTTTAGAGCTGCCGCAGCAGCAGCTGGTAAAGGTAGTCCAGTTTGTGGAGGAATGAGCATCGGATGAGATTGTGCGCTGCGCCCGTCGTGCGGTGATATTTTTCTTCTCAAATGCGGGGAATGTAACTTGGGATTCGGGTTGGCGCTGTGCCGATTTCTAGATCTGCGAGAACTAAACATCATGTTACATCCTTCCACTGTACACTTGTGCATTTCTCTAAGATGTACCGCTGAGAAATGAATCTTCAATGCACCTTTATCGCAAAAGTTTTTTAAGCAAACATTGCACTGCACCCTTTTCTTCCCTGTCGCTGGGTTAATAAACTGAGTCCCTAAGTTAAGAGGTAAACCAGGAGACCCCCATTGCCTTTTGTCGATGTAGACGGTTTTCTAGGCGGAAGTATCCGAGGTTGTTTAGGCGTCTTCATCGCGTCTCTATCTCGACTCAGGTTCAGTGCACTATGAGAATTCTCATCTGCATCATCATCCTCTTCACTGTTATTATTGCCAATAAATATGTCAGCGTTCGATGGAGATCGACTACCCGTGGACATCCTCGTGGGCATTAGTGAAGGAAATGAGGAAACCAAGCTTGCAGCTAAAGCGTTTGCTGATGCCATGGCAGCTGCAGATGTCGGATGATGTGGTGGCAAGCAGTTAGGTAACGAAGTTGATATGCTTAAATTTAGTCCAGTGCATTCGTTTTCGGAAGTCCGCCGTCGCACCATGTCAGGACTGACGCGGCTAGGAAAAGTCGGCAGTCCTGCAGCTCCCAACTTGCCGTAATCAAACGGCTGCATGCTCTGAAGCCGATTCAGCGGGTTGTTGTTGATGTTGTTCGGCGGAGACGAGGAATTCATGGGCCCTGCTGAAACAGGAGGCATTTTAAGAAAGCTCAAAGGATGTTTCTGATGGGGTGACATAGCATGGGCCGGCGAGTGGAAGACAGATGGCGGTGCGGTGGGAGGCGATGGTCGGCGACTAGGGGACATCGCCCGTGGGTGCGGCGAGTGTCGACGCTCCAGACGCTCCAGGGTGCGGTCCTGAAGTGCCTGTTGCGCCAGAAGGAGTTGTTGCGTTATGGCTCTGGTTTCTCCGAACCTGAGAAATTGTTGGAGGACCAGAGGCTCCTCCTCGGGATTACAGATGCTCCATCGGTCCAGAGTGCTGCCGTGTGACTCCTGCAAAAAACAGTCTGCATCAGTAAATCGTCTATAGCTTCGAAAAGAGTTTGATAATCCACACAAACCAAAATATTCATACAAAATGACAAAAATATATATAATTAATCGATCGCTGTTTGTATTTAGCTATATATAGGTAGTAGTCATGCGTCTGTTGGTCTAAAAGCAAGTTTCCAACATAAAAATCGTTTGGCGGAACGGCAAAATTTATCTGGAAATTCAAAGAGAAGGTCGACGTAGACTGTATATTTTACAAACTCAACGTATAAAAATATACTCTCGATTCGATACCGCCAACGCGCTCTGTTTAGAGACGAAGTCTGCAGACTGTCTCCTGTTCGATTATAAATAAACGGAGTGATAGTCACCTGCCCTTCTCAAACTTTAATCTACATCAAACAAGCATAGGCTTCTATAACAAGAACATAATCAAACTATACTATTTATATATGACATTCGTTGGCCGCGTCTGCTTATTGTACATCGGTTTACATGCGCTCCCAACATATTTGCTTTCAAACATGTTTACTTACTTCTTAATGGCAACAAAATATTGTTCTAAGGTAACCCAAAAAATGTGGAAAAAAAATTATTAATTATATTTACAATATAACACCCTAGTATTAAATAAAAAAAATCGTATTATGCTATTATGAATTTCGAAATGGAATATTGTAACAACCAAGGAGATATTCACCAATTTTATGTAATATTGGTACATAACGTAGAAATTATTTATCACTGATAGTATTTCTTAGTAAAATTTGTTTAGAACTAAAACACAATTTATCAAAGGAAACTCTTTGATTATTTTAATTTCTTTTCTTATTTATTTAATCAGTTTTTCAAAAAAAATCATTTTGTGATGGATAACCTCGACCCTTATTCATAATTTCCAGACTCCTTATTTTTTGATAGATTATTTCTCTTTTTAGAAAAAAATACGTTGTACTTAAACCGTAAAAAACGGTATTATAAATACTAAAAAACACTAGTGCTAAATTTAAATGATATCAAAAAATTATTTATTTTTTTCGTTTAACACAAAAATAGATTCAAGTTTTAAAATAAATAAAATCATATTTGTGTATGTACCTATTATTAACATTGCGTTTTACAAATTTAGAGTGATATTAATAATCCCTCTTTCTTTGTCGAATATTTTAGCCATAATTGACTTTCTCAAAAAATGTACACCATAGAGCAAAACTAATGTTGCAGCGAACAAGAATTGGTTTAGTAGTGATTCGACTGAAGATAGGCTGATAATTTCTGCAGTTTCCGAAGAATCCGCGCTGTCGGTGTTCGAAAAGCGATTAAATATTACAACCGAATCCGTTATAGAATTATTAGAACTACTCCGGAGATTAAAACGACGGTTGTTAACAAGATCTTACAGCATCAACTGTCTGTCAGCCATTTCAACTCGAATGCCCCATCATTTAATAGACGCTTTTGATGCTCCTGATGCGTCCTCGATAATAAAGATTGTTTTCAGACCTCCTAACAATCGATGCACTTTAGAAACCCACTTAAAATTTCAGTCTTTGTAGTATATTAACAAGATAAAAATAATAAATAATTATTTCTAAATAAGGCAGTACACAATTTATTTAGTATTAGTTATTGATTTTGTTTAGTCTATAACAGTGGCAAAGCTCACAAAATTAGAAAACAGTGGTTTTGTTTATAAACTGACTATTTCACGTGCTATACCACGATTTTTCTTGCATGGTTTCCTCACCTTATCACTTCGTTCGTTAATTTTGCGATAAACTAATGTTTAAAAACATGGATTATCTGCAGCAGACCACCGATTTTGGCAATGAAAAGTCTCGGGAAAAATGTTTATCAAATTTTACTGACCTGCATGAACTTTAAAAGTTGGTCTTTAAAATTTGGAGAATATTTATAATTCGTGAGCTCATTATTATTGATTTTTGATTAGAGAAGTACATTAAAAATGAGAAATCAGTTTGGTACTGTTTTAAAATAAATGTTATTTTTGGAAAAATGATCTAATAATACCACCACTAGGTTTTTCATAGTGATAAGGAACTTATAAAACTCATTACTGAATTGATTTTGAATAAAAAAATCATATTTCCTTATCTAAATTAAATATGTATATTTTTACAATTAACTTTAGCAAAAACAACCTTCCTATCAATTTAAATAAATTACATATACATGTGCTCCGTTGTCAAGTAATATTTTAACATCCAAAACCTTTGTATACTCATTGTATTTTATTGACCACACAAATACTAAATAAGTGTCACAAATAAATAAAGAAAATAAACATAAATAATTACAAGAACAATCTAGTGAAGAAAAAAATAATTCATAATAATTATATCACCTTTTTCATGAATAACAACGCATAAAAAACATAAATTTAATTTAAAAAAATAATTCTTTCACCTGTTAAAATTTCAATTGATTACAATGTAAGATACTTAAAAAGAAAAAAAGATTGTTTTTTCTTGTATTTCATGAATGGGTTCGAGAGTAACTGGAATTCTCAAATTAATAATATTCATAAGAAACAATATTATGTATGCAACAAAACAAGTGAAAATATAAATATATGCATACGGCGATTATTGTAATAGAGTTAATCTTATTGCGGCTATATAAATTCACTTTACGATCGTTTAAATTATTATTATTATTGAATAAATGGCGGCGGTGTCAAATAATCGTTTTTTCATTGTCCGTCGGATGTAAGTGTATTTTCGGTGGCATAGCAGAAATGATTTCCGAGAATTTTTAACAAATTTCGATATTTTTTATCCCAAAGACGTGACTAAATAAAATAAAACAGAAGTGCTTAGCCGTACGAATTGAGATCGAGGCTCCAAGTGGCCGGTTACTTATTTATTTTGAAAATTTCACGCTTTATGAATCCGAATCTGCTCCTTCCGATACTCCTGATTGGTTTGATGTCTGCGGGAATTTTTGTTTTAGTGAGAACTCTTCTTTTTACGCCTCTTTAAACGCCAAAGAACCAAGCTAAAGATCCGTGGCTAATGTCCGTCACTAATGTTCATGGTCTTGGTGAGTTATTGGCTCATTGCGCTCTTGTAAAACGACGCTAGTATTTATTAACTCACAGCAAAAGTCATTGTTAATTTAGAAAAAATAAAAACAACTAAAATTGGTCTTTTTTGCGGTTTTATCAGAGTACAAAATACTTATTTTGATAATTTTTTGGAAATAGAACACTTAGTATGGGATTATTACTTATAAAAAAGAGGAAGCAAATATCCATTTAGATTTCCAATGTGCAAGTATATTATTAAAATTATTTGGTAGACAGTGACAGTTGTATCTGTCATTTTATTTAACAAACAAATTTAATTTTCTGTCATTTTTTGGATGTTTCTTGGGACAAACATTGATTATCCTTTATGGTCTATGAAGAATAGTAATCAATGAAACAAGAATATAAATGTAAAATTATTTAGAAGTATATTAAAAAATATAACCACAGATAAGAAATTACAGACCTATATACGGGATATCCAGGATTACTTATATTATTTTCAATATGCTTTTAAATAATTTTACGACATATTTGTTTCACTTTGATTACTATTCTTCTTAGACCATAAAGTACAACAAAGTTAGAGCCCCGTCCGTATATTTTTGGTAAGTTACAGGCTTGACTCTATATAAAACGCGCAAACATCGATATCAAGACATTCAATATTGTTGGAAACACTATTAAAATCAAGAAGGATTATTAATAAACAAAAATAAACCAAAATTGGTCTTTTTCGGGATTATACCTGGCAATAAGTAATTTATTATGAGAACTTTCAGCTTTGTGAATTTAAACAGAGTTTCTGCTCTTTTGATAATCCTAAATATTTTCGTGTTTGTAGGTATTATTGATTTTGCGAAAAGTCTTCTCTTTTTGTGTCTGTTTAGTTGTTAAAGAGCGAAATTTAGAGCCAAGAAAACGACCAGAAATGAGGAGAAAGTTATTTGACGAAAAACTAAATTATTAATAGAAAAAAATATGTGTTGTGATTACTATATATTATTGTTTTGATGAGTACAGAAGTATTTATTTTAGTTAAAACTGTTAAAGTAAAAATTTAAAGGTCCGCCATCGATATTCTTTTCTTCTTTCTATTAGGAACTCGATCTTAGTTGAAGTTATTAATATAAAAAAATGGGTAAAATTTTTATTAGATTTAGTTTTTTTTAATTAAAAATAAGAGAAATGCCGGTTAATAATATTTTTAAATTGTTTGGGTCGCGTTATAATTAAATAACGTCCAATATCTAATTATGGAATTCCGAAGCGACCAAAAGCAACTATTAGAATCGAGAGAGGGCTATTAATAAGGGAAAAATGGTCAGAAAAAACAAACTGCCGCTTTTTGGGATTATAGCAAGCCACAAATTATTGGCTCTCGCGAAAATGATATGCAAAACACTGTGTAATTTGACTGTCTGTGATTCTTTCACTGCACGAAATCACCGTCTAAAAAGGCTTACATATTAATAAGGGCTTCAAACGCATTCGTGCCAAGTAATTGTTTCTACGATGCGTTTATTGCGGGCCCATATGCATAAAGGACATCATTAATCTACCAAACACAAAAATATTCACGGCGCTAACGACTGGGTCCAGCCGCTAATCGCTAAATAACTGTTTAAATAAACCAACACAAAATTCCGTAATTAAAAAGGCATTAACATAGGGGAAAATAAAAATGATGTGACAATAGGTATGAAATAAACATGTCCAGAATTTTTTGTACTATCACGTTACTGATTGGATGAGACCGAGAAAATAAATTGAAATTTGTAATGGTTTAACTAGAGGCTGCGGTATTAATTTTGTGTTATTTTTTATTAATTTTTTTCTCTATTTAACGCGCGACGGAATTGAGCGAAAAAAAAGTTACGAGCGCGTTAATTTGATTTTGAACTGGTCCTACCTGCACAATATATCCTCTAGCGTAATCTTCGATGGTCCAGCCAAATCCATGCAACACTCGAATCACTTGGTCCTTTTGGAGCACAGTAAACAATCGATCGAGAAGAATCTTGAGTCGGATCGGTAACGCTTGACATCCGTACAGAATTAAACTAGCTGTGTCGAACGCAGCATTCACATGCACCGGTTCAGGAGCACTGATACTGAAGAGATGTCGCAGGCCCAACTTGTCCAATGCTGTAACAAAAGTGGGGGTAACTCACAGCGTGCGCACTGAGGGGGGCGGGGCCAGATACGAAGGGGGGGTTGACAAAAGGTGGACGCCAAGTGTAGGTGACGATACCCCTTCGCAGGGACACTCTGCGCCCCTCAGACCAGCAGGACCGTCTCTATAGTACGGTATACTCTGTGGCCCAAACGCCAGCTATACAGCTACTCCTGCTGGCGTTTCGCCTTTAATTGATATCAATTTGCATTTCTGATGCTTATTTATTAGGCGTGCTCTGGTGGAAAAATGTTAATTTTTCATTAAGCAGGACTCAATTTGCATAGCAGAATTTCTTAGAAAATTTTATCTAACTACTGAAATATTATTATAAATTTTGGCTAAAAATTAACTGATATAAAAATAAAGGCTAGAAAAAATATTAAATATCCACAGTTTTATCAAAATCTACATATTTAAAAAATCGGCAATTTTTATGAAAATGGAAAATGAGATGCTTTCAATATTCTGAAATTTTCAGAACTTGTAGAAAATTTTATGTAAATTTAGAATATGTATGTAAACATATAGGGGCTTGAATGCTTGGGCTTAATAAAAAAAATTAGTTTTCCGACTCTTGATCATGGAGAATTTTTTAATGATAGATAAAATTTTGTCTACTTCATTATACAATTTGTCTACATAGCGAGCTCTAAAAAAGCCTATATATTTTCGAATTCTACACCTTAAAATAATTTAATAACAGTAATTTTATATAAAACGGTGACTTGTGACCAAAATTAATAATTTTCATGAGTATATGCATGAAAAAATGTCGAAAACTTATCGTTTTGGACATTTTTGTATGTTCTTAGAACTGTAAGAAAAATAGTATCGATGGTCAAAACATCGCCGAAGATTTTTTTAATTTAATTTAAATTCAGGGTATCCTATGTTGACAAATTATGCAAAAAAAAAATTTTAATTGAAAAAAATATATATCGTCAGCTTTATGACGAAAAGGCGTATCTCGATTTTCGCAACTTATAAGGAAAGCAAATTAAAAATTCTAAATATTTATTAATTTTAGTATTTAGCATAGGGCAATTTTTTAAATGAATAGAAAATTGATACGGTATAATATTGAAATACAGCCAATTTTCCATGCTAAAAAATGATCCATTGGGTATGAAGTTGATATCTCGAAATTGCCAAAAATCGAGATACGCTTTTCTTTATAAAGCCGATGATATTTTTCCTATTAAAATTATTTTTGTGTATTAAATTATTAACTAAATAGAGTCTGGTTACCTAGCAGTAAGCTGATTAAAATTAAAATTAAATTGACTGACTAATAAAAATATTTTTTTTCTAAAAAGTATGCCGAATTTTAAATAAAAAAAAACTGCTGTAATTTTTAAAAACTTGGGTCATTGATTGGAAATAAATTCACTAGATGTACGCCGTAGAAATCAGTGTGGCGATTGCGAATGTATTTTTAAAATTTAACGGATTTGTCGAACTTTTCAGGTGTGTATCTTTCATCGGAAATAATTAACTTTTCTAAAAATAATCTTATAATCCAAAAGCGAAATTAACCAGATGTCACTACGACGAAAAATATTGTACTGCTTACGGTCATTTGACTGACGATTTTTATCTGAATAATTAAATGGCGATAAAATCACAATAAAAATCATCTGCCGGACGGCAATTTTCTACAATAGGCAATTAAGTCTTTCCTTTTATTTTAGTTCTTCTGTTTTAATTAAGGATGGTAAAGCCGAGACCCATTTTAGCGGTATTTAGGGAATAATTCATTTCATTATATGGTCCACTTCACGCCTAAATATAAAATTTACATTAAAAACTTTCTGCTAAAACCCTAAAACATATCAAAAATTTCATAAATTTCTGATACATAAAGCCAAACTATTAAATAATATTCTTGAGATACCCAAAGTTTTTTTACGTAAGATAATTAGGTACGCCATTTATATAGCTAATGATTTTATTAATATGACAATGCAAATCGTTTTGGTCAATCTTTTATGATAAATAAATTAATTATCTATAACCAAAAAATTTTCTTCAATGTACTTTCAGTATATTAAAATTTAATATTAGGTACACCGATATCAATATACCGTTAGGATATGATGGTTACAATAGAACTTTAGACATAAAAATATATTAGATTTTGCTACACAATTGCTCTTGGGCTTTTAGGAAAATACTTCAAAATTGTTGAAAATATTTTAGAAATTAATACTGATGATAAGGCCGGGGACCGCAGTTTGGATTCCGCGTAAACAAAGTAGGCCCCGTTCAGATTAATATTAGCAGGAAAAAAAGAGACGTTAACTTGAAATACCGTATGATCAAAAAAACGGCGTCAAGTTGGCTTGGAAATGAACATCGATGACATTCCCCATATAATTTTAAATATAAAATGATAGCGATCTTCATTTCATAGCCATCGCTGACGCCGTTTTTTTCGATCTACGGTAGTTTACTTACTTATTATTATTTTTGGTACGGCGTACTATAATTTTACTTCTATGTATAATCTGTTGGTCAGAAATAAAGACATTATTATTATTACTAAAAAATACGTATTTTTAAGAGCTTTTAAAGTAAAATTATTGAAATAATTTCCTCGACTGCACTTATGGGTTGATGATTAGTTCCAGTAGCGATTCTCGACGTGGTGGCATTGATCTTCAGTGACATTTCTTCGGCTTGACTTTGGCTACCTGGCTAATCCCGGCGCTAGCCTTTCTTACAAAGGGACTTAAATTACACGACTGATTAGTTTAAGACTTATTACATTTAAAAAACAAACGTACGGTCTGCCTCTATTTCTTGCCGATTGTTGTAAAGCCGAACTGTATCTTAATATTCTTCAGTTTCTTTTGTAAGGTATCTCATAGACCACCCATGTAGAGGAGGCAGTTTACGTTAGAAATGTTTGTCAGAAATTTTGACACGTTTGGTTACAAATAATGAAATTATAAAATTTATAATTTCATTATACATTATTTTTTCACTTCGATACATTTAAAGTCTATGCATTTCTCAGACAAAAATATTAAATTCTCTTTTATATTATTAGTCCTAATGATAAGGAATCCAGTGTTACTTTTTGACAATATGTTTTCTATGAATACCCAATGCCTGACTCTCTGATAGAATGATTTAGTGACGACAATCTGCTACCGAATAGTTCATTAAGTCTCATTCACGTTGACATAAAAAGAATGCTGAGAAAGCAATTTGACTTCTTGTATATGAGCCGAATCATTTTTTACAGTTGAAATTTGTGTAGATTATTCATCAGGACCAGATGTACATATTTTATTTATTGTGTTTAAAAGTCAGAGTACTTTTAAAAAGTATAACTTCATATTTTAAATCACACTGTTAAATTAATGTTGAACAATATTTAAAACTTTGTCTATGTTTTCGAACGATTTTCGACGATGGTTAAAATTATGCCTACATCTAAAACTGTAATTGTAAGGTCACAATGGCCTATATTTTCGTTTTCTACGTCTTCTAATTGTTAAATAACAGTAGTTTTATTCAAAAATGTCGAAAAATTGCCCATTTTAGGCCATTTTTTACCTATTTTCAAGGTACTTGGAAATATAGTAAACATTGCGATAAAATTATGCAAATTTCAGGATTTATAGTAAATTTTATGTACTATTATTATATGTAAACACTTAAAACTTTAGCTCTGTTGATTTTTTCCACCCTTGTTTTCTAAACGATTTTTGATGATGGTTAAAATTATGCCTACATCTAAAATTGTAATTATAGAGCCACAATGGCCTATATTTTCGTTTTCTAAGCATTCTAATTAGTAAATAACAGTAGTTTTATTACAATCGATGACTTGACCAAAAGCGCCAATTTTCATGACTGATTTTTGGCCATTTTTACCTATTTTCAAGGTGCTTGTAAACATTGCGATAAAATTATGAAAATTTCATGATTTGTAGTAAATTTTATGTGCTTTTATAATATATATATATATATATATATATATATATATATATATATATATATATATATATATATATATATATATATATATATATATATATATATATATATATATATATATATATATATATATATATATATATATATATATATATATATATATATATATATATATAAACGCTTAATCTTTAGTTCTGTCGTTTTCTAAAAAATGAGTTTTTCCACCCTTGTTCCTGAACGATTTTTGATGATGTTTAAAACTATGCTTAAATGTAAAACCGTAATTATAAAGCCAAAACGGACTATATTTTCGATTTCTACCCCTTCTAATTAGTAACATTCAGAAGTTTTATTAAAATCGGTGACTTGGACCAAAATCGCCAATTTTAATGACCCTATATTAAGAAAAAAGCCGAAAAATTGCTCAAAAATTGGCAATTTTTCAAAATTTTTAGAAAAACAGTAAACATGAAGAAAAATTTTGAAACTTTCAGCACTTATAGAAAATTTAATGAGGATATATAAAGATATGAAGGGTGTACATGTTTGAGTGTTCTGACAAAATAAATTTTCTGAAAGTATATAAAAAATAATTATTTATATAATTAAATTTATTTTAATAAAATGCCCTTGCTATATAATAATTTTCTAATTCTCTAGAATTTTCAAGAAAGGGCCGTTTTAAAGAAAGCGTTCTGATTTAGAAGAAAAAGAGGTAAAAAAATCACGTTCGTGCTTAGAGCTTTTATACGAAACACAGACAGAAAATTGTAGTCATAATGAAAAGGGCCGGCTAACTTGTTAAAAAAGACATTGGCTAAATATTTAACAATCATTATAAAAGCGGCTCGTTTTCTAAGAACTGGCGTTGCGTGACACTTTGATTTCTAAAACTGAAAAGTCCCCTGTAACAGGTACAAAGAGTTTTCGGTGACATTTAATAGGCCCCCAAGAAAATTTATCGACTAGTTTTTTTATAACCTGTGAACAAGCCATAATGACTTGTTTTAAAATTCATTCTCGTCGTCAGTGTCACATTAAATACTACGCATAGCCTAGGCCCGCAGGAACTTAATAGGAGACACACAAAGCTTCGTTACGGAGAGGACCATTTTAAAAATGTCCGTCATTCTAGTAATTATTTTTATATAACCCAAAGATATATACTTAAATTCTGTCCGCCGTGGACCGCTACGGCGTTATTCAGGACCGTACTTTAAAATATATTTTCAATTTTTGTCCCACACAGCTGTATACCTAGTTTAATTTAAGCAAAAATCCTTCCCATAACTGAATCGAAAAAACATCGAGGGTTAATAATTCCCTTTACATTTTTAAAGGGATGAATAAATCAAGATGTATAAAATATCTTGTTACGTTTGTAACAAGTATCTAGAGTTAATAAGGCATAAAATGATAATGGTCCAGAGTTGTTAAGGCCTAACCGCAGCCATAGTCGAGAGATGAAAGAAGTACCCTTTAAACGAAATCTAATTAAAATGCGATTTCATGCTTGAATTAGATGTTTTATATTCATAGTTTGTTTAATTGTCTTAAATCTGTTGAAGGCTCTTGCCAACCGCAACCCATAGACTGCCCTTTTCAGCTAAAAAAGTTAAAGGTGTTTTTTATGAGTTAATGCCACATAGTGGTTACATAAGTCACACGGTTAGATGCAGTAGGTCTTAATCGTTACAAGAAAATGTTTTGTATTTTAATACCGGTAAATTCCAATGAAGCAATATTTTCTATAAATAAACAATCTATTAATTGTAGTTGAGCAAAATCAAATTAAAATAAAAATAATTAGTTAACGCCACATTTGCGAGTGCGAAATTAAACATACAACAAATTAACAAAAATAAACAAATTGAAGCGTAAAATAAATTGAAAACATTCGTTATTAATATGAATTCATTTCTAGCTAATAATTCCCCGCAAAAGAGATAAATCTTCGTTTAAGAAATACTTGTGGCGTTATTCTTCCATATCTGGGACAAACAGAACGGTGTAGGACTTACTTAAGAAGCGATCTGATAGCTAGGACCCAATACTTAGTCATCAGCCTCCTTAATTGTCTGTATACTGCTTGGTCATCTCTTATTGTATATTTTATAAGAGAAAACAACAAGGCGTCTAAAGGGAACCCGTCTTATACAGGGTTTTTTCAAAGTATTATACCAAAAGTTTGTTGTTAACCTGTGGCACATTCTGATAAAACATTTATAGCTAATAACTTTAAGCTAGCAGAATAATTAGAATGTAGAATGTATGGGAGGGAGGTTAATCACCGCCACCTTACAGATCTATTGTGCCCTCCTTTCATGAGTTATAACTCGTCATATAGTCTCAAGGCTTTGACAAAAGCCAGTATCTGAGATGGTTTGGTTTGGTTAGTTTTCCGTCTCCGATATCAGTCGTACCAAAGTTCTTGGCACGAATATTTGCCGTCTCGGCGCACTCAACTCAGTGATGAGGTGTTCTGGTGGTTCCCCATTTTCCCCACAGAATCTGCATTCGCCGTTGTTTCTTAGCTTCAATCTACTGAGGTGTTTGTTGAGGAGATGTGTCCTGTTAAAAACCGCGTGAAACTCCGAAGATTGTTCTTACTTAAATCAAGAAAAATCTTTGATTTTTCTCGGTCTTAAGTCCTGAGAAATTTTCCCATTCCAGGTTACCGTTGGATTTTTTCGAGTTCTTGAGTTCCGTTTTAGGTTGGTTTCCACTTGGGAAGCAGAATAGTTCTGCTCCAGCTAGTGGAGTGTTGACTCCTTTTCTAGCTAGATCGTTTGCTTTTTCATTGCCTTCTAACCCTTTTCGTTTCTTACCGGAAGCATCAGTATAGCACCATGTGGTATGATACCTGCTGAGTAAACGTTTCTCTCTTCCAATCCTTTTTATTATTCAATACTGCAGTGAGGTGTTTCTCATAGTTGTACATTCTTGGTATGTTATCCACTGGAAGATGGAGAAGTGGAAGAGTAGCAGAGTTAGCAAAATCTCAGTTTGGAATTTGCAAAGAAAATTAATGCATAAACCAAAAATCTGTTAAATCTGTATCTTAATGAAGAAATGTATGTATGATGCTGATACTGTTCTGTCTGAAAGATAAGAGAATACATTTTCGTTTCTAGATCTTCTAACCATTCTGGTGATTTTGTGAACCATATGTGAATATTTTCTTCAGATTCCGTAATCAGAGATAACTAATATGTTTATGTTTTTATACACTATTCACCAATTTTATCAATTTTACTATATAAATTGCCAAATATCATGTTAGTTTAGGGTTTGAAGACCTACAAGCTCAACTCCTTAAAACAGCTTGATATGATCGAACACGGTTATGTCTTTGAAAGAAAAAGGAACTACGAAGGAAAAAAGAAGGGTCGTATTTTCTAAATATCGGATGTTCTATTATTTTCCTTTTGAATCGAAGCGACTCGATCGGCAGCCAAAGAGAGCCAAGCAAGCCGGTTGTGTGTGTGTGTGTGTGTGTGTTGCCCTGATAATTTCATTCCCCGTTCGAAACGTTCTCGTTATAAAGCATCTCGTCGTTCGGCGGAGTTGTTAATGACGTCTGCGGCAACGATTCGGCCATATGAAAGCGTTCGAAGAGAGACAATAAGTCCCTGCTCTCACATACGTTACCTACACGGAGAAAAATAAGATATCTGATCATCTGAAACTTAGAACTCTGGAAAAAATATCCCAGATCAAAGACCCTGGAATATTAAGATGCTTGTCATTCTGAACAGAAATTACTTAAGGCACCTAAAAATCCCCTCTTGACTGGATATCATTCACTTAATAACAGTCTTCAATCCGCTGAAGGCTTTTGGAAACCACAACATATAGACACCAAAAGATCATGAGCCTTATAAAAAGTTTGAGGTTAGAGTATAATTTTTGAGGTGACAGTTGGCGTATTCCACTGTTACCTTTTCAGATCTATTTTGGCCCTCTGAGCTCTGATTACGTATTCTCTAAATGTATCCTTTTCAGAAAGTTTATTAACTTCTATCTATCTATATCTTACTATCTGTCTAATCCTATCATCTTTAAATGCGTATTGAGCTTGCAATGCTTCCAAATGCAATTTTGGAACTATTATATAAATATTAGTTTGTAGTCTGTCTAACTCTGATGGTTGCGAATGTTTCGACGATTCTAGAGATTTGTTGTCCAACTGTTGTTCTGTGCTTGTGTGTCAAAAAAAGATTAGTTTAAATTTTATGGTCACGTGTTACACCTACTCTGTGCTTTTATATAATATGGAATCCTGAACTCTGAAAGTGAATACAATGAGGAAAATCGAAGCCTTTGAAATGTGGTTATTTCTTCGGATGCTTTATCATAGGGTTATCAGACGTCCGGATTAATCCGGACATGTCCGGATTTTTATTACATCCGGTTGGGTCCGGGCGGATTTTTCATAAGCGTCCGGATTTTAATGTTCCATGTCGCAATAATGCAAAATAATATATTAGTTTTAATAAATTTAGTTACTTAAAAAATCGTCGATAAATTCAGCAGTGTAAATTCATTGTTTTACTTCGTAAGTTTCAAGTTTTGAAAGTTATAAATGCATTTTTTTTCAGACGTCACAAAAGTGTTAATTTTTACAAAGTGATTGATTTCAAATCATTTTAACGCCTAGGCATAAAAGTAAAGCACTTTTACGCCTAATCATTTGCGCACACTAAATTATTTGGGAAGTTTGAAATTGTTTAAAAAATTATTTGTGGCGTTTGATAAAAAAATAGCATATTCTATTCAGAGTAAAAATGACTTTTGGTGCCTCGCTTGTACTGTCAAACGTACATCCTCGCCACAAAAAGTATCATTTTTACTCCTAATAAAACATTATAGTATTTTTGGCTCTTATATCGCTAAAAATTATGACGTCCGGATTTTTGGGAAGGCTTGTCCGGGGTGGACAAGTTTTCATCTGGTAACCCTACTCTATCATCAAAAGAAATCTCCAGAATGGTGGAGAAATTCATCAGGAGAGAGACATGCGAAAAGGTTCATTGTAGAACATTCGCCAATATTCACGGCAGACCCGACAAGCAAAGACACAAAGTCAGTCCAAGCTGTAGTGGGTCTACTAACAAGACATTGTAAGCTGAATAGGCATCTAAAGCTAATGGGTGTAGGTTCAGTCAACATAGAATACATTTCATGTCGGTGCGACAATGATAGGTCATTGACAGAGAGCTATATGGGGGATTCAGTCTTCAAGTTGGTAGACTTTTTGAAAAGTTTGGACTGGAGAATGTAACCTAAGGATCAGAAGAGGACCACACAATAGATCTAAAAGGGTCGCAGTGGATCAGGCTGATAGCCACTGAAGAATCTAATATAATTTATTATCAAAGGTAAAATTGAATGAAATGGACAGGGCCTATTTTTCATCTGGTCGGGCCCTAAGGCCCAAGCAAAAATTCGGGCCCTCTTTTCCGATAAAATTCAAAAATTATGAATATTTTACAACCTTTAACGGGCCCCCAGACCACCGGGCCCAAGGCCCGGGCCTTATGGTAAAATAGGCCCTGCATGTACGTTGTGAGACAGAAAATTGTATAGTGGAGCAAGCCCTATAACATAGGACACAACATTTTAATGAACAGTGCTTTGCATAAAATCAATAAAATGAAAAATATACGAAATAATATGCATGTACTCAGAGTCTATTTTTCATCTGGTCGGGCCCTAAGGTCCAAGCAAAAATCCGGGCCCTCTTTTCTGATAAAATTCAAAAATTATGAATATTTTACAACCTTTAACGGGCCCCCCAGACCACCGGGCCCAAGGCCCGGGCCTTATGGTAAAATAGGCCCTGGAAATGGAAGTTTATGCCGAAGACAGGGGTGGTGGGCGAGGAACATCTGAGAATGGACTGGAATGAATATGCAATCACTCGTCAGAACAGCCGAAAGACGAGCAGAATTCGTAGGCACCTGGGGAAGAAGTCTAAACGGTGCAACGCTAGTGAGTGATATTTCTTTGCGTGTAGGTGAGTTCGCGGACTCGTCCCAAGTCCCCTCGGCATATCGTCCGGAGCGGCGTCGAGCATCGGCCAGGTAAAGGTTTCGGAGTTCGCTTTACGGTTGCCGCAGACTAATTCAGCCGCGCTGGCCGCCACGAAAGGCGGAACGGCAGACCTGCGTGCCTGTCACTTGCCACCGCCCGGCCTCGACCTCGGGGACCCCATACCGCCCCCGAAGGACCGACCAAGAGACGGACGGACGGATGGTCGCTCTCGTCCGCGCTCGCCCGTTTTACTTAGACGAGATCCCATCTCGAAATTCTAATTGAGATTCCTTCACAGGCTGCGTATTGCTGCATACTGCTGCATATTACCACCGGTCGAAGGTGTTCGCTCTTTACCAGGTCCGTATTTCGCGGCCGCTTGCCGCTCTCTCGTTCCAGAATTACTTCTGGTTACAACCTCTTCATTTTCTTCATCAGTATTAGATTAGATTCTTCGAAGTGGCTATCGGCGTGATCCACTGCGACCTTTCCAAATCTATTGTTGTTCTTTTCTGATACTTAAGTTACATTTTCCAGCCTTCCATCATTTTCAAAGTCAAAAAGGAGTCTGAACCCTTTATGTAGCTCTCTGTCAATAACCTAATCATTGACTATTTTTATTTAATCAGTTCTTCTGACGAATGTTTACACATTCATTCCAGTCCATTCCCTGATCCGAACCACGACCTCTGTCTTCTGCCTGGACCTCCATTTCCTTCAATTTTATCTCTGATGATAAAATAGATTAGAATCTTCGAGGTAACTAAAGGCCTGGTCCACTTCGACCTTTCCAGATCTATTCTGGTCCTCTTCTGATTCTTAGGTTATATTCTCCGGTCCTGTCGTTTTCAAAAAGTCTAGCAACTTGTAGATGAATCCTCCATATAGCTCTCTGTCAATGACCTATCATTGTCTATTACCGAGAATCGCATATTTGCTAGGTTAAATAAGATATATAATAAAATGCTTTAGATGCCTATTCAGCTTATAATATCCTGTTTGTAGACCCTCTACAGCTTTGGTTGTCTTTGTTTGCCGTGTATTTTGGCGAATGTTCTACAATGAAAGTTTTCACTTGTCTATGCCCTGGATTTCTCCACAATCCTAGAGATTTGTTGGCTAACCATCGTTTTGTGGCCGTTCTCCTGACTGCTTCATCAGTATACTATCAACAAAATTCCTTCTAGTAAAATTGTCTCTTTATATAGACACCCATTTTATCCCACTCTTCTTGA
The DNA here is from genome assembly GCF_002938485.1 of Sitophilus oryzae. Classification (NCBI taxonomy): domain Eukaryota; kingdom Metazoa; phylum Arthropoda; class Insecta; order Coleoptera; family Curculionidae; genus Sitophilus; species Sitophilus oryzae. The sequence continues at coordinate 8,187,699 of NW_022146479.1, forward strand.
ATCTACTACTACTAACTTCTGACTGAACATTACACTGCTGGTAGGCCACAAATAGACACTAAATAATATTAAGGCAATAACTGTAGATTAAATAATTTTAGTCCAGGTATTAATTACCATATGTAATTTTAGGCAATGATATTTGGTAATTGCTTAAAATTACATATGGCTATTTGGCCATTGTTTGTGAACTACAACCGGTGTTAAGGATCTAAGCTTGAGTAGCTTCACTTCAGCTACATTCATCAGTTTCAATGCATTTTTATGTTTTATCGAGTCTGGGTATTTTGTTATCCCAGATATATTTAATATCATGGTAATATTATCTAGTATCACTTTTTAGCATAGTTTTTTTTGTGTTTTAACAATGTTTTTAAATACACTTATTTTTTTGGACAGTTAGTGCATAATTTAAATGATATATTGGCTTCACAATTTCAATATCTTATTTACAATAATGATAATACTCTCTCTATGTGTTCACGCATTTTAAATCTCATAAATACCACGAACCAAGAAATAAGATATTTCTTACTTTAGCACTTGACGCCAGTGTCAAGTATTATTTACTTGAATACTTCACTCTCAGAGATGAAGAGAATTCTTTGTTTCGTCTACTTTGCCTATTACTATTCTATACCATAATCAATCAAAAAAGGATGTCAAAGATTAATACAAAAAGATTGCGGTTTGATTTTTTAAATATGATTTGTAAAGTAAATTCTAATACTTGCTTTTGTTCCACGATGAACATTTTTATAAAAACATTTTAATTGGATTCAAATAACTAATAAAAATATAATAATGTTTATCAATATGATACTGTTGTCAGTTAAAAAATAAATTGGAACCATCGTAGGTGATATCTAAAAATTTCCGAAAAAAAAAGAAATCGAGCAAGCGTTACAAATTTGAAAAAATTAAAACTAAATTCGCATCCAACAGTCGGCCTCTTTGTATGTCGGCATATCAGAAGAGGCACCTTACGAAATTTGACTTTAAAAGAGGGTGCCCGGCGCCCCTGCAGCGACGAAACCTGTGACAAACGACATTTTGATTTTGTACCTGTCAGTGATCGAACCGGGGATCCTTAAATTCTTAATATTTATTCTAGGTGTAGAAGCACAGGCGAAGATATAATTTATAGCCCACCAGTACATTAGTCCTTTTTAATACAAATACCGCATAGATTTTTTGTTTCGTTTATATGTCAACTAGGGAGTCGAATTTTTTATTCCAACCTACTCCAAATATATACGGTGAATCCTAAATAAGTGTGAAAACATTTTTAGGGGTGGTATGGGAGGGGGGAATTTTACACTGCCCCATTTTCCTCACAGAATGTGCATTCGCCGTTGTTTCTTAGCTTCAATCTACTGAGGTGTTTGTTAAGGAGACAGTGTCCTGTTAAAAACCCCGTGAAAATCCGAAGTTTGTTCTGGTAGTACTTAGGTCGAGAAAAATCTTTGATGTAAGTTCTTAGAAATTTCTTTGAGTCTCACTGCTGGAGGATTCCCATTTCAAGTTACGGATACAATCTTCCAGGTCCTTGAGATCCGCTTTTAAGTAGGTTTCCACTTGGGAGGCAGAACGGTTCTGGTCCAGTTAGTGGCGTGTTCGTTCCTTTTCTAGATGTATCGTTTGCTTTTTCATTGCTTTCTATCCCTTGGTGTGTTGGCACCCAGAGTAGGAGGACTTTATTATCTTAAACTAATTTAAGTATTCAGCTTCTCCAGGTATCTGACCAACTTCGAATTTGCTTGAAATAGTTACTGAGTTGATCGCTTTTAATGCTGCATGTGAAAAAATATGTTTTTAATTATTAGTTAAAAAACATAATACATTGATAATATGGCACCCTAGACTGGAGATTAAATTTAAAAGAACGAAAGCTCAGAAAAAAATAGTGTTTCTCAATATTTAAACCATTTTTTTTTTATTTTCAAAGTAAAATAACTCGGTTATTTTGGACTTATTTCGAAAAATGCTAAAGAAAAAAGACGTTTCTTTATCTATAAGTTATAGTATAATATCGGGATTTACTAGCCCTTTTAAAATAGTTGCACTGTACTCGTCCTGTATATCTTACAAAAATCCTTTAAGAAACGTCACTGAAATTCGCCTTAATGATGTTGCGGAATTGTCTCGTCGTTTCGTTCTTAATTAAAACACAAGTCGACAGAGTAAATTTTGCGAAAACGTCAAAGATATAAAAGTGACATTAAAGGGCGAGAGGAGGGCCAAGTAAAAAGCTTTCAAGCCAACGGAATGAAGAAAATCTTTTAATGGATATGGAACGGACTCTTCAGACTGCGTATCGATTTCCACCCTACCCCGTTAAGGGCGTAAACGCTCTAGACGTTACTGTTTCTACCCACTGACCCCGCATCGTGATAGATTGACAAATAAATATGCAAAAATCCTTCTAATAGCTTTGCTGCGACAAACACTTAACAATTTCGCACGGTCTATAAACAAGCGGCCCAAAAACTAACCCCTAAAAGCATGAAAAAATTGAGTATCTTTAAATTTTTGCCCTTGGGTTTAAGAGTGACGTCCTTATGACACTGGGCTATTAATATTTCTGCTAAAAGGGCCCATATGATTAAAAATAACCCATCTCGTGAAAGAGTATAATTTGATCATATTTCTCGATTATGTAAGGATCGTTAATATGTTGTTTCGCATTTTTCATAGGCCTCTCTCAGGTAGACGGCTCTTTTCTAAGCGCCATACAGGCATACATGGTCTTTGGATACGGCTTTCAAATAAATTTAACTGTCTTGCTAATAACCTTTTCAAAAATACCACCTGAGAAGTGATTTGAAAACGGTCTTTTCACTTTTAACATAAGATTTGTGGATAATTTGCCATAGAACACACGAACGTTTATGTTCACATTTTTTGTTAAATTAATTGGTACAATTTGTACTTATTAAGATGCACGAACATTAGTAATATAACAATTTTAAATTGAAATTTGTGGTGGAAATTCTGACAGGCCTTTTAAAAAAAATTTAAGATGCCGTAACATTATAATTCACATTACAGATGCAGTAATTGTAAGTGGGCTATCCTAACGGGCATATTAAAATAAATAGATCCAAAAAGGGCATTTTAAACATTAATACATACTTATTATAAATACAGTGATAAAGGCATTTTAAAATATAATATTAATCCTAAAGGCATTTTAAAACATAAATAAATATGTTTAAGTTTTGAATAGAATTTAATAAAATTAATAGTGAAAGCTATGAGCGATGTTTAGTGAATAAAGACAGCGAAATATATTGAATGAAACCCGAATAATATAATATTTGCCTAGCTCACATCCCTCCGAATTTAATATTCACATAGTCATCTCAAATCAATAGAGCTATCGGAATAGAGAACAAAATCCAGGAAGAAGCTGAGAGGCAAGGCCCCGTTATCAAATGCGAAGTAATATTTTTCGTTTATTTTTTCCTCCTTTCATGAGGAGGGAGTCCCACCCTTTGTTAGAGATTAATAAGCAACCCTTTTTAACTATACATATACAATGCAAGTTTTTCATCATGCCTGTATTATTTATGTCTGGTTGACTGCTTTATCTTTCGGGCTGTGCTCTGCTTGCTTCCATTTGGCGAGCCTCATTTTTACTTGCATGTGTCACGCGAATACGCTGTTTTTTCCTCTCAGCCTATTTCTATTTATCTCAAATGCTAACGGTGATTTTTGCTTACATATTCTTAAGTAGACTGTACCAATATTTGAGACATGCATATCACCGTACTCCAGCTGAATGAATAAAAAAAGTATTCATTATAGTATGCATGGATTTTTATTATGGACAATTTACAAATTAAAAATAATAAAAAATATAACTGCAGATTTGTAGCCTTACAAAATTTATTATCCTCATATCCTAAAAAATAACGCCTTTAGCGACCAATGTCGGAAATAAAATGTTTTTACCTTTTAAGAAGTTCTATTCTTAAGAAGTTCATATAGTAGTTTGTTTTAAAATGCCCACAGGCATTTTTAAATAAAAATGTTGCAATGCCTATTGATTGGTATTAAATGCCTGTTAGGATAGCCTATTCAATTACTGTGTAGTAATATAAATATTTGAAATATTGTAAGGAATTTTTGGGTGTAAATATATTTAAAGTTAGTTGGCTATCAAAGATAGATTGTATAACTGTATATAAAGTAAAATACAAATTTCATTTTATGTGCAAGTCATAGGCACTTTGGGATTCTTTTAAAATTTAAAAAGTTATATTCTTAAAAAGTCGATGTTTTAGTTTGTTTTAAAATGCCCATAGGCATTTTAAAACAAATATTTTATTATGCCTATTGATTGGTGTTAAAATGCCTGTTAGGAAATCCAGTACAGACTTTTAGGTATAAATATATTTAAAGTTAGATATGTATTTACAGTTAGCTGATCATCAAAGCCCGATCATGCAACTGTATATGAAGTAAAATACGAATTTCACTCTAAGTGCAGGTCATAGACATTCTTGTGTTGAATTTTAATAGAGAAAATGTTAATCATTTTTCTTTAACATTTAGCTCGCGTTACTATCAGTCCGTGCAAGCCGAAATAATGGTTTTGTAAATAATTACGTTGCAAGTGCATATTGTTTAATACGACACATGTAAAATAGACACCGTGCGCATGGCTAGCCAAGCGTGACGTAGAATTTATATAGTATTTAGTAAGATCAAAGGGTCGCAAGGTGGTGTTCCAACAAAATTAAAATGCCGATAGCGTTACATAAACGATCGGCCTTTAGGTCTAATTAAAACCGTAGGGTTTCCGAAAAGATGCACCTTTTCTTCGACAAAATTCGCTTCAATTTGCCCTTTTTTACGTACAATACCTTGGCCTGTTTGTATTGTTAAAAATCTTTTGGAAAATATGGAATTATCGAGGTAAATGGGCAATTATAGCCACACAAAACAGGTTATTAGTAAATTATTTTTTTTTGTATTCTTATACAGATTAATTAAAATTGTTAGTTCTTTTAGTACGTTTAAAAATAGTAAGAGTATTTTTTTAAACTCCCGCGCAATATTATTATATTAATGACTTGTCTTGGCTTTTCCCTCCTTCAAAGGCCAGGTAATTTAGCCGAATTTTATGAACTAATTTTAAGTGGACAACGCAGCCATAACCTATAATTATAGGCGATTTCTATTTTATGGTACGTTCGCCGGACCTGTGGCATTCTCTGAGAGCTAGGATCATTTTTTACGGCGGCCTGTGACATTTCTTTAATTACAGGAATTTTTGACGAGTTTTTTTCGTCCGTTCATTCTTGTCTTGATAATTTAAATCCGTTCTCAAATGGTATAATTTGCTCCAGTCAGAAAGACAGAAAGGTTTCGTAAACGCTAATTATTATAGATTGTGGAACAACTTAATGACAAATTATTAATAACGTTAGATTTATAATCTGTCCATATATTCATAAATTTAAATAAGCGGAATATTACATAGTTATTAGCGATTTTTGAAAAAAATTGATTTACTTAATCAGGTGTTGTGGATACCGTGGCAAAATTACATCCGAGAACACATTACCATATTTTTTAAACCATTGTACTGTGTATTGTGTCCTTAGAAATATTTATTGCGACATATAGACACTTTGAAAGCAAGGAATTTATACGAAACGATTTTTTAACATTTCAAAATTACATTTAACCGTTAGCAAATTAAATTATTGAAAATTATAATAAAATGGCACATAAACATTGATAATATACATACATAGTGGCTTAGTTTTAAATGGACACATTTAAAAAATAGAATGAATAGCTTGAAATCTATTTTCACAATTTTGTTTGGCACACCCTGTAATTGTTACAATGGTTATAAAAAATTGAAAATAAATTCTGTAAAAACGTAGTTAAAGTAAAAGTTTCCGTGTGAAAGAAATGTCAACACACACTGATCTGCGTGGATTGCGCAAAGGCAAATAAATTTGGCGTACATAACAAGAGACAACAGAAAGTGTTGTAGGCCTTTCTCTATTGCACGAACCGAGAAGAAGAAAGAAAACAAAGCGACAGTTGAAAATTCGTTAATGAAGTTTTGAATGCTAATGGTATGCGATGAGAGGCAGTAGAGGCTGGCAGCGCGAAGTTTGGTGAGAAATATATTCCAAGATTAAGATTGTCACAGTTAGTGGCCAAATCTACATACAATGCAGTGACATGTCGTAATGGGAAAAGTTGGCTTGTTCCGGACACCGATCCCCATGCTTCTTGAACACAATTTTCTATTAATCACTGTTACATCCCGTTAATTAAAAAGGCTCTGCATATCTAGCACCGATCTCAACAGATATACGCCGTATTTTTACTCTTCTTTTTTATTTAATTGACAAACCCATTTCACAACTTCCTCCTTTTCACGTATATGTCTCTTGGTTTTTACGTAAAAAAGTCTCACTTTATTATTTGGTATTTCGAATCCATTTTCATTGGAAATTTGAATTTAAAATCTTTTGAAGAAGAATTTGTACGATAATCTAATCACTTTTACTGACCTTATTTGACAGATGTACATCCCCAAATTTCGTATATTAAAAGAAACTTACATGTATTTTAAGAAACCTATATCAAACTTACTTCCAAACCCGACGGTATTTTGAGAGCAAATAATGATGAAAGTGATGAAGCAGCAAAATTTGAAAAAAATAATCAATTTTACTGACCTTATCTGGGAAGTGTTGATCTCTAAATTTGGCATATTAAAAGTAAGTTACAAGTATTTTAAGAAACTTATCTTAAACATACTTCCAAGCCCGTATGATGGTATTTATGAGATCAAATAATGATGCAAGAGGTGATCAAATGAATTTGAAAAATCTAATCAATTTTACTGACTTTATCTGGGAAGTGTTGATCTCAAAATTTGGCATATTAAAAGTGAGTTACAAGTATTTTAAGAAACTTATCTTAAACTGACTTTCAAGCCCGTATGAGTGTATTTATGAGAGCGAATAGTGATGCAGGAGGGTGATCAAGTGAATTTGAAAAACCTAACCGATTTTACTGACCTTATCTAAGAAGTGCTGATCTCTAAATTTGGCATATTAAAAGTAAGTTACAAGTATTTTAAGAGACTTATCTTAAACTGACTTTCAAGCCCGTATGCGTGTATTTATGAGAGCGAATAGTGATGCAGGAGGGTGATCAAGTGAATTTGAAAAATCTAATCAATTTTACTGACTTTATCTGAAAACTGTTGATCTCTAAATTTGGCATATTAAAAGTAAGTTACAAGTATTTTAAGAGACTTATCTTAAACTGACTTTCAAGCCCGTATGCGTGTATTTATGAGAGCGAATAGTGATGCAGGAGGGTGATCAAGTGAATTTGAAAAATCTAATCAATTTTACTGACTTTATCTGAAAACTGTTGATCTCTAAATTTGGAATATTAAAAGTAAGTTACAAGTATTTTAAGAGACTTATCTTAAACTGACTTTCAAGCCCGTATGCGTGTATTTATGAGAACGAATAGTGATGCAGGAGGGTGATCAAGTGAATTTGAAAAATCTAATCAATTTTACTGACTTTATCTGAAAACTGTTGATCTCTAAATTTGGCATATTAAAAGTAAGTTACAAGTATTTTAAGAGACTTATCTTAAACTGACTTTCAAGCCCGTATGCGTGTATTTATGAGAGCGAATAGTGATGCAGGAGGGTGATCAAGTGAATTTGAAAAATCTAATCAATTTTACTGACTTTATCTGAAAACTGTTGATCTCTAAATTTGGCATATTAAAAGTAAGTTACAAGTATTTTAAGAAACTTATCTTAAAGTTACTTTTAAGCCCGTATGAGTGTATTTATGAGAGCGAATTGTGATGCAAGAGGTGATCAAGTGAATTTGAAAAATTTGGTCAGTTTTACCTGACCTTCTCTGAAAAGTGTGCATCCCTAAATTTGGTATCTTAAAAGTCAGTTATATGGATATTAATAAACATGTTTCAAATTTTCTTCCAAATCCATGGAAGGGGTGATTTCTCTTATTTCATTGATGATATACCTAGATTTCTCAGTAATGAATCCTCCACAAAGATATATACAATACTAACAACTCGCCGAAATATTTTACCTTGCTTTAAGACATATTGTACAGATAACCAGGCTGTTATTTCCGAAGGATATCGTCAAAATAGGGCTCGAAAAACTAGAGGGGCAACGCGGCATCGAAAATAGCGAAGAAAAAATGATGTAATTTTCATATTTTATGGTCTGGGCGGAGGAATACGATAATTTAAAAAAGGTCGTCCTTTGTAGAAACCTGTCCCCGTGCGTACAGCAGATGAAAATAGATTAGAGAGCCCCGGCGAGCATTAATACTGCGCCCAATATTTGGTCGTGTCGTATCGGCCGCCCTATCTACGCAGTTTTGAAACAATACAGAACATTATGAAAGATAATTGCGGGTTGTCAAGGTGTCGATTTGTAGTCCCCGCCGATGCTATCAAAAATAAATATTAGGCGTTGAAACGAGGGAATTGTTTCTCGCCGTTGTTTAAGGCCTTCTTTATCCGCAACCGCAACAAATGACTGATCGTGATAAATTTGATTGAGAGAGCCAAGTTCCGATTGCATGACCGAGGAAACAGGGAAACTCTGCATTTGCCATTGTTTCAGACAATCTCCACATGCACAACTCAGGAAACTGAGTCCCCAATTTGGTGTCGTACACGTCGACTATATATAAAACGTAATAGCCCTGGGCTAAATTATCGCCTTTTATTTAGACAATTTATTCATCACAAAGCACATTAACAAAAATAAATATTAAACAGTCCTCTAGCTTTAAAATCCTACTAAAATACAATTCTTTCACTTCTTCATTTTCATTCTTTCACTTGAAAATAAAAAAAAATGATTTTTCGCCTAAACATTGAGTGGCGAAATAAACTGCATTATTTTTTTGAGAGTTTTATAAGGAACACAAAAATGGTAAAAGAAATAGGGGTTGCCATTTAAAATTTTAGGGGTAGGTGACCTGATCAAAGGCCAAAGGGTTGAAAGTAACACGACAACAAATACCTCAAAAATTGTAAAAAATGTAAATTGACGTATTTCGGCAAATTTTCATACTATCATCGGTAGAGGTAATATTAAATACTGTTCGTTTTCAAATTGTCACCCTGTATGTGACATCGTAACGATTAAAATATTCAACAAAGTTAAGTTATTTTTACGGTTAAATTTCCTGGACATTTTTGTCCGGATTTACCCGGACAAAATCAGGGCAAGTCCTGGTAAATCCGAACGTATAGAAACCCTAACTATGCAGGGCGTCCCAGAAATAAGTGCAAGTATTTTAAGGGGTGGTAGAACTCTATAAAAGAAACATATTTTCTCTTTATCGTCCAAAAGTCCAAAACAACGGAGTTATTTTACTTTGAAAATTTCCAAAAAAAAAATATTTTTTGCCCAAATTTTGAGAACCACTTTTATGTATGGATCTTATATATGGATTATATATATGGATCTTTCCTGGATATTCTTTCTTGTAAATTTAATCTACTACCTATGTTGCCATATTATCAAGAATTTTTTTTTAAATAAAAACTAAAAAAATTTTCAAGCATTTTTTTTCGCGAAAAAAACCTCATAGGCGTGTTTCTGGGGTTGAACTATACTACCAGTTAAAATATTTGCACTTATTTCTGGGACACCCTGTATCGATAAAGTATAGTAAAAATATTATATGTTTGAACCTCTGGCATTTCAACATAAAACTACACAAATCTGCCTCAACTAATATGTTTTTATCAAATTTAAAAATTGCTTATTCGTTTGTAAATTCGTCTAAGGTCATATTTTAAAATATTTGCAAACTGGAATTAAATTTCTTCGAATATTAGAGGTAGTATATATAATAGATAAACTTAGAAATTGTAAGGTATTTTAACAAACCACTTAAGAGATTTTCCATGCACCACTGCAACACATACATACTTTTGAGCTAATAGCGTGACTACGAACTGTCAATTAACAAATACATACGTATTAATTCGCAAAGCTGTAAGAAAATACCATGAAAATTATTCTGCCCCTTTCTTAAAACGTATGCTTATGTTATTTTATTACACTCAAATTTCTTTTATGTTCATGGGGAAGTAATTTTTGCATTTTGTTGATACCTTTTTTCAAAGTGCATGTTGTAAAAGTGTTAAGGTATATATTTCTGTTAAAATATACATAAAAATCATATGTTGCGGTCGGGGATGCTATTGTACTTGAAAAATATAGTACTTGAACGGCTACCCTAAAGCGAACAAGGCTAAGATTCGCTTACTGTCTGCTGCCGAGACCAGGAAGTCTTTACCGAGAGATATTTAAACATCATAATTTGCGATGCTTTTACCACCAACAGCAAGCCTAAATAGAAAGCATTTTCGCGGAACATTATTTAAATAAGATCCCTGGTATGTAAGTTTTATATGTATTGTTTAGTAAATAACACATTCCAAGAGAATTCGATTTAAAAGAAATGAACTGAAAAAGAAAATATTATCATATAAAGGTAATTTTCGATTTACTTTTGGATAACACTGTATATATCAAATTAAAAAAAATAGCGTGTACTGAAAAGTATGGGAACTGAATCAGAGGAACATGAACAATAATTGTCGATACGTCTGAGCTCCACCCACTAAATTTTACCCTTTTGATTAGCGAAAGAAATGAACTTAAGTCCACTCAACCTTCTCTCTCTATATATATCCATGTACATGCTCCAAATAAAGGGTGTATATCTATTATGCAGGACCCTATTCCATGGGAACAGTCATATGACAGATGTTGTACCCTACTTGACACAAATACATCCTTGGTTTCGGCCATATCTGAACGAGCATACACCCTTATAAGCCCGATCTCCTGTCCAAACAAAATATTAAGGACATGCCACTTCATTGCGCCATTTTGAATCTGCCGTCTCTCTAAATCTCCCTCTGTTATTCATAATTAAAAATCGAGTTCGTTATTTCTTGTTAATTATCAAAAGTATTTTTAATATAGTATTCGCCATGAGCAGGCAGAAGCTTTTAATATCACACTATAATTCTTTAAGAGTAAATTATTTTAATCTAAATTATTATGCCTAATTTTTGTCAATCTGATTATTAGTCAGTTATCATCACAATTTTTCTACATTTTTAATTTGTGGAAAAATATATATTTTTTAGAAAACCAAAGAATTTAAGCTTTTAAATGTTCATATGTTCTAAAAGTACATACAATTTTCTAGAAATCCTGAAATAAATGGGTTTAACATAGTAAACATAGTCATAATTTTGGGACTATGTTTAGTATGTTTCTAAGGCCATTGAAAATGTGTATAAAATAGCCAAAATGGGCATTATTTCGACTTTTTTTCACACTTACATACGGGGTCCGGCAAAAGATCATCGGGCATCTGTAGCTCCTGGAATAAAAAACTTGAGAATTTTGTTTAAGTACAAACCTAACGTATGTACCAGGATGTATTTCAGGAAACTATTTTAACGTCTATAGGGTGGCTATTTTTTTTAAATGTAACACCCTGTATATTATTGCAATTTTGGCTTTCTTTTAGATCACTTTACATAATCCTAAGCTATGAGTAAATATATTTTGATAGTTTCAGAGATATTAATAAATATATAAAAAATATATATTTTTCAGCCTTTCTTAATAAAATTATTAAAAATATAAGAACTGTTCTCAAATCAAAATTATATTAGGCATTTACTTTAGATGGTCTGTAGTTAGTTTGCTATAAATATGGTAATCGTAAATCATACAAGATGTTCAAAATTCTACGCCAAACTTTCTGAAATATAAAATAATTTTTCTTTGTTATTTTTAAATGGAACACCCTGTATATTTTTTTTATTAGATGGAGAGTTAAAAAATGAACATTTTTTGGTATTTAAAATATTTCAAAATTTTTAATGGTTTCGCAGGTACATGCAGTATTATTTCATATGGCAATAATGCAATAATATACGGAGTGTTCCATTAAAAAAAATCATCCCGATCCACTCACTTTTTTTTGAACCACCCAATAGAAGTTAAAATATTTTCCTGAAATACATCGTAGTACATACTTTAGGTTTGTACTTAAACAAATTTCCCAAGTTTTTTTTCTAGGAGCTACACATGCTCGACGCACTTTTAGAGATTAAAAGGCGTAGAATAAGAAAATATACATATACAAATCCTGAAATTTTCATATTTTTATCGCAATGCTGACTCTTTCTCGCTTTTTCTAAGCCCCTTGAAAATCGATAAAAAAATATGTAAATTTCAGTGATATTTTTATCATAATAATTCTTACAGAAAAAAATACTCAGATATTAAAATGTTCTTCTAAAAAATATCTCTTCTAAATACTACTCATGTGTAACCATCATATAACCGAAGTTTTTAAGATAAAGTACGTATATATTTAATGTTGTGGAAATGTATAATGATGATACGGATTATATTTATACAAAATATACCAAAAAAATCTTTTAAAAATCTGGGAAATATGTGATGCGTTTAAAATGATTTGAACTGACGGTCTTTGTTTGTTGAGTAACTCGATACAATATTAGCAGCGTGTCATACGGTCCGCTAGACAGTAAAGTATTCATAATTCTTTGTTCCAGGATTAACCATAAGGGCTATTGATACAGATTACTAGACCCTTGTCCGTACGGGGATGGAACCGAATATCGTCGACAATCGAATGGCATATTTTCAATATATCTCCGAACAAAAAAATATTAAATTCATCTTTTATACTGTCAGTCATTGTTAAACTTGCCAAAATGGTTTTGAAGGACATCTTGTTTGTGTCGGCGAAGCCCAGTAGCCTAGTTCGGAAATCCCAAACCAAATATTTGTCTTTTAACATCCCTTCAAGGTAGGATAATAGGGCACGACGCATTCAGACATCGTCCTCTCCCTCTATTGGTCGCTATTGTCACGTAGGCCGGGGAGCCAATGGCAGGCTGGCTGCTTTCAATTGTTCATTAGGTTTTGTCATTGTTGTCACGCAAATGTCACTCGTAATGGCTGTTCTATTAAAGAACGGGCAGGAGGCATACATAATGCACGGTAAAAATGTCTGCTTCCTTTTTTGACGTTGAACTTTTGGATGTTTCGAGTATTTTTAGAGATAGGATATCATAAAGAAATATACGTTTTATTATTTATTATTGATTGTTTTCCTCTTTATTTATTTAAATATATGTCTAACCTTTTTTTAAGGAACGAATTTCATAAAAACTGGAGAAAAAAACATAAAATCTTCACTAATTCCTCCAAATATTGATATACCGGGTGCGTCTCAAAAGTGGCTCATGTCTGTAACTTTCTTATTTTTCGGGATAAAAAAACAGATTTGGTATTTGATATGACATTAGTATATGACATAAATTAGGATTGATTGACGTATTCAATTGTTTTCGGTCACTTTCTGTTTCACCGGAAATTACTACAACTTTTGATTTTTAAATGGCATCCTCGGTATTTTTTATACTTTTTACAATTATAATTTGACTGTAAATACTAAGTGTGTTGTATCAAATTATTAGTAAAAAAATGCTTTTTCCAAATATGCTTATGAGCCATCCTCGTTCCATTTAAAAAAAATGAGATATGATTAAAAATACGATATGGGCATCTTTTAACCGAAAAGACACTATAAAAACATTAAAAATTAGTGTTTTTAACATAGCCATGGCACTCTAGATTGAAATTTGAAATACGATTTTTTATTAAGCGAGAATGTCAAAAGTTGATATATGATATGCCGTTCTATTCAGAATGTCATTTTCTATCGAATAAAATAAAAAATACCGAGGGTGCCATTTAAAAATCAAAAGTTGTAGTTATTTCCGATGAAACAGGAAGTGACCCAAAACAATTGAATTAGTCAATCAATCCTAATTTATGTCATATACTAACATACCAAATCTCGTTTTTTTTTATCAGAAAAAATAAAAGAAGTTATAGGGGTGAGCCACTTTTGAAAGGCACCCGGTATGTAGATACTAATATAAAACTGGTCTAAGATAAAATACAATACAACAATAAAAACTAGAAACTACAAAAAATCTCATATATCTTGAAAAATATAAAGCATGTCGTATCAGGGCTGATACTATAACAAAATAATATAGATGTTACATGAATTTTTTTAGTACATGCGTGAAACAACCTGTATAATAAAAAAATATATTTACAATCTGTACCTAGGTTTCCTTAAATTAAAAAACTCACGAAAACCTGATATGCATCGGGACAAAGTCAATTACTTGAAATAATTTATCATCCAAGCACTTTCATAAAGCGGAGCTCCTAGTAACTTTTATTTCCGGTTAAGTAAATTCAAATAAACTGTAATATTCATTAAAAAGCAACAATTACTTTTATTCCACTCGAGATATTTTATTTTTAATTTTGCGCCAATTAAACATTCCGCGATTAAAAAAATTAATGGCTTATGTCAACGAATGGCTCCTTGCCTGTAGCTCCGTGCGTGGACATAATGCTAGACTTTCCATATACGTTTTCTTTTCTCATAAGCCTTTTAAAAATGTACATGAATTTGTGTGTAAATTAGTCAATTACTTTTGTCTTTAAGTTGACTAATTTTCATATTTGATTCGCTTTGTGGCTAGCTTAACGACAGTGGCTCTATCTATGTGAAAAATCTTCGTATTAAATTAAAGGAAACGCAAGGCTTCTGATACTTAATGGTCTCTCGTCTTCCTTTAACTGTTGTTTCCCTGTATAAGATATCTTCGTCGCTCTTGCCGATATAATTCTGATTTAAATTAAGTAACGGATGCCGGCTTTAATTATTGCAAGTACAAAGCAGGACATTCGCAGACCATAACTAATATATTCCCTATAAAATCTCTAATATTAATGGTTGAGGTCACGACGGAACGGTTTTCATGAATTCCATTTTAAAACGAAACATTCGAAAAATTACTTAATCACGGCTCGTCCGTCATCAGTGACATTTCCAATTAAAAATAATTAATTTTATATTACGAAATGAAGTCCTAAAATAATGGAAACTCTATATAGTTATATGCTAATAATTTATACTCTTATGCACCTCTAATTGCATTAGTTGTTTCATTGATTCAAACATTATAGCAAAAACATTTTAATAGAGATATTTTAATTTATTTTAAATGGAAGGATAATACAGAGTGTTCTATTAAAATTTATACCAGTCTAAAACTATATAAATAAGATTTCTCATAGCCGAACACCTTATAAGTAATTTTGTATTTCATGACTGCCCAAATCACAGATTTCAAATTAAGATTGGGGCCCTTTTGTAATTAATATTTCTTATAATAAGTTAACGACAGTATCTAGATGGCGTATGTCATTTATTAATGTTTAACGAAATTAATTTCGAAGCCAGAAGGATAATAAATATTATGTCCTGTTGTTTCCTGTACATATGGCGTTCAAAAGCGATCTACCTGACCCCTAAAGATCGCCTTTATGTATACATAAAGCGATTAAATAAGGCACTTTGTTTTAAATTGACTGGATAAAAAAGAAGGAGAGTGGAAATTAAGAGACCTGACACATGCTATGCACGCCGAGCACGATCCTGTCTATTTAAAACTGTCAAAAACTGTTTCGAAAGGCTCTTGCTCTTATCAAATTTAATATCGTAATTTATGGCTAAAAATAAAAATACTACGTCATATAAATATTGATCCTTTTGACCTTTTACAAAATTTTGCAATATTTTTACCTAGCCATGTAAATTATGATATTTGATTTTTTTATTATTGTTTGATTTTATAATTTATATTTGTGTTATTTTGTAACCTTAGATTTTCTTAAATTTCATATCGACTGTGATTTACTAATGAAAAAGCCTAGAATAAAAAAAATATAAGCCATTATGGTTTTACGAGACCAGTATTGGATGCTGAGGACGTTTTAATCATCATCAAAAATAACTTAATAAAAGGGGTCAAAAAATTAATTTTCTCACAAAACGCAAAGATGTCTGGGCCTTTTGAGGTGTATATACCACTGTAAATGTTCGAAATGCGGTAAAACCTAAGGATAAGCGCGCTAAACCTAGGATTCGAAAGCTCGAAAACTTTTTTATTTTGCTTCCATTTCGGACTTTTACCGGACCCAAACAGTAAATCTTAGGATTTACCACATCGCATTGGTAAAAATACGTATATATTATATATTATTTTTCTTATAGCACAATATTATACAACAATATCGACAAATTAAGGATGTCGATATACAAAGACATCTCTGTTTTTGTTTACTTAAGCATTGAAATTTTAACGAGTATCGATTTTATTAAATATAAAATATCGTTATTGATATATATCGATTTTTGTAACGTATCAGTCTGATATTTGTTACTGTAAATGTCCGAAATGCGGTAAAACCTACGATAAGCGCGCTAAACCTAGGATTTACCAAAAGCATTAACTAATTAGGTTAGCCTGGTTATTTGGAGGGTATTAATGCATTGTTTAGCCTGGTTATTTGGAGGGTGTTAATGCATTGGTTAGCCTGGTTATTTGGGGGGTGTTAATGCATTGGTTAGGTGGTTATTTAGAAGGTGTTAATGCATTGGTTAGCCTGGTTATTTGGAGGGTGTTAATGCATTGGTTAGCCTGGTTATATGGGGGGTGTTAATGCATTGGTTAGGTGGTTATTTGGTGGGGTTGGTTGGTTTTTACTAGCACTTGCTTATTCGTACTTTTACCAATGCGGTGTGGTAAATCCTAAGGTTTACTGTTTGGGTCCGGTAAAAGTCCGAAATGGAAGCAAAATAAATAGTTTTCGGGCTTTTACCACATGCTTTTGGTAAATCCTAGGTTTAGCGCATTTCGGACATTTACAGTAACATTAATATTCTGAATTTACATAAAATTTCCTACAAATGCTGTAATTTTCATAATTTTATGACTACTTTTACTATATTTCCAATGCCTTTGAAAACATGTAAAAAATAGCATAAAATGGGCATTTTTCGACTTTTTTCCATACGATTTTGGTCAAGACACCAAATTTGATAGCATTGCTCAAATTCACTAATTAAAAGGCCTAGAATAAGAAAATATAGTTATTTTGACTGGTACGAGTAAGGTTTGGTTGTAGTTAAAAAAGAGAAAAAAGGGTTGAAAAAATTGATTTCTTACAAAAACAAAACGGTTAAACCTATATATTTTTACATAATCTAAATATACCATAAACTTCTACAAACACTGGAAAAAAACTATTAATAGCAGTGTAAAAAATACTACTAATTTGGTTTAAAGTTACTTATTATATTAATAAAAAATAGAGAGCTAGGTATATTATTCTTGGAATTTGAAACAATTAACAGATAAGGCTACCAAATGGCTAATTTAGCGGTATTACAGGTAACAGCAACCCTTATTCAAGATAAATGATTTTTTGTTGCAAGCCTATTTAAAAGGTCTCTTAGACAAAGGTTATTACAAAGTGTTTTTCTTATCTTATTCATCGGGTTTTCACACCCAGCGTTTGATGGATGAGTGGAACCATATCTGATGGACGCCGGTCACGACATTTAAGTTCCATGGTACTGCAGATGTAGGATATACGTACAATCATATGGTAGACATTCTGTTCCAATATGGATTTCTGATACTGACCGCATACTCATTTTACGGTCATTGGGCCCAAAATTATAACCGCTTTCAGTTGCTCTTTCTCTACAGGGCCGGTTTCAATACATTTTACAACCAAACTTTAATAAAAGCCATTTAAAAAGTAAATTTACCAATCAAATATTACATGATATAAATACAGCAAAATGTATCCCCTGTAATGACAAATAATTAAAAAAAATCTGGATGTATGGAACATGAAGTAACATTGACAGCATAAAGAAAACACGTGTGATACGCAAAACGATATACTAAATATTCTAGGAAATTGACAAGCTAGCACGCATACAGGCATGTCTCCTGTCTGGAGGATTTAAATTGATGTTTGAATACTTATTATGACAGCAAGGAAAGCGTTCGGCAAAAATAACACTTTGTCACTATATATCCTGTTTTCTTTTTGTCTGGCTTGAAGTGTATTACACTGATGTACTCTGTACGAAAGACATTTTAAAAACAGTTATACATAATAAACTTACTTGTTTTCCTCTTAGTATTAATAATATAACAACCTTCTCTAAAATATCCAGTCATGTAAATAAATTATAGTTTTTGCCAAATATCAATTCACCTACAAAGATCTCGACTCAAGGTAAATATTCAATAAATAATTATAATAACATAAAGTGGAAGTCGGTCCAAAGAAGATTATTTTTGTTTAGCGTAGTTACCTATTTAAGGTTAAATTAGATATAAATTGGTATCTGTGATAATAACATGTGCGCGTTTTTTTGCCATCAACAGTAATTTCTTGTTCCATTAAGTGACACTGGTTACGCCATTTGAGATCGAAAGCATTCATGGTCGTATGTAATTGGTAAATTGGCGATTGAGCAGCGAATTTGGATCATTTCTAATATTTCGTGAAAATGACTCAAGGTTTTCGTAGTTTCAAGATTTTCTGCCATTATATACGGTAGAATTATCCACATCAGATTAGCGGGATTTAATAACGAATAATGTCGCGTTGTTAAAAGTATAAACAATAATAAACAAAATATATTAAAAACAATTTAGTAGTTTATAGTTTTAATACCAGAAGCACTACTGTTTCCAGGATTCTGGTCAAGTTACCGATTTTGATGAAACTGCTGTAATTATCTAACTGGAAGGCATAGAATAAGAAAATATCCTTATTATCCTTAATATTAATATCCTTATAGTCCTTTTCGGTGGTTATGTACGTACAGTAAGCAATATTTCAACCAAACGAAGAACCTGGAAGATTCCATCAGTAACCTGAAATGGGAATCCTCCAACGGTCTAGGACACTCGAAGAAGTTTCCGACTAAGAAAAATCAAAGATTTTCATCGATTTAAGTAAGAACAATCTTCGGATTGTCACGGAGTTTTTAATAGAGCATTGTCTCCTCAATGAACACCTCAGTATATAGAAGCTTAGAAACAATGGCGAATGCAGATTCTGTAGGGAAACACTAGAAGATCTCATCACTGAGTGCGCCAAGACACATCCATTACATCCATTCGTGCCATAAACTTTGGTACGACTGATATTGATATCGGAGATGGAGAACTAACCTCTATAAAACCTGTATGATGAGTTATAACTGAAGAAGGCGGACACAGTAGCTCTATAAGGTCGTGGTATAAACCTTACCTAACCTCTCTCCCATACATTTTACATTCTAGTAATTTATATAAAAAATTGACATATTATAGTCATTAGCTAAATTATTAATATTTATTAAGAAATTACACAACAATTAATAATACGTAATCTGATAATTTAAAGTAATTATTTGCGACATAAAATTTTATATGGGGCGTTTATTTGGCTGAGAATATTAAGGGGTCCATATTATGTTGTAGAAAAAAAAACACGTAGGGTAGGCAGCATCCAAAATGGCAACCGTAATGGCAGATTTGTTGGAAACTGGCCATTGTATATAGGGATTATGATCTTCCGACCGAAATAATTAGCCGAACGAGTTCATATTAACCCTTACAGCGAAGGGTAGCGAGTTATGTCAATAACGGCGCGGATATTTCGAATTAAGGCAGATTGCGGCCCTTATCGTTCCCCAGTTTGCATTATCCTAGCCGAATATGTCAATTCGTGATGAGTTTACGTCAATATTGCTTTATAAATATTGACCCTCAAGTCCTTGCCGCTAATTATACCCTTTACGAGCTCAAATATTAAAATTTTTGCCCTTGAATATCTTTTACCGCATTCATGAACCTTTATTTCATTTTGTGCATGATTACAACTAACATTTCTTTAGACCTCAACAAATTTATACATACCATGTTAACTTTCTACTAGTTACATTATACATATAACAAATTATATTAATAAAACATTAACTTAACCAATGTTTAATTTTTGGCTATCTTAATTAGAGTTAAGATAACCAAAGTAGAGAGACAAATAGGAACAATTTATCTAAAACATTAACTTAACATATAGTATTTCTTAACTTAACCTTTATTAAGTCATTCGCGGTTAAGTTCTTTTTACATTAAGTTAAGCGTTTTAATACTGTGAAGATTAATTTGATGTAAAATATTTGTAACTTCCAAGATTCTAATGGTCACTTAACAAAGAGTTAATCTAACTGAGTTAAGCTAAGAATTCATTTAACGTGTGCAGAGTTAACAAAAGTTACTTTAACCGAAACATTCACTTAATATCTATTAAGTCACAACGAGTTAAGTTTTTAAAATTGTAAATAGGTATCAGTTTGTAATAAAATACTTTTTAATACAGCTGGAATTAAGTTTTAATCGGGATTAAGTAAGGATTAACTTAATTTTTAGTCTGTTTATGTATATATCCTTCGTTAGTTAACTTTCCACTATAGTTCCTTTAATTGTTAGTTTAATAGAAAAATGACACTAATTTAATCATGTACTTTTTAAATAAAAATCATAAACACACTGTTGAAGATTGGATTGCATCTGTAAAGCAACTAAGTTCTAAAACAGTTAGTTTTACTCATTTCATAAAACGATGTTTGACTGAAACTAACATGAAAATATAGCTTACCGAGAACTAAACATATTTCTTACATTGTATTCAAGTTAGAAATATAGGAGAAGCATTTCCAAAACATCACAGGCATGTAAATTAATGAATTTTGTTTATAAAATCACATTAGTAGTATATAATATTATGAATTTTTAAGTCAACGACTGAAAATAGTAATTTTTAATGTTAGAGTTTTTAAAAACTAAGTGAAAAAAGAAAAAAAATGATTTGTTAAAAGATAGACAAGGTTCCCCTGATATATTTGACGGTAGGTGTGCTAAATTGGGCCACTTAGTTCGCCTCCAAGCTATATGTGTGTGTATCCTGCATATGAAAATTAAAATAAACACAGGATATTGCTAGTAATCCTCGTGCAAAATTGAAAACAGCCTATAGGTAGCAAATACTGACATTTTACATTGAATACAGATGACTTCCCTGTCAATCACTAACCGGATGATGTTCGCCGTTGGATCGCCAGTGACAGATTTGTGCCAAAGGCTGTTTACATAAAAATTAATTTACCGGCATTTCACGTAAAAACAAGAACGTATCTGGTTAAACAATGCGGTTTAAATTTGCCTCTCCTATACTAAAACACGGCGATGAATATATACACACCACAAATATTTAACAAACCTTAATTAACAGTTAAGTAATGTATTAATTCAAATTGCAATTTTATAACTCTACTAATATTTTACTGTCGAGTCACTATACAAAATAAAAACTTCGTAGTATACGTTGGTAAGGAAGTAAAAGTTAATAATAAGTGTCACAGTAAAAACTGCAGTGTTCATCAACCATGTATAAGTAATCCTGATGTCTCTATTAATCAGAATTGAGACTTGATTGATATTTATTTTATCTTGGTAACAACCAAGCAATAACCAAACCAAACCAAACCAAACCAAGCCACAATATTGTTTTTTCGATCGTTTCAAAGCGTGGATAATCAAGAGTTATACAGAACTAATAACTACAATACTAATACTTATTAATGCTAAGAAAAAATCGAAATATTAGATCAATAAGTAGGCGATTAATGTTATTAAAAAATGTAACCTTTTGATCAAAACTAGTCCACATACTGTATCAGGTGTAAAAGATAAGATCCATTCTATATAATAATTTCAATGTGCATTAACAGTATATACAAGTGTAAACTATTAAGAAAACTAGTTATTATGTATAATTGTTTGGTGTACCGAATTCAGCCAGTCCAATTCTAGATTTCGATATCAAAAGCTTTCAAGAAAAAAATACTATTTCATCAATGATACAAGGCTACTTTTTCTGGTCTTTGTCTATCGCTGTTGCCAACGAAAAAAAGCTTTTAGTTTGTCTTCTGCGACTTTTGTTAAAACTAATTGCAGTCTGATGGGCCAGCGACGTAACATGACAGTCATGACAGAGTCAATACTGGCGGCTTATTGGAAGCCGTGAAAAACACAGGCCAAGCTATTGGGAGTGATGATACGTCATATTTCGAATAGACTGGAATAGTTGCGTCATTCCATTTATTGACCGTTTTACACAATGGAATAAATTGGAAGTTAAAATTGATCACAGTTCTATAAACTGGGGCTTTGTCTAAATTCTTAATGGAGACGGCGTTAGACGGACTTGAGAACAAAATTCGTTACGGGCGTCATCGATGCTAGTTCAGTAAAATCTTAATTTAATTTTACAAGATTTGCTGAATGTAGGTCATTATATAAAATACAATTTAATAAGTGATTATTTAGCAAAGGAGCTAAGTTAAACTAAACCTAACCAAAGGATTAACTTAGCCCTTTTTGACGTAATAAATGGTTAAATTGACCCTGGTTAAGTTATCCCTAGAGTCAAAACTTTTGCGACTTTGAATTTTAGGTTTCATGAATTAGGTTTAATTAAGCTGGAGTTAACAAAAGGATTAATTTAACCAAATAAATAAATTAACATATATTTTTCTTAACTTGTAGTAAGTCACATTCGGTTAAGTTAGTCCTAGATAATATTAAGTTTTTTTTAAGATTATGAATATTAGTTTCATATAAAATACCTTTTAACATCTAAGATTTTAATAGTCATTTACCAAATGGTTAATTTAACTGGAATTAAGTTAACCAAAAAATTAACTTAACGCCTGTTGAGATAACTTTTAACCAAAATATTAACTAATAGCCTCTCATAAACAATTAAGTCTCCCCTGCATAAGTTAATGCCCTAGATATAGCTAGTTAATGCCCTAGCCATAGATAAGTATAGTTTGTTAAGATTGTGAATATTAATTTTATAAAAAATGATTTATAAAAAATTTTTACCTTCAAAGAATCTAATAGTCATTTAACAATGGGTTAATTTAACTGGAGTTAAGTTAACCAAAGAATTCTGGGCCCACCTAGATTGGGCATGAGTCTAGCTAGCGCAGCTGCTGTTCTTTCTGCTTTTTCAATTGTCTTATTGATATGTACAGTAAACGTTAATTTAGAACCAAGCCATACAACAAGATATTTAACAGCATTTTGGGTTTCAATTTGTGTGCCTAATAAATTAAAATGGATTACGTCCATTTTTCTCTTTTTGGTTAATAATACTGCCTCAGTTTTATGGGGTGCCAGTTTTAAATGATTACTTTCCATCCAATTGGTAACTTTTTGAAGGGCAGCGTCTGCTAAATTCCTTAAAGTGGGCTCGTTTTTTGCCACAACAACCAATGCAACGTCATCTGCAAAACCTACTAGACTAGTTTCCCCAGGCATTTTGAGTTCTAATAAATCATCATACAATATATTCCATAAGGTAGATCCCAGTACTGAACCCTGCGGAACCCCGCTTCTTATTTCTATTACCTTAACTGCGTCTGCCGTTTCTAATATTATGAATCTTTCAGAAATATATGATGCCAAGATTTCTTGCAGGGGTTTAGAGAAGTTTCTTTTCCTTAGCGCGTTTAGGATAAGTTGCAATGACACGCTGTTAAAAGCGTTTTGTACGTCCAGAGTTATGACGGCACAAATTCTTCTGTTTTGCGGAGCAAAAGCGGCAGCTTCCCTGGCAATGCGAATTACTTCCCTTACTACACTTCTTTCCATTTCTTTATTTAACCTTCCCAGTATCAGATGCTCATACAATTTGCCTTCGACGTCCAGCAAACTGATGGGCCTGTATGAAGAAACTGGTGTCTTGAGGGTTTCCTTTTGGCAATAGTATTAACTTGGCCTTTTTCCACTCTTTTGGAAGTATTGAGGTAGCAGCAAGTTGGTTATAAACTGCCAAGACATATGATGGGGCCTTTTCCACGACAGCTTTAATTACCTCACCAGGAATATTCCTTGGACCCGGGGCTTTATTCATCTTAATTCCAATACAAGCTTCTCTTAATTCCTTTATACTAAAATTTAAAATCGTATCATCTATATCACAGTTGGGGTTAAATATCACAGTTTTGTGCGATGGAAACAAATGTTGAACCACTTTTTCCATAAAATCTATCGTCAACGTTTGTTTTCGGGGAAAGCCTTTTAAAGTTTTCATGACAATTTTATATCCTGCGCCAAAAATATCCCCGTCTAATTGATCACATAAGGTCTTCCAGACAGTCCTTTCTGATATTCGCAATTTCGTTGTTCCACCAGTATACAGGAGCTCCTCTTTTACAAGCTTTTTTCTTTGGCATAGATTGATTACATATGTATATCAGATTTTCAGAGAACGTGGCATGATCTGCTTCGTCTTTATTTATGTGGTTTATAGCGCCTTCTAAGTGTTCTCTATTTATTTTACTTATTTGCCATCCCAGATTATTGGTCTTGTTCAATAGAACGCTATTAGACGTTATTGGTATTTCGTATTCTATATACTTATGTGGGCTAAGCGATTCCAACTCATTTACCTGCCACTGTGTTATATTAACATCTTCTGTACTCAAAGTAAGATCTAATATCGATGTGTAACCACCACATTGAAAGGTAGGTTTGCCTCCATTATTGACTACTATTAAATCATTTGACGAGATCCAGTCTACAATTTTCTCTCCTCTCTTGTCTGTATAATTCATTTCCCACATTGGTGATTTGGCATTAAAGTCTCCGGATATTATTGTTTTCTTATTCCTTTGTGCTCTTATTTTAACTTCTATACTGTGCATCATAACTTCCAAGTTTTCAATTGGAGCATTGCCTGACGAATAGCAACTGTATATAGTAAAATATGGAGTTTCTATAAATACATAGCCCGGACCATGGCCTTGTGTACATATTGGAATAGTTTGGTCAATTACTATAATAGCTGCATCTATATTTTGATCATGTAACCAAAGAATTAACTTAACGTCTGTTGAGGTAACTAAAGTTAAGTTTAGTTAGACTTATAGCACTTATAGCCTCTCCTAACCGCTATTCAGTTACCTATGGTTAAGTTAAGCTTAAGTTATTTTCAGATTGACAAACGATTAATTTAAATTAAATTAAGATAATATATAGCCATTCCTAACTTAATATCTATTAAGTCAAGTCCTCGGTTAAGTTGTTTAGATGGTGAATGTTAATTTGATATAAAATATTTTGTTGTCTCCAAAAATTGCAATAGACAATAAAATCTAACTAAAAATACTCTAGGTATTTATGTAGATTTGGAGACGACCTGTTAATCGTTTAGTTTGATTGATTCGACTGGGCTAAAATTAGAAACTCTTTTATGTAAAGTCGGGAAACAGTTCAAACCAATAAATCAATCGCTTGCTAAAGGTATATAAAAAAACGCGAAGTATTTGAAAAACTGACCGGTATTGTTTCCAGAACACCGTATTTATTAGCTATAAAATAAACAGAGAGCGAGAAAGAGCCGAGAGAAAAGGACGGGCAGAGCGAGTGGCAGTGCTCACAAGGCAAAAGCCAACCGAAGCACGCATTTTCAAAGTTTAAAACTTGTAATTAGTTTTCAGAAGCCGTATTCACGTACAACTTTTTTCTGTACGACTGCGATTTTTAATTAAGCCCCTACCTCAAATTTATATTCGGAATAAGAGCTGCCCACGGACCGGAAAAATGTTCAGTTCATTTGATATTTGTCCCGCAAGCCGGGGTTTGTTTTCTTGTCTCTCCTGGAAACCTCAAATTTTAATATCAGTCGACGATATTTGCTTTAAATGAAAATAAAAAAGGAACCCTGTTATTACATCTAACTCGTTAGCTACGCCGAACCGTCTCACTCGAGCGAAAATATAATTTTTAACCCTTATTCTCCACCCTTCGTTTTATCATACGTTAGTTACCCTTAACGAAAATTAAAAGGAAAAATATACCATCCCAAACACGGTATCTTAAACATTATTTAAATTATAAATGATTTGGCAATTAGAAAAAAAACTACAAACTTTATTACAAAGATATCACCATGGGTCGGATTAAAACAGGAGCCGAAACACACTAGTAATTTGTAAAAACATATCTTCTTTTTAAAGGCTGTTAAAATTCACATAAGGACTTAAACGACCGTATTATACAGAGACAAGTGCCATTACGGTATGCAAAAACGATCTTGCTGACACTTCATGCCTCATTTAAATGAATAAAGTATCTTATTCGGTCGCATTAATACGTTCATATGAGAAATATGCGCCTGTATACCGGGCGTGTCTTAAATTAATGCAGGTATATTAACAGGTAACTGTGTTTTTAAGTTCACTGTTTTTATATATACAGTATTGGCCAAAAGTGGATGAACCAATACCAATAATTGCGAAGAAAATCAGATTTGAGGTGTTAAATATCAAAATTATTTTATGTACCTTTGTATGTTAAAAGTTTAATACATTCTCACCAAAATACTACAAACAAATATAAATTCTTCTGTTAGTCTTATCATTTATAGATAAGAATTGGCAAATATTGCTTTTTTGTCTTGGACAAAAGTAGATGAACCAAATATTTTAAAAAATCGTTAGTTTAATTTGTTCTGCTTTTATGAACAATTGCGATTTAAAAACATTTGAGCTCTTGTGATCATTAAAAACATTTGAGCTCTTGTGTATCATGCCACGTGGAATTAACTTGTCTGCAGATCTTAAGTTGCGAGTAGTGAATGCTTTTAAGGATGGTTTGAAGCAATCGGAAATCGCTAAGCAATTACGCCTTGGAAAATCAGCAGTACATTATATTTTAAAGAGATATAATGAGAGAGGAGATGTCTCTATAAAAAGAAAACCAGGACGACCTAAAAAAGTTGGTCCCAATATGATAAAAGCCATAAAACGAATTTCTTCACAAGATCCATTTTTGCCGTCAACAAAGATAAAAGCAAAACTTGAAGAAATGGGCTATCCACCAGTGAGTACAAGGACGATCCGACGTAAATTAGTTGACCAGAAGTTGTTTTCCCGAAGACCCGCCAAGAAACCACTGCTATCAAAAAAATTTGAAGGCCCGATTAGCATTTGCCAAGGAATATCAAAACTGGACTGTGGCACAATGGAAAAAAGTTTGTTTTAGTGATGAATCAAAGTTTAATTTGGTGTCATCAGATGGAATTTAACATGTAAGAAGACCTCCCAACACACGATTGCTACCAAAGTACACGCGACTCACTGTGGTGGGGGCTCAATCATGGTAGGGGGGTGTTTTTCTGGGTATGGGATGGGGCCTCTCCATAAAATTGAGGGCATAATGGATCGGTTTGGCTACAGAGACATTTTACAAAACCTTTTAGTGCCTTACTTGGAGGAAAAAATGCCAGTTGTACACTACTTCCAACATGATAACGACCCGAAAGATGCCTCACAATTGGTTAAAAGGTTTTTGGAAGATGAAATGGTGACTGTTCTCAAATGGCCATCGCAATCCCCAGACCTGAATCCAAAAGAAAATTTATGGGAAATTTTGTATCAACACATTAGGACCAAATTCTACAAAAATAAGCAAGAATTATTTGCAGCTTTGGAAGAGTCTTGGAAAAATATCGATTTTTCTATAATTGAAAATCTTCTGGGATCCATGCCTAAGCGATGTCTGAAAGTAATTAAGAATAAGGGTTATTACACTAAGTACTAGTAAATTAACTTAGAAAGTTAATTTTTCAGTTTTTGTTAACATAAGATTTTTTTTTTATTAAATGTATATTTTGTTCATCTACTTTTGTCCAGTAGTTTTTTCAATTTAAATTTTTTGCTACTACCATATTAAAGCACATTTAAAAAAAACAATTTGCAATTTATTTTTATAGCACTGACACTAGACTTCAAGTAAATATAGCTCAAATTTTAATTTTAAACATATTAGGAAAAACCCATTATTTTAACAAAGTTCATCCACTTATGGCCAATACTGTAGCTAAAACTATTATTTTTCGAAAGTAAGGAATAAAATGAGGATCTTTTGACTTCAAGTGCTTCCCCGGAGTCGTGTAAGTCAAAGAGACACAATCCAGACGTTTTCCGCGTCATTTCTATTCAAAATTTGTCATTTTTGTGGGTTACTAACCGTTATACGTGCCTCTGTGGGGTCGTAATGGAGAAAACTTTGCAGGGTGCTGAAACTTTAGCATCCCATTTCAGTCACATTCGTCTTATTGTTTACCTACTCTGAACGTTAAATTTTATTTTGGGTTTTTTCACGCTAGAAACATAAGAGAGGAGATTTTTTCTTCAAGAATATCTAAAGGATAATTATTTAATTACCTTTGTATCTTTTTATTGTGCATTGTCGGTAAAAATAATTCTATATGTTAAAACTAAAAGAATTTCGGACTTCCATTGTCTTTATTTATTTTGCTGACACAACTTTTAAGGGTTAGTATATTTCGACCCTAAAAACACGATTATTAGGTTTATTTCGCGAAAAAAAAAATTTTTTGTTTTAATTTTTAGTTAAAAACAAAATTTCTTGATAATACGACAACATAGGTAGTAGATAAAATTTACAAGAAA
This sequence comes from Sitophilus oryzae, assembly GCF_002938485.1. Classification (NCBI taxonomy): domain Eukaryota; kingdom Metazoa; phylum Arthropoda; class Insecta; order Coleoptera; family Curculionidae; genus Sitophilus; species Sitophilus oryzae. The sequence goes on from NW_022146479.1 coordinate 8,216,318, forward strand.
GAAACCCCAGAAAAGATCCAGTGGTTCTCAAAATTTAAGCAAAAAATTATCTTTTTTGAAAATTTTTAAAGGAAAATAACTCCATTTTTTTGGACTTATTTGAAAAACGGCAAAGAGAAAATATGTTTCTTTGATCGAGATTTACCAGCCCATTACTAAAGCCTAAGTATAATAAAACTAAAATTACATAGTCTTAAATTACTTCATGGTAAATTTTAAATATCGTAAAGTTACATACGCTAGGCTAACAAAATTCCAGTCAATCGAAAAAATAAAAGCCATCCAGAAAATTTCTGGCGAAAAAAAGAGCGGCAATTTTAATAATGCAGCGAGTTGTCGAATTTACGAATTCGGCAAACCGAGAAGAGAGCGTCAAGGATCATAAAGCGATTGTGGCGGCCTCTGGCAAAAACATGTTAGCATACATTACACAGTGACAGGGCGGCTGGTGTAGAGGCTTTGTTGTGAGACCTAGACGGGCTAATGTCATCCCGAGGCGCACTCGTTCAAGACAATCCCATTTGCTGTCAAATTGGAGCCGAAATCATTTTAAAACTGCGCATACAACACCGAGTCCCTCAACGCAGTGGCGTAACACTTTATAAAAAAATATCAAATAGTAGTAGCATAAATGTATCGGTACCTTCACCATTTGGTTTTCTATGAAATCATCTTGAATTACTGTACTTCTATGACTACTTCTATGATCCTCTTATTATTACTGAGTTTTTCCCACTTGTTTCTATCCACAATACATCTTATATTATCCTGCAATCATGTTCCTGTTAATTGATTTACTTAGTCGAGCCAACGATTTGGAGAATATTCTTTTTGGTTTGATCCCTTCCAGCTTCTCCTATACAACGAATCTTTCCAAATTTTCTTTGCTATGTATGTATATACAGGGTAAGTCTTAAATTAAGGCCAATATTTTTAGGGCTGGTAGATCTCGATAAAAGAAACATATTTTCTCTTTACTGTTTTTCAAATATGTCCAAAATAACCGAGCTATTTTAATTTGAAAATATGCAACTGATTTTATATATGAAACTGATTTTTTGGTTAAATTTTGACAATCACTGGATCTTTTGTGTGTTTTCTTTCTTGTAAATTTAATCTACTACCTATGTTGCCATATTATCAAGGAATTATGGTTTTTAGAAACTAAAAACATTTCCAATTTTTTTTTAAAAGTACCAAATTAAAAAAAAATTCGCGAAAAAACTCTCATAATTGTGTTTTCTGGTGTCTGGTATAATTAGTGGTAGAATATTTCGACCCCAGAAACAATTTTGAAAATCTGGATTTTTTTTAGTTTTTAGTTAGAAAACATTATTACTTGATGATATGGCAACATAGGTTGTAGATTAAATTGAGAAGAACGAATACCCACAAAAAATCCAGTGGTTCTCAAAATTTAAGCAAAAAATATATTTTTTTAAATTTTCAAAGTAAAATAACTCGGTTATTTTGGACGTAATTTGGAAATCAGTAAATGGAAAATATGTTACAAGCCCTCAAAATATTTGCACTTACTTAAGACTCACCCTGTATATAGCAAGCAATGCTATGTTTTGAGGCATATCTCTGAACAAACTGGATTCAATGTTAACGTGATCAAAATATAAAATGAGTAAAGTTATTAGTATTTTTTTATAAAATTTTATAATTTTATTATAACTACAGTTTTCACATTTCGTTAGTTATAATTACTACGGCAAAATTTCAAATTTCAGATTTTTCAGGTAAGTTAATATAGGTACGTCACTGCACGTCACTGGGCATTATAAAACTGGCACATGATACCGCGCGGTTGAGAATATCCTTTTGTCTTCGATTTCCGATGCGGCCTGCCTGCAAAACGCACATCATTCACCCCGTTTAAATTAGGTTACAATTTTTTTCATCCCATTAGAACCGGGTACATTTAATCCCCGATAGGAGAAAGTATGGATTAGCCGCTTCGGCTTGTCGAAATGATATTGGGATAATCGATATAAACCGATGTTTCGCTAATTTATCTTGACCTATCGTATTTTTGAACATGGAAATTAGCGGGAATTGTTAACGTTTCTATAGAAAATTATTGCGATAAAAATTACTTTTCATGTAAATAATCTATCCGCAATTTTTTTTTTTAGATTTAAATGTGATCTATGGCTAAATTTTCTTAGCCTAGTGTCTTTATTTATAAGTATTAGTAGTATTTATATTTTTTAATTGCTTAACTTTAACTTTAGTCTTTAGTCTTTACCTAGTATTTTCTAGCTAAATATTATTAGGTAGTATTAATTATCATTTATGTAGGTACGTATACTTATATGGCAGCATCCACCTGGACTTGGTCCAAGTATAGGATAGTCCTACTTGGACCGTGTCAACAGGGCTTTAGGCCTAAAATTACTTAAACATTTTCTAAAGGAAAATTAAGTAGGTTTAAATCACCTAGGCTAAACATTAAATGGCCTAAAATTACTTAATGAATAATTTTAAATCGTTAAATTACTAATGGCTAAATTACATAATTTAAACCTGTGGTTTACACATTATGTCAGGCAGAATTACATAGGCTTAAATCATACCTTTACGGTATGCTATGTAAAAATATAGATTACTTAGGTTCTATAATATGTAACATAAAAATTGTCCTAGACAAAATTACATTAAATTAAATTACATAGGCCCATATTACAAAGGCTCAAATAGCATAGGCTAGCCATATAGTCCTCATGGACACTGTGTAAATGTTGTTCTAGTTAATATGTGTATCATTTTTAATATGCTTTTGGTTTTTTTATTCTAAACAATATTAAGTTGGGCCTTAATTGTATCGATCTCGGTAGGTTTTGGTCAAAATTCGACAGAAAACGACGACCCCGTTTACAGAAACGTGTTCCCTTTAGGTCATAATAAATTCCTAAAACGAATTTATCAACCGAGACAAATAATTTTGGTTACAGTGGAGACGCGAGCGTAAAATCACGCTCTCCGAATTTCGAAGATTCTCCACTCAATTAAGGCCCGAAAAAAAATAATAACAAATTTATTATTAATTATATTCGTCGAGGTACAGATGTGTCTGGTCGATAGCGGAGTCACGTGAATGTCGGTCCTATTGTAAACGCCGTTAAGGACGATTTTTTGATGCGAAAGCAGATGTTGCCGGCAGATGCAATATATAGATATAGAATCGACGTGTCCATTTCGAAATATTGCGACTCATGCAGCAGTCAACGGCGCTACGGGACAGCCTACAACTTTGAAACCATTAAAAAACAAAAGGGCAATATCTTCCTAGGGTCGGGTCATTTTTTTTTTCCTTTTGTCTTTCTAGTAGATTTATTTATTTTCCCTTTTACTGCCAAAAATCCATCTGCTAAATTTAAAAGTATCTATACCACTTAATTATTATTTTATATATTGTTTATGCATGAATTGTTAGCCAGTAGGTAAAGTAAGAATCTAAGGCTACAAAAAAATATTAGTTTATATGTTTCTAGGTATGTACGAAGACTGAAGTAAAAGTGAGCCTTTATGAAAACTGGTAGCGGAAACAGTGTAATTTAAGCCAATGTAGAAGGCAGAATGTATGGAAGGGTGGTTAATCACCACAACCTTACAGATCTATTGCGTTCCCCTTTCTTGAGTTATAACGAGCGAGTTATAACTCATCATATAGTCTTTAGGGCTTGACAAAAGCCAGTATCTGAGACGATTTTACAGAGGTTAGTTCCCCATCTCTGATATTAGTTGTATATACCAAACTTCGTAGCACGCAGTGATGAGGTGTTCTGGTGTTTCCCCACAGAGTCTGAATACGCCGTTGTTTCTTAGCTTCAATGTACTGAGGTGTTCGTTAAGGAGACTGTTACAAACCCCATGACAATTCAAAGATTTTTGTGACTTAAATCAAGGAAAATTTTTGATCTTTCTCGATCGTAAATTCTGAGAATTTATTCGAGTGTCTTAGACCGTTGGAGGAGATACAACCGTTCCAGGTTACGGATGGAGTCTTCCAGGTTCTTGAATTCTGCTTTAAGTTGGTGTCCACTTGGGAAGCAGAACAGTTCTAGTCCAGTTAGTGGTGTGTTCGTTCCTTTTCTAGCTGCATAGTTTTTTCTGTGTTTTCTATTATCTTTGCCTAATTTTTCAACTTCAGCCTGAAGTATGCTGGAGTAGAAAAGCCTATGTAATTTTAGCCTAAACAATTAAGGTCTATGTAATTTTAATCTTTTTCGTTAATCGGTTGACAAAGTAAAATTAATTCTGTTTATGAACAACGTAATACACTAAACGTTTAACAGATTTTAACTTGTTATTATTAAAGTGTAAATTTGGTTATTAAAGTATATACTCTTTCCATGTCCAATCGGCGAGAATTTCATTATAATTATCTATAATAATTGAATTAGAAATATACAGGGTGTTTCAAAAAACATGTGCCATCTCTCATGGGGAGATTCCTGAAGTAAAATAATGATTTATTTTTTATATCAACATAGGTCCGATTCTGCTTTGTTTCGTAGCTACAAGGTGTTAAAGTCTTAATATTTTTTCGATTTATTATACTTTTCTTCCAAGTGCTTTTAGCGTTTCGAATTAAATTTTGGGGGTAAAAGTTACTATAAATGCGAGATATTTTATTATATGCTTAAAAAGTGTCGACAGAATCATCAGAGGCTTACATATATGGGTTATCACTGAAATATTTTTCTAAAAAAGCATGTACGCCACTGGCTTTTTTTTTCTCTTGTTACAGCGTTTTCAGATGGAGCGGAGCGTCCGCCACTTCGAGCAAGTACCATGAGCTTATATGAACAATTTCACATGGGTCGCGTATGCTCCGTCCGGATGAGCTATCTTGAAAAAACATCCGCGCGGACGGTCTGCTCCATCTGCAAGCGCTGTTAGAGAAATACTATAAACCCTTTAATACCGATTAAAAGTTTTCTCTTGATATTTTGTCGATTTTGGCCTCCTTGATGAGATTAACGCTATTTTATTAATTTGCCTTGATCCAAGTCAAATAGCAACCTTTTAAAAATTTTAATATCAGTAACTTGCGAAAGTTTTAAATAAGTACTCATTCATTCCTCATCAAAAAATATGGAAAAAAGTTCCTATAAACATTGGTATGGAAAAATATCGTTTTAAAGAAACAGGATGTTAAAACTTTTTAAAAATAAGTCTTTTGTAATTATTATCTTAAATACCATTATTTTTTATTTGAAATTGTTGTAGGTTGGACTAATAGTAATAATATTTAAAAATAAATTAAATAAAATTAATAATTTAATTTTTATATAAATTTTATTAATTGTGATTAATAAAATAGCGTTTATCTCATCAAGGAGATCGAAATCAACAAAATATCAAGATACATCTTTTAATTGGCTTTAAACGGCCTATAAAATTTTATTATCAAAAGAAAAAAAACAGTGGCGCACATTTTTTTTTCAAAAATTATTCCAGTGATAACCCATATGCATGTCCCTGATGAATCTATCGACACTTTTTTAGTACTAAGATATGTAGCACTGATAATAACTTTTACCCTCAAAATTTCATTCGAATCACTAAAAGTACTTGGAAGAAAATTATAATAAATCGAAAAAATATCAAGATTTTAACACCCTGTAGCTACAAAACAAAGCAAAATCGGGCCTATGTTGATATGAAAAATAAATCCTATTTTTACAAGAGGAATCTCCCCACGAGAGTTCTTTGAAACACCCTGTATAGTTTTATGAACGAGTAAAATTAATCCATTTTTGTGAATTATGCGATGCTTGATAAGTTGATTTATTTAAAAGGACGAGTTTTCACCTACATTGAAAATTTGAATAATTGATCATGATCGGGGCATTTTAAATTGGCTTTCGGACGGGCGGCAAAGTAAATTGTCGCACGGAATGCCGATGCGGAGCGGGCACTAAAAGAGGGTGATTCGATTTACACGGCTATTAGAATAATATCATGAAAATTCATTGAACGCAAGGAAGTCGAAATTTGCATCCGATTGTGTTCAAAGTCTGCGTTTCGAATTTTTCGGTTGCGGTGGCGTGAAGTGAAAATGACGTGCGACACCGTTTTGCATGACAAAGGACCGCTTGACAGCCTTGTAAATATGGAGAGAATTATTCATGAAACTGCGATACAGACGCCCAGCTGACATTTTGATACTGTTTCAAAGAAAGGAGAGAATAGAGCTGTGTGGCTGCGCCAGTCCTCCTCCATAAATATGCCATGCCATGCCATCCTCCCCTATGCGGTGAATGCGACGCAAAATCCACGGTAAACACACGTTTAATAGATCGTTTCCATATAAACCGACTTGCCCTTATATAAAAAAAAGCTCTATAAACATTTTTCTCATCTACTAAATCAAGAAAATACAGGATACTTTTAAAGAATCGTTTCAGTGTTCTGATATACCGTATGATCGAAAAAATGGCGTCAAAGACAATTGATGATAATTTTGGCGAGGTCAATCTCAATTGACATACACTTTGTGAAAAATTAACACTAATTAAAGTAAAAATGAAAAATGGATAAAACCGTTTCCAGACACACAAATCTATTTCCAAAAAATATATTTTTTCGATACCAAACAACTTTCTTAAGGACAAGTGACAGTAAGCGCCACAAAAGCGCCTTAAACAAAAAATAAACAACTTTCTTAAGGACAAGTGACAGTAAGCGCCACTAAAAAATAAAGAAGATAAGGACCAAGTAAATTACGTCTAGGGCTTGACCTCGGCAAAATTATCATCGATTGTCATTTCCCAGCCGTATTGGACGCTGTTTTTATTCGATCGTATGACCACAGTGTATGTACAACACAATGATCGAAAATTAATTTCAAAATCAAACCTGTAATCTTTCCTCGCATTGAAAATATTATTATTTATTTAGAATATGATAAATGAAGAAACGGTGTTGTTCAATCTCGAAGTGTGATTGTAACGCTAATTATCAAGCTATTAATAATTATATTCACAATACGAGGTACTATTATTGCCTTGAATACAATGGCGATCACGATCTGAGAAAAAAATCTATGCAACATAATGAGGCAAACGTATGACAAGTGGAGACTATCCGTGACCTTCTTGTCAGTGTTGTCTGTAAGACAAAAGATGTCGACTCCACTGAAAAAGGAAAAGAAACGTAGTGATTCAATTATTGTTTATTATACAACACTCAAGGACGATTTCGAAAAATATGTCTTGCCATAAGTCATATTTCATTTTATGTAATTTTTTTCGCGCTTGTAATTACTATTATTATCAGCGCGCTGATCATTACAAATGATCGAACACATAGATGATTTACATTGTGATCCAATCATTAACAACCACGAAGCTTTAGAAAATTAGAGAACCAAAAACACCAACACAGAAATTTTTGTCTAAAATTATTTCAGTAAAATTAGTTATTCTATACGTGTTATAATTTGCAAGGGTTATAAATAAATATTAAGATTTATGTAAATATAGATAAATTATCATAAAACATTACTAATAAATTCCTAGAAGCTAGACGTGAAATTACTTCAATTATAATCGGCTTGTTTATTTGTTTTAATTTAAATAAAATGCAGTTATTAAGACTTTTAAGTAATCTTGAAGTAATATTTCTAGTGACCATGTATTTAAATTGTTTTTTTTAGTAGAATATTTAACTATTAAGGAACAACTTTTTATAAAGACATAATAAATTAGTTTAAGACAACTAGTACTTTTTCAACCACCAACAATAATTTAGACGTTTCAACTCCTTATTGTAATTTTATTGACGATTTTCAATCATGCACAACGAGTATATTGAAAAAAACAGCGATTTCCTCGAGTAAATATGTCTCGAAGCTCGACCTTGGAAGACAAAAACTTTTATATACCTAAGTTGGCGAAGTGTTTTAAATAAGTTCCCACTAAGCTTTGACAATCGAACACGGCATTTACCGGTAAAAAAAGCCAAGCAATCATGTCCGTCATGTTATTGGTATTCAAAATGGATGTGGTCAAGATGATATGCGAAGAATAAGTCCGCTGGGACAAGTTAATAGCGAGTTAATTCAAGGGCATTCGTTTCAAAAAAATAATTGGAACAAGTCATTCAATCGGAGACAATAGTGGGGGGAGGGGGGAATAAAGAGAACCATAATGACATATTCTAAGGCTATTGTCAGGTTGACAATGGGTCCCGATAATACAAAGCCCTAGTCATAATTACAAGATTTCTCCTTCATCTAATGTGATATATCATCAATTGAACGACGTCTACCTGTGCGAAGGAGAAAATGGCCTCCCATTCACGATCTTTAAACAAAAGCGTTCTCGTTAATTTGACAATAGTAAAACGCCGTACTTTTTTGTCGGATATATTTCAACTACCTATTTTATAGGACCGTAACAAGTTACATATTATTAACTATAAAATATTATCTTTTACCTTTTTAAATTTTAAGGGATTATTTTAGATATAATATTCGATAAATTAAATGTTAAATAAAATTGTTTTACTGAGGCTTATTAAGTTAGATTCAAGCAGGCTATAAGATATTTAAAAAATTACAGTATCGAAAAAAGAAAATTAGGTACTGTAAAATACAGCCGCTTAAAAATCTGTGCAGGTGACGTTGACAGATTACGTATGACAAGTGGGTATAAATCATTTTAGTAGTTTTATTACAAGAACGTTACACGAGGCATATTACTGACACAGCAGGACCAAACTTAAACAAATATCCTATTAAACACTGTAAAGTGGATTTTAAAAATTAAAAAGCATTAAATTACTTTCTTCAGTGATTTGTTCACATTTGTAAATGTCTTATTTCTGTTCTTTTGCTCCTCATTAATTAATTTTGCAGTATTTATGTAAAACAATCTTTTTTAGACTCAAAATTACGAAATTTGGGAGGAACAGAATAAAACTAGTCTACAAATTATTTATCCTGCTCAATTAACAACAATATGGACTTTTCGGCAACTATCAGGAAACAAAAGACATTGTCCGGCTATTAAGTTTGGATACAATTTTTATTGTGCGAGGGAGTCCTGCTGTGGCCCCCATCGAGTCGACAGTAAAATTTTTCGGCTTTAACATACGTGAAAGGGCTTCGGAACAACAGTTCTTCGTTTGTGTTGGTTAATACATCATCTGACATCATTAGAAAACATCGCAGTACGGGCCGTAATACATTAACGTGAACTACTTTTTTTAATCCCTAAAACATGTAAGAATGGAGTAAAAATTGAGCTAAATATGGTATATAAGGGAGATCGGGTTGTGATGGTACACTGAGTACAAATATATTATAATATATTGCTAGTACCGCATTTACACAATGAGTGGAAAGTGAAGACAAAGAAAAGATTATTCTTTTCATTCGACAAGATTTTCGTGCGCATGCACCAAATAAAACGATCTGATTCGTCTACTTCATCGCTGAACGCTGTCAACTGCCCGCGCACTATTTTACACTCTAAATATTAATAACGTATAATATATTATTTTTTATTGGTAATGGCATTATTTCAACCTGTTATTTTAGATATTCATCATATCTATCCGTTTCTTGTTTTTATTTAAATATGTCAGAGATTAAATTTAAATTTATAAGTAAAGGCGCGAAAAGTCAGACGCTAAATTGATGTACGTTATGCGTGGTAGATAGAAACTTAGAAAACTACTTCTATTGGTTAGTATGAAATAAATCAACTAATCGAGAAGCACTTCTCACGCTTGCGTAGTTAAAAGTTGTCGAACGAAAAGGACCGACTTATATGGATTTTATATAGCTCTATCTCAAAAATTTGACTTCAATCTCTGTTCCTTACTAGCAATATAATCTTATATGTAATATATTTGACTGAGTAATCATGGCATACTTGCATTATCCTCATATTTGTAATGTTAGGAACATTGTATTTGGCAACTAATGGGTTCGCGTAATTGCGATTGTGTTTTGACGATAAACGCAAAACCTTTTTTTAATATTTTTCAGTAAGTAAATACTCTGTTCTTTGATATAGTAGTTGAAAAACTTGACGTTTTTGTCATACACAGGTATATGATGGTATCCTAAATTACAGTGTTTTCATGTGACCGAAACGTTAACATTCTTCTATTTTCTATATTTGATGATTTGTTCGTATATATAGGCGTATGGATTCGGATATATAAGCAACAGAACTCCAACAGATTTATAAAATGAAATCTAAAAATACAAAATAAAAAAAAACAGTAAAGCTTATTAGTAAGTTACATGCTAGTTAGTATAATAAACTGTCAGTAATACTGATAAATAGGTACTTAGGACTGCTCGAAGAAAAAAAATAATTGAAATTTCAAATAGTTTTTAAACTGGTTAGCAATACAATAAACCCGTCAGGGTACAAAGGGCGATTATTCAAGGAGCACACTTGCGTATTTCATAATATTTCAGAAAACTAAACTCAATAATACAGTTAATCATGCGTGTAATAAGGGCAGAAGAGCGGTATAACCTTAAGATATGGGACGCTTAGAGAACGCTTTCGTAAAAACTCGATTTCAAAGCAACCGCCAGGGATATATCCCATGCTACAACGCAACTTTGTATATTAATATACGAATGTTGCACAGTTCGCTTCACTCGTTAGGAGGAGATATAAATATTGTCCTTTGTACGCTCTGAACAATCTTTCCTGATGGTTTCTAAAGGGTATTGTTTAAGAAATTTATAAGCCTTCGGGTAGAAAAAATACGCCCTACTGTTACGACTTTGTTTGGCTGATTTTTACGTTATGCCCAAGCGTGTCTCTGTTATATTTTTTAAACGTATATTTTATGAAGATTTCGTGATAATTTGCAATATTCTTTTTCTTTCAAAGAATTGGCTGGACCATTAACATATTTTTGGGATGATGCGACAACCATGACATTACCACTAAATAATAAGAAATTCTACGTCACAGTTGACCAGCTTAGAACTTTCTTTCACCAAAACCAAACCAATTAAGTAATCCAGTCCTCGTCGTGGTCTTCTGACAAAAAAAGGCGACCAAAAAAAGGAAACAAGTTACACAATCTCGTTTAATTATTGTAAGAAGCAAAAGAAATATTGTCGGTCCTCAAATCGAAACCGCTCTTTGTTTGCTAAACATTCCGGGAATATAGTTGTAGTTGGCATTTTGGTCGTTTCAATTTCTGCTTTGACACTTTTTTTCTCAATCACGGCTTATTGACTTTTATTAACGTGACGAGAAGAATAACCATAAAGTATTTTGCTTTAAAAAGGCTAGTTTTTTTCAATCCTTCGTGGCTTAACAATAATACGACTGAAGAATTGTCGAGTAACTTTGTTTGAAATCTATAGCGTCATATTGTTGTTTGATATTTTTTATTGGAGACTGTTTTTATACTAATCAAAGCGTTCTGGCTACTAGACATTGTAGTTATTATATCTATTTTTTTAAAGAGAACAAAAGACAAGTTCAAAAGGGTTATAGATATGCTGACATTCCTATAATTTTATAGAATAAATGAAATTATTTGAATGTACGAGGGTTGTCGTTTATACTTTGTCATTTAGAAATAGAAAAAAAAACAGTAGATAACTTTTAAATACTATTATTTTTCGAGGCTGACTGCATTTTCTGGGGACTAGAACTTTTGATAATGCAGTTCATTTTTAATTTTTGGAAAACTAAAAAAAAAACTTCGTATGGAGGTTGGAACTGTATGGAGGATGGCCCAACAATTCGATGTTTTCTTGCTTTAAAAATTAAATTGTTTTTCGAGCTGTGTGGGAACTGGTATTGTCGTGGTGGAGGATCATTCGTCGTTGAGGGTTAGTTTTTCGAAACTAACCGCTAAAATCACTTCCGCCAAACAAAGAGATATGTAGCAATCAACATTGGTGGTTATTTTCGGCTTCATAAGAGTAAATTCAGGATTCATCACCACACACACTGACAATACTGTACATATTTTTTTAGTTTCCTGCGTTAAACCTTTGTAGAGTTTTTTTGTCACCAATTGACTATAATTGCTTTCTATTCATCCGTCATGCGGTATCCAACGAGAAAATATTTTTTACAGATAATTCTTCATGTAATGTCTTTGATATGCCCAATAATGCTTCAATTTCACGGTATGTGATATGTCGATATTCTTGGATCAGATTAAGGACAGCTTCGACGTTTTCTTGGATTGCTGCCATTTTTCGTGGACCTGTTCTTGGATCGTCGCTAAGACTAATCCGTCCACGTTTAAATTCTGCATACCAACGAAAAGCTAGTAAATGATGTGGTACTACATTGCCGAAAACAGAAACTAACACGGTAAGGCATGCTTGTTGAGACACCCCTCTTAGAAAATTGTAAAAAATTATTGCCCGAAAATTTTCTCGGCTCCATTCAATTTTTTGTTTGATTGGTGAACTTCAAAAATTCAGTTTTGGTGCAGCTTTAAACGAAGCGGTCTAAACGAAAATGGCGTTATGTTTAAAGTTTAACATGGCGTTAAGGATGACAGTTAATTTTGACAGTTGATATAATATGTCGACTGTGTTTCTATAGGCAAAATATAAAAGACAACCCTCGTATCAAAATATTTTTCTTGTAAGTATTAAATAACACGTACAACTCATCTCAATTTAGTAGAATCTAGTAATGAAAATATCGGTTAACGAATTAAAGAAAAACAAATAAGTAAAAAGGAACTGGCAAGATGCATATCTTCAATTATTAGCCTCCTCGCGAACTGGCTAAAAGATCTTCGTATATTTTGTCGGAGATAAATTCATTTTGTGTGAAAGAAAATAAGATCTCAATCATATCGCGTCGCCGGCATAATTTATGGTCGAACCAAATTGGTATATAGTGGATAAAACAAACAAGTTCCACAATATATCTCGTGCTTTACAATAAGAGTTCGGACGAGCAAAAAGTCCGCGCCGTAAATCAAAGAGCGTATATGGTTAAACAAATTTTCTCGAGTCGATAAATAATAGAGTGTTAACTCGGTATAAATCCAGGCGGACGTCTTACATTCAAAACATACAATAAATACGGTTTCGGCGTTTGAGGAGTCAAAAGGCGCCGACCGGGGACGTCCATTTGTTTTGGGGGAAACACATTAAAATATAAGCCGGGGCAGGTATATAGTGCGACACAATACGTGGTCTCGCAGCCTACGACTCTTCGACCTCCTGCAGGGACGCCACAAAGACCCATGACACTTAACTATTTGTTACCTATTATATACATTATGAGAATCTATCAGTTTATAATTAACCGCTTTTTCGAAGGGCCCTATTGTAATTCCGTTACGATTAATATTAATTGTCCTTTTTTTCAGTTAATGATCGCGCTAGATACACGTTTCCAATTTAAAAAATTACTAAACGCGTCCTAAATCTATTAAGTGAACCTTTTATTTTCGACAGGAATAATATACTATTAATTTAACAACACATATCGATATAGAAGAATAAAATTCATCATATATAGCACAGAGGATCGATGAAATATCCTTTCAGTGTTCTTAAAATATTTAATTATAAGTGAATCTTCTTTACGCGCGCGGGGTGTAAAAATTCAAGGCCGGGTGTAAAAACAAAAGGCGAGACGAAAAGTGGCAAGGGCGCGCGGTGGGAGTAAAAACTCAAGGCCGTGTCACACGAGCTAGCGGGGCACAACCTATGGCTTAAGGCGGGTTCTAACGATTCGTGTACTTGACAAGTACGCCAATATTTGCGTACTTGGCAAGTATACTATCTTTGTAAATAACATTTTTTTGCAACAAGATTAGCGCTCACGTGGCGGGCGCGACGAGTGACAGATAATTGCAAAAGTAAACCGCTCACACGACATGGCAAGTATATGCCAATAACCAATGTTTTTACAAGTACACGAGTCGTCAGAGTCCGCCTTTAGAAATATACGTAGTGACGCGTAGTGACGTAGTGACCTTTAGAAATATACGTAGTGACATGTGTATTTGTGAGCAGTCCACGTGTTTATCAAAAATTTTGATATTTTAATACATTTTTTTTTATTACGCGTAAAAACTATTTGATACACGTAAAAAAACTCTTTGTTACAAGCAAGAAACTACCTATTTTTTACGCGAAAAAAACTACTTGTTACACATAAAAAACTATGTTTTAAGCGTAACAGTATATACAGTAATGTTCGGTTATAACGAACCTCATGGGAAAATGGTTCGTTATAAGCAAAGTTCGCAATAAACGATAAATGCTGATAAATATGAAATATGTGGTATTTTTATTAATACATAGATTTTAGTACATAAAATATATTTTGTAATATGGTAGATACATTAACAACTGTTCTTAATAGTCTAATTTAAAAAAAAATATATTTTATTTTAGTTTGTTTTATTTTTGTGAAATGAATATCATTAATATGTAATTCTACTTCAGCTAATTGATTAAGAACATTTTGCGGAGTATTTCGTGACTGAAGGAAATGACGAACGTTATCAATATGTTGAAGTGCCTGTGATGTGGTCGGAACTGGTCTCAATTCTGTACTCACAGGTTCTTCATCTTCCGCCTCCTCATCGTCATCAATATAAACTGAAGAAAACACAGAAGCGACAATGGCATCATCACCCAAGTATTCGACACTTACCAGATTATCATCAATATGGACAAATTCATTAAACTCATTTTCAGAACAAGGAAAATTGTCTAGAATATTGATATCATCTTCTTATCCAACTTTTTTCAGCCATTCGGCTACTGTTAGGAAACCACCGTGTTGAAAACAATTTAAAATTATCAAATTGTTTGTTTTGATATCCCCTGCCATGCCATATGAATGAAGTTTATTCCATCCAAGAGGTTGATAGGAAAACGTTCACCCCCACTATCAATAAAATGTACCATTTTCGAAAGAAGAAGTCGACGATAACGGCTCTTTAAGCTATGAATGACACCCTGATCCATAGGTTGTAGTTTAGAACTGGTATTTGGTGGCATGAGCGGTAAAATACCGTTTTAAGTTCGTTATAAAAGAAAAATCTTACGATCATATCAAAATTTAAGGTTCGTTTTATCCGAAAGTTCGTTATAAAAGGGTTCGTTATTTGCGAAAAAATTAACACACGTTCAGTAATACCGAAGTTCGTACCTATAGATTTGGTTCGTTATAAACAAAAGTTCGCAATAAGCGGGTTCGTTATAGGCGGAAATTACTGTATTTGTAATTTATTACTTTTTAAATATTTCAAACGACATTTTTTCAAACATGGCCTTCAGATCCTTCAATTTAATAGCTGTTGATAAGAAGTTTCACTTCCAATATGCGCACATAGTGCACACAGAATTTTTTTATATTTCAATCGATAATAACGGTATAGAGGGACAACGTATATAGTATCCAGAAGGATACATACGTTTCACACATGATCGATGCCACAATAACAACCAATTAACTCTGTTTACTTTGATCGTGATTTTTTCTCGCTGAAAATTCGTCAACAATTTCTATTGTGCCAACTCTGGTCTGGACATTCCTAGCGACGTGGACTGTGATCACGAACCGTGAAATAATCGGCTACACGAATGATTAAATTTCAGCATAATTGTAACATGCAGCGTAAAGGGAGAAGGGCAATTATCAAAGTCAATGTAGATCTTTGATATCTCCAACTTCCGACGCTGTTCAGCTTTGTAGATGGAAGCACAACTTTCGTTCGGTTAAATTAAAAAAACAAACACTATCTAACATATACTACACAAGCTTGCTATATATGTATATACATTTTAATCTTTTTATTTTCTAAGAGGACTACTTAAAATATCTTTTTCTGGTTAAACATAGCTAGTGTTTTTTTGCTTGTTCTGGAAAAGAGTTAAAGCGTCTCTTTGAAAAGGTTATTCGGAGCAAAATAAATTTCGAAGTGTCATTTTTGAGAATCGTCCAACTCCAGTTATGTTAGTGGCATTGTAGAATTCTAGAAAGCGATAAAGACTAACTCCTCCCCCACAGGAAATTTTAATAAATAGGTTTGGCGAAAAGCCAGTTCATTTGCACAAGTGTATTCGGTAATTTGCAAACGGGCATTGTTTACTTAATGTAACAAATTCGATACGATTTATATTTAACAATTCAACGTGAATTTGTAAGTATTTCTGTGTCGTTATTTCGAAAGTTAAGTGTCAAAAAGTATTCGAACCTGACAATAAAATTAAATTAATAGTGCCCCTTGCATAATAACCAAAATTACCCTATAAAAATACAATTTACCATCATTTTTCTTTCGCTCAATATAAATGCTTTTCGAGACAATGTATCACGCTGCGTTCTTATAGATTGATATATAGAGTCGGCGGTCAGATTTTTAATTGGAATATGTTTTTTGCTCTGAAATGTAAAGGTAATAAAAGAAGAACGACTCCCCTTTGTGAGTGAAAACAATGCCTATTCTATTTTCTTTTTATCAAAGTGCTGCTTCAAAATTTGGTCATATCTGTACTGTATCTACTTATACAAAACATTATTTCTCAAAACTCTGAAAAAAATAATAAAAATCCGTATATAGCACATAATTGCAAAATTAATCTCTACATTCTGATGGTATCCAATCATACGCCAACTGGCTTTTTCTTTCGTATATTTTTTATCATACGACTCCATCAGGTTGTTTGAAGTAAATGAGCGTTTTATAATTACTTTTAGCTGTATTCCACTATCCGTGTTAAAATCGACGACAGAGTGAAAAAAAAACGAATCATTTTTTACGGCCAGCAGACGCAATGATAAAAACGTCCAACGAAAGTTAGACTCGAAGGATATGATTTCTTCAATTAGAAAGTTTCGTCTAGCAACTCGCATGTCATTAACAGTTGTACCGCCCCACAAATATTCTACTATAACAAAAGCAAGGCAGTGGAAATAACCCACTTAGCAAGAAATTTTTAAATCACTAACTTCACTCATTCTGCAAACCAAATATTTTTTAATAAAAATATATTTTTATAGAGGGTGTTTCAAAAAAAGATGTGCCATCTCTCGTGGGGAGATTCCTCATGTAAACATAAGATTTATTTTTCATATCAACATAGGTTCGATTTTGCTTTGATCCGTAGCTATATACAAGGGGTTAAAATCTTAATTTTTTTCGTGCTTTTAGTGATTCGAATGAAATTTTGAGGGTAAAAGTTGCTATAAGTTCTACATATTTTAAGACTAAAAAAACGTCCACAGATTCATCAGGGACGTGCATATGGGTTATCACTGGATTAGTTTTCGAAAAAAAATATGTGCGCCACTGACTTTTTTCTTTTGATAGCAAAATTGTGTAGGTCGGTCAAATTGTATTAAATAAATCTTAAAGGATTCTCCCCACGGGGAGAAACGACACACGTATTTTGCAACACCCTGTATACTTCTCTATTGGTTTGCAATGCTAAATTATAAATCTAAATTTAATTTATCAGGTATTTTAATTTGAAATTAGCGAGTCGTGCTGGTATGGCAGAACAACTTTATTTATAAAAGTCGAAATAATTAGCTGGATGATAGAATAGCTCTGCCTTCCAAATTAAGTGCTATTAGGGGCACAGTAAGGAGGTTGTGCTAATTTAATTCGAAATTATCTAACGATGTGTATTATATATTGGCGAAATTAACTGAGCAAGGCTGTTCTGAAATGGATTTCAAGATGTAATAACAGCCCGGAGTAATGGAGCATTACAGTTGGCGTTGTCATTGTCGTTGCTTCGAGTTCGGATTCGTGCAAAATCGAGGGGCAGAACGTCGGGTAATGATACATTACGGCGCAATCATACACGAACCTATTTAGCACTTAAAATTATATGGACAAAGAATTCCCGATTGCCTACCAGCATTCGCTCATATTTCGCGACGTCAAATTGCTATATACACAACATGGTTTTCAATGATTTACGACAAGGAAAAAATCAGCGACCCGCTCACCTTTAAACCATAATCGCTCCAACTATATAAACATAACGATTATTTTTTAGTACTTGTTAACTTCCCTCTCGGATTGTTTCACGACCAAACTCATTATCCGTCAACTCGGCCTGTCCATTGCGCTATTAAATTTACGTAATAATAAATTCCGCATTCATTATTGACATTTAAGCAATCCCTAAATCATCGGTGCACGTATATTATGAGCAGAACTAATTAGAATATCCAATAACAACATTATTTTGACATTTGATTTTTGATATAATTGGGTTAGGACCGAACAAAAACTTAACAAAATTGTTATCATTCTAAAATATAATTTACATTACAAAAAGAGGTAAACAACAGTATACTATTCCTTGATATGCGAATAATTAGGGACAATCAATCAATAGACACAGATTGGCATCATAAACTGACATTCTCAAAAAGATTTCTTTACCAGTCCTCCGAACATTCTCTTAAACAAAAAATAAATGTTCACTCTCATCAATTAATTGTCATAATAAAAATTTAAAATATATTGAAAGCATACTGATTAAAACTAATTACCCAATATCTCTGATTAAAAAGACAAATTTAAGAGCCACATTACAAAAAAAAACAAGAAAAATTAGAAATTACATCAAGGAGCTATCATACCATATATATTATAGCATTCCTTGTCCTCAATGTCCTTAAAGCTTTGTTGGACAGACCGGTAGATATTTAAAACAAAGATTGAAAGAAAATAAAAATGATGAAAACATTATATTTTGAATTACGGGCCATAACTTCGATTTTAACAAAACAACTATTTTACAAACCCAATGAAATTAGAAAAAAAAATAATTGCAGAGATGATCGAAATTCAAAAAAATGCGTTAAGAAAAGAACAGATGTAGAAAACCTAAGTACAACATATTTTAATATTACTATCAAAAATGAAATAATATAACTCCGAAATAATAGTTAAGCCTAAATAATATATTTATATTTTTTTCAACCATTCTATATCCTACTCTCGTCTCAGTGTAATACTTCTGATTTTTTTCGATAAAAAAATAGTATACAGGGTGTCATTGAAATGGTGTAAAAAAGGGGGGTGATAGTACTCCTAAAATTAGTAAAAAAATTTCCTATAAGTATAGGGCGGAAAATGCATATTAAGCTAGGGGCACTGAAAGGGTGAAAAATTTTGAAAAAAAATCCTCTGCCATAAATTTTGACCTTAAATCAAATGGTGATACTGAAAAAATACTTAGAAAAGCGAAAAGGGTAGATTTTGCAAGGGTAGGGGGTTGTTTCGCGAATAACTTTTTTGAGGTAATTTTTTTTACAACGTGGGTTCATTTTTTGAAAACTACATACTTTTTTCTACAAAATTCTACAAAATAGGTACTCTTGTTGCACACCGCCCAGAGTAATGGTTTTCGAGAAAATTGAAGGCAAAGAGTTTGCTCTGATGGGTTGCTAACTGGTTAATCAACATAAACTTATGAAAGTTATGGCGGTTCAAAAGTAACCAATTAGCTACCAAATAATTAATTGAAAAATCAAAATTTCATTATTTTTAAAACATCTTATTGCTTTAAAAAAACGAAATAACAAAGCTATAGTTTACTCAGTACCGATTAATACTGAAGAGCAACTACGGCAACGCATTATTGACTGTTCCAATCAAATTCGGACAACACCAAGGATATTCCACAGGGTACACAGATTTTGGAGAAGAAGAGCAGATGAATGGTGGTCACTTTGAACATTTACTATGAATGAATTAAGGAATGCGTTATTTTAATAAGGAATTTTGGTAATTGGTTTATTTCGTTTTTAAAGCAAAAAGATATTTTAAAAATCATGAAATTTTGATATTCCAATTAATTATTTAATAACTACTGGGTTACTTTTGAACCGCCATAACTTTCATAAATTTATGTTGATTAACCAGTTAGCAACCTATCAGAGCAAACTCTTTGCCTTCAATTTTCTCGAAAACCATCACTCTGGGCGATGTGCAACAAGAGTACCTTTTTTGTAGGAAAGGGTATGTAGTTTTCAAAAAATAAACCCACGTTGCAAAAAAAATAACCTCAAAAAAGTTATTCACGAAACAACCCCTTACCCTTGCAAAAACTACTCTTTCCGCTTTTCCAAATAATTTTTCAGTGTCACCATTTGATTTAGGGTCAAAATTTATGGCATAGGATTTTTTTTCAAAATTTTATCTCGTTTTTTAAGCCTACAATTTCAAAAAAACCGTTTTTTAAATTCACCCTTTCAGTGCCCCTAACTCCCTTAATATGCATTTTCCGCCCTATACTTATAGGAACTTTTTTTACTATTTCAATGACACCCTGTATATCATTTTGGATCAACAACACTAGAAATTAGATTATTAAAAACATCGAAAGGTAGTTGTTTTCGTGTCATTGTCTCAGATTCCTGGAAGATGCATAAACAATAGAAAATTTCAGGAAATCTGATCGAACCATTAATTGTCGCCTTGTACAAAAATTCCACCAGCGGGACAAGTAGACAGTAATTAGGATTGAAGATTCCCCACACACATATGCCTTACGTAACCTCAATAATAATGTAATTATTACAGTGAGACAAGTGATGCAATCAACAATTTTTTTGTTTTGTTCAAGCGGCAACACCTCGAGGCGTTTTAATACAATGCTAATTACAGTCGACCAGTTTTGCCGGGATTTCTATTACGGAGACAAAATGACAAATGATTTACTCACGGCAGATTGGACCTTTTTCGCCTCTTTAATTTTCTTTCGTAGAAAATCATCATTCCAATTTTTTACGGGCTATAATTGGTTTTAGATGGCGTTCCGAATTCTTAGAATGCCGTTCACAAATTTAAAATACACCGTAGAAGACTCAGATCGTCTCAGATATTAAACTTTTGTCAGGCTGTCTCGCTTGACAAACAAAAATAATTGAAATTCTATGTGAAACTGAGTCTTTTTATTTTTAATAAATGACTTGTATGTAATATATAACATGAGTTTGTCCCAGAAGAACGAACTAATGTGAAAAAAACATTTTTTGGAGATTAAATAAATGCCTGTTGTCCATTTTATTTTGAAAGCAGCCCGGTAGAGCGAGATAAATTTTTAAACAGAAGAGACCGATTACAAAGCCAAAAAGCTTACACACTTACAGGAAACTGTTATTGTTTTAGGATAAAAAGAGCGAACGACTAAAACAATAAAAGTACCCCCGGCAGCGTTGCGAGGGTTAAATAAACGGCATGTTTAAGCTAAAACAATGTGCATTGTACACTACTTCAAACAATTCTTGTCTATAAACATCGCGGGTTAAAACTGCGAAATGGTCAATGCGCTCTCTTTCTTTGGCACAGTGGACCTTTGTTTGACGTTTCCTATACGCCATCAGATATGTGCCACATACGCGCTTGCTTCGTTAGTTTTGCATTGGCAGGGTGAAGATTTTGATACTCGAGAAGCTTGTTGGGCTCATTCCGAAAGTGGAGGCTGCTTAACGACTTGATTAAGATGTATCAGCAACTCGGTTTCTTTTTTCTTTGTGCTCGGCTTTTGCAGCTTAACATGTTAATCGTTTTATTCGGTTCTGAATTCATCAAATATATCTTTGTACACAATCAGTGATTTTTCTTCGGACCAATATGTTTTAAATAAAATCAACAGTTTCTTACCGAACAGCTAATATGGTCAAAAAGGAGTAAATTTGCTTATTATACACCTTCAAATTGGTAAATAACATTAATAATAAGTGCCTTGAAGCTTGACGGCAGAAACAGTGAGCCATTAAAAATTCAGAATCTGTAATTTTTTTTTATGAATTTCTACAAAAATATATGGACAAAAATTGATATAGAGAAATAATACAATTTTGTATGTTTGTTTCTATTTAAAACAAGCATTAGCTACTAATTTTATTTAAAACCTATTGGTTTCCAAAGTAACTAATAACAGAGTATTATTTATTTTTTACATCGTGGGTATATCTCCGGTGATACGTTATTGAATTCCATGTAATCAAGGATTTGACTGATTTCTTGTGAAAGCATCCTATAATTAAAGGACGTGGTTTCTATGGGAAATGCTTCGTATGATTGATGGCGATTATTTTGATAAATTTGTCATTAGCATAATATGTAAAAATATCCATGAATATCGGGAAGGTCGCTCACAGATTGACGGATAGCGATAGACATTTCAAGGCGTATAAATAAATAACGAATGGAGGTTTTTAAATTGATTTATTTTTCACTGGCTAACCACACAAAGCCTGACGGTGTCTTAGAATTAAAGAAAATTGTCATTTATTCTTTAATCAGAAGATAATAATAGCCTCGCCAAGTTACATCCTATTCGATAAAATTCAAAGAAAAATAAATGGAGTCTGATTTATTAATATTGATTTAATTGGCGGATATATCGAGAAATTAAAAATAAATATTATTCTATGCGGCGGCATATGACTAGGCCGTGATGCAAACTTGTGGTTGACAATAAAAGTGTTGTGTCATTCGGACGGGCTTGACAATATCACCTGATCACCCCAACAAGTGGTTCTGTTGTATTCTTCTCGCTAGGAGCAGAACTAAATTGGTCCCCTAAGATATTTCTTGACAGTCATTTACTTTCATAACACAAAAACGGTTGCTCTTTTCCCCGTTCTATAGAAAATCCAACAAGTGGCGGATGTCAACTAGACGTCAGCGCGACAAAGTGGCCAGATAAAAAAACACCCTCGTCGCTTGTAAAAGATTTACAATCATTCTCCCCTAAAAAAACGGCTCAGAAGCTCTAAGTGAAATACAAAAAGAGAGGAAAGAACAAAACGGCAGGGAACAATGTCACATAATTGGGACTATAAAAAGATATAACTTTTCCTTAAGTTACTTTAACCGACTTTTTCCCCAAAAGGGGAAATGAGAATAATCCTACAGGATAAAAGACTTTTCATGTATTTAATCTCTTAATAGGAGCGAGTTTTTTTCAACTTTTCTTTTGGTGTAATTTTTTGCATTCTAGAACAATTAGTTAATAACAGCAGTTTCATTCATGACTAATTAAAACACATTAAAGTTAGGTTTATTTCTAGTAACAAATTCAGTCTGTTTTAAAAATAATTTGGTTGTGATTGAATTTCAATTTTAATGCAGGATTCAACTCACTGTACAACTCAAACATCATTCAGGACATCGAAATTAGTGGTTTCAATTAGCGTAGAAGTTTTGTTCCTCTAATTTCAATGTAAGCATTCACAACGTCAAAATTAGTGGTAGTAATTTTCAATTAGCTGAAAAATTTAACAAACTTTTAGTTTTTCCCCTAATTAAACTCAAAATTAGAGAGTAATGTAGTTTTGGCCTTTGATTATCATCCGTCAAGAGAAACTGTGGTTAGAAATTTAAAATTTATTGTTTTATAAGCTATTTATTAGGCTTCCTCTATGAATACAAAAGACTACCGCAAGTTGTTTAATTTTATTTTTTAGACATTGTGAATGATCGTAAACTAAAAAGTATAAAGTATAATTGAAACCACTAATTTATTCCACTAATTTCGAGGTTCTGAATAAAGCTTAACATCTGTAAATATTTATTGTATGAAGTGAACCCCAGTTTGAGAAACTCTTATTACTCAATGATTATTCAAACAGAATATATCCAATTAGTAGCCAGCAAATAAATAATGAGCAAAAACATCACCTAGGTCAAGAAAACTATTACACAACAATAATTAAATGTAAAGTAGAAATTTCTCCGGCGGAATATGTACAGGCAAAATTTACGACCAATAAATTGTACATTGGAGCAGAACAAATGTGAAAACACTACTTAATTATTTTATATTTTAATTTTACCTACTTAAATTAGTTAAGTCACATTCGTGATGCAGGCATTGCAAATAAATGAGTAGGTTCAATATTACATGATTATAAATGCAATTATTAATAACGTATTAGATTGTTTTTCTTTCATAAATTGTAAATTAAAGATACGTTGGTTATTAACGAGTTATTACAATAGTAAAATTCTATTATGGTATAAATTGCCTTTTTGACTATTAGTTTGAAAAATGACCATGAGGAAGGTGCCAAAAAAACGATATTTTTTGACCACCAAAACAAATTACCCTCGGAGCCCGTTGACAAGAATATAGGTGTTTTCTACCGATACTATCTTTTTAACATGGATGTATTAGTTCTTTTTGTCGGTCCCAGCCTTTATCTTTCCAAACCATCTTTTTAGTACCTATTAGTGTCCTTTTTACTAGCTTCTTTAGACCTAAGAAAGGCACCTTCGATATTGATGACTTCCAATCCCTTCTCATCCACTTTCATAATTACTTTATTTCATCGATAACTTTCAGTTAATGAATAATACTCTTAATCGATAAAGACGCAGTAAGGAATCATTCAATAATGAAATATTTGGAAAATTATAAGTTCTCTCAATAAAAATACTATAGATTTAAAAATACAGGTTGTCTGTATTAAAATCTGTAGCTATAATTAGAAGCAGATCAAGTTGAAATCAAAAGATTTCAGGGTTGACATAAAAAAGTTTTGACTAGACTCGAATCTACGAGAAGACCTACCGCTGGGAGGCTCTATTGAAAAACGTAATAATTTTATTTTAACTCGACCATTTTTTGTGACTAGATATTCGAGAGATTAAAATCACGAGACGCAACGTTTTCTAAATGGGAAGATAAGAATCCGAGCATACACGCTTGTCGCAAAGTCGAAGAAGCATAAAAGAACGTCAAGGTATCACAATCGTGTGTCACACCTACAAAAATACAAACAGAAATCGCTTCTAGCAGGTTCAACTTCTGTCAGGAACAGAACGAGGTTTAATTTATTATTTATTACAGACGATTTTTCGAGAGGATGAATGTAAAAACGATTTGGAACCGCGTGACGTACTTGATATAAGCCATATGTCATCCCGATAAACCATTATTTCAGTTTTGATTACTGTCTATCATTTACTATATTTTTCTATTTTTGAAACAGTATTTTATTTAGCATGTTTTAGTTTTGTAATACTATTTGAAATTAAGTTATAACATTTTTAATATCTCAATTCTGTCTTGTACTTTATGTCAGATGCAATTACAATCAAGAAGCGATATGTTAGTTGGATTAACACTTATTTCCGGTTTTGGCAAATGTCCAACTTTGAAATTAAAGCTTTTAAAATTTTACAACGTGCACGAAAGTTTATATTATGGTACATTTAAAAAAATACCAATTCATTTGAAACTTAACGAAATAATTAGTACATAGTTATTTAGCAACGGGATATAACAGCAAAAACTTCAAAATGTTCAACGTATCAGATAAGTTAAAAGAAATATCCTTCGCCTGAAGATACTTCAAGTTCTAAGACTTTAAATATAAAATAGTAAGTAAATGTAAAATCCCGTAGAAGAAGAAGAAAATTTCGAGTGGAGAGCACAAAGCATAAAAGTCAGAGCAGAATATAATGTTAAAAAGTTTTTGCTAAGAAAAGCATCTCAATCCCCAGAGGCTACAGCCTAAACTTTATATGAAAGAGTTGTCAGAGGCAATGTTCCTCTTCCAACCCTAATCGATGAAATTTTCCCAGTTTAAGATTTCAGAAATATTTAATTATGCATTATCAAGGCGCTCGACATTATTAAAATAGCTTTAGAACTTATTTCCTATAAAAAATATTGGAAAAAGATGGAATTTAGTGATTTTAGACTTCTTGATGGTTATTATTGTAATACTAGTAAAATACAGCACAGAAAACAATAATATCAGCAACTTAATCACTAAGTATACATATTAGTTAGTCAATACTAGACTAACATATAGTAGACAAACCAATCTACTAGCCTAGTTTATTAGTCTACTCTTAGTTCCCTAGTATTATGCCTAGTTTCATGCCTAGTCGGCTTGTAAACTTAGAACTTGTAAACCGCTAGTCTATATAATTTTTATCCTTCTAATAATAGCCTAAATAATTCTAGCCCATGCAACCCTAGCATATGCAATTATAGTTTTGCCTTATGTAATTTTAGCGCTCGTAAATGTTTTCTATGTAATTTTACATTACATTTAAATTAAATTTTAACCTATGTAATTTTGCCCCTTTTAAACATAGCCTATGTAATATTTACGTATTTAACTTAAGCCTATGTAATTTTAGTGCTAGGAAATGTAACCTATGTAATTTTTATCCATTACATTTGAACCTATGTAATTTTATTCTAAGTAATGTGTGTCTATTATTTACCCTAATGTAATTTTAGCCTTTTTAAACGTAGCCTGTGTAATATTTACCCATTTATCTTTAGCCTATGTAATTTGAATCTGCGTAATTTGTATCTAAGCATCTGTTATTGTTGTCTATATAAATTTAGCCTATAAAATTTGCCACATACATAATTAACTCCTAATTAAGTAGTACAAACCTAAGTAATAATTTTAAAATAGTCATATAAATAAGAGTAATGGATAATATGGACGATATATTATGACAAAAAATAATATAACTTTATGGAAAATTTTAATTAAGATAAGTAAAGTTTAACATGGACTTTTTGGTTTTAGGAACTAATTGTAAAATAAAAAGGAAAAAGGATGGGGAGCAACGACCAAAAGCACACCCCTATAATTTATTTATAATCAAATCTCACGTATTGGAAAGGGAGTTGACTTGGTATCGTTGATCCTGAGGGACGTGGACTAGCCGCTCCTGATTTATTTCTAGTCTATTCCACTTTCCTACTGGCCTATCCGGTTCAGGAAGCCGATCTTTGATATTTAGCGAGATTTACCGGCGGTTTCCAGAATAAATTATTTGAAAAACTGACCGAACAACGGAATGAGGAAACAGCAGTTACAAATTGAAAAGCAAATTGACCAGTCGCGTAGAAACTTCAGCATTACTTATTAATCTACGACATTTCAATATCTTTAGAAAGCTTTGTATATATACACTCACCGGCTCGAAAAACGGGCACCTTTAAATTCTGATATATTTTAAAGTATAATATTTAATATAATTTGTTTTAGTGGGCCGATTTTGATTTTTAAGCAATTTGTAGCTAAATTATTTGACTTTTTATTACCTTTTTCTAAATTAAAAAACAAAGTCCCCAGAAAAACTAATCAGTCAATTATGCCAGGGAAAACAAAATGTTGCTGTTTTAGTCAAAGTTTGAAGCACTGTGTGTTATCAAATCAAGGAATTTAAAAATTTTATCATCTGGATACGTCTTTTCTCGATATTTTGTTTTGTGCTTCATCCCAAGAGCTTTATTTTTGTTGGATATATTAACTTTTTAAGAAGGCACTAATTGATGAACTAAAAAAAAACTATCGAGAAAAGACGATAGAGATGCACCTAGATGCTAAAATGATTTTCAAATTCCTTGCTTTTTTAACATATTCCACAGGGTGTTCCAAACTTTCACCAAAATAACAACACTTTGTGTTCCCTCGTATAATTGACAAATCGAAATTTTCATTTTTAATTTAGAAAAGGCTTACAAGTTGCTTAAAAGATCATCAAAATTGTCCACTAGAACACAATATATAAAACTTTAAAATAGATAAAAATTTTAAGGTGCCCTTTTTTTTCGTGCCGGTGAGTGTTTATGTCGTAGTCTCATACTGTATTCCGTCTTTTCATGAAGATCCTAGTCACTTAATGAAAAAAACTAACCTAAAAACCTAAGAACATAACTAAACTCCTAACCTAACCTAGGCTTCATGAAGTGACCTAGGATCTTCATGAAAAGACGGAATACACTATGAGACTACGATATATATACACTTCAGATTTAACTAAACGGATGTCGAACAGAAAAATATTTAGGAATGTTTGTTATTAAAACAAGGGCCGTACCCTTTTTAAATATTGATTCGTAAAGTTTTACAAGTTTATGAAAAAGTTTCGTTTCATCCCCTTATAAATAATAAAAATCAATCTGTGAGTTCGTCATTTATATTGATACCAAGTTTGGAAATTTATGTATCTCGGCGAAGAAAGTTCATTTGGGGAGAATTTACTATGCGTTAACCCTTTCCGAGATTACGAGTCAGCGTCCTCCGGGAGTACGGCGATGAACTAATTTTTAGTTTATGCTTCCCGGCGTAATTATTTTCCAGAATGCATATTTGTGAAAGAGCAAAAAGAAATTAACAAAAGATATTTTAAGAAAAAAAAAATATTATGGCTGATATTTTTTTGAATTAATCGGAATTTCAAAATTGATGGCGATTAATTACAGTTCAAAATCGATTCTTTGACGATATTCGTTGACGATCGATGAAAAATTGTGGATATAATCAGACTGTCAAACAAATCTGATTAAAAACTGGTACATTCTTTGACTCTGCAAAAAATTGATGAGCAGCTGCCAAAGTAAATATTAGTGTTGGATCTATAAATAGTGCGAATTGTCATCGTTGAGGACCTCACAGTTATTGGAACGCGTGTTATAAACCTGTCGCGATTTGTTTATAAAAAAAGACATGTGCGCCACGACGCTGTAAACAAACTGATGCCAAAACGATTCCATACTGTGAGCCGCGTTGCCGCGTCTATTCAACTCAAAAAAGTCCACCACATCCTTCCATTCTTCAATACTTCCATCAATATATCTTTTCAAATTCTCTAACCACTTCTAGATTGATTAAAATTAAGGCAACTCCACTTATTTTGTCTTAAGCTAGTCACATCAATCAATCCAATTTTTTGAGAAGAAATCTGAGTTGTAGAGACTGCACTGTGACCACAAGTTTTGATAAAGCTTATGCTATTTGGGAGGTTCTACTTTACTGAGCTTTAAATTTATCCTTTTCAATTAGAAATTTAACCTATGTAATTTTATTCTACGTAATTCAGAACCACAACCGAACTAATTTTAGCCCTCCTAAACGTAGCCTATGTAATATTTACCTACATAATTTGAACCAATGCATTTTATTTTTCGTAGCCTATAAAATTCATCGCATAAATAATTTAACTTTAAGTCCATTCAGGTGGAGACCTAAACTTATTACTCTATGTAATTTTAGCCCTCGCCTATGTAATTTTTACCCATTAAAATTTAACCTATGCAATTTAGCCTATTATTTGCAATATAACGCTAATTTAATGTTATCCCTTTTAAGTATAGCCTATGTAATATTGACCAAAATAAGATGAGCCTGTGTAATTTTAATTTATCGCTTAAATAATTTAACACTAAGTAATCCAGGTGTACGGAAGTATTAGTAGTTTTTAATAATAGTAATTAATGGAAGAATTCTGACTGTGAAGTTTTTGTGTGGTGTAGAGAAAAAATTGAATTATTTAAGAGGAGACCTGCGATGTCTGTTTAAAAAAAGCGATGCCAGAAAAAGGCGCTGGCAACAGGGCATGCGACGGTCGCGACGCTTTTACGAGGACAAGTCGTCGGTGCTAGGCCACCTTCAATCTCTTGTTTACACGTTCCCAACCAGCGGTTTAAAACTGGAACCGTTGACAAAATGGGTAATTGCTTTTCCGAGCTTATTTACACTACTTCACGTTAAAAGAAAATTTAATAGAAGGAAGGCGCCCGGAAAAATATACGAAAATAAAAATGTTTATTACTATCGGGCGCGAGCTATTTATTTTCCCTAGACGAATTTGGAACACTGATTCACCTTAGAAAATTAGTTCCGATTATTATTTACTCAAACCGATCGTTTTCAAATATTTCACGTCGTTTACCTACCATTACAGACACGGAACAACACCAGTCACTTCGGAATTCAAAAACAGCCAATCTTCTATCGCAAATCTAAATTTGGCAACTTGAATAGTACTGTTTCATATACTATTTTATCACAAAAATACCAATAAGTAATCAATGAGTAGCATTTTTATAAAGGGAGAGATATATAAGGAAAGTTTTACGCCAAAATGATGACTGGTGTCACAATTTCAATGGCTTATAAATAAATCGTGGAGGGTTGGTCCTCGTAACGAGCAATATTTACATGTCGAAGGGTCATCCTGTGGCTATGAAAAATTCAAACGACTCTATTAATCTTTCACTGTTTTCGGCGTTTTACATTGCCAGACAATACCATTTACGTGACCCAGAAATCTTTTAGTATGCTCCATCAGTAGCGTCCACTTTTTCCAATATATTTAATCATTTTACGTTACTTCAGTCAATGTGCTTTTCAACTATTGGTTTACATTTATCAGAGTGTTATCTCTAGAGATGAGCGAGACTGGTTTTGGTCTTGCAATCTTTGATCAAGATTATCTTTTGATCTGCAAGACAAAGATAGACCAGAGCAAGATTTCTGCAAGACCAAAACCAAGCAAGCAAGACTCTCTTGGTCTAAGACACTCAAAGAAACCTTTCAAAACTTACCACCGAGAAAAATCAAGGTTTTTCCTTGATTTAACTACGAACAATCTTCGGATTGTGACGGGGTTACTAACAGGACACTATCTCCTCAATAAACACTTCAGTAGATAAGAAACAACGGCGAATGCAGATTTTGTCGGGAAAATGGGGAAACACTAGAACACTTCATCACTGAGTGCGTCGAGATGACAACCGTTCGTTCCATAAACTTTGGTACGACTGATACCGGAGATAGAGAAATAACCTCTGTAAAACCGTCTCAGATACTGGCTTTTGTCAATAGATACTGGCTTAGTCAATAGACACAATAGATCTATAAAGTCGCGGTGATTAACTTCCCTCCTTCCTTTCTAAATCCATAAAACTCTTCTACCATTTTAGGACTTTCTCAGAATTGGTGCTAAATGACCCTTTTCAATGATATCAAAACTAACAGCGGCTATCAAATAATTCAAAAAATAGTGTTTCTATATCTACTATAACAATATGAGATTCCACATCGGATGGTATTTTGTATTAAAATAAACATATGAATTTTTTAAGGATTATGTTTCAATACTTATTACTAGTAATTACTCATTTATTCTCTCTGACAGAGATATTTAAAAAAATACAGCAAAAATTCGTTGTGGGAATGAATCGTGTATTTTAACCGAAATGTGACCAGACTAACGCAAATATGACAGCAAAATGAAAACGTATAAAGGAAATGAAGAAAAATCGACACGAGGGCAAGCCACTGAAGTCCTAGGGTTCCAAGAGAAACCATTGGGGAACCGGGATCTGAGTGATACGGCCGTAACAGTTGCATTATTTAAAAGCCTGCCGGAATACGTTGTTCCTAACCATCGCTT
Source organism: Sitophilus oryzae (assembly GCF_002938485.1). Classification (NCBI taxonomy): domain Eukaryota; kingdom Metazoa; phylum Arthropoda; class Insecta; order Coleoptera; family Curculionidae; genus Sitophilus; species Sitophilus oryzae. The sequence goes on from NW_022146479.1 coordinate 8,247,515, forward strand.
ATGTTCGAATTACCTTCATCCCAACTCGATATAAACGCAAAGCTTTTTAATTGGCTTCCAGAAGAAACCAAACACATAACATAAAATATATTTTCAAAAAAAGTCATTTTAATTTAAAATAGTACAAGATCTAGGGAAATAATTACATACTAAAATAGACAAAAAATGTCTATCGACCTCCAACGAATGTGAATAAAAACGAACCCATTGAAAATATTAAAGAGTAATTTTAAGTATCTTTCACGGGATATTAGCCATCGAGGTCCCATGCTGGTGCGCCGTGACAAGTGACAAAGATTGCATAAGATCTTCTGTGACACGTCACATAATCCGACACAACGTCGGTATTGTTCGACGCCAACATAAAGGAGATACTGTGAGTGATTTTTTTCGTCTTCGGTAAAACATATGACAAGTACAGACATTGCCGCTTTTAAAAGATGACCTCGAAGAATGAATATTTTAGCTTGTGTATTCATCATTTCTATACGCGGACGAAATCAATGTCAACATTACTGTTTTTTTTCACGTCTTTGTATAGGCGAATGTCGAACACAAGTAATTCCTTGGTATAATTAATTATTATATATATTATTAGTTATTTTCACGTCACAGCTGACAGTTCAATTTTGTAGAATAAATAATTATAATTTAGAGATAATATTAATTCCTACCCCATTCTTGGTACATATGCTCTTAGGCACTTATTATCAGACCTCGACTAGCAATATACCAAATTCGTCTATGTAATTTTAAGCCTCGCAAATTTAACCTAAGTAATTTTTTCAGAAACTTTAAACCCAGATAATTTACGCCATTGTAGGATAATCCTAGGTATTTTTAGTCTATGTAATTTTCGCATAGGTAATCCTAGCCTATTACAGACCTATACCTGTGTAATTTTACCCTAAACAACTTTTTAGTATAGGTTGTAGGGTGTAGAGTGAATGGGAGGGGGGTTAATCACAGCAACCTTAGATATCTATTGTCTCCCCTTGTCTTGAGTTACAACTCATCGTGGATTGACAAAACTCAGTATCTGAGACTGTTTTACAGAGGTTAGTTCTACATCTCCGATATCAGTCGTACCAAACTTCATGGCACGAATAGTTGTCTCGGCGCATCAGAGGACTTCCATAGTTATCTAGGTTATTTAAACCCAGGAAACATACGTCTATGTAATTTAGTCCCAAATATTTGCAGCCTATGTAATTTTAGCCTAGGTAAGTATTTTTAAGTCTAGGTAATCTAATGGCTGATAATCCAAGCCTCTGTAATTTAATCCTATGTAATTTCAGCCTATGTAATTTTAGCCTATTAATTTTATAAAGCATAAATAATAAGTAACAAATATATCTAATTGTGTTTTTCTGTGTTTCTTACTCTATTACTAATTACTAATTTGTCTATTTAAATCTAAAAATAGAAATATAAAGAAAATGCATTTTAAGCAAATATCTCTCCCTTGTACGTCCTAAGGGTCTTAAATTTTTAATTAAATTCCAATGTTAGGCAAATAAGGTTATGCTAAAGTTACTACGTAGACTCTAATACCGTATTACGACAATCAATGTGTAACCAAGCATTTTCATCCCATTAGAACGCTGTTACTGAAGTTTGTTTAAGATTTGCGAATCCCTCTGTAATGGCATCTTAAGTGTACAGGGGGATTCGGCACAATTAATATTATTACAGCAGGAAAAATCGTTAAATCTTACGAATGATTCGAACTGGTGAATGTATGCGGTATCGGATTTTAGTGTTACAAAAGTATAGCTTCCTGTTCAAACACTGTTAAATATAATTTGGATTCCTTGCGGTAGTAAGGTACTAAAAACATATTTAACGGTCGACTGTTGGCCTGTTGTTTTCGATTTTCTAATAGTGTGAAACATTCGCATCAGTTTTATTAGCCGTTTATTTCAAAAGTCGCTGTTTCACACAAAAAGAATGATTAAAATCAACTGCAAAAACAAATCCAGGAATTTTTTAAAATTAATAAGTTACAAATTGATTTCGTAATATTTAATATTCAGTTTTATTTTTTATTTGTGTATTTTTAAACGCTACAAGGTTGCTTTTAAATTATCTGAACCCCCTGTAACAATCTGCTGTTTGTCTCCAAGACGCTCCTCAAAGGTTAGCTCCACGTTTAAGGTCGAGGATTAGAAGACCCTTTGTTTATCTTGTACAAGTTGACTGTTAACGATTTTATTAAGACCAAACAAAGCAACATTCTGCCCGTTTTAGCTTTCCCCATACTTTAAAATTTTATGAGATATTAGCGAGCTTGTTTTAGGTTACACAAAGATGTAACTTTGTAAGTATTTAAAATTTATAATAAACGAAGTAAAAGCTATTCATTTTTTGACATTTGATGTTTGGGCATTTTGACCGGAAATGTATATAAGTCAGCTACTTAATAGAAAAATAATGCATAATTTAATTAATAAAAAAATAAAGAAAAATCGAAATAAACCGGCATCAAAGACGGTAAGGAATTGTAGATTATAGAGTCCCAGGGCTTTGAGAAAAGCCATTATCAGAGACGGTTCACAGAAGTTAATTCTCTATCTCCGAGATCAGTCAGTGATGAGGTGTTGTGGTCTTCCATTTTCGCCATTCTGCATAAGCGGAGAATCTGCATATGCCGTTGTTTCTTAGCATCAATCTGAAGATTGTTCATTTCAAATTTATATGTGACAATCCGAAGATTGTTCTTACGTAAATAAAGGAAAATCTTTGCTTTTTCGCGGTCGTAAGTTCTGAGAAATTTCTTCGAGTGTCTTAGACCGGCTGGAAGATTTCCATTCCAGGTTGCGAATGGAGTTTTCAGGTTCTTGAGTTCTGCTTTAAGTTGGTTACCACTTGGGTAGCAGAACGGTTCTGGTTGAGTTAGTGGAGTGTTCACTCATTTACTAACAATTTCGTTTGCTTTTTCATTACCATTCCTTGGCGTGGTTTGATTCTTTGCCTAATTTGTCCAATTTCTCTAGGATGGGTATTAACAATCGACGATAATTTTGGTGAGGTGAACCTCTAGACGTAATTTACTTAGCCCGTAGTCTTCTTTATTTTTTAATGATGTTTACTGTCAGTTGGCATTAGGAAGGTTGTAATTTATATTTATAATGGGTGAAAATTATTTTTAAATGGTTTAGTTTAAAATTTGAGAAAACTATTTTTTTGTGTGTCTGGAACCGTTCTATCTGTTTTTATCTTCTATAATTAGTGTTAATTTTTTAGTTTATTAGTGTTAAGTTTTATGTCAATTTTTAATAAATGACGTCCAGTGATTCACCTTGCTAAAATTATCATCGATCCTCATTCCCCAGCCGGCTTTGACACCGTTTTTTTTCGATCATACGGTACTATTTATCTGATATGAAAAATTCTACTAATTAAGTGAAGTAATGAATGAATTAATTACTAAAACGGTGTAATTGTCGTGAGGACTGTGTTTCCTGGATGCGAAGACGGACAAGACTTTATCGTAGATGATCATATTTATTAAGAATAAAGAAGCTAATAGCATTTTTTATGAAAGCCATTAGAAGCCGCTAGAAGAGAGTGAGAGAGAGAGAGAGAAAGAGAGAGAAAAACTAAAGCGATTTGGGTTCGAATAATTTTAATTGCTTAGAGGGAATAATTACAAGACAATAAGTGGTAATTACGTGCGACTTAAAAGATACACCATCTTAACTCAAGAGGCGTGACGAGAATCATTAATGCTATACGTTTTTCTATGCCGTACGATTCTTCAAAATGGCGCTTCTCTATATTGTTATTATGGCAACTGTTTATCCACTTGAAATTACTTCATACCGTAACAATTCATAGTGGAGTACATACGGGGAGATCCGAAATGATTGAAATAGTTGGCAAGACTGTGTTAGAGATTTAAAGATTAGTGATTGTGATTGGTACCGATGGAAAAACAAATTATCGATCGAAAATTTTCAACTATGTATGTCATTTCACTTTAAATTTACCAGTTTTGACTTTGCTATTTTTGTTTACAATGTAAAAAATTGCTAATATTTTTATAAAACTAGTGTTAAAAATATGCAAAATAAATTTTAATCAATACAGCATTGCATTTTGAACTTCACAACCAAACCAAACAAACATGTTTTTGGAATAAAACTAGTTTATGAAACCTTAATGTCTGTTTTATTATTAAACTTTTATTTAGAGAACGCAGTACCTATATTTTTTATTTATTTTGAGAGGTTTATTCAAAAATTAAATTAGAAAAACTTAAGATTAAATCCATTTATTTCTCATCTCGTTTTGTATAGTCTCACTATCATGGAAAACTAATTTAATATAATTAAAAAATTAATCATATTATTTACTTTTTCCTTTATTTTGCCTTTATGATGTCAGTTGATAAATATTTGAATATCTTTAATTTATTGCCAATGAAATGAACAAAATCGGAATATTTCAATTATTTTGGATCGCTTTGCATTAAAATTCGGTACATATATTAAAATAATGTTTAATTTCTGTTTAACTTGCAAACATAACTAACGTTATTATATAGGGAAGAAAAAATTTAGGGTGCAAATGAAACTTTATAAAAGTAAGAGAATACTTTAACATTAAAAATTTCAAAATCTGTTGACGTAATATTGGTTTTCTTTGTCACTTTTGCGTCAAATGGCGGCAATTAAGTTTAATTTTGCACGTAATTCGAACCGTAAGAAAACGGGCAGGAACTTTTTGCTGAGCTTTCTAATTATGGCATCAATTTTAATTGGCAGATTTTAAAGAGGCACAAGCGGAAAAGGATCCAGGGATTTGTATAGATTTACCCTTGCGACGATGTAATTGCTTTCATGGATTAAGTAATAGATGGTTTCTAAATTATTCATTTTAATTTGTAGACCCTTCTCGGCCTCTTCAGGTACTTCAGAAATATATATCACTTGCCTGTTGATTCTGTTTTCAAAATAAGTATAACGTAAAACAAATCACAATTAAAATTATCAACAGTTAATGAACAAAGCAGATGGATTTGTTTATTTTTTAATTTTATATCTTTCTTATGGAAATAAAGTTGATGTGTCAATTGATTGAAAAAAAAACAGGAGTTAAAGGCAGCTAAGGAATGGCAATCGATGATAATTTTAGCGGTGTCAATCTTTAGACGTCATTTACTAAAAAATTATAAAAAAACTTATAGAACGTTTCCCAGCTACAAAAAAAATCTTGATCTTTAAACTAAGTACAAAATTTAAAAATAATTTTTATTCAAATAAATATAAATTATAACCTTCTTAAAACCAACCGGCAGTAAGAGCCATTAAAAAATAAAGAAAAGTACGAGACAAGTAAATGACGTCTAGGGCTTGACCTCGCCAAAATTCTTATCGATTGTCATTCCTCAGCCGTCTTTGACGCCGATTTTTTTTCGATCGTATGGTATATCTGATATTCTGGTGTAAAGGCAACTAAGTGAAACGCACAAATGTGCCAATTTTTGTAATAAATTCCATAATTTTTGTTTTCTGTTGATGCACATTCGTGTCAATTCTTCTACGACTAAAAAAGCATTGCGATGAGTCGTTTCACTTTTGTGTAGCAACCGGGCACGGTTATGTCGTATATAAAATAAAGATTAGTAACATTTGAAGTGAAGCATAAAGCAATTTTAGTTTAATTATTAGAAATTATCAAGTGAATGTAAGTAATTAGAACAGAAAGTGATATAAATTGGCGGAAGGATAGAATTATTTAGCCAAGAAGAATAATGTTACTTCACCGCATTTTCTTATTTTTAATAACGTGAAACTATATGATAAATTATCGGCTTTGGACGCCGCCAACAATTGCGTCAAATAAAATGTTGCAAACGGTGAGGAATGAATCTTGATAGTCATGACTCGTTATTAGTTCATTTTCGAGGCGATATTTCTGCTGCACATTACCCAGCTTGATTTCTATAAATCTTTACCTATTAATTGAACAAACTACCCACGACTAATTTTCTATTGAGAATTCAAATTGGATATCATAGAGTTGCACGAATCACCAATGTCTTAATTATTGCCTAGCAATAATTTAGAATTACTTCCTAGTAACTGTTTTTATTGAATCTGTTTGATTTTGGAACTTGTGTTAATTTTTAAGATTACAGTTGGGGGTTGAAACACTTGGTGTTACAACAGCAAAATATAAAACTAATTCACCACAATACTCCAAAACACTTATGTTAGCATCATCAGCAGATGATTAAAACTACACTCGCCAGCACGAAAAACGGGTACCTTAAAATTTTGATATAATTTAAAGTTTTGTATATTGCAGTTCTAGGATATATTCGCTTTTAAAGAAGACATTAACATTTTTTTCGTAATTTTTACATTAAAACCTTTTTTTTAAAGCCTTTTGCGTTTGGTTCCAGTCAAGAGACAAGGAGGCTGGAGGATCTGTCTCCATTTTCTCCATCTCTTTTACTTGGTCTCTCCTTATAGACCTGATACCGGTGTTGTCCCGTATCTATAATAGAGGTTATGGCCCTCCTTCTCTATTGCCTCCTTAAATTTGAGGTCAATTCCTATTGTGAGGACCTGACAATGACCCTCCTCCCTCGAGTTGATGACTCACCAACTCGATGTCCTTACATTCACTCCGAAATATTAACATTTTGTTTTTCCTCGTATAATTAACTGATGGGAACTTTCATATTTAATATGGAATGAAATACTAAAAATTAAATAATTTAGCTACAGATTTCTTAAAAAATCACCAAAATCGACATAGTAGAACAAAACATATTAAACTTTAAAATACATCAAAATTTTAAGGTGCCTGTTTTGCGTGCCGGCGAGTGTAGTAACAGGTATCTGCTGATGATGCTAACATGTTAGCGAAACGCGCGTCCAGTGCAAAAGTTAAGCGTTTTAGTGTATAGTGGTGAATTAGTGTTTTATTTTACACCTACTAAAGAAAAAAAATTGGCGACGGGAGGCACGTATAGCCGCCCATACTAAAATATGTTAATAATCAATTATCTCAAAAACTGCGACTTTGACTGATTTTGATGTTATTATAAATTCTGTTGCAAATATTATTCCTAATTTTAAATTGAAAACCGCGTTTCATTAGCTACTGTAATTTTGGAGCTACGATTTTTTAAAATTTTTAACCCCCTCCCATACCCCTTTACCAACCCCCCACCCCCACCAAAAACTAATGGCCAGATTCTCGGGTGCCACAGTATTTTTGTGCCAAATTTGGTTAAAATCGGTTTAACGGTTTTTGAGTTATCGTGTTACAGACGGACGGACAGACAGACAGACAGATACCATGAAAATATTTTGTATTTAGGTCATTTATGACCCAAATAACTCATTTTGAGTGAAATTAAAAAAAACTTTTTTTTGCCGATCTTAATAGTCTACCATACCTGTTGGTATGGTCGGCTAAAAAATGAATGAAATAAAACTAAATCACAATGAATAGGTAGTATATTTGAATAGCGATCAGCGGATAACTCCTTGCTGGCAGGATCAAAGTTGTCTGGCTAATATATTCAGGTACCGACATTAAAATTTCGAATTTACATTACACTTCTTGCTAATGGATTTTTAATTGCCCCAAACGAATTATTTACTAGCCGCTGGTCTCCGATACAGATTCTAATTAGAAGTGGTAATTAACATGGCGAAGCCAGTGTCAATTTTAATAACACAAATATTTACCGTGCCCCGGCCTCTACGCGTAGTATCCAGTTTTTCGCCTCGCCGCTACACCTCCAGTTAAGTATTTAAGAAAGGTGGAAACCATGTAATTATAATCAAATTAGGCAGAGCTTTCAGAATAAAACCCTGTGTTTATATTTATATACAGGGTGAGTGTGCACATGAATACTTCATATAGATATACATAGTTAAAATTAAATAAATTTATTTTTAAAGGAAACGTTTGCTTAAACACATTATTATAGTATATGTCTATAGATTATATTTTCAAACTAAGGTAACCTAGTATACAGATGGCTTAAGAACGTCGGAACGCGTAGGAGCTTTAAGAGTAAGGCCGTAACAAAGAATAACTTAAACATATGCAAAGAGTTTCGCGGGAAATATTACGTTAATTTGCATGGGTACCAGGGCACGAGGGTCACAAGGGTAACGAAAGAGCAGATGAAATAGCTAAACAAGGATTATCAGTGCCATTCATAGGCCCAGAACCCTTCTGAAGCGCTGCGAAGGCAGTTACAAGAATAATCACAATACCATGGGTGGCCAACAAATCTCTAGAATGGTGGGTAAACGAGGCCACAGATAGACGAAAAAATTCATAGTAGAGCATTTGGCAAAATTCACAGAAGACCTGACAAGTAAAGACAGAAAGACTCTCAAAGCTGTAGTGTTTCTACTAACAGGGTACTGTAAGCTTAATAGACATCTAAAGCTGATGGGATTGACGGTCTCAGCAATGTGCAGATTTTAACAATCTGGAGAAGAAACGACAGACCACATTTTATGTCACTCCAACAGTTTGGCAAATATGCGGTTCTTTGTATTAGGGAATCACAGTCCATTAACAAAGAGCACTACAGAGACTTCAGTCTTCAAGACATTAAACAATTTGAAAAGGATAGGACTGGAGAATGTAACCTAAGGATCAGAAGAGGACCACAATAGATCTGAAAAGATCACAGAGGGACAGGCCAATAGTCATCCTAAAAATATAATCAAATCTAATAAAAACTTGTGAACATAATGTGAATTTGTGTTAAATACGAGTATAATAAGTAAGAATAAAATATAAAGAAGGCGTCCAGAGTCTTTTTTCTTTATAATTTAATAAGTAAGACTTCTAGTTTAATTCACAAACGCAATGATAGGACATTGAAAAGAGCTATATGGAGGGTTTAGTCTCCAAATTATTAGACTATTTGAAAAGGATAGAACTGGAGAATGTAACGTAAAGATCATGCAGGGGAGGCCTTCAATGGATCTGAAAAAGTCCCATAGCTACTTAAAGAAATATAATCTATTCTAGTAGGTTTATCTTAATTATTAGAACTGTATTTTTATTAGGAACCGAAAGAGGAATCTTAAGACAAAATGTTTGGTATGCTGGAATAATTTGTTTCAATTGAATAAAAATATTATAGCCCGTCGAAAAATATTTTGGCAATTACGAGAAGGGGGAAAATAAAAACAGGGCCTCATCGTCGGTAAATGAATATCAAACAGTGGCTGGCGTGTTTGATTTGATTTAAGGGAATACATAAATATGTAAAGGACCGAGCGACTGGGTGCAGGAACGTTCCTGCGACAACAGAGAAAGGGGAAATCTCCGGAGAATTGGGAATGCAGACCGGCGGCGGTGGCGTTGCCGGATCATAGATTGGAAAAGGGTCAAAAAGAACGGGCAATTAACATAGAACACCCTTCAATAGCAGGATGGCCTAAGGTTTGTTTCTGCAAGCGGAAGGGCAAAGGACAAGGTAGTAGTAGCATCACGGTTAAGCTAGAAGCGCTGCTCTCCCATGGGGCCGGCGAACGGTAGCAGGCAGCACAAGCTGAAGGCAAGGGTTAAATACTAATACAATTTCACCCCTCGGCGAATAACAATGCCCCGTTCCGTTCACTTTGCTACCTACGACTCTCTTAGGAAAAAGCGTGCATATTTATCATAATTAACGACTTTTATGGACGCTCGCGAAAAAGAAGACGAGCCCGACGAACAAAAAGTGTGATTAAAATTAGCGCATCACCCTTTATTGTGCGCAAGGAATGTTCATTAGGGCCCCCGCCTTCTTGCCCGCCTTTCAAACTACGAGCCGTTATTTCTTTTTTCGATGTTTTTATCTAAAAAAGTCCGAATAATCAAGATAAATCACTCACTAACGAAGGTATCGTCGAAGAAAAAATCAAACTTCGTTTAATTTTTAACTTAGGAAACCATTGGATTTAAAAATATATGTCAAACTAATTCAGAACAATTGTAGACAAGTTAGACGACGGGATAAAGACCTTTAGAAATTGAATTTCGAAATCTAAATCGACCAAAAATAGTCAATTTTTGGTCGGTTTCTTTATGAGAAAATTAATTTTTGGACCCTTGTCTTGATGTAGTTTAACCTTTTTTTTTATCTATCTTGATGAAGTTTAAAACGTCCCCTAGATTTAGTAAGACTACAATAGCCTATATTTTCTTATTCTACACCTTTTATTTAGTAAATAACATAATGTTTAGTAAAATCGGTGACATGATGAAAATCACTAATTTTCATAACTAGAAAAAGTTTCATGTATGGAAAAAAGTCGAATGTACGTTTTACTAATCATCAATGTCTTAATTCTTTAAACTAGTCCCAAAAAAAATCAACTTATGAATATTAAAACTTATCAAATTATTGCCAATACCTCTGCTTCCACTATTGGTGTTAAGAGATGTAGAAATAGAGAGACCAAAAATGGGGTTAAAATAAATCGAAGTATTAAATTCTCGAAGAAAAGTGATAAATGTGGGCGGGTGAACGTATCGTAGTTGGCTCGGGCAGTAATGTCATCGAGAAAAAATGCAATTCGCCCGAAACAATCTACCAGAACCTCTTTATACAAGAGGCGAGCCGTAAAGGATAGATCCATAAAAGTCGAAAAATTCTATATGAGGAAATGGCACGCAGTATATCATACATACGAAAGCCGAAGGAGCTCCCTTGAGAGAGATTGGGGACGTCGCCCATCCATGCATAGACAATGGTCAGCGGGGCCCGCATTTGACTATAGATGACCGCTAAACCGTTTTTCGAAACTATTGTAAATTCATATGACTAGCGGGCAGGCGTCGGCAGCGGTGCCAGGCCAAGACCTATTCGGTTTTGGTTGTTCTTCTGCCGCTCTCTTCTTCAGGCTCGAGACAGTCTGCACCAATAACAATTTATAAGCAGGGTTTTCTAAAACGTAATGCATCTTCTCGCTTGACTTCACATATTCTCTGACCTCTCCAAAAATCCTGTATTACTCCCTCCATATTTAATACCTAGCTATTAAAATTTCTGATTATAAGCCTATTAATTAATTAAAAACAGTAGTTTTATTAAAATCGGAAACTTGCCTAAATCGTCATTTTTCATGACTATAGTATAGAAAAAATTACAATTATGAAAATTCCAATATTTGTAGGAAATTTTACATTCAAAGCTTCAGTGTTTTAGTTTTTCGAGAAAATATATTTTTCTAGTCCTTGTTTATGAATTGTTTTTGATGGTACTGCATTCGTAAGACCAAAAAGGCTTAAGTTTTCATGTTTTATGTCTTTTAGTTGTAGAATGTAGAATGTTTAGGGGAAGTTAATCACCGCAACCTTATAGATCTATTGTGTGTTCCCCTTTCTTGAGTTATAACGAGTTATAACTCATCATACAGTCTCAGGGCTTTAACAAAAGCCAGCCTCTGAGACGGTACTACAGAGGCCAGCTCTCCATCCTTGACATCAGCCGTACCAAAGTTCATGGCACGAATGGTCGTCGTCTCGGCACACTCAATGATAAGGTGTTCTGGTGTTTCCCCATTTTCCCCACAGAATCTGCATTCGCCGTTGTTTCTCAGCTTCAGCCTACTGAGGTGGTCGTTGAGGAGACAGTGTCCTGTTAGGTCGTAAGTTCTGAGGAACTTTTTCGAGTGTCTTAGACCGTTGGAGGACACCCATTCCCAGTTACGGATGGAGTCTTCCAGATTCTTCAGTTCCGCTTTCAGTTGGTTCCCGTTTGGAAAACAGAACGGTTCTGGTCCAGTTAGTGGAGTGTTCGCTCCTTTCCTAGCTAGATCATTTGCTTTTTCATTGCCTTCTATCCCTTGGTGAGTAGGACGACTTTATTTTCTTTGCCTAATTTGTTGAGCTTCTCTAGGCATTCTTTGACCAACTTCGAATTGATGGTTACTGAGTTGATCGCCTTAAGTGCTGCTTGACTATCGGATAGGATGGCAATTTCCTGTTTTCGATAGTTCCTATCTAAGATAAATTGTACGCATCTTTCGATAATTTCTGCCTGAAGGATATTGGGGTAGGTGCCCATTGGTTCGGAGTATTTAGTTTATGTCTTCACCTTATGTCTTTTAGTTAGTTAATAACAGAAATTTTATTAAAATCGGCGACTTGACCAAAAAAGTCAATTTTCTATGTATGGAAAAAATATGTTAGAAAAAGTCGATTTTTTTACACATTTTCAAAGGCGTTAGAAATATAGTAAGCATAGTCATAAAATTATGAAAGTTTCAAAATTTATAGAAAATTTTATGTAGATTTTATTTTTATTACCTTTGAAGGCTTAGGCACCTTGACTTTATGAGAAAATTAATTTTTTGGGTCCCTGTTTTTCAGCTTATTTTTTATGAAGGTTAAAACGTCGCTTACGTCCATTACTGTTCTCAAATGGCTTATAATGGCTTATATTTTCTAATTCTACATCACCTTTTAATTAGAAAATAACAGTTTTAATAAAATCGGTGACATGACGAAAATCGCCAATTTTCATTACTATAATGTATGGAAAAATAAATGTAGTAAACATAATCATAAAATTATGAAAATTACAGCATTTGTAGGAAAATTTATGTAGATTCAGAATATATACACTTTTGAAGGCTTAGATACCTTGACTTTGTGAGAAAATTATTTTTTTGAGCCCTGGTTTTTCTTCTTTAGTCTGCTTTCCTAACTCATCATTTTTGGCGTAACTACCCAAGGTAGCGGAAGACATGTTCTTCTCCAAAAATCATCACTCTTTGCGAGTCTTTGGCACAGTTTTATGGTTTGTTATTTGCTCTAAAATTTGAATGAATACAATTTTAAGATAAAAAAGGATGTGGTGCAGGCAATGAAACCCGTATCGAGAGAGTCGTCTATAACTCAACGATGACAGTTCATTATTCGATAAGTCGCAGCGCTCCTACACATTACCCAACCAATAAACAAAGAGATCTCTTTGATAAGAATGTCGATAGATTGATCATTTGCCGAATTATTATTAATAGAAGTCTGATAAACACTTTCAGATGCCGAATATCTTCCTTCAATCTGTTTAATTCGTGGCGATTCATGGCGTCTTGTAATTGTTTACCACACTATTTCGATTTTGCGGATCTTTCACCGCTCATCCACCTGATTTCAAATCTGTTTATTTTGCATTTAAAAAAATCATCGTTTCTTGTTGCAATTTCTCTCTTTAATTGTACTACCGTAAGCCTGGTGTGCTTTTTTTAATGAAATCCACAAGAAAGTGCAGGCGCTCTTTATACTGTGCTAACAGAGGAAGTCATTTTTCATAGAGGAATAATTGTTAGATGCATTTACATAATAAAGCGTACTAAAATGGATTTGAATGCGTTTTCATCATGATACCGGCACAAACATAAAAGTCTGTTTGCATACAGGGTGGCACAGCGAAAGGTAATTGGCCTTAATTTATTTCCTAAAGTTGTTCGCATACAATTTTCGGGTAATTTGCAATTTCGAATGCCTCCGCTTCATTTATACGGTTAAATGTGCCGGTATTATGTTATTTCCATACGTTTAATGTCTCTTAGATCACGTTTTCAGATAAAGCAGTGCGGCTTGATATGTGCAGTTTCAGTCACGATACGTACTCATGTATTTTTGAATGCGAAATATTTTTATTGCTTGGCAATTTGTTGCTCTTTTGTTCTCGGTCTTGTTTACATTACCTCTGCTGGTTTAAATAACATTATATTGTATTTTCTTGAATTATTTTATTGTTATTGTTTGGTTTTTAATGCTCATTTAATTGTGAAATAGAACTGATTAATATATTGTCGAAATATCATATCTATTTATATATCCATTATGTAAAAAATTGATCTATTAATTTTAAAAATATAATATTTTACAGTGTTAGTATTTGGACATTTAAAATAAAAGACCATACCATAACGTGGTATACTGATGCTTCCAAAACCAAAGCAGGGACAGGGATAGGAGTATTTGGGCCGAAAACTAAATAGTCCGAACCAATAGGCACCTACCCCAGTATCCTTCAGGCAGAAATTTACGCTATCGAAAGATGCGTACAATTTATCTCAGATAGGAACTTTCGAAAACCTAGAGAAGCTCAACAAATTAGGCAAAGAAAATAAAGTCCTCCTACTCTGGGTGCCTGCTCACCAAAGAATAGAAGGCAATGAAAAAGCAAATGATCTAGCTAGGACAGGAGCGAACACTCCACTAACTGGACCAGAACCGTTCTGTTTTCCAAACGGGAACCAACTGAAAGCGGAACTGAAGAATCTGGAAGACTCCATCCGTAACTGGGAATGGGTGTCCTCCAACGGTCTAAGACACTCGAAAAAGTTACTCAGAACTTACGACCGAGAAAAATGAAAGGTTTTCCTTGATTTAAGTAAAAACAATCTTCGGATTGTCACGGGGTTTCTAACAGGACACTGTCTCCTCAACGAACACCTCAGTAGGCTGAAGCTGAGAAACAACGGCGAATGCAGATTCTGTGGGGAAAATAGGGAAACACCAGAACACCTTATCACTGAGTGCGCCGAGACGACGACCATTCGTGCCATGAACTTTGGTACGGCTGATGTCGAGGATGGAGAGCTGGCCTCTGTGGAGCAGTCTCAGATACTGGCTTTTGTTAAAGCCATGAGACTGTATGATGAGTTATAACTCGTTATAACTCAAGAAAGGGGAACACACAATAGATCTATAAGGTCGCGGTGATTAACTCCCCTCCTAAACATTCTACATTCTACATTCTTCTACATTTGGACATTTATTTTTCAGTCCCTTAAATTTATATAAAGGAATTGCTTCTTGAGTGTCAAGACCGTTAATTTTTGTTATATTATAAATTTTCCACTCGCACACTTTGATGAAAAAAAAACAATAAAAAATAAAGATTTAATAAAGTTTATGAAAACCGAATAGATAAAATTGTTCTGAAGCAGGCGGGTTAAGTGAATACCCATTTAAAAGACCTTTTATAACACGAATTGTATTGAGATCTTTCTAATAAAAGGGAACAATCTAATTTCGTCCGTACATACTTGTGCTGCGGAGAAAACTGCTTTCGATTTTCCATTGTGTGTCACGTGTTTCTTTTCAAAAAGTCCATTATTGGCTCCGTTAATACCGGTCAGCGTCATCAACTACAGGAAAACAATTATTTCCGATAATCTATTTATATTTTCACACATGGGTGGTCAAGTTATTGACTGGTCGAATTATTTAAATACGGAAAACATACTTGGCTTTCCTTTTGAAATTATCTGCCTGAAATACATCTACTGCAGTATGAGAGAAGCACCAGTTTTTACCTTTCAAGGCTTAGTGAGGAATTTAATTTGTGAGAAAATTTATTTTTTGGACCCTTATTGTTTTTAAGCTATTTTTGATGAAGGTTAAAACGTTCCCTATATCTATTACTGTTCTCGTAGAAACTACAATGGCCTATATGTTCTTATTATATCTCTTAATTAGTAAGGAAGATCAGTTTTTTTTGCCAATTTTCTAAGGACTTAGAAACTTAAACATAGTCATAAAATTATGAGAATTTTAGCATTTGTTGGAAATCTTCTGTACATTCAGAATATATATGTAGGTCTTTGAAGGCTTAGATAACTTAGTTTTGTGAGAAAATTAATTTTCGGATCCTTTTTTTTCAGCTATTTTTGATGAAGGTTAAAATGTCCCTTGCATCTATTACTATCCTGGCAAGACTAAAATGGCCTATATTTTCTTATTCTACACTTTTATTTGTAAATAACACCAGTTTTAATAAAATTGGTGACACGACAAATCGCCAATTTTCATGACTATATGTATGGGAAAAGTCGAAAAAAAATTGCCATTTTTGCATATTTTTTACCTATTTTCAAAGACCTTAGAAACATAGTAAAGACAATCATAAAATTATTTAGCTTGTCTTTACGCTATTTGATGAAGGTTAAAACGTCTTTTAATCTACACCTTTTAATTAGTAGATAACAGTAATAAAATCGGTGATATGACGAAAATCCCCAATTTTCATGACGACATGTAGAAAAAAGGCTATTTTTCCAACGATTTCAAAGCTCTCATACTTTTTTGTCACTCAATTTTACTAACACACCATTTCTTGGTGGGCCAGGTAACTCATTTTCTGTATAAATATAATATCAATATGGCCTAAAGCACGAAATAAATTCACAGAAAAAAATACGTTACATTACTGTGCGTATATTTTTTTCTGGTGATTTTAATACAAGTATAGAGAGGTAAATTTCATTAATAATATTACTATGGTCAATAAAGCGCACTGTCGAATACACGCGCGTTATTTGTTGTAGAAATGCGTGCATATTTTAGGAGGCTTTTAATTATTTGCCGATAGCGTGTTAACGTAATCCCCAAAATCAGCGTCGAGATCAGTTTTGGCATGGTATTATCGGAAATAAATTATTCCCACTGCAAAAGCCGTTCTGCTGCGTTTTAATCAATAATTAAAATCCCCAAAAATACCACCCATAAAACCACGCACCTATATATAAAAAAAAAAATCCGGAAAAACAGAACGTTATAGAATTTTTTGTCTGATTTTATATAAATATTGATTCCCTTTAGATTTGCTTCTGATGACAATTATGTAAAAGAACAAAGTAAAATGGTATTTTATTTGATGCAAACTTTATAGATGACACTGTATTTTTAATGAAGTAGGTCAGCAGAAAGCCAGAGAGATAGTTTGGTATTTTATTTTCGAGGAAACCTATTTTAGGATAGGTCCCTGTTTATAATTTGTTAGTCGAAATTGGTTAGGTGAGAAACGTTTTGACTTTTGATTATTTTCATTGACACATAGTTTTTATAAATTGTTTGTGTTTTCACAGTTGACTGTAAGTCTTACTGCCAACCAAACACTATTAAACGAAGCATAAAACTGGTTTAATTTTATCTTTATATCCCCTACACCGTGGTACAAAATACGGTTCGCGCGATGGATTCTCATTTTTCCCTGGATGTGCATAATTTCGTTTTCCTTTATGATTTATAATGCTAAAATGATTTGTTTACACATTTTATAAACTAAATAATGTGGCGCGCATTTGATATTTGATAAATTCTACGCGGAACATCAGTCTGTAGCTGGCGGCAATTTTATAAAACGTTGAAAAATAGTGGCGCTTTTTAAATATAAAAAATTCACATTTTACCTCAAAAATGCGCCTTATCTTGTTCAGCCAACCTTTAAACAACATTTATGAAGCCTTTTAACTTTTTATTTAAGAAAAAAAACTATAAGTACTTTATATTCCATATAATAAAATAAAAGTTTTAATTAATAATTAAATAACCGTAATAATATACTGCGGAATATATAACATAAAATATAATTACTTTTCTAGTATAAAATTAATGATAAATTTTAATATCCGAAAGTACTCAATCACATAATATATA
Organism: Sitophilus oryzae; assembly: GCF_002938485.1. Lineage (NCBI taxonomy): Eukaryota > Metazoa > Arthropoda > Insecta > Coleoptera > Curculionidae > Sitophilus > Sitophilus oryzae. The sequence continues at coordinate 8,264,954 of NW_022146479.1, forward strand.
TACGGTCGTATATTCGGATGATAAATTTTGTCAAAATCTGGGAGAGTTATTAAGATGGTATCTTGACGAATGACGTCACTTAGAGAGGCGACATCCGTTTCTTTCCCCCAAACATTATAAGGTTAGTGTCATAGAGTTATGGATTAGGCGGTCCGGTCAGGGCAATATGTCATCTGTGAAAAACTTTTCGCAAACCCAACGAGACGCAGCCTTCTCTAATGAAAACTGATTATTTTTCTCACCAAAACTGTATTTACTCTGATTTAAAACACCTAACAATTTTTTTTTGGGTATATACAAGTTATATTTTAAATTTTCTCTTAAAAAAAGTTGTGTAAAATTAAAAAAAAGGAAAATTTTAAACCTTTACATTATTCACAATTGCTATTATTTTTTTAAAATAGCAATTGTTATGTTTAATTATTAATCAATTCATGCAGAATAATTTTTTAATATAAATAAGTATAATTGTTCCTACATATCCACCAATTTAAGTTCTAGATTCAAAGTATAAACATAGATTCAAATCTCTATCTAATTTCATATTATAAACGTATGTGCTAGATTCAAAATAGTAACTTATATTTTGAATTTAAAATATGAATTTATGTTCTAATTTTTCTAGTGTGTATACAGGGGGTCCCAGAAATAAGTGCAAGTATTTTAACTAGTAGTATATTTCGGTCTCAGAAACACGCCTATAGGCTTTTTCCCAAAAAAAAATTTTGAAAATCTGGAACTTCTTGAAAAAACTTTGGAAATTTTTCTAGTTTTAAGTTAAAAACATAATTTCTTGATAATATGGCAACATTTATGTAGTAGCTTAAATTTACATGAAAGAAAATCCAGAAAAGATCCAGTGGTTCTAAAAATTTTAGGAAAAAAATTTTTTTTTGGAAATTTTCAAAGTAAAATAACTCGGTTATTTTGGACTTATTTGAAAAACGGCGAAGAGAAAAAATGTTTCTTTTGGCCAGATCTAACAACTCTTAAAATACTTGCACTTATTTCTGGGACACCCGGTATAAGTTATATTTTATTTTATTTTCTCTCCAAAAAAAACTTTAAAATCAAAACAACAGTTTTAAACATTTTTTGTTCTTATAAAAAAGAAATTTTTATTACCCTACATTATATTAAAGGTCTAGATTCAAAACATAAACATAGATTCAAAACTCTATCAAATTTCAAATTATAAACTTATGTTCTAGGTTCAAAATATGCTAGATTTAAAAACTGAATTTAGGTTCTAGATACCAAATATAAACGTCAGTTCAAATTATAAACTTATGTTCCAGATTCAAAACAGGAACTTACGCTTTACTTAAAAATATAGACTTAGGTTCTAGATTCTAAATATTAACTGTTGTTCTAGGTTCAAAATATGAATTTATGTTCTATGCTGGAACTTTTTATTTTAAGCTCAGAATAAGAACTTATTTTATTCAAAATATAAAATAAAAATTTAGGGTTTATATTAAAAATTTGAACTGATGATGTAGTTCTAGAATTTATATTGTAGATACAGAATATGAATTTATGTTTATGTTCAAAATATAAACTTAAGGTTTAAATTGAAAATATGAACTTAGGTTCAAGAATCAAAATATGGAAGTAGGTTCGAGAGTATATGAACTTATGTTCTAAATTCAAAGTATCTACATATGTCCTAAGATCAAATTACCAAAATTAGATTAAGGTAATGATATTATAAAATATATAACTAATAGGGAATTTATCCAAAAATGCATGTTAAAATGTTAGAATATAATATATTAAAAGAAATGTCAAAACCTGTATAAAGAACATTCGAACAGACTGGAACATGATAAACAACAAAATCAGTGCCTACAGGAGCGTTTAATCGAACTATTTATATCACTTAGTCGCCGGCGTATAAACAAAACAAACCGAATATCAATCATGCGACCCCTGTTCCGATTAGCGAGCACGTCAAAACGTTGGTGTCGCCCCGTACACCTCAGCCAACCCCTTTGCCTGACCGTGCCAGTGACACTTCCGAAGAAACGAGACGAGGGTGCCGGAACAAATATTAATATGTCCGGGCTCTAGAAGGCCCTTAATAGCTATATAGTTGCACGTTATAATTTAATAAACGTTCCTGCTACATCTCGCAACATTAGATTTTAATTTAATTTCAGTGCGAGCCGGGACCGGCGGCGTAACGGCGGTCCCTCTTGCAGATCGCCCGCAGAGTGACACGGATGTGACACCCCGCGTTCTTTCTTTTATTTTATACCGGTCAATTATACTGCCTCGCGCCCCTCGCTTCAATTATTCGCGTTGCGCCGGATTAGTCTAAAACGTGTGCGGATTTAGGACGCTACCTTCTAATTGACTCCCATAAATTTTCAGGGATAATCGGAATTTAAAAATATGTGTTCTTGCGAATTCGAAATTACTATAATAAAGTAAGCAATATAATAAATTTAACGTACGATAAAATATATAATTAAAAAAATATACTAATTCAATTCAAGTTTTATTCGTATAACAATATTTGTACCAAAGTTCAAAAATTCGATTTTTTTCTGAATTTAAAATAATAAACTAATGTTCTAGATTCAAAATGTGAAAATAAGTTCTAGAAACAACATACAAATATAAGTTCTCGATTCGAATTAAGAACATAAGTTTTATAGTTTCATATTCAAAATTTGAACTTATGTTCCTATTTTGAATTTAAAGCTTAAGTTCGTATTTTGAATCTCCAAAATTAAATGGAGATCCTAGTTCGTATTTTAATCTGGAACCCAAGTTCTGCATTCAAAATGAACTTAATGTTTTAGAAAAAAGTTAAAAACACAAGTTTCCAATACAAAATAGGAACATTAGTTTCAATTTTGGATGTGATGAGCAACAACAAGACTTTCTTGGTCTTGGTTTTATCTTAAAGTTAATAAATAGTCTTGATATTGCAGTGTCCAGTCTTGGTATTAATCTTGCTACAAGATTCTTGCAGGTCTTTTAATACAAATAAACGTCCATTGAATTTTTCTACATAGAAAATATTTAAATAAATAGTATTTTTAGTAATTTAATGTAAATAAAACATCTGTCTGACCAACATTTTATTTGTAATAAATTAAAACAAATTTTGAACAAATAAGTAATTTTTTATATCATATAACCGTGAGAAAAATGCCGCAAGAGTCTTGCATGCTTGGGTTTTAGTCTTGCACTGGTCGACCTTGGTTTGGTCTTGCACAAAAAGCAAGACCAAGGCCATGACTAGCGTCTCGCTCATCACTAAGTAGAACTTATGTTATAATGAAATTATGTTCATATTTTGAATACAAAACTTAAGTTCCTATCTTGAATCTAAAGCCTAATTCGTATTGTGAATTTAGAGTTTATGTTAGTAATTTTAACCTAGAATCTAAATACTAGATTCAGTATATGAACTTAAGTTCTGGGTTCAAAACAAATTACTAAAATTAAGTACAAACTTGTGTTCTAGATTAAACATCAGAACCATGAGAACATAAGTTCTACATTCAAAATGCGAATATAAGTTTTAAATTCAAAATATAAACTTTGTCTATTAATTATTGACTATGTTATTAAAAATAATAAGAACTGTAGAAAATAAATAACAGTATTTCAATTTGAAGTTAATGTTGCGAATTTTATAATTTACAAATAATCTAGCTAATAATTTTATTGAAAAAAATATCCCAGAAAATACTCACCAACAGAAAATATATAATTTCAATAAAAAAATTGACCAAAGTTTATTTACTATGTGCAGTACTGTTACAGAATACCTAATATATTAAAAATAGTTCTTCGTGTATATTCAGATTTATATCATAGTTCAGAAATATTTCGCAATACTAAAGCAAGGGTTGCTGATGAAAAATATTTGTCACTTTCAAATCCTCCGTATCCGTTTGACATATCGCAAATATCTCTCACTTACGGCGTTTTAAAATATAACTGGAAAATCTAATATTCATGCAATACAGTAAAGATGGAAGTATGGGCACAACGTGACCTGGATAGCAAATTTCATATTTATGCCCAGTGTCCGATAGAAGGAATATGATATTTTTTCTAACCAATGATCGATAACTCAAGGGTTAGAAAAATATCACTACCCTAAATAAAGCATATTTATGTTCCGGTATAAGATTTATAATATTTATATTTCCTGCAGGTATCATTAATATTTATTATTGAAGAAGGGACAAAATAAATAGAATTTATAAAGATAGTGCTCACCATGTACTACCCAGCCGTGATTACAGGTCTCGCAATATCGTAGTCTGACTTTTCCAGGAACAAAATTTTCACATTTGCAAGTTGGTACTGTGCATCGAACAGGCTGAAAAGAAAAAAAACATTTTATAGATTTAATGCATATACAGGGTGGCGCCTCTCATACGCCGCGGATGCTCCAAGGAGAACGACAGTTTGTATTGAAATGAAATTTTGTGAGCATATGTAGGTTAATTCAGGGCACTTTTTAAAAATATAGAGAGTTCTACAGGGTGTCCCCAAAAAAAGTTACGTATCAAAGTTGTGTTTTTTCTAATGGAACACACTATATATTAATTGATTTTCGGATTCTAGGAGAAAAATAAAGGTGAGTTTTATAAGAGAAGTATATGACTAAAATGTAAGGTTTTTGACATATTTAACAATTTCTAGAAATAAAGAACTTTTTTTAATTTTTTAAATTACAATAAAAGCTACCTAAATTGGAATTTACCCGGTGTAGCCTAATATGTAGTTAAACTAACTATTCTACTTTAAATCAAATTAAAACTTGATCCAAAAAGTTATACAGGGTGAGACAAAATTAATATTGAACATTGTTCAATATTCAATTATTCATTTCGATATAAACTACCGTTCTCCTTGGAGCTTCCGCGGCGTATGAGAGGCGCCACCCTGTATTTTATTAACAAGAAAATATTTGAACTTAAGTTCTAGATTCAAAATATGAATATATGTTCAATATTTATAATGTCAAGTTATGCTTCCTGGTACAAAACAGTAACATAAGATCTAGAATAATAATATGAACTTACATTCTAGATATATAATATTGATGTGAAATATAAACTTACAATTTAAATTAAAAATAGGTTCCAAATATATAGGTATTATGTGAACTTTTGTTCTAGATTAAAATTTTTTTAATAAAAACCAGTTTCAGATTTAAAATATGAACCTATGTTCCATATTTATTCTACGAAACCTATGTTCTAGATTAAAATTATGAACTTATGTTCTAGATTTGTAAGTGACTAGTAATAAACGAATGCAAGAGCAAGAACAATACCCTCTTGGTCTTGCAGATATTAAGTAGTCTTGGTTTTGGTCTTTCTGCAAGACTTGCTTGCAAGAAGCCTTCCAAGTATTGTATTTTTTAATATATTTTTACTAGATGCACTTTCAACATAGAAAATCTTTAAATAAATAGTATTTTTAGTAAATTAATGCAAATACAACTTTAAAGAAAGAAATTATTAGACGTATTGTCTGACGAAAATGTTGATTTTTCAATAGGTATATTAAATCAGATTTTTTTTCTTTAAAATGTTATGCAGTAATTGGAAAAATACTATTTGTAATAAATTAAAACTATAGTTTTGAACAAATAAGTAATGTTTATAATTTTCTTATAATCTTGCATGGTATTTCTTGGTCTTGTGGAAGTCTTGCACTGGTCGGTCTGGCTGTTGCAAGACCAACACTAAGACCAGTCACGCTCATAACTAACAGTGACTTTATATTCTAGATTCAATAAATTCGTAACTTATTTATTCTTTTTTTTATTTAATATTTTTAGTCAAATGAATCTCGGAGAAACTTTAAAAATAGGAATATATGTATATGTTATGTGTATGAAAATGAACAATATGTGTGAACAATAAAACAACATAGAGAGAAAAAAAACGAAAAAAATGTATTATTAATTAAACTAATTAAAAAATCAATATCTACTATGAATGGTGATTTAAAATTTAAAAATAAGGACATTTTTTGCTGCAATACAATCAATGGAAAAAGGTTTTTACTTTATTAACTTACTGACATATTTTCTGTATAAGGGGAACGCAAACAACGAACCAAAAAGAGGCAAAGTAGGTATAAAGGATATTAATGGCGTAACAGCGTATATTGGTTAATTAAAAAGTTTTGCGAAATATTTGCGCGATGCATATTTGTCGTTCTCAAAAAGGTCCAAAAAGCTTTTCCGTGGTCGAGGATAATAAATGTTGCACGGGCCACAAGGTTCGCTGGATAAAATTAATACAGCGTCGAATTTAATAGTTTCGCGGAACATTCCAAGTTTATAAACCAGAATTGTTCGAACACCGATTAAAATTCATTGTAAACTTTCCAGCATGCCACAATTCGAACGAGAATTATGCAATATTTAATAAACTCTCCCGCACAACGGTTTCCACTGCCAAATGCATTCCCAGATATGTGAATTTGCTTTTTTCCATGCAAATTTTAATACCTGATTATGAAATGTTGGTCGAATTTTTGAAATATTTTTTTTCGAAAAACGCCCGATCCAATAATTGCTACCTGTTTTGTTGATGGTTTGTAATTCCGCAGTTCACGCTGATTTTCATCTATCGATGATAATCCCTCTATTAAAAGCATACCACTTTTTTGGAAAATGTGCATGAAACCGGAAATTCTCTTCTCTGTCGCTACTTTATTACATTTTTCATTTACTCAAAACTGCAACTGCATTTTCCTATATTTCTAACTAATTCAACCACTCTAAAGCAAACTCTTGCGTTGTAACGTGTGCTTATTAAATTGCCTAAGTTTAATGACAGTCGTTAAAAGTTTACATTCAAATTTTAAAAGCTGAAAACGAGCATTAAAACGGTACAACTATGTTAATCATCCTTTTGTTGCAAGAAAGGATTATTTAATAATCAATGGCTTACACGCTTCCTCTCTATTATATTGTTCAGTAGTGGACATAACAAGTCTTAAAATAACTAGAGTGTAAATTTTACGATCCACCTTATCGCTCGGGAATATAATTTGTAGAAAATATATTTCATTACACCAATAACGAACCTCTGCTATTATTTTAAATAATAATCCAATAATAATATAAAAATTGTGAGGTCAATTTTCATGAAATGACTGATTTTCCAATAATTAGAATTGGAAATGTGTCGATGGATAGGATATGCGAAATGGATGAGTCTGGACTGTCGCTGTATAGGATATGGATGGGGGCGAATGTTGACAGTTCAATACTGCATTAATCCATTAATACTCATCAGCCTAACGACCTGCCCTGTTAAACGCCATCGTACTGGCGGAGAGATGCCATCACCCGCATTACAAAATCAGCCCCACCTTTTTACCGAAAATTTTCCTAAAGTGCCGTTTTTCATTGGACCGAAGATTTGATCGATTAATCTTCGCAACTGAATATCTCCTTTGTTAATCCACTTAAGAAGCACAGGCTCCCGATGCTCAGATTGAAATTGATTCGCCATATTACTATGTATAGGAGTACCATGTGATTGGGAAAAAATGATCTGTCATAAAGCCTTGAAATTTGCTTTTTTCATTTGGTTTGGTCATCTTATTTTATGACAACCTGTGAAGTTCAGCTGTTTAGTTGAACTAATTTATTTAAGTATATCCAGACAAAAAGTCAATAAAAATATTTGATTAAAGCAGACAAATGACAAAAGCAAAAACACACAGTTAAAAATAATATTCAAAATTCTATATATGCCCTAAGTTCAAAATATAAGCTATATAAATATATGTTCTAATATAAAATTATGTTCTGGATTTAAAATGTGAACTTATGTTCAAGATTCAGCTAAGTTCTAGATCCCAGCTCAGGGCTAAGTTCTGGATCCCACAAAGAGATTGAAGACATTGAAAATGCAAACGATCCAGCTACGAAACGAGCAAACACTCCCACTAACTGGATCAGAACCGTTCTTCTTCCCAACTGAAAACCTACTTAAAGCGGAACTGAAGAACCTGAAAGAATCCATCCGTAACCTGGAATGGGAGTCCTCCAACGGTTTAAAACACTCAAAGAAATTTTTCAAAACTTACCCGACCAAGAAAAATCAAAGATTGTCCTTGATTTAAGTAAGAACTATCTTCGGATTCGGTATTTTTAACAGGACACGGTCACCTCAATAAACATCTCAGTGGATTGAAGCTAAGAAACAATGGAGAATGCAGATACTGCGGAAAGAATGGGGAAACATCGCAACACCTTATCACTGAGGGCGCCGGGATGACAACCATTTGTGCCATAAGCGTTGGTAGGACTGATATCACAAATGGAACACTAATCTCTATAAAACCGTCCCAGATACTGGCTTTTGTAAAAACCGTTAGACTATATGATGAATTATAACTCAAGAAAGGGGGACACGATATTCCAGATTCAAAATATTAAACTTATGTTCGAGATTCAAACAGTCTATGTTCTAGATTCACATAGGGTAACTGTTCCGAAACATCAACAGCAGATTCTGCAGATGGCAAGTCCGTATAAATGTATGACCTGTGTTTGTTGAAGATACAGGGTGTTTTCATTGATTTTTTCCAATACTTTCGAGGTAACATCAATATTTGATGAAATTTGGTTCGGGAGTTTTTGATATATTAGGGCCTGGATTTTGATGTCAATATGATTTCTTTACAGTAGAGGCACCACCTACATATTTTAACTGGTTTGAAGAGAATAACTTTTCGTCTGTACCTGTATATAACTACTAATTAAAAAAATATACATTTACGACGTTTTTAATGTAAAAAAGATCACTTCATAAAAATCGCTACGAGCAATAGTTCTCGAGATATTTGAAATCGAAATTATCAATACCTGTCATCATTGAGATAAATTAAACATGTTGACTAAATAGTTGATAGATGGAAATCATAAATTTGAAATGTTTTTGTGCCAAACCATCATCAATAATCATATTTTCGAAGAAAATTTTATGATTAATTAAAAAAAATAAAAATTTTCCAAATTTATCTTTTTAGTCAATTAACTATCTACTCAACATGTTTATTTTTTGTCAATGATGACATGTATTAACTATTCCCATACTAAATATCTCGAAAATGGTTGCTCGTAACGATTTTTACCAAGAGACATTTTTTACGTAAAAAAATACGAAAATGTATATTTTTGCACTCAGCAGTTCTATACAGGTACGGACAAAAAGTTATTACTCTTCAAAACAGTTTAAACACATGTAGGTGACGCCCTCTACAAATAGGAGTCATAATGACATCAAAATCAAATTTCTCATGTCAAAAAACTAACAGACACCAATTGCATTCAAATATTGACGTTACTTCAGAAATTATTTGGAAAAAATCGAAATAAAAATGTAACTTCTACACCCTGTATCTCCGAAACTAAGTATTTTAGAACATACATTTATAAGAAGTTTTTTACTTCTTCTTATCTGCAGAATAAGCTCCCGAAGTTTCCGGAATACAATTCGGACCACCCTGCATAATCGTATATTCTAGATGCATTATATGAATTTTTGTACCAGATTTACAACGTTATATGTTTAACTCTACTTTTAACAATCCACTTCAAAATATAATCAATAAAATTTAAATATTTATAGAAGAATAAACAAGACAAGGTCTTAAAAGAAATTTGGCCATTATACTGCGTACATAAAGATATAAAAACACGGTACGTATTAAAAGACACTAATAAAGAATTCTCTAAAGTAACATAACCAATATTGTCGCCCAAGGGGTGAATATATAAAAGGTGTCCAGCAACAAGGGGTCAAACAGGGAAGCGCCCAAAAGACGAGTTTTACAACTTTAGTCATCGGCCATATATCACGTTTCCCCTAAGTTTTTCTCTAGCAACTGCTTGCTAAAAATTTACGCTTCTTAAAATCCATGTTAAAAATATTCAAATTGGTTCTTTTTAGGGGTCCCAATGGCCCCATTGAGGTTGACGCCAATTTTCCTGACGTGAAACTCTCTGCGGGGACCCTTTTACTCTTTCTTGACGTTAAAAGGATAAAATTAATTTTTAACTCTTATTATACTTTAACTACCCCCCATCTTATATTGTTTTCTCCCTTGATGTTCCAAAAACTTTTTTCCAATCTTTTCACTTAATTTACATCCTGTATTTTCAGCATTATTTACTTGAATTTTATGTAAAAGAGAGAACGTACTGATAAAATATGCTTTATCTACTTCAATTTATTATAAATTGACACAAATAACAATTAAGATAAATATGTCATGTATTTACTAAATTAATTACCCTTTCCAATTCTTCAGAAGTGCTTCTACATTCAAAAAGAGGTATCATTACACGAAACGGTACAAAAGAAAAACGAATTTTTTAAAGCCGTTGTTAAGATTTGTACTCAAACATCTAAATATATCGAGTCAACTGTAATGATATATAAACATTGTTATTTAAAATGAAATATCGTACATACGAATACGTTAACAAGCTTTCTGCTAAAGAATATCTCCTTTGTTCAGAACCGCACTTGAACAACAGGTCATAAATACCCAAGATGCAGTAAACAATATTTCAGTGACACCTAGAATGAAAACAGTGTCCTAAAGAATATTCGACACACACACTGGACTGCACCAGGGCCGTACTTTCAAAAAATCACAAAAATGCTCTGTATTTCAACCATATTTCAATATTTAGCTTAAGATTAATTAGAATATATTATTGATTATAACTAGGAGATTTGGACTCATTTTCTCTATTGACCTAGTAAATATTGGAAGAAAAATCAAGAAAATATAAATTAAAAATTCTAATTGTGTCTAATTTAAAAGTCTACAATATCTATAAATATTTTTTTTTTGGTTTAATAAAACAAAATTAGAAAAATAGTAACTTGTAAAAGGATAATGTTGAACGTAGTGAGATATAGATGAGTCGGTTTCGAAGTTCGACCCTGGTCAGGATTTAAGAAACAGGTTACCAAAAGCCACTGCATCTTTGATTTGTGATTGGTAATATTACGCCCCCTTAAACTTGTCACAGATCGGGCTAACACAATCCTTACAAGGGAATTTGAAAAATAATTACCCATAGCGTTTCGTTGGTTTATTTTTAAGATTTTTTTTAATATTTATTGGCCACGAAAATATGATTACGACCTCCAATAAGATATCACGAGTCGCTACTGGAATATATTGAAAGTAATTCCACATCGTATAAAACTAATATGCTTAAAATCCAGAGCAACAAAACCATTTCATTTACATAATAATTCAAATAACAAATTCAGATCCTTTTTTTATTCATCATCTTTCGCCCAATGTACTGATTCGTTTGATGACTCTCAAAAACTACTAATGTATTTTCGACATACGGCTATCAAGGATCTTGATCTTTCTCTTCTTCATACGTACTTCCTCCGTTATATGAAAGTATTTCTCGTAATGGATGGATTGTGCTTTATTTCATGATAGCGAGAAATTCATTATTCAATGTCCCACAAAAAGACTTTTGATCTGCGCAGAGACAACTGGTCAGCCTAGGGACCTTAATACCGAATCTGTTCACAGTAATGGAATTCTTGATGTGCCGTATGAGAATCTAATAGAACTTCAATAAATATGTAAGCGGTCGCTCTTTGTATATTTCCTTCAATGTCTGAGTGTATTTCTTTCATCCATTTATTTTATTTGTTAACATTTATGAAGAGAATTATAAATATAAAAGTTCTGAAGTGTAAAATAAGGCTTTGACGTTAAAACAACAGTGCAAAATTCATAAGAAAGGTAGGTCGCATCAAAACTATAAAGATGTCAAAAGCGAGATACAGTACCGACTGTCACAATCTATAATAGAGGTGGAAAATAAATAAGGCCCGTGTGGATCCGCGCAGCATCTCGGCATAGGAAGAAACAATATTGCGGCTGCCGCGACAAACCATAAATTTAACATGTTTCGCGCCATTACTCCATATTCGCGATATCTGGCTCTTGTACGCTATATTACTCGGCTTTGCCGCCTTTCCCACTTTTAAATTGCGAAGGGATTTTGCAATTTCATATATACACACGCCAGACAAGCCCTAAGAAAAAAGCCCATAAAACTTTTATAGGGAAGACAGTTCATTGTCTAACAATGTTTAAAGAATATTAGACTATAAATTCTGAAAAAAAATGCTTATTAGTAAGACAAAAATAACGGTTATTAATTTTTCTTTATACTAAGACAAAGAAAATAATATTTAATTTATTATTTTGGACTATAGAAAAATAGATTTTATATCGAATCCATCCGACTGCACCATTTTTTAATCGCAGAACTATTTTAAAAAATATCGGCCATGTTTTTTGAATTTGCTTTTTTTCAGTTAAATATTAAGACTATATCTTTTTTTACGCAATTTTCCAAGTATGTACTAAAAATTGAGACAATTCTTACAAATTAATTCGTAAAAAAAATGTTGTGGTTTCACGAATTGCTTGATAAAGGTGCTACCAAATTAAAAACAGTTCGCTTGAGAGGAAACGACACGAAAGGAAATGCTACCTAAATTGATTAATTCAATTCTCATAGGCGAATGGTATCAGTTTAAGCGATCTCAATTTGTATCTTGATCATTCACAACGTTCAAGTTATTCTTCAAAGCGTAAACTCCTAACTGTTACTGGTGAAAAAATTACGTTGCACTTAACTGAACTAACAGAACATTGTTCTTAATATTCAAAGGAAAATTTAATGTAATTAAATAATATTAAGTCGTTTCACACCAACAATAAATAATGGAATAGGAAGGAGTATTGTTTCTGAATAATTAACTGTTAAAAAGGACAGGGAAGAAAATTGTTGTGATTAAAATAAAATATCGGTTAAAAGCTTTAACATAATTTTTTGATACCAACTGAGCGTAATTTGTTAGAAAAATGCTACGAAGGATCGAAGAGGTACGGACCGTAATAAATTGTGGGGCACTTTTCCATATAATGGCGACGACTCTGGAAATATAATCAATCTTGCGGATATAGATCAATCAAAATCTGAGAACCGTTGTCTGATTTGCATGTCGACAGACAAGATGTTTATAAATGGGTTGAAGACAGGCCAAAAACGAGAGAAGACCCCCTTTTCTCTTCTGGGGCTCTAAAAGCATTTTGCACCCTCAAATAATACTCTTTATATTGTCTAGCAATTAATTGAGTCCGCACGACGCGTGAGTAGCAGCATTTCGAGCTGGCACGGCCATAAAATAGGGTCACCAGAAAGGTAATTCATTAAATAGCACATTATATTGTACAGAGTGTGTAAAATTGTCTGAACCAAAATTAAATAAAAAACAATATCTATTTATTAATCATTCTTTATCTATATCTATTCATCTATCTTTAATTTCGGGTTGAAACTATGGAATATTTGAGGTTTATTTTGAAGAAACAGTACTGGGAGAATTGTCAGCTCAAAAAGGATATTCCAATCCTCCAACTACCAGTGGATGACATCAATAAACTACAATTTTGAGAAACACCTCAATGTAGTATTGAGCAATAAACAGAAGAAGTGGAAGGGAGAAACGTCTGCTCAGCAGTTGTACCATACCATGACGCGGTACACTGATGCTTCCAAAAGCAAAGCAGGGATTGGAGTATTTGCAGCATCCTACAGGCAGAAATCTACGCTATCGAAAGATGCGTTGCAACTTATCTTAGATAGGAACTATCGGAAACAAGAAATAGTCATCATATCTGATAGCCAAGCAGCGTTAAAAAAAGCCATCAACTATATCAGCAGTATCCATCAATTCGAAGTTGGTAAAAAAATGACTAGAGAACCTGAACAAATTAGGCAAAGAAAATAATAAAGTCCTCAGAGACTCAGTCACCAGATAGAACGTAATGAGAAAGCAAATGATCTAGCTAGGAAAGAAGCGTACACTCCACTCACTAGACCAAAATCGTTCTGCTTCCCAAGTGGAAACCAACTCAATGCGGAACTCAGGAACCGGGAAGACTCCATCCGTAACCAGGAATGGGAATCCTGCAACGGTCTTAAGACACTCGAAGGATTTTCGACCGAGAAAAATCAAATTTTTTCCTTGATTTAATTAAGACGAATCTTCCGATTGTCACGGGGTTTTTAACAGTCTCTCCAAGAAACACCTCAATAGATTGAAGCAAGGAAACGACAGCGAATGCAGATTCTGTGAGCAAAATGGGAAAACACCGAAACATCTCATCACTGAGTGCGCCGAGGCGACAACAGGCCATAAATTTTGGTTCGACGGATATCGGAGATGAAGAACTACCCTCTGTAAAACCGTCTCAGTTACTAGCTCTTGTCAAAGCTCTGAGACTGTATGATGAGTTATAACTCAAGAAAGGGGGACACAATAGATCTATACGGTCGCGGTGATTAACTTCATATACATACGCTCCCTCCCTTATAATCTACATCTACAAGAACACCCTGTAAATACTACCATACTATGGGCTTCATATTTTCAATAATGAGTAATTGTTAAAATAAATAATTTATTGTATGGGTACAAGAAGTCGAACTAGCATATACTGTACGGTCGTTAATTTGAAGCTGATGACGTACAGCCGAAGGTATACCTCATAATCGCAATGGCTATTGGAAGATGTTATTTATGGATGTGGATTTTATACGTACGGAGTATAAAAAACCCATCTCAACGTAGACGATTGGTATGTTATGACACCGGTGGACTATTACTTTGAAATTTCATTTCGCGTGCGTCCACTTGGATGTCCTACGGAGCCAGAACGGTTGCCCGATAGACATCATGCAGGGCTTCTTCTTTTCTGTAACCTCACTTGTCCGGCAATGCATCAACTGAACTTTTTTCACTTGCATTTTACACTTCGAGAGCTACGGATCGTCGTTTTTTTTTCGACTGGACATTTTTATAAGCAAGCAACTTGATTTGTTGCCGCGTCCGTCGCAATAGATTGATTTAGATCCTCGCCAATTGATTTCTTAAGAAAACTAACGTTTATCTTCAAAATAGGACGTTTTAATCAATCATAAGATGTATAATTCAGCGATACAATGTAATATTTAAAACGCTTGCTATAATCAAGGTTGCATAATAATAAAATCCATTAATCCAACTGATATTAAGACTTACTAGATATTAAGATTATATTGTATTCGGGTTAAAAAAATATTCTTCCTGTATTATCCTTGTTAGAATATTTAAGTAATATTAACTGTTCATAATTTCAGCGCTGCTGTATAAAACTCTTGCTCCAACATAAACATAGGGCTAAAGAAGTGTCTGGAGCAAAAGGGTGAAAATATGAGCAAACTAAAAATTAAAACCAGACGGCTCATAACTGAGTTAACTTCATACCGATGTTAATTAAGGCACGACAAAAATTACTGCTCTCAAATTAGGTACTTGGGGAAATTAAAATTTTGTTAAACGAAACAACATTATTTTATTAGAACATTTAACGTCTAACTGGGCTAACTAAATAGTATAGTATTTTGTTTTCTATAAATAGGGTTTTCTTAAAAGTATTGATCTGAATAATTAGAATTTGCGTAGGGCATGCATTACCAGTTTAAAGATATTACCGGTAAATCATCTTGAAATACTGGTGATTTTGGTAATCATTAAAATATAAATATGCACTAGGCTAAAAAATACAAGCCAGAAGCCAAATTTGCCAGAATATTAGAGGTCGAAGCCTGTATTTCGAACTTTTATTTTTAGTTCTGACAAGTAAAAACTGGTAAAAATCGGTAAACCGGTAATTGCTTGTTTTAAATTACCGATTACCGGTAAATTTGCGGTGAACATTTTATTATAAAAAACAGTTTTCGGTAAAAGTTTGCTGTATATATTTTGTTATATATAGCCATGGTATTAACATTGCTCAACTTGAACTAGCAGCACCAAGTTGCATAATCCACTTAAGATAACTATTTCAATTAGCGATAAAAACAACAGACCTACGCCTTCTTAGATATATTTATTTCGTTTGATACAGGCACAGCTTTCGTTCGCGAAAATATCATGTATTCTTTACGGAATCTCTTGCATTCTCACACCCTGGGTCGGAATTGTTATGTAAGAGGCAGGTATTATGAAACAAAATTTACAGTTACGAACTAACAGAGTAGGCGAATCATTACAGATAATGTTCGGATTGAAAATGTAACAGAATTCTTCGAAAATTTTGGGTACAAAAATATTCGCATTATTTGATTTAAATGAATATATTTATCTGTACGACCTCACGTCAAAAGCATATAAAGTATAAATTCTCTTCATTTCATATTATTTGAATTAATTAATTTTTGTGACGAGTTAACAAATTAAATGAGCCAAACATTCGTGTCTAACGAACGACTATTTAAATTATTTTGCACAAATATATTGTTGATATTGTCGAGGAAACGGTTTATCATATTCCGAACGGCTTTTTTTACTGGATGGCCAATGTCGCGACCTTTGCAAAAGTTATCGTCGCTTTTTTTTCTATGACACTGATTCCCAGTCGGTCTATGCGATGTAATAAGGTCACACTAATCTCCAATTTGTTTATTGATTGATCGAGAACGTTTCGTCCATGCCGTGACAACAAGCAGTAAGTCTTCATCCTGCATAGGTGTGGCCCATTCTTCCTGATTAGTGAATCGCCATCTTGAAAAAAGGACCGATGATTCTCCGGTCTTAACAGTGGCTCCGGAAGGTGGTCACAATTTCCGGTTATTTCGTGTCAAATCATTTCGCCTCTTGAGTGTTTTCACCCATTATACTCTATTTTATTTTTTGAGTCACCATATAGCTTGGAATCGATTTTTTCAATTACCCTACTTAACTTTTTCCTTCTTTATTCTTAAACTGGATAAACATTTTTCTAACTATGTCTACTATGGTTTAAGAGATATTATTCGTCGTTATTTCATAACTGGTGTTATTTAATTTGAAAAACATAGAATATATACAATACTAGCGAGTACCAGCGACTTCGTTCGCGTCGAATTAATAAAGCAAAGCAAGAATTTCCATTAACATACAAACTGGATAAAACTTTCTCACATTTATGTCAGCATGAGAAAAAACAATATGGCGATATTATTACATACCTATAACTTGGTAATATTTGAGGGGTAGTTTCATCTCGTTGGAATTTGACTTTCGAAAAATCCGTTTGCCAAAAATAAGCTTTTTACGTCAAGCAGTTTAAGCAGAATCGTGGTTAAGAAATTACCCAACTTTTTGGAACACCTTGTATGATTTTTAAAAAAAAATTCAAAATATGTAAAAAAACCAAATAAATTATGCTTGTCCAAACGTTTTCCCGAAAGACTAACCGTTTCTTAAATAACAAATATTGTAATATTTGGGGGGCGGTTTCACCCTCTTGGAATTTGAGATTCGAGAAACCCCTCCTTATCAAACCTCTACACCCCACGGTCAATCCGTTTGCCAAAAATCAGCTTTAAACGTCAAGCAGTTTAAGCAGAATCGTGATTACTCAATGGTCATATTTTATGAAACACCCTGTATACATTTTTAAAAAATCTTAAAATATGTAAAACAACAAAATAAAATATACGTGTTTAAGAGTTTTTCCGAAAAACTCACCGGTTTTTAAATAAAAAATATTTCAATATTTGAGGGATAGTTTCACCTCCTTAGAATTCGAGTTTCGAAAAATCCCTTCTTATCGAACCTCTACACCCTAAAATCAATCTGTTTTCCAAAAATCAGCTTTTTACGTCAAGCGATTTAAGCAGGATCGTGATTAATCAATGACCAGATTTTTCGAAACATCCTGTATACATTTTTAAAAAATCTTAAAATATGTAAAAAAACAAAATAAAATATACGTGTTTAAGCGTTTTTCCAGAAACTTAACCGTTTTTGAAATAAAAGATATTGTAATATTTGAGGGGTGGTTTCACCCTCTTGGAACTGGAATTTCGAAAAATCCCTTCTTATCGAACCTCTACACCCTAGAACCAACCTGTATGCCAAAATTGAGCTTCTTAAGTTGAGTGGTTTGAGGAGGATCGTGATTAATCAGTATATCAGTCACTTAAGGATTTTATATATTAGTATAGATATAGATTCTAAAAGGACATAAAGTTTCCTACACTGCCAATTTTGGCCATGTCACTAATTTTGATAAAACTATAGCAATTGTGGCTTTGCGTTTACAGTCCTTCATACAGGTGAAATTTCATCATCAAAATTTGCTCAAAACAAGGATACAAAAAATCAATTTTCTAACACCAAAATCAAAGTATTTAATCCCTAATATTTCTATATTTTCTAAAAGTCCATAAAATTTCCTACAAACATTGTAATTTTCAAAATTCCATAACCGGGTTTATTAGTTTTCTTAAGAGCTTCGGTAAAAAATAGACAAAATTTCGACTTTTTCCATACTATTTGTATGAAAATCGCTCAAAAACAAGGGTTCAAAAAATCAATTTAATGAAAAAAAACCAAAGTATTTATTAAATAATAACTGAGATAATAAAAATTGGCAAACATTAATAATCATTTACTCTGTTGTTAATAATAAAGCTATTCTTAGCTTAAGTAAAATATTCTTTTTATTAAATAGAAATAAATAAGGTTGCCTGGTCTGACAGCATATTTAACAAAATTCCTTTAAAAAAGCCGTAAAAGTTATTGTAAAGCGGGCTGTGACTCCTAAATTGTATCTATATAATTTCTAGTGCCATCAAAAGAACTTTTGCTTTATCATTGAAGAACCAGAGGCAAATAAATCCGTCCCAATCAAGAAGATGACTGAGCTAAATTCTTTTGATGGAACTACATTGTCACTGTTTCAATAGCTATGTCAAACTGCTGTGCTGCCTAACGGTATACGTATACCATTCGATTTGTATTTATTCTCGGAATTATCATTATATTATCAGTATATCAGTAAATTAATAGCGATACCGGCAGTAAAAAAAGACACTAACTGTTTTAAAATAGTATTGTAAAATTAATATATTCTTTTACCGACTTCCTCGCGGTTAAAATTAAAAAGAGAGAAATAAATAACGCCATTAAATGAGAACTGAACCTGTTCTGGCCAACTGTTAAATCAGTAAAGGTATCAAGGTGTGTGATAGCAATAAGGAATGAATTATTTGTTTTAACCCTTTATCTGTTTTAATATTTATAATGATCACATTTTAGATATGCGAGGAAGATATCATTTATGTCATGAGAATTTTCGTACGCTTTCAGGTGCAAGGCTCGATAATGTTAATAACAGTATTTTATAGCGCGAATAATAATTACTATTGACATCATCCGTTTTGATCGTTTCCATTTTTCTTTTCGAGATAATTTAATTTTAAAGTCTTTCGAAATTAAAATAAGATAACTACGTACAAGCCTTTATTACCTATAAGAAAAACATACACTGATATAATTAAAGCATGATATTAACTGCAATATTGTCTTTGATATTAATTTTTACTGCAAAAAGTTAAAGATATATGGATATTTATTAATAATTATATAATCTATATACAGGCATTTAATTAGTAGACTTATTGGCGAGTCTTAGTCCGAAAAAGTAGCAAAATAAGCCTTCGGCATTGAACGTTTTATGTAAAACTGGCTAGGTATTTTTACACAAATAAAGAAGAAAATTAAAGATAAAGGATTATACTATATCCGTGTTGTAGCACATTTTTAGACAACTTCTTTATTTTTAAGATTGTGATGGTCAAACATCAACAAAATATTCCTTATGTTTGGACTAAATGTTCTCGAAAATAAAGACATAATTTAAAATTCCGTTACAATATGCAAATAGTATGAAGTTTTGTGATTACAGTGATATATAATTTATATGGTTTTGTAACAAATTGCTCGCTATTTTATGGCAAATGCTGAAGCTCTGCTTAATCAAGCCTTAATCAAAGCACGTGTGTTTGGAATTTTGGATGTGACTGGACGCGACAGGGTCGGGCTAAGCCTTAGGCAGATTTCTGAAAAATAATATATATTTCCTTTGGCCACACACCCGCTTTACCCGATCCCTGAGAGCGACCCGAACAGTACAGCGTAATAGACTCTTAAGTAATGGCAAATTTTTATTGAAAGTTGCGTATTTCTAGGGATAGGTGAAATTGGCTTGGTTTGGTTGGAGACCAAGTCTCGGCCTTGGTCTTTGATCTACAAAATTAAGACCAAGACCAAGACCAAACATGTAAGACTCTTGCGGTCTTGCATTTTTTTCACGTTTATGTGATATAAAGAATTACTTTTGTAGATAATTACTATTTTAATTTATTACAAATCATGTTATCTCGTCTATTGCATAAAATTTTAAAGATAGAAATACTGTTTCAATATAATATATCGAAAAATAAACATTTTCGACGGACAAAACATTCTAATAATTTCTCTCTTTAAAGTTTTATTTTAATTAAATTAGTAAAAATACAATTTATTTAAATATTTTCTATGCAGAAAGTGCACCTAGTAAAAATCTATTAATAAAACAAATACTTGCAGAAGTTTTGCAATAAGACCAAGACTACTTATTAACAGCAAGACCAAGACGGTTTTTGTTGTACGTTATAGAAATAAATAATATTGTTCATCAATATAGATTTCATAAAATCAAAAAAAAATTATATCAATTGGCTTAGAAACGAATGTTGGAGTTTTAATATGGACCGATGACATTTATTCTAAAACAGATCGGAGTTCGGAGAAACCCAATCCGACAGAATTTGTATATTTGTAGAGTATAAATCTGGCTTAGTGAAAATAGAATTGAGACTAGACGCTGTATGTCGCAAGGATAAACAGGTAAGCTTAACCGTACATAACATACATCTCCTTATATAAACAAACATCGAACCGGTGTGAAGATGAATAGATGGGATGTTTCCATGTAAATTTAACACCGGACAAAAATAAGTTATTTAGTGACAGTAAATTATCATCTATTAATATTATTTTAACGTAAATATTATTGTAATAATTCTTTATTTTTGCCAACGTACTGGTTACACCTACAATAGGCGTAAGTCAATATTTGTGACGAGCTGGAAGAGATATTCTGTAAATATTTCTATAAGGCTACGTCAAAAACGAAAAATTTACGAAAATTTATAATCCGCAAAAAACTTTATTACAACCTTGTACTAATTAAAATTGTCCGATACTGTTTACGTTCAAATCTTAACAAACTATCATCGAAAGCTTTATAACGTTCTGGCTTGCAGGAGATGTACACCTATTTTTTTCTTCCATCGGTGTCAATGAAATTAGTGTGAAATGTTTCGAAAGCAGACGGCTCTGCAATTTGTAAAACTACGAAATTCCGAGAAATAATCTAGCAGTTAGAGATTTCTATTTTTCGGTACATAAAATAATAGGCTACTTTTGAAATGCTTCAAATATTTTGGGTAAATAATCGCCAATTCGAGCACAGCCGTATCATCCTTTTTTTTGTAGCGTCACTTTTGACACCCCTGTAACTTCGTTGGGGATAAAGCAAGACTATTAATTTTTACTAATCATGAGGTCACTGGCTAGATTTCCAATATATCCAATAATTATATGTCATAGTTTATAAATTATCGCTTGTCAAATTTATTTAATTTTAACAATGACTCACTGACAGGTTATGAAAATTTTAAGGTACCTCTATCTAAGTTTCACGAACTTAAAATTTTGAATTTTAGGTAGCTTTAGGCTTACAACGGAATAAAAAAAATAAAAAATCTCAAAATATCTTTATGGATTAAAAGTTAGGTATCTAGCCGCTACCGGTAATTGATTTTCCAGTCAATAAAAAGTTAGAAATATGATAATCAGTGTGATATCATAGTGTAAGGAAACTAGTAGCTTCACTCAATCCTTTGTCAAATCCTTTGTTCTTTTTCTGCCACTTTATATGACCTTGTTCTCGCGTCCCGTGACCACTGACGTAGCTGTATAGTCGTGGTCTATAACTAGGCAAAGTATAGTCGTGGCACTCGCCATAGTTTCACAGAGATGTATTGAGGAAAATATGAGTTCACAATAAAATAAAATAAAAAAAATTGATCATCGAGTAAAAATTTGCTTGAAAACAGAACATTTCCACATTTTGTGTAAGTAACAATTCTTCTGTATCTGAAAATCTTCTGATCGGAAGAAATGCGGAAAAAATATATAATGACATATTTTTATATTATCATCTATTTCAAAGATTTTCTACGTCTTTTTTTTTAATTTAAAACAAGTTTAATTTTAACATTAATGTGTTTCTTTTGTAGTAATATATTGGTTAGGTGATTTTCATTGGATAACTAATATATTGAACAACACATTGTACTAAATAACAAAATAACATATTTAAACTTGAATAATTGCTAATAAACATTACAGAAATTTCAAAAGAGAAAAGAAGCAAGAACAATGAGAAATAGCATCACTACTTTCTCACGTAATAAAAGAATATTTTTTTAGTTATTGTTACCGAGTCCCGAAGGTACCGAAAGAACTTGGAAATTATAATTTCGAGTCCCGGTTCTTTGATATCTCAATAGAACCGGGAATTTCCGGTTCTGAACCCTAGTTACCATATTATCAACGAGAAATTACGTTTTTTTACTAAAAACTAAAAAAAATTCTTTCTATTCTACTTCTATTTCTAGGGCTAAAATATACTACCCCTAAAAATATTTGCACTTATTTAAGACTCACCCTGTATAGGGCGATTCACGGTTATGGCACGTTAAAGCGTTTCCGGAACTGGAGCTGTTTTTCGGAACCGGTAATTTCGGTTCCATGGGAACCGGGATTTCCATTTTTTTTTCGGTACTTTCGGTACTAGCAAATTTTTGTTCAATGATGGTGCAGTTCGTTAAACAGCAAGCAAGGCGCAAGGGAGGGATGGTTGTCAAAAGTAAAATCGATAAAAAATTTAGGTTTAAATGAAAATAACATCAAATTATTAAGTAGTTATCAGTCTTGAGAAAATTAACCTGAACACAAACATGATCAAAAATGACTCTCAAAAAAAACGCAAAACACATTTTTTTTAATTATTACTACAACCAATAGCAGCATACAGTAAAGCACTCATTTCTTGTCAATCCTTCTCTGTGCTGGGACGCAACGCTCGAACCTCGCAGGTCGACGGACGGAACTCAACTGAAACGCTCTGCAATCTGCCGATGTTCGATAGATTGTAAAAACTGGCAGAAAATATTTGGGAGAGTGCAACTACTCTTTTCCTTCTACTATGGTGATATTCTACTAATTAAAATACTTTATTCTTAAGTGTACTGTTTAGATTTCCTTCCAAATAGTATATTATTCTTTTATTTATGGTGTCGTGCAAATTCTAATATTACAGAAATAAAGAGATTGTATAATATTGATACTAACAACTTATAACAAAATTGTTGAATAGGTGCTTAAAATGAAATAAACTGAATTGGAAAAATTGTTTCCAAAAACATTCTATTTTTTTAATTTTGACATCCGCATTTTTTTATAAAATATTAAAAACGAAACAGAGGATGTATCTTAATGGATGCAACGAATTTGTACAAAGAAGACCAGTTGTACCGTTTTTCCCATATAAAATGAGTTTAATTATTGTCGCCCGAGTCTAACTAATACGCCAATTAGTTAAAAGCCCCAAGACAAAGTGAGCTCTGTGACAGATTTACTCAACGTTTGCTCACGCGATTAGTATGTTCTTCTAAATGGAACCCGCGACAGAAAAACCTTTTTATTTTTTGTTTGCCTTTGTTAAAAGTGTCACTTTTCCGCTCGAATGTAATTAGACCTTACAAAACGGTTTTGTCATAAACAATATACCTATAATTAAAAAGAAATCCATTAAGCTCGACAGATTGTGAAATTTTAACAGAAACACCAATCAAGTATAAAAAAATCAAAAAGAAATTATGTTAACCTCCATCTCTAACCAATAATAGCAAAAAATAATATAATAAATTGAAAAAATATTCAAATAATAAAAAAAATAATAACAAAATACGTCTATTGAAAAAATTGTTTATTACCGTAAAAATTAAAAAGGTTTTTCAGGGCACATGAATTTTTATCACTTGGAATCACCACCGAAAAAAAGGAAGCGATGTAGCAAACTTTTATTTTTCAAGTTACAGGTAGGATCCAAAGCCGACTGTAAATTTGAGTATAGTCGACGTAGTTCACATCCATATTTCCCTTTAGATAACTCTCGAAAACGCTCTGGTTGCCTGGGTAACTCCTAATTGGGAACTTTTCACCATTTCCCTGTTGTTATTTGAGATGCAGCCGTATATATTTGCCTCCGCATTTCAGTTATATATGTCTCCATTAAACGTATTTGTATCACAGTCCTTATACGGATATATAAATCCTTTTTAGCTTTTGATTTTCATTAATATAATTAATAATTATTTTTGATTATTGTTGAACTTAAATCGCAAAGATTTTTACATTATACCGGGTGCGTCTCAAAACTGGCTCACCCCTATATCTTTTTCATTTTTTTCAGATAAAAAAACTTTGGAATGTTAGTATATGACATAAATTAGAATTGATTGATGTATTTAATTGTTTTTGGTCACTTCCTGTTTCACCGGAAATGACTACAACTTTCGATTTTTAAAGGGCACTCTCGGTAATTTTTTACTTTATTCGATAGAAAATTAGACTCTGAATAGAATGGCATATCACATGTCAACTTTTGACATTTTCTAATATGGTTTATTTGAAATTGTAACATGTGGTTCATAACAACAATTTGACTCGAAATACCAAGTGTGTGGTATCAAATTATTCGTAAAAAAATGATTTTTCAAATATGCTAATGAACCACCCTCGTTCCATTTGAAAAAAATGAGATATGATTAAAAATACGATTAAAAATACGAAAAACATTAGATGATCAAATCTGTTTCCAATAGTCCTTGATTAAAAATTAGTGTTTTTAACAACCATGGCACTCTATATTAATATTTAAAATATGATTTTTTTAAAGCGAAAATCTCAAAAGTTGATATATGATATGTCATTCTATTCAGAGTTTCATTTTCTATCGAATAAAGTAAAAAATACGGAGAATGTTATTTAAAAATCAAAAGTTGTAGTAATTTCCGGTGAAACAGGACGTAACCAAAAACAATTGAATACTTCATTCAATCTTAATTAATGTCATATACTAACATACCAAATCTCGCTTTTTTATCTGAAAAAATTAAAAAGTTATAAGGGTGAGCCACTTTTGAGACGCACCCGGTATATATTTTTATACCAGGTGGTGCATCGGTATTGGAAACATAAGAAATCTCATAAAAATTTTGAACTGTCGAAATATTGGCTCCTCTATTAATTATGCTGCTAAGTCGTAAATAGTGCATTAGTTTGACATTGTCGTATGCAAGGTATGACAACTTATGCATTTGCCTGGTTTTGCATGGTTACATGTCCAGTTTTAATTTAAAAATAGATGCAGTTTTTCTTAAATACTTAAAATCGGCTTGCCTAAAATTGCTAAAAACCTATTTACGATTTCGTTGTAAAATTAACAGGGGAGCCAATATTTAGACAGTTCAAAATTTGCATGCGATTTACTATGTTTCCAGCAACGATGCAACGCCCGGTATGAGAAAGACTTTTTTATATATAAATGAATAAGTACCTATTCTTTTTTTGAGCAACAGCAAACTTGTTTATAGTTTTATTATTCACACAATGATTTTATATTTAGTAGTTCAAGTACCATATGATCAAAAAAAAACGGCGTCTAGTTGGCTTGGAAATGACGATCGATGACATTCCCCATATAATTTTACATATAAAATGACAGCGATATCCATTTCATAGCCATCGATGACGCCGTTTTTTTTGATCATACGGTATATAATAATAATAGTTGGTACTCACCGTGCAAATTTTCGGTGGTTGATATTTACTTCTGTTGAAATTTTCTACAATTGACGGTGAAGGTGGTTGGAGTATTTGAATTTTTTCGTTAACTGCTGATTTCGATATGTCTATACTGTTTGTCAACGCTTGTGAACTATTCTGAGGTGTGGACATTTTCGAAGCAACTGAATTTTCTGGCTTGAAGAACCATGATGCTACTGAGGCCCACTGAAAAAAAAAATCACAATTATACCTAACTAAATAAATAGCTTGTTTTTGTAGAAAATACATTCTAGGCCCAATTATTTTTCTTATATTTATTAAGACTCACCCTGTATACGGTACTTCCCAGCGAAGCTGTCATAATCGTGATAAAAGTAAGTAAAAATAAAATAATAAAAGACAGAAGCAGCCTCTGGATAAAAATATCCTCGATCCAAAAACGGTGCGTGATTCATATGGGTTCTTGAGACCAGATGAAAAACAAGGTGATCATGATGCTAGTGAACTTGTCGATGATGCTTAATATCACCCGATCGAAAGCGTGTGTATTTTCGTATGCTCTTAATGCACACACTCGACATATCGGGATTGTTTTAGTGACATCTGCTCGATGCTCGTGTGCGATAGTGGGTGTGATGGTTTTAATTTCGATCACGACTTAATGTCATTTTTACGCCCCTATGTAATAAATATACATCTCGTGACTCTATACGTAAATTTAGACGGAAAGAAAATAGCAAGAGACGATTGACTTAATTTTTATTATCACTTAGGCGCCCCGGTATTTTTAAACCACTTTCAGATTATGTCAAACATCTGGAGTATTTACGAGATTTATTTATTTTAAAGTTTAATAAAAGAAAAAAAATTGTAAAAATTACACAAAACATTAAATATGAGTAAATAAGAGGGCATCCATAAATTACGTGGGGCGTTTATGAAGATTATTTAACCCCCCTCCCGCCTGGTGAGATGTCAGGAGATTTGTCTGGACCCCCTCCCATTATCTCAAGTGAGATCTTTATTTTATTTTATACCTTTATTTTATTATCTATTATTTATTACTAAATGCGTTAGATTTATTTAAAAAACACAATTGCTTTATTATTTTTATTAAGACTAGAAAGGCTAATATTTGAACGCCTAGAACAGATAATAACTAAAAAAAAATGGATGTAATGAAAAACGAAACTAGATCTGTGTTGATAGGCCAGATAATGGATTCCTGACATAGTCCAAATTCATCCCTCGTTAAATTATCAAGCTTTCCCCCTACACACAAGAGTTCATCGTCTAATAAACCCTTTTTTGGTGGCCATATGCCGGTTTTTTGCCATCTCCAATTACCAAAAAATGCCAATATGTGATTTACAACCCTCCATTTTATTTGTGAAAGTGGATAATTCTTTCTGGAGTAAAAAATATTAGCAGATTAAACATATTTAAATTTTAAAACGAGAAAATGTCAAGGGAGTTAAACTGAGAACGGTGAACAATTTAAAATCTGAGTATCCTGAAGATGAGTTAATTAATAAACGAGAAAACTGTGACCCGGTATTATAAAATATATAGGGATGAGTAAGTATACCATTCGTCAGTTGTTTAACTCAATTATTGATCAAATATGGCGCATTTCCCACCCCACCGGCTCCGTTAACCCTTTTGCGTTGAGGGGATTAATAATTATGTACCAACCCCCATATTAGGTCCTCAACATAACAACCCTATTATATTTATGCTCTGCGAAAATATCACTTTCATTGTTGAGGCCCTTTTTAAGGAATCTATTTGGTTTTGGTCTCTGTCGGTAATACAAAATCGATTTCTTTTCAATTTTCGTTTTTTCAATAACGGTTTAAATATCGAGAGTCATTCTAAATAATTTTATTGTTCTATAATTGGGCCCAGATTCTAAGTCTTTTGTCAAATTTTTACGCGGAATTGCAACTTCCTCACAATAGAAAGTCCTCGTATCTATTGGTGTCGGTTTATATTAAGAACTAAATTACAAAGGAAGTATCAAATCATAAATAAAGTATTCAGGGAACAATTTTCTTCGACATACGCTTTCTTTCGGTTTTTATAGACAATAAATTTACATCGATTCTCAAAGCGTGGAGGAAAAAAAAGGAATCGGTTAGGCTTGTGTTTAAATACACAATATATTATTTAATTACCACATATGAGACAATTAAAGTATGATGTACGGTGTAACGGATATTCCATTAAAAACGTTATAATTACTTTTTAATAAAGCCATTGATGACTGTATCAAAATATAATAACGAATAATTTGCGGCTATTACTGCATGGAATCCGATGATATTTCATTTGTGCCTCGTGAATTATTACTGCAAAATAATGAGGTAAGAACTAGAAAAGAAATAATGCTAGCTTCATAAATCTCAAAATAAATCTAATAAACTAATATAATTATCCTTTTTCATACACATTTTATAATTAACACACATCAATATTTAGAAATGGAATTTAAGTGTAATCACATCGACAAGACAAGGCTACAAAGTAAAAAACGAAAAACACCGTCTACTAAAATTTATTGTTTTTAATATTACTTATTTTTTGATAACTCCAATTGCGAGCTGTAAGTGCACGGTTTACATGTGCACACAGCCAGCTTAATACATCGAATGTCGCTAGATGGTCGCGGAGAACAAAGGATCCGGATGGCAAAGATTTGATCAATTACATCTAAATTCTAATATACCTACGACAGTTTTGTTTAGAAATCCAAACTTTTCATATTAATTTCTAGTCTATTACAAATAAATAGACAGATATAGATAGATAGATAGGTAGAAATAGTATCAAAGAAAACAGAAATATATAAAATATTTTCTTGGAGATAATGAATAGACTTGAAAAATACAAAAAAAATCTATTAACCTGTAAATATCTAGAACTGTATTAAAAAATGAAATACTTACTTAATTTTAAATACTTAGTTTTTCTCCTCATTTAAAAAAATAATCAGTAAAATATAATAAACATAAACAAGTGTTTATCTAATTACACATTCTAAATAATTCGACCATACTCAAAAAAAATTATTCAAAATATATGGCTCTAATTTTACTATGAACTTAAATAAGTAACACTTTTTTTTAATTTTCACAATTGTTTGTTGTTCAAAAAAAAATGAAAATTTGTTGAAAATTGTTGATTAAAATAGTGTATGTTTTAATACACTTGTAAAATGCTCCAATTTCGGGTTTTTAACTTTATGTACAAGGTAATTATAATGTACACCTCTGGATGGGTCTATTTCTTTAGGTTTAGCTAGATTAAACATTTCTTTATGCTTCCACAAAAATAAGAAATAAAAATCATTCCTTATCAAAAATAGATAGACATTTATTTTAAGTTTTAGTATAATACGGAGATACGCCTTTTTGACATATAAAAAAATCTGTCAACAGTCAACATCACCAAAACTGCCATAGTTGCTTGATATACCATTTTCAAAGTTTGCAAATCTAAGTACTTTTTTAAAACCAGTGGACTGTAAGTTGACTGTGAAATTTATCATTTTTGTCTAAGCAGAGGTCCAAGAATTTTACATCCGATAACATCTTAAAAAAAAAGTATTAATGAAAGAATGCAAATGAAGAGTCATTTAATTATTGTCATGGCTAGTCATAGCTGTATTTTTATTTCACTTTAGTATTTCTTGCTTCTTTTGAATAAGAGAGGTTTTTTAGAGAGGTGGAGAATTTCGTTTGTGTTTAAACGAAACGAAATAAAAATCTACTACAAAACCAATTCAATTAGGTTGAAAGCATCTATTTGTTTTTAGGGCAGTTCAACTTAGATGAGTTTACATGCCGCAGCATCCTTTCTACATTATCAGGACTAGTATAAAATTTATCTCGGCGGGATAGTTTCGCCTGAACCGTACACCGGGTTTCCGTTAAATTTACATAACTGTTACTCCCTCGCCGGTTTTTCTAAAACAATTTCTTATCTGCCACCAATCGAATTAATTGAAAAGAAAGTCCGACGCGTCTAGGTTTCTCATCAGAGTGCTCTTTCCGTTTTAACAAACTCTTACAAATAAAGTTAATCAATTACATTGTACTACTGCATTTCTAGTTTTTAAATATCTCAGGAAATTCTCAATCTATTGGACTCCTACACAAAAACATATATTTTATTAGGGAAGAGTAATCTAAACAGTACCGCTTTGAAGAAATTAATAAATTTTCCAAATTTTTTACTGGGTGGTTAAATTGGGTGGTTATGATTATTGTGAATATTTAGTTTGATGTCTCTCGCATCTTTTATATTTATTTTTTTGGTTTTTTATTAGCATCAATTCAACAGAAATGCCAATTTTTCCAAAGCCTTACAAATAGTACGATTGCAGAAGTCGTATGACTAGGCTTTCTATACAGAAAGGTCCACAGACTTCGAGACATAGGAAAAATCAAGTCCATTTAGCGTGTGTCGCAATTTTCACACCTTAAAAAATTAGTGTTTTTATAACTATAGCAACTGCAGCGACTATGAAAAAAGCTGTATGGTTTTCATAGAAAATAAGGGCACCTGTAATTCATTTGAGAATGTTATAAATCGCTAAAAGAGGTTTCAAATTTCTTGGATTTCTATTAATATTAAATAAATTTTATTAAAAATTGAACTAAAATTGTTAGTATCATTAAAAACAATTCAAATTCAGAAATTGTGTCAGTGAAATTCCCTCATTTAAGGTGAATATTAAAGTAAATATAAATACAGCTCATTCTAAGCTCTACTTATCTCTAAGAAAAATTTAAATCATTGGTGCAATTGGGCCTTAATGTCATTTCGAATAATAGTATTAATAATGTACCTTATGATAATAATAAATTTTATATCATAGTGTGTATTAAAACTACTAAAACACTTTTAAATTGATATTATATTAACAACTTTTGTTTTTTTAATCCAAAAAAAAATAAAAGTAACAAATTTTTCAATCAAAATATTTATGGTCCTGAAAAGGACTTTTGTTTTCTCATGTTCGTCAAGGTAGGTAATGGATAAACGGTAAAAAATCAGGATAATGAAATTTAAAAATTACAAAAATTATCCAAAAATGCCTCCCTCTTGCATTAAACAATAACCCAAATTATCATAAAATCTCCTCCTCACATTGGATAACATATCAGGGGTGACAGTGTCAAAGGCATTAAACATATTCTGCCTTAACTGCTCCAAGTTTTGAATTTCTTCATGGCCGTAAATTTTAGATTTTATGTACCCCCATAAAAAGAAATCATTCACCAAGAGGTCAGGTGCAATTAAACGTCAGTCTAAACAAAACTGTCATTTTTGAAAACTTGTCAAAATTTGGACACACGCTAAATGGACTTGATTTTCCTATGTCTCGAAGTCTGTGGACTTTTCTGTATATCGTATCTACCATCTGATATATACAGATTGTTAACTGGACGGTTACTTATTGGGGAACAGAATGGCAACACTGCCTATTCCCTGTCCTTGAGAACGCATGCTCTTATAGGGTTTTCTGCCGACTCGTCCCGTCGCGTCGCGTCGTCTCTCGACGAGCGGGCCGAGGTTGCCATATTTCAACCATAAAGCTCTTGCCGCGAGTAATAAACAAATTAACAACCTGTATATTTATATGTAATATCTATAAACCATAAATTTAGAGTGGTTTAAAAATCTGACATCACACTTTAACTTGTTAATAAATATCATAAACTCATCTTCCAAGACATCATTTTTTAACTAGGGTTGTCAACTTTCAAAATTAAAAATAGAGGACGCGAGTGTAAAAAAACGGGACCGGTGAAAAAATGTTTAATGTCCTCTGGAATAGAGGACGTTTGGCAACCCTATTTTTAACTGTTTTGACGACCACTACTGTCAGTTTACAGGTCATATTGTACCTCAAATCAGGATCTGTGTAAACATTTCTGTACGTAGACCAAATGCTACACCTCCATAATACATTTGTAGCATTTGATATACTACAGTTCTACCGTAAGATTAGTCTAATAAACCTGTACTGTTCAAGCAACACCATTGAAAATAACACACTACATTATTTATTGGTTTAGAAGCAAGGTGATGGGAAATGGAAATTAGAAGAACTATACTGAGAAGATTGTAGGCATGGTATGCCTATAATAAAAACCCCCCTCATATAATATTAGAATGTTTGTATAATATTATAAATAAAAGCAAAGAACCAATTAATATGGCAATTATAACGTTTCATGAATACCAATTAACATCCATAAAGTGTGGATCGTAATTACCAAAAAAAGCAGAACAGTACAGTAATTGTTGATGAATATTTAAAAGGCGAAAACCGTCACTTAACTTGCTTTGATAATAGCCGGGGACGCGATGAAATGGGAGGAGTTAAATGACACAAAATTGTCATTTTATCATTAGGGTTTTATCGGTTTTGTGGATCAAAGTGCGCCCTGCCGTTGGCCCCGCCCACCTTATAGACATCTCTTCGGTTCGGGCTAATGTGCCCTTGTTGATAAGCATCGGGTCCATTAAAGGTACCAGTGCTTATTTTATTAGTGATGGCCCCGCTCATGAATTATTGTCATGCCGCTAATTGATGGCTAAAATATATATCCATCACGCTCCACTTTAACGACACTCGGCCTTCTTTTCTTTCGTGAAATTTCACATCGCTTTTCATTAAGCAGCGCTTATCGAAAGCTTTCTGACAAATTGAATTTTATAATTAATACCTTTTATATCCTGCGACATTGTTGTATTATTACCCTTACGGCAGTTCAGGAACATGAAAATTTCGGCTTATAATTATATTCCATCATAAGCATTTCTTTTGTTACTTACATTTCTATTTTATTCTGAAGTTTATAATAATAAGTATTACAAATAATGTTTATACCTTATTATATATATGTTACCTTTGTGGCGGGTACCTATATTTATTGAAAAAAATTCTGGAGAAAGAACGTTAACAGTTTATAAAGGACGTATCTGCTAAAAACTAAAGTGTTCTTGAATAGTTGTATTTTGAAAGTTTAAATAGTGTTTCTTTATCCCTTTTTGGCTTGGAACACCCTCAAACCAAACAGTCCAGTCCTCCAACTCCGAGTGGATGTCATACCAAGTATCATCCTACCAGTCAATAAAAAGTATTGGAAGACGTGTGCTCAGCAGATAAAAGACCATACCATAACGTGGTACACTGATGCTTCTAAAACCAAAGCAGGAACATGGATAGCAATGGGTACCTACCTATCCCAGCATTCTTCACATCTAGAAATATCAATTCGAAGCACCAAAGGATAGAAGACAATCAGAAAGCAAACGATCTAGCTAGAAGAGGAGTGAACACTTCACTAACTGGAGCAGAACCGTTTTGCTGCAAGAACCTGGAAAACTCCATCCGTTACCTGGAATGGGAATCCTCCAACGGTCTAAGACACTCGAAGAAATTTCTCAGAATTTACGACCGAGAAAAACCACAGATTTTCCTTGATTTAAGTAATATTTGGGGTTTTTTAAACGGATAATGTCTCCTCAACGAACACCTTAGTAAAGTGAAGCTAAGAAACAAGGGCACAGCTTACAGACAAGGGTGAATGTAGATTCTATGGGGAAAGCTTTAAATTCAACGCAGTGATGTTTATATTTTTTTGTGTTTTGCAGATTTTGTTCCCAGTGGCGAAAATAAATAAAAATAATGCTGGGAAAATAATAAAGCCTATTATGTATGGGATATGGGATATATATTTTTTGTTGTAATAATATTAATTTTTCTCCTTGTTAACCTCTCTAATCTAGCAGAATTGCAGCGCTGGTAAAACGCAACGAATAAAAAATATCCATTAAAATAAACAGAACCGTATACAATAAATTAACAAACCATAACCTAATCCAAAATTGCGACATGATTGGCACAGAAGAACTGCTAACTGATAGGACCGTTTGTGTCAAAGATCAATAAATTATTTGCGATAATATTGAATCGATTATCACCGAATAAAAATCAACAATTAAAAACAAGATAGGAGACGATCAAAGCAATTTGTCTTAAAAACCTTCAAGGTCATTTTGCCAATTGATAACTTAATACCAAATATATAATAATTTGACATTTAATTAACGAAATTATTATTAATAATCGCTATGTTACATAAGCACGAAAAATGGAAATAAAAAAATCTATTTTTTGAAGCACTATAAAATGATCGCCGACCTCCTACGCATAAATCTTCCTACCTTATTATGCGCTACTTTTAGGTAGCACTTGTATTCCTTATAACAATGGGCGCTCTCAGCACAGGATAAAAAAGAATGTATTTATTCAAATCGAACACTCCCTGTATGCTAAACACTTAGCAACAGGGCTATAAAATGCAAATTGTTTGTCACTACCACCATACATTTCACATTCATTCACCAAATTTTTAGATTTTTTATATTGTGTTACTTAAAGTGATTTCTGTAATTCCCTTAATCAAATAACAAAATACCAACCACAGAGTATTAAAAATGTATATTTTATAATATTAATAATCAATTTGCAAGATGTTTAGGCATCGACCAAGTTTCATTTACGAATGACGAAATAAAATAAACAATCGTGTATTGTTAGAGCAGATGACAACTGTTAAGGCTAACCGCAGAGCTGTCAAACCGCAAGGAAATAAAAAGGGCAGTGCTTGTTTAGGCCGGACACATGTTCGATAAACAATTAATATGGAAATGTTCGTGACACACTCTGAAAACGGTTCTGGAAAATACTAAGCACATTAAGGACAGTCTTCGGTGGTATAGACAACATACGGCGTGATATGTTGACAAGACAATTGGCCTTTTTTACCAATTCTCTTTAATTCGTCATGCGACCTTTTAGCTCTTGTTTTTTTTGTACCTGGAGCACCTACTAACTAGGTAGACAATGAAATTATTATTTCTTGGACAAACACAGATCGTTTTCTGAGTTTTAGGTTTAAACAGGGATATTTTTCATCGTGTAACTTTAGAAAGAAGTTGTTTTTTTTACGATAATATATACTTAACTTTATTTTGTTATTCGATAAAATTTTAAAATATTTTAGAAGATATCGAACTGATGTGATAATGTGTTAAATTAATAAAAATAAAATTAAAGTAGTTATAAAGACAGATGTATACTAGGGCCGGCATTTCGGGCCTTGGGTGCCGTTTTCGTGTGTACGAAGAGTACGCTCAGTAAAAAAATAACATGTACTGAATAAAGATAGAAGAGCAAGTATTACAGGGTGAGTCTTAAATAAGTGCAAATATTTTTAGGGGTAGTACCTATATTTCGGTCCCAAAAACACGATAATGAGATATTTTCGCGAGAATTTTTTTTGGAAAATTTGGAATTCTTTCAAAAAAAATTTGGAAAATTAATTAATTTAGTTTTTAAAAAAATATAATTTTCTGATAATGCAACATAGGCAGTAGATTAAATTTACAGGAATGAAAATCCAGAAAATATCCAGTTATTTTAGATTTATTTGAAAGACGGTAAAGAGAAAATATGTTTCTTTTATCGAGATCTACCAACGCAACCCTGAAAATATTTCCACTAACTAAAGACTCACCCTGTATAACAAATACTTCGTATTTTTGCTCTCTCCGACTTACTAGATGGCCATAACGATTCACTCCTAGACATGTAAACGCCGACCCAAGGTTTCGCTTGCCAGTATGGTATACAATGGGGTCTCTATTGGCTTGGGGCATTCTCCGCCGGTGCTGCCACCATCGGAGAATACTGTAAACAGCGGACTAAACAAATACACGGATTTAAATAGCGAATACACAAAAATTGTGGTATATAATTTTTCTAAAAATGTTAGGAAGTAAAATGTTATTAAGGTCTAACTTGTATTATAATTTATTATTCAAGCTAATAAAGCTTTTTAGATGAGTTCAACTACGGTAGAGAGTATGGTTTTACGCACCGGTTTTGGGCTAATTGCTAGTGGGGACATAACTGGGGCTATTTAGGCTATACCGAAATTTTTTAAAGATACATAATTATAATTTTAGAAGATGTTTTTAGATGATAAAGGCACGATTTTAATATTATTTCAATGCGGCCAACATGAACGGCAACGGGATTAATTTTCTGGATTTTTTTTCTGTTTTTAACTTTCTTTTTTTTGGGAAAAAAAGTACATGAAAAAATTTAGAGAAATTTGGAAAAAAAAATCCTCATAAACGTTTTTAAAAATAAACTACCCCTAAAAACAATTGCACTTAGTTAAGACTCAACCTGTATATAGCTCTTATTTTCGTCTTTGTAGTTTTTACAAGTAGCTACAGTAATATAATATGACATACTACTAAAATTAATAATTTAGACAAAATTGGGCACAAAGAATAATAAACACATTTTAATAAATGTGAGAAAATCAATCAAATAAACATGTAAACACGTAACAGTTACTTTATCAATCTTAAATGTGAGAAAATCAATCAAATAAACATGTAAACACGTAACAGTTACTTTATCAATCTGCATAAATACTGTATAGTAATTCGTGTAGTATTATATTTATTTGATGTTCTTAATAAAGCAATAAAGATATTTTCGCTGTGAACTGTCTGGTGAAGTCCCCAATTTCGACAGAAACCCGAAACGACTTGGCCAAATAGCTATCAGAAAAACGATATAGATTTTCGTATCGCGTGATTTTGTGAGTAAGTATGACTACATAGCGTGAAGGACCACGTTATATAACGAGGAGCCTATTGCTAATCAAAGCATTATTTGTTTTTTTAACAGTTTCGATATGTGTCGCCCTGCGAGTATGGCCGAAAATCACGCACATGGGTAGCTCGCCATTGGCAGGTCTTACATCAACAGCATTAATATAGCTTTATTATCTGCATTGCTCCCTACATATTTCTCCTCTCGATGTAAATATTCGTGCGTGTAAGAAATATAATTTTGAAATATGGCACTAATAGGCACCTGTGTGCATGCCCAGCGAAAAAAAGAGGATTTAACTCAGCCTGCAAAAATTAAACTTTGATGACAATTTTAATTATTCACGAAGACAAATTAAAAATATGTGTTTTCATAAATATACTGTAAACATTACAATACTTCAAAATCGAGTAAACTGAAAAATAATTAACTTAAAAAATCCTCCAGTTCTCATAACACGAGGACGAGAAAATTAATACTACAAACCATAAATGAGCGTAAATATCAAAAGACGTCGATAATTCAAGTGTAGCCAAAACAGAAGGGCTTTGCATGCCTAGTATCGGATAACCGTAGCTCACATAAAGCAGGTAAAACCAAAACATGCCCCCCATATGAATTACGTGTACAAGAGCATTATTAACATTTCAATGTCGGTAAACTTTTGGCTAAATTTTGACATATCTGCAATGCCCTTATAAAAATCATAAACCAAAGCCATAAAATTCTGAAAAATTCAGAATTTATATAAAATGTGTAGAGAGAGAAATACTTATACAAACTTTAATGGTTTGGGTTTGTAAAAAACCGAGTTTTCTAATCTTGGTGACTTGATCAAAATCAACAATTTTCATGAGGCATGGAAAAAAGTCGAAAAAAATCCCATTTTAGGCTATTTATTTATGACCCTTTTTCAAACGACTGAGAATGATAGTAAATATAAACATAAAATGAAAGAAATTTCAGCATTTCTACAAAATTTTATGTAGATTCTGAATATACAAACCTATAAGATCTTAAATGTTTTGATAGTGTGAGAAAATTGATTTTTTGAACCTTTGAGAGAGAGATTTTGAGCTATTTTTCATGATCGTTAAAACATCCCCTAAATCGAATAATTTACTTTTAGCGCCACAATGGTCTGTATGTTCTTGTTCTACGCCTTTTGATTAGTTAATAACAGTAGTTTCATGAAAATCCGTGACTTGATCAAAATCAAGCAAAGCATTTTCATAACTATGTAATGTATGAAAAAAAATTGTTTATTTTTAGTCAAGGCGCTCAAAAAAATAGTAAACAAAGATAAAATTATGAAAATGACTGTACTTGTATTGATGAGATTCTGCCAGAATGTCACTTGTTTTTGAATGACTGTTGGTGATGGATAAAAATTTGCCTACATGTAATATCGTACTCGTAGGGCTCGTAGGGCCAAAATGGACTATATTCCCTTCTACGTCTTTTTACTGGTTAATGACAATAGTTCAATAGCTTCATTAAAATCGGTGTCTTGATGAAAATCGATAATTTTCAAGAGTTTTAGAAATTCAAAGTTTTAGAAATAATCATGAGCCCCTAAAAATATGAATAATTAGTAAGTATTCTGTGTATAATGTGGTGTAAAGTATACACAAATATTTATTTTTGTATTTCTTTTATATTTCAAATCTGTGCTGCCCTGTATTCGATCCCGCACCTGGCAACTGAACGATCCCTATCCTACCGGAGGCCATATTGGATGTACGTATCCTCCATCGTGTGACCTAAATAAAAAAAGAAGGAAGTTTCCCCATGAAACGAGGCAATGACCAAGCAACGTGGCGGCAATTTTCAATTATTAATCGAAAAGACTGGCCAGACTTATCATTATACATTGTCCATAAGACACTGGGACTTGGTGGTTTTTTTGATTGCCTTGTGCCCTACCGATATCGCGAGCGACGACTAATTTCGAGAGATTGCTTATAATTATGGCGGAAAGGTAAATAAACGCCTTATATAGTTGTTTTAAAAGCAATTTCGGTCCCGAGATATAATTGACAATAAGGATCCTTTGCTGGCGGCTTTATTGGAATAAAAAAGGAACAAAACTAAATTATACCTATTCCCACTAACGACAATAAGAAGGATCTGACAAAAATTGTATATTAAAAAAAACATGAATGAATGTCAATAAAATAAAGCACTCATTAAACACAGGGTATATACAGGGTGTTTCATTAAGCATGTGCCATCTCTCGTGGGGAGATTCCTCAAGATTTATTTTTCATATCAACATAGGTCCGATTCTGCGTTGTTTCGTAGCTACAGGGTGCTAAACTAAATAACCATTCGATTTATTATAATTTTCTTTCAAGTGCTTTTAGTGATTCGAATGAAATTTTGAGGCTATAAGTGCTACATATTTTAATGCTAAAAATGTGTCGATAAATGAATCAGGGACGTACATATGTGCGCCACTGACTTTTTTCTTTTGATATCAAAATGATGTATGCCATTTAATGCTAATTAAAAGTTATCTCTTGATATTTTGTCGAATTCGGCCTCCTTGAAGAGATAAAAACAATTTTATTAATCACAATTAATAAAACTAAAATAAAAATAAAATTAATAAATTATATATTTTACCTAATTTATTATTAAATATTATTACTATTAGTCAAACCTACAACAATTTCAAATAAAAAAATAATGGTATTTCAGATAATTACAAAATAAAATAGTTTTAAAAAGTTTTAACATCCTGTAACTCTAAAACTGTGCATTTCGATACCCACGTTTATAGGAACTTTTTTTCATATTTTTTGATGAGAAATCAATAAGTACTTATTTCAAACTTTCGCAAGTTAATGATATTAAATTTTTTTAAAGGCTGATTAGACTTGGAGCAAGGCAAAATTGCGTTTATCTCGTCAAGGAGGCCGAAATCGATAAAATATCAAGAGACAACTTTTATAATCGGCATTAAACTGCTTACACTATTTCGCTAACAGAAAAAAAAAGTCAGTGGCGTACAGTTTTTTTTAGAAATATATTCCAGTGATAACCCATATGCACGTCCCTGGTGAATATGTGACACTTTTTTAGCTTTAAAATATGTCGCATTTATAGGAAGTTTTACCCTCAAAATTTCATTCAAAACGCTAAAAGCACTTGGAAGAAAATTATAATAAATCGAAAAAATATTAAGACTTTAACGCCCTGTAGCTACGAAACAACGCAGAATCGGACCTATGTTGATATGAAAAATGAATCTTATTTTTACGCGAGGAATCTCCCTACGGGAGATGGCACATGTTTTTTGAAACACCCTGTATATATGAAAACACTTTACTTTTGCACTGGACGCGCGTTTCGCTAACCATGTTAGCATCATCAGCAGATGATTAAAACTTTTGAGTTTTAACGAGCAAAATTTCTGTGGTTTAGTATATTATACTAAATAATATTCTAAAAGAATATCATGTCTAGAAAAATAAGACATTTTGAAAATATTATTAAGTGTTTTTACTATTCGAGGACGAACAGATGAAATTATTTTGAATAGGAGTGTAGCAAAACTGTGATTTGTTGATGAGACGGTTGGATTTGGATAATAGAAGGTCTGTTTAATGCAATAAACGAAACCGGGAAAAAGAAAAGCAGTCGAAAAAAAGAAGAAAGAATGCGAAACGATCAGTTCGACGTTTAAAGGCTGCGTTCAAGCGGATTGT
The DNA here is from genome assembly GCF_002938485.1 of Sitophilus oryzae. NCBI lineage: Eukaryota > Metazoa > Arthropoda > Insecta > Coleoptera > Curculionidae > Sitophilus > Sitophilus oryzae. Next base: position 8,305,285 of record NW_022146479.1, read on the forward strand.
TCGTAATTGCAGGACCCCGTATAAGTTTCTCCACACGCAAGATCCGATTAAATGACAACTAAATCGTTAGCGTGGTATATAATTTATGTGAATAGTCCAAAAGGGTGGTTATTACAGCTGCTCCGGCGGATTCTACCCGTTTTTAAAAAGGCCAGTAATGAAATCGAAAATAATACGCAATCTCTGATTCAATTATCCACAATCACAGTTATCCCACCTTAAATTGTGGAAAATATCGTTTAAGATTGAAATACGGGATCGAAGAACACTTTGTTTCTTATACCATTCAAAAGTATTATGTAAAATTACTTAATTTTAAAAATATATTTAAATGTTTCTGATCAGCAGAGATGTACAAGATACCTCACAAAAAGTATCTGAAATACAAAAAGTTACAAGATACTTCCAGGCAAAGTATTTGAGGTATCAGATACAAGATACTTTTGGAAAAGGTATTTGAAATACTAGATATAAAATATGTATTTTCTATTTTCTCTTGAAAACATTTTTTTCTATTTTTAAGGTTTATTTAGCTTATTACGTTATTAATAATTATGAACAAGAATCGTGTAAATCAGAGGAAATATATTTGAAAAGTTTTATTTGGCCAATTTAGGCTTAAGTAAAACTAGTTCTTCAAACACGACTGTGTCACTTATTTTTCTTCGATGTGGTGTCAAAATCATTCCTTCAAAAGAAAAGACTCGCTCCACGTGGGCAAAACTCGGCAAACAGGTGTTTGTTGTTTTTTTTAATTGTAGGGTACAAATTAAAATCTTTAAGCTGATGTCTTTATGACTTAAATATTGCAGTGTTTCTAACTCACCGGTGCTGCCAGTAAACCACTAGAGTTCACTAAAAACATGTAATAAGATTCGTCTTTTGTCTTTCTTTTTAGGTATTTTCCATTGTTGTTTAAAAGTGTCCAATTTTTGTTTTTCCTACCGATTAATTTTACGTGTTTCAGCCAGGCCATCGAGGACAGATCTTTAATTTTATAGCAAACTAAGTATTTATAAAATATTAAGATAAAAAATGTATCTAAATACAAGAACAAGATGAAATTAAAAAAAGTATTTCAAATATAAAATAAAATACGTATTTTGTATCTTATATCTGTATTTCAAATATATATATATATATCTGATATAAGTCACATCTCTGCCTGATCAGTGATCTTGAACCACTACAAACCTTAAATCTTTATTGCTGTAATAATTTATTATGACATTATTTTCGAATTCTACTGTCAAAACGACATAATTATAAAATATTAAGTACTAATAACTTGTTCGATCTTCCTTAACAAATTATTTAAACAATCACTTCGTCAACGAGGCAATAAACACTGCCGATGGGGTCCCGCGTTTGTTAACAACAGCTATATTATGTAAAATAAGGTGTTTTAATGGATATAAGTAAGAATAAAATTGATTTAAGTGTAATGACGATTTAAAAACAAGCAATAAGGCCCCGGGTGATTTTAGTTAACAGGCGGCAGCCACTTGTGCATATATTAAACCAGAATTTAATGTAAGTTACAAGATGATTTATCTCTGGACGCCATTTAATCAGTCTTTATTTAGGCACGTTTAATGCTAATTCACTTAAATTTATTACCGTTAAAATTGGTGATTATCGCACCGACCCTTTAACTCACATTTATTATTAATATACCACGTCAAATAGATTGGTTTCGTTGAAATTTTGACAAATTTTCAACCCTCAGCATGTGTCATAACATGTCCTATATATAAGATTATAATATCCTTTAAAAGATATTTAAATATATTTATTAACTTCCAAATTAATTTTTACTCATTTACTTCAATAAATTAATTTATAGGTATTTTATAGAAAAAAATATCCAAATAATTGTATGTAATTAAAAACGGACTGGTATTCTAAGTCCATAAAAGTCTCCAAAGTAGTACCTTAGTGGTGCAATATTGCCCGAAATATAAGATACTGTACTCGGTTTTCATATAAACAAGGGCAGTTAACAACATAATATTAAAAAATAGATAATAGAAAATTATAGGAAATTGATAAAAAATAATCATAGTTCTAGTCTTCAAAGTAGTATCTTACTGGTACAATAATGCCTGAAATATGATACAATGTATTTTTGTTTTCATACAAACAAGAGCTGTCAAAAATATAGTATTAAAAAATAGATAATACATTCTAAGAACTTGATAAAAAATGCTAATCATAGTTCTATAAATTATGAAAACTGATAAGAATTTGATAAAAAAAGTTATGATTTCTCTGAATCAATTAAAATTATAATATTTCGTATTAAATCATAAAAACTCATAAAAATGCTAATTATTTATTAAAATATTTTAAATATAACTCCGGAATGCATTAAAAAATATTATTTTAAATCAAAATTTCAAAATCATTTAAAAATAGTTTAATACTTATGATATATTTGTTTTAAGTTTTCTTTATTTTGTTCTCAATAAACTAGTGTATATTTATAATTATTTATGTTTCATTAATAATGAACAGTTATAAACAACAAAAAAATAGTGTATAGTGTTAAATTATAACAAATATTTTAAATCAGATATCTAGCCTTTTATTTTAGGTAGTAATATTAATTAATAGAAAAAATAATAAATTTGTAAGTCATATTTTAAATCTGTGGTGTTTGTTTAAGCTTTAGAATAATAGAAAGAAGTTTAAGTATATTTTTGGCGGTGTTTGTATAGTTTTTCCGACAAATAGACACTTTAACTAAAAGACAGATATCCTGCACAGACAAACAACAACACCGTAGAGGTAAACAGACAGGCCCTGCCGTATACAACAGGAGTAGCGATACCGCAAATAAATAAACAAGAGTTTAAATTTAAAAGATTTATTTTAAGCTGTGGAAATACGTGTATATTTAGAAAAGAAATTTCCCAATATAAACTTACGTTTAAGGCGGGCCGTAACGGCTGGGAAGTGCTCATGCTTTCTGAAATTAGTGTGTCACGGGACATCGAACACTAGAAACACACTAAACAATATATATGAATGGGTGATCTCGACGGGTCTATGTGGACATTGTCGTTGGTGGCGCGAAGTGTCACATGAAGGCGACCAATCGTGGGACAGGCGGAGCTTAGATCAGCCAAGCATTGTTTTCGTCGAGCTTAGTAACGTAGGAACGCATGATTTTAATTGATAAACGGCTGCGAGAGGAGCTGCACGCTGTTCCATGCATTCGGCGCAATGGAAGATCGGGCTACTAACTCATGTGAGCTTCCTTCATAGCGGCCCATTCGACGCCGGCCGAATACTCACGGCTAAAAACGATATTCTTCTCTTTAATTCCGTTTAAACGGACGGCCGCAATTAATGGACAGATTGATTTCATTTTCGCTTGTTTTTCTGTTGCGCTATCTACACACGATCCGTTTCGATTTTTAAATCTGTTTTTACTATGTTTCGTTCCGATAATATTACCAGATCCCTTTACAACATTTAAATATCTGTTAGAAATTCTTAAACATACATTTCTCTTTCTATTATTTTATTATAATCAACCCCTTGCAAATTTGATACACGAATTCTAATATTTTTATAGAATTTTAAACTTTACTTGTCAATTTTTCGTTTTTAATTATTTTTTTTGTATTTTTAAATTTGTTTTCACTGCGTTTTATTCTGATAATATTACTAGATCTCTTTACAACAATTAAATATCGATTAGTAATTTTTAACATACATATTTCTCTTTCTATTATTTTATTATAATCAACCCCTAGCACATTTGATGCACGAATTCTAATATTTTTATAGAATTTTAAACTTTACTTGTCAATTTTTCGCTTTTAATTATTTTTTTAATTTTTTTTTTATTTTTAAATCTGTTTTCACTGTGTTTTATTCTGATAATATTACCAGATCCATTTACAACATTTAAATAATATGTATTCGCAATTCTTAAACATATATTTTCGTTTCGATTATTTTATTATAACCAACACCTCACACATTTGACGCTCAAATTTTAATGTTTTTATTAAAATTTTAATTTTATTTATCAATTTTTCGTTTTTAATTATTTTTTGTGAATCTTTTGTTTTTAAATCTATTTTTACTATGATAGTTTCGTTCCGATAATATTACAGATCCATTTACAACATTTAAATATCTATTAGAAATGCTTAAATATACCTTCACTTTTTCTTTTTATTATTTTATTATAATCAACACCTAGCACATTTGACGCTCGAATTCCAATATTTTTATATAATTAATTTTAAATTTTATTTGTCAATTTTTCGTTTATAATTAATTTTTTCTCAAATTTTATTTAAAAATCTGTTTTCGCTAGGTTTTGTTCTGATAATATTACCAGATCTATGTAGACATTTAAATATTTATTAGAAATTCTTAAACATAGAGTTTTCTCGCTATTATTTTATTACAATCAACATCTTACACATTTGATTGTTTTTTTTTCATTTTTAAATATTTTTTTTGTCAAATTTTTATTTTTAGGTCTGTTTTTACTATGTTTTGTTCTGACAATATTACCAAATCCATTTAAACATTGAAATATCTATTAGAAATTCTTATACAACACCTCGCACATTTTGACGCTCGAATTCCAATATTTTTATAAAAATTTAAATTTTAATTATCAATTTTCCATTTTTTTTTTGTCAATTTCTTGTTTTTAAATCTGTTTTTAGTATGTTTCGTTTCAATATTACCATCAGATCGAAAAATAAAAATTAATTTTTATTTTTAGATCTGATAATATTACCAGATCCCTTTACAACACTTAAATATCTATTAGAAATTTTTAAATACATAGATACATTTCTTTTTATTTGTCGATTTTAACCAGTTATTAAAATTATGAAAATAAATAATTTATACTGCCGTTTTTATTCTGATAAATTAATAAATAATTATACAATATTTAAATTGTTTGTGTTATTCTATGTTTTGAATTAAATTAAATTTACGTTTTTTATTGTAGTTAACCTATGGTTTATTTTAATAATAGATATTGATGTTTTTTTTTTATTTTTACCTACTAAAATCATTACTTTAAAGATTAAAAAAATACTGAAACAATATAGAAGTAAACTTAAAAATAAAAAATAATTATTTTTTAAAATAATTTTAATAATTCTACATCAATACATTAATAATATTCCTATAAAAATTATTTTTAATAAATTAATTAAAAACTATTGTAATAAAATTAATGTGCAATAAATTTAAATAGAACATAATTATGACATTATACAGCTCTGATGTCCCGTATGACAACAGATCATAAATATAAAATTAATTTTCTTTCGAACCGAAATGAAATTAAAATACCATTTAAAATCGTAATTAAGTAAAATATTCATAGTTTTAAATTAAATTAAATTATCACGGTAATTTATTCACACCTTCTAATTGAAGTGTACGTATTAACCTGAACTGTTAATTAATAAAATATATATAGCATGCCGTGTTCGGTTTAGTACATATCTCGGTTTATTGTAGTTTAAGGTCATTTTCTGACAATGAATTGTGAAAATAATCACGCCTTTCTGCAACTTAGATATCGCTTTCAATTGCCATTTAACAAATCAATTATTTCATAATGAGGAATTGATATTATCGCTTCATCTAATTTAATTCTATTCCTATAGCACATGCAATATTTTCTTGATTTTAAGTAACAAAACGTTAACTTCAAGACTAAATTTTATTAATACCCAATACATATTTTTTAAAATACTTAATGAATTCTTTATAAATTCCGAGAATTTGAATAAAAAACGAAAAAAAAATGTTGGGAAATATTTTAAGTTAGTGTTCTATTGGAGAAAAAGAAAAATTTAGTATATAAAAAGTTGCGGTAGGGGGCGGTAAAATTCTGGCGATCGAAGTCAAAAGGAAGACGCCGGCATAGCTGTTATAACTCTAGCAGAGCAGTATTAAGGAGTGAAATCCTCATAATAAAAATTTACTCCAAATTATTTCTGGCATATTATGTTGATTCTTCAGAATATAAATTTAAAAGGACATCAACTTAAATATGATTTCCTTTATTCACGAATTCCTATAGAGTACTACTCAATTCTGGACTGTACTATTCAGTTTCAAGATTCAAAATATCGACTTAAAATCTACATTCATAATATGAACCTATGTTCTAGATTCATATGATGATCTTAAATTTAGGATTGAAAATATTTAGTTAAATTTATAATATAAAATTAAAATCTAGATTAAACTGATGAACTATAGGTTCTAGATTTAAAGTACGATCTTAGGTGCTAGAATCTAAATTTAAACTTAGGATTTAGATTCAAATTATAAATTTAGGTTCCAGTTTCATAATATAAACTTAAGTTCCAGATTTAAAATATGAACTTAGGTTCCATATTCAAAATATTTACTTAAATTAATATTATCTTAAAATCTGGAATGAAATGACAAATTAAGTTCTAGATTCAAATTATACATTTAGGTCCTGTATTTAAAACATGATCTTAGGTTCTAGAACGAAAATTTGAACTTAATTAACATTATATAAACTTTGGTTCTAGTTTCATAATATGAACTTAAGCTCCATATTCAAAATAAGAACTTACTTAGGTCCTATAGAATTAAAATCCCAATAAAATCTTACCTTCAAATTATGTAGGTACTTAGATCTGAGATCCAATATATCAACTTATTAATTTCGAAATTCAAAATTTTTACTAAGGTACAAAATCCAAGTACATAGATTCGAGATTCTATTATTATTATAAACTTGCGTAATACAGTCAAAAATAGGTCCTAGATTTAAAACACGATCTTAGGTTCTAGAATCAAAATTAGAACTTCAAAATAATTTTGAAAGGATTTAAATTCAAATTATAAACTTATATAGGTTTAAAAAATAAAAATCTGAATTTAGCTTCTAGATTCAAAATATGAACTCAGGCTCAAAATCTGTGTATATAGATTCTAGTTTCAAATTATAAACAACTCTGGCTTTATACATACACAATATGCTTTTAAATTCCAGATTTAAAATATGTATGACCCAAAATATAAACTTGGGATTCAAATTGTGAATTTGGGTCTTAGATTCAACTATAAATTTATGTTCTAGATTATGATCGATATCAACTTTGATTCAAATTATGAATCGTTAAATTCGATGACTTATAATATCTGCATTTAATTATAATTACGGCCCATCTGTCTAACTATAGGTATATTATACTGAAAGAAAGACAGATCATCTTCTACTATTGAAAACTAAATTGAGTCCAGCTTAGTTTTTTAAGATATAAATGTAAAAAAATATATTTCCCACTTTGCCCTATATAAAATCGATAGCCGACCGGTGCGATCCCTTAGTGCGGCCCTGCGTGTCCGGGGCTAGCGTGAGGTCAAGGGTCGCGAGGATGCCGGGCGTGTCGTCAGTCGCGACGCCAACCTATGGACCCGAGGACGTAGCGCAAGCGCCGCGACGACGACAAGTGACAATCGTCCTTGCAGTGACAATTTCGAGTTGGCCCCGCCCCCGCGCCGTATGTACACTTAGTTTCGCCACATAGAACTCCGGTTTATATAACGTACGTAAATTAGCCCGGCTAGCTGACGTCCATCGGGCCACGAATCGTTAGATTCGGGCTTATATACGTATATACAAAGCGATAGTGGACGCCGGACGATGTATATACTATATCTTTCAAGTACGATAACCTATTTGCGTTTTCTGTTATATTGTATTAGGTATCCCTTAGTTACAAACCCTCATTATAAACAAAAAAACATTTTTTTTCAATAAATGTTCAGTTCTAAACAATATTCACATTTTAAACCTAGAGTTTGCTTTCAGATTAAAATATGAATTTTACTCTAAATTCAAGCTTTCATTCTATATGTATAGATTTAAAATATATATAGACTTCGGATTCAGTATCTGAATTTAGGTCCTAAACTCCAACTAAAATCCTAAGTTCCAGATTAAAAATATTATCTTAAGTCTTGGATTCTAAGTTCCAAATCAATGCAAATTACATAAAAATTAGTTCCTAGATTCAGATCTCAAACTAAAAACATTAAGTTCCACATTACAAATATTATATACCTTAAGTTTTGAATTCTAAATACTCAATTCATATTCTCGATTAAATACAAAATATGACCTTAAGTTCTAGATTCAAAATATGAACTTAAGTTCTCGATTCAAAATATGATCTTAGATTTTGGATTCAGTATAATTTTTAAAATATTAAACTTATAGGTTATGATAATAAAAATATGAACTTATGTTGTAGATTCGACACTAGATTCTAGATTCAAATATCTGAACTTACACTTTAAATTCAAGTTATAAACTTATGTTCCAACTTCTAAATATTTATTCTAGATATAAATTAAGGTTCGAGATAAGTAATGAAATATATAAGCTTTGGTTCTTAGATTCAAAATTTGAACTTAGGTTTTAATTTCAAACTATAAACTTACGTTCTAGATTAAAAATATAAATTTAAGTTCTAAATAAAAATTTATTTTAAAATTCTAGAATCGAAATATATGGTTAGGTTCTGGATTCAAAATTTGAATTTCAGTGTCATATTCAAAATATGAGGTTAGGATCTAGGTTCAGGTTATTAAAAATCTAAGATCTATGTTCAGAATAGAAAAATGGGTCTAAATAAAAATTTATTTTAAAATTCTAGAATCAAAATATATGGTTAGGTTCTGGATTCAAAATTTGAATTTCAGTGTCATATTCAAAATATGAGGTTAGGATCTAGGTTCAGGTCATTAAAAATCTAAGATCTATGTTCAGAATAGAAAAATGTGTTTAACGTATGGAGTGTAGAGGTAAGAAGATATATCTTCGTGCATTAAAAAATGGTCATAAAAAAGGGAAGACTTAAGATGGCGCTGCTGTAACAAAAACCTAAAATATGTAGCAAATAAAATATGCCCCAAAATTTTTAGAACAGGAAATGGTTCAAAAGAGATAAATTTTTGACGTGAAGGCGCGGGTTTTAAAAAAATACAAATTTTATTTTCATGTCACATGAAATTAATTATCGATTTTTGTTCAGGGCCTCTAATATATGAAAATAATTGTTTTATATTCTAAAATGTAAAAACAAAGCTTTTTGGGTAATGATTGGTTATGTTACTTTTACTACTTTATTTATGATTACTTTTCAATTTTTAAATTTATGCGTCATTAGCGCCACTGCGGTCATTTGGTGAACCCGTATTCTTCCTTTTTTTTGTGACCACTTTTTCAAATAACGTCCCATAAGAGATATTTCTCCTCATCTCTACACTCCATAGTTTAACGTTACAACTCTGAACTTGATATGAAACGTAATAATATGTGTATAACGTAATAATATAACTTTAGAGCTAAGTTCATACATACAATTAAGTACTAGTGAGATTTAAAATTTATGTGAAAGTGAAAAAATTAAATTCAAAAATAATATGGTCAATTTTCTTGCTTGAAATATCAAAAGTTTCACACAAACGCTTTAGTTTCGAGAGCTGAATCGTGCGCCACAGCATACTATCGACTAAAAGCCGTCGACAGATCCTCGAGGCAAGGCGGTCGCGTATCGAATAGCGTCAGTGACGGAGACCGGCAGAGGGCGCCTGAAGCTGGGAGTCAGAGGCGGTTTTCAGGTGACAAAAGTTGCCGCCTCGCGCACGCGTCTCCCTGTCCTGGTGACATCCCCACCGTTCTGGTGACAACAGGACAGGCCGACCCACCTGTATCATTGGCCCCGATGTCATCCAATGCTTGGGTCTACTGCTGTATAACGCTCAGCCTTTCCTATTTTAAAATTCTTGTCATTCTTTTATGTACGGCTATTCTCCGAGGTGGATCGTTTCTTTCACTTATCTCCTGAGTTTCTCTTTTTCATATGCGTACAACCGCCTGCCTTTACCGGATAACCGCTATAGTTATAACCAGTATACTTACTGGAGGAGCAAGCGATACTTTTTTCAAGTACTACAATCACCTATTGGACCAAATGATGGGTCAAATGACAGTATCATATAAACAAAGCAATATTTATTTATCCCTGTTTATTATCTCAGTCACACTGTCAAATCAAAACTGCACTCGGTAACCTGTCCAAAACTGCACTCGGCAACAGATCACAACTATATATATTTATTATGAAGTGTGGAGTGTAGAGATGGAAGAAATATCTCTTATGGGACTTTATTTGAAAAAGTGGTCACAAAAATGGGAAAAATAAGGGTTCACCAAATAACCACAATGGCGCTAATAACGCATAAATCTAAAAAATGAAAAGTAACCATAGATAAGAGAATAAAAGTAACATAACCAAACATTACCAAAAAAGCTTTATTTTTATTTTTTAGAATATAAAACAATTATTTTTATATATTAGAGGGCCCAGTCTATTGCTGCTGAATAAAAAACTTTTATTGTTTTAATACACTCCATAATTATGAGATATCCACAATAGACAGTAAAATTGTAAATAGTAGCGTAGAAGCTACACAGAAAACTGTAACGCGACATGGTTGGAAAATAAACTCTCAGGACATGTCAAAACTTATATATGGAATAAACAGTCTGCTAGATCATAAGGTATTATTATAAAATAACGGTTGAAGAACTCACAGAATTCATAAACATAGGTTGCAACAGGATATTTCCAAAAAAGTCTACAAAACACAAAAAAAGCTGAGTATCGCTGGTCTGACAAGATTGGAAAACTGAAGAATCTATGCATATCTACCTATTGAACGACTTATGGTTTAGTGCAAATAACGGTTCAGATAGGTATAGCAACTTAAACGTAATACCATGAAAATTATAAACTAGTTAGATAGCTAAAAATAGTTTGGAAGCAGCGATACTTACTGCAAAAAAGACCTTATGGAAAGATGTTATTAGTCAATAAGGATTTGGAAACCTTTGATTTGGAGTCGATCTAGTCAGATCGACGATGAAGAACAAAAAGAGGTAGTAAAATCTCTCTTCCCGCAGCACGAAGAATGGACACGTTTAGAAGTACCTACTGAAAAATTAAATTCCTCTGTTTTCTAAAAAGGAAATTATAGAAGCAATTGGCAAAATCAAAGACAAAAAGGATGCAAGGCCTGATATGCTACAGCCTATTGAGACACATTCCTTCAAATAATGTAATGAACGATATACTGGTTGACAGCATAATATTTAAAACATTAAAAATATCAAGACTCGCACTCATAGAAAAAGAAGTGAAATTGTGTCAAGGCTAAGGAGAAGGTTTATCGAAACAACAATTTGTATTTCAAAACGGGGAATCAACAATCACAGTCCTAGGTAAAGTTAAGGATATAATTAAAAACGTAAACCGAAGACCAATTAATTTATTGAAGAGGACTTTCTGCAATAGTACCAGTAGACATAAAAAATGTGTTTAATTCAGCTCCATGGAAGGAAATGAACTTGGAAAGAAATGAAAGGAAATGAAAGAACTGAGAAAACATCCCCCTACCTATATATCATGTTGGCCAGTTACTTTGAAGATCTTTTTTGGCGGCTTGTTACAGGACAAGGCACTCAATGCCAGTCACTAGTGGTGTCCCACAAGGATCGATGTTGAGGTCAAACACTCTTGAACATTTATTACTATAGCGTCTCAAAGCTTAAAATACCTGATGAAGTGACTCTTATATTGGTTATGCAGATGATCTAGCGATAGTTGTAAAAGCCGGAAGTCTGGACCTCCTGGAAATAAAAGCAAACCATGAAATCTTCTGTATCACTGAATGATTGGAAACCCAATTTAAAGCGGAACTCAAGAACGTGGAAGACTCCATCCGTAACCTGGAATAGGAATCATCCAACGGTCCAAGACGCTGGAAAACATTTCTCAGAACTTACGAAAAATCAAAGATTTTCCTAGATTTAAGTAAGAACAATCTTCGGATTGTCACGGGGTTTTTTACAGGACACTGTCTCCTCAACGAACAACTCAGTAGATTGAAGCTAAGAAACAACAGCAGCGAATGCAGATTCTGTGGGGAAAATGGGGAAACACCAGAGCACCTCATCACTGAGTGCGCCGAGATGACAACCATTCGTGCCATGAACTTTGGTACGACTAATATCGGAGATAGAGAACTACCCTCTGTAAAACCGTCTCAGATACTGGCTCTTATCAAAGCCCTGAGACTGTATGATGAGTTATAACTCGGCGACAACGTCGAACATACATTCTTTCATTGCGCAAGATGAAGCTATGTTAGACATATACTGTAGAAGAAAAGGTGGGTAAATTAACGCCAGATAACTTAGTCAACACCATGCTGCATGCAGAATGAAATATTTTGAAAGGAAATAAGTAAACTAGCTAAAGAAATTCTTATGAAAAAAAGAAGAAAACTTATGACCTGATCGGTCCCAAAAAAGCTGTAATTTCCTCTGAAGTAATGCTACCGCGGTTCCAGAAGGGGATACATGATACCCATAATGGGTTTCTTCCCTCAAAAAAAAATATAGTGGAGTGTTCTATAGTGATCGCACAACACAATTTCGAATAAATTTTCTATATACAAGCTCAATATATCACACATATACAAACACACAAACATTATATCATCAAACTTGTCGAGTAAGTAAAAATAAATAGATCGTTAATGAAGGTTACGGTCATGCTAAATGCAATAAACTTATTTGATATGATTTCGATTAATCTATTGTTTACTAGATTTATGCGTAATTTTACACTTTGTGCTGTCAACACAATTAACTACAATCGGACAATTCGATCTTGAATTGGCAGTTTATTACATTCTAAACTTATTTATAACTGTTACATGCATTAGTCATAAAGAGTATTTAGCACTTACTTTTCTACGTGTATTATATAAATCTTACAATGTAATAAATTATGGAACTGCCTGGAACATGATCCGACTGAATGATATAGAAATAAATTTGTTTTATTTCTCTAACATTACAGATACATTATAAAGCAAGATAAATAAAAATATGTTTAATAGCCTATAAAGTATGTATTCTTCTTAAATTGGTTCGCCCCAAAAATCGACAATATAGGTCAGTGTGATCCCCTTTCTACTATTTGGCATGGGGATGTTTTTGCCCTACTTTATTCAGCTATGAGTAAGGTTTAAGTTTGGGGTCAGCTATATAGACACTGTATAGACACCCCTCCCTTTCTACTACAACTAAACCTAAATTATATTCTACAAACATCGAATATAAGTGCTTAAATTTTGGCGAATAATAAAAAATAACAACTTTTTGGAAAAAATATATACTACACCTCCTCATTAAGATTGCAGAAAAGCATGTAAATAAATAATCTATTTCAAATATAAAAGACTTTGATTCATTAATTAAATTTGCTGGTATAACGGTCGCTCCAAATTTGTTTTGTAGTTAAATCAAAAGAGACCGACATGATAATGAAAAAAGAAGTACGAACTATAAACATTTGGTAACTACGCGTCTTGTTGTGCATAAAATGATAAATTGTTGCATAGATGATATATTATCTGTCAAAAACCAGTGGAGACAGCCGATATTAAATTTATTGAAAAGTATAGGTGCTGATATAAAATACAATAATTTTGACTAGGGATAGTTAATTAGTTAGATCTTAATTAGATATAAAAAATCAAGTTAATAATAATCCATATACTATTAATTTTTTTCTGAATTATTTAACAGTATATATCTGATGGATTTTATAGTGTAAATATTAAAGAAAAAATATGAGCACTGAATAAAAAAATAAATTCTAAAAAATAATGGCTGTTTTTTTTAAATAATTATTTATTGAATAGCATGACAGGAAAGTATTATGACAGACTTTAGATACGGTATAGTGTCTGAATAAATTTAAAAAATCTCCTCTACGTAGAATCTACCGGATGAGTCTTAAATAAGTGCGAATATTTTTTGCGCTAGTAAATCTCGATAAAAAAAACATATTTTCTCTTTACCGTTTTTCAAATAAGTCCAAAATAACGAAATTATTTTATTAAAAAAAAATGATTTTTTGCTTAAATTTTGAGAACCGCTGGATCTTTGTAAATTTAATATACTATGTTGCCATATTATCAAAATATTATATTGTTTAACTATTTTTTTTAATCATAGACACAATCATTTTTGAAAAAAAATCATAAAATCTCGATAAAAAAACATATTTTCTCTTTACTGTTTTTCAGATAAGTCCAAAATAACCGAATTATTTTACATTGAGAATATAAAAAAATATTGAAAATGATTTTTTGCTTAAATTTTGAGAACCACTGGATCTTTGTAAATTTAATCTACTATGTTGCCATATTATCAAAATAATATATTTTTTAACTTTTTTTTAATCATAGACAAAATTTTTTTTGAAAAAAACTCATAGACGTGTTTCGGGAGTCGAAATATACTACCCCTAAAAATATATTCATTTATTTAAGACTCACCCTGTATTGGTGCCATCTGTAGAAATTGAATAAAAATATCTATGCCACTTTTCAATATCTTAAAAAATAGTTACTGTCAAAAAATTGTTCTGAAAAATCCGAATAATAACATAAAAAAATGACATAACAGATTTTTCAAAATAAAACAATAGTAAAATATATTTTATGCCTATTCCAAATTTAGAGCAACAATATCTTTTTAGATTTTTCTAGATAAATGCGAATAATATGAGTTTGGTGAAAAATAAAACAATACGAAAAAACATATTTTATGCAAATTATATTTACGCTTTACGACGACACGTGTATACGTCTATCCTTGTTTTACTTACATGTCATCATACACGTCAAAACCTATGGGTGACTAGAGGAAGAGCACTACCATGCAACCGAAAATTTCTACTCGGCTCGAAGGACCAACGCTCAACAGGTGTCATTAAGAGACGCGATGATCGCGACAACGAGCGTCGGTGACATCCAATGCCACTTTCAATGCAACCGTCGCGGCAGTCTGGCTACCACTGAGAATCGCCGGTTGTCCTAATGTCACAGAAGGCGTTGTGCTGGCTTTCACTCCTCTCTATGCGCCTTCGTTTTTAGTCACATCGTGTCGTCCTAGTCGCGTTTTGGCAATTTTTTTGATAAGAGCATTATCGTGCAATTAGTACTCCAAATTATAGCAGTATATGTCTAAAATGTATTTCTAAAAGTATCAATAGCATACTAAAAGATAATGATAACAATAAGAAACCAATTCTTAGGTTTCTTATTGTTATCATTATCTTTTAGTATGTTGTATCTTATATCATTATCTATTATCTATTTGCAAAAAATAACAATCCCCAATATAACAAGAATTTGATTTTTGCTTCTGATGGCAAGGGCAGATATACCAACTAGAAGAAGTTCGTTACCTATAATATCTAAACTGCATGGCATTATACCATTTTTTATATATTTTTTTTTTTCAATTTTGGATATAAATAATTTGAAAGAATTTGAACTAGTTAACAACTTTTGCTGTAATAAAAATCGAATAGAAAGAGTAAATTAAAATCCCTATAAGTACACTACCTGAAGGTGTACCCCCATGACTGGTGAGCCCTCCATGACTTCAGATGTGGATGGATCTATCAGAAGCATTTTTATACCGAAAACCTCCCCTGGTAAACTAGCTAACGACTGCCCCTGCAACAATATGAAAAAACCTCATCAGAAAGAGTAGCCCTCCGGCCCTCCATATCCTAGAGCCCTCCATGTCTTCAAATGTGGATGGAACTATCAGGTGCATTTTATACCAAAAACCTCCCCTAATGAATTAATTAACGACTTATCCTGCAACGATATGAAAAAAATAGAGAAAGAGTAAATTAAACACCTTTAGTTACTCTACCAGATGCTACCAGAGCCTACCAGCAGCCCTCCATGTCTTCAGATATAGATGGAACCATCAGAAGCATTGTTACATTGAAAATCTCCACTAGTGAACTAGTTAACGACTTTTCCTGCAACAATATGAAAAAAAAAATAGATCCAAAAGAGCAAATTAGAATCACATAGTTACATTCCCAGAAAGTGTACAAGGAGCTCTCCATGTCTTCAGATGTGGATGGAGCCATCAGGAGCATTTTGTTATACCGAAAATCTTCCATAGTAAACTAGTTTACGATTTTTCCTGTCACAATATGAATAAAATAGATCAGAAAAAGTAAATTGAAAACTAAAGTAAACACACCTAGTTAGACTATCAGGAGGTGTACAAGAAGACCGCCGTGTCTTCAAATGTGGATGGGACATGTCATTAGGAGGTTGTTATCGTACAATGATAATAGCAGTATATATACAAACCACAGATAACAGAGTATACTGTGATACAAACATATTTAAAATATATTTTTTAATATATATAAGTATCAATAGAATACATGGAGAGATAACAGGAATAAACCTAAGAATAGTCTATTTATGAAAAAAAGATCACTATAACAGGGATTTGATTTTTTGCTGCCGATGACAGGGACAGATATACCAACAGAATGTTACTGATATTTAAACCTCATGGTACTACTTTTTTTTAATTTTGAGACATATATATAATTTAGAAATTAATTAATATATTGGCTTATGCTTTTCCCTGTTAATTCTGATAAATATTTAAATCAAATTTGTACAATTCTCATAGAGTTTGAACGGATAGATAAGCATTACGGTGGAAATGACTTTTTATGGCCGATAGACAGGTCAAGGAGGACACGTTAAGTTCGAAGAAAATTAGATCGGGTAAAGGAAAGCCCATTTTCCGGTAAAGCACCACATGACATAACGTGCTTGATCGAAACCGCCGCAAGGCTGTCCTGCGGGCCTTCAAGATGAGAACTTTTGTCACGCGATCCCGCGATCAAAATCACAATTTCCCAATGCCACACCTTCGCGTTACTCCATTAAGGTTACAGCGCTTTCGTTGTTATTGTTAAACAAGCCGAAGAAGAAAAAAACTTTATTACTTAGATTCACGTTTGGTACTTTCGCAATCCGATCTTTAAACTCACGTTTAGTATACTTACATCAAAAAGTAGATAAATATCTGTCGAGAAGAATGGGAAAATATACAAATTTTGTCTATTTGCCTCTTAAAATATATTACTACAATTTCGAGATAAGAAGATGAAATAATAATATTTAAATATATTTAAAATATTAAAGAAATATAATAGTATAGAAATAAAGAGGCCCCATATCCTCTAATTTAAAAGGAGTGAGTGGTCAGGAGCACACTGTACTCAGAGTCTCACTCTCTCAACATATTAACGACTTTCTACAATAAAACAAAAAACACATTTTGGAACATGCCATCAGGAGTGTTTTTATACCGAAAACCTCCCCTAATGAACTAGTTAACGACTTTTCCTGCAATAATATGAAGAAAATAGATTAAAAAGAGTAAATTAAACACCCCTAGTTACAATCCCAGAAGGTATATCAATAGCCCTCCATGTCTTCAGATGTGGATGGAACCATGAGGACAATTTTTATATCCAAAACCTCCCCTAATGACTAATAATAAATTAAAAGATTCCATAAGGAAGAACTAGTTAAGGAAATAAATTAATAATATATTAAATATAATAGTAAATTAAAAAGAAAACATGTCATCAGCAGAATTTTTATACTAAAAACCTCCCCTAATGAACTAGACTAGTTAACGACTTTTCCTGCAACAATATGAGGCAACAAAATAGATAAAATAGATTAAACAACCATAAATGCACTAACAGAAAATGTACCAGGAACCTTCCATGTCTTCAGATGTGGATGGAACATTGTGGAGATCAGGAACATCAGGAGCATTGTACTACCGAAAACTCCCCCTAATGAACTAGTTAACGACTGTTCCTGCAACAATACGAAAAGATGGATTAAAAGGAGTAAACTAAATACCCCTAGTTACAATCCCATCCATAAAGTATACCAGGAGCCCTCCGTGTCTTCAGATGTGGAACTATCAAGAGAGCATTCTTATACTAAAAACCCCCCTTAATAAAATAGATACCAACTTTTCCTGCAACAATATAAAGAAAATAGATCAGAAAGAGTAAATTAAAATCCCCTAGTTACACTCCCAGCAGGTGTACAAGAAGCCCTCCATGTCTTCAGAGGTGGATGGAACCATCAGAAGTATTTTTTACCGGAAAGCTTCCCCTAATGACCTAGTTAACGACTTTTCCGATAAAAATATGATGAAAATAAATTAAAAAGGGGCAAATTAAACACCCCTAGTTACACTCCCAGAAAGTGTACAAGGACCCCTCCATGTCTTCAGGTGGGGTAGGAACATCATTCTACCAACGCCTGTTTAACCTCTCTCAACGACTTCTTTATATACAATATTTCAAGTTAAAATCAGTTATGGCAATTCCTTTCGTGGTCAGAACATAAAAACGTGGTCATGAAATAGTAAAAGTTATTGAATAAATAAGTGTTCAGACAAAAACCTGCGGTACTCCGATTTAAAAGACAAGACGCCATTTGTACGAACAGTTAATACAAAAGCTGAAATATAAATATATCTCGGTGAGCCCGGGGGTTATTTGGCTCTGCCTAGCTATGGCGGGCGTATAGTCACGACCAACAAAGTGCTTATTCATAAAACAATTCACAGCAAACTGCGTGCACATTGGAAATTTGCTACACCTTTATCTAGCTACGAGATGTATATAGAGATAACTTCGAGGTAACTTCTTTAGCAATAATCATGCGTAAAGTGCCTTTGCCTTACTGTTAAGCAAATACGTTTTTTCTTCGTCCGATCCTAAACACTGACCGCGATTACAATTATGTTTAGGATACCTAATAATGGAATTATTAATAATAATTGTGATTTCGTAATGCTCACTCGCATTCTCCGATCTAGCCGACGGCTGTACATAAAATCGGAAACAGCCAAGCTTTATTAACAGAATGACAAGGTCTTATTCTGTGTGTTTTCCTTAACAAGGTTCTGTTTTTTTTAACTACAAACATTTACTTTTATCACGATTTTAAAATTTAAAAATGTGTAAGAAAACATGCTGAAAACATCTTATATAAACCATTAAGTATTAAATCATAGTAGGTATGTTAGTGTGTTATTACAGAAAATAATAAAAACTTACTAGTAATATCTTATTGCCTCCTAGCACCAATTTTATGTTATCACAAAAACCATAATATTCCTTCTAGAATCTGCAAAGAAAGAAACATAAAATTAATATTTTTTACTTACTTTACTACAATTATAACCTAACTACCTAACCTAACCTCAAACAAAATTCGATATAGAAATTTGAGCTATAGTAGTAATAGTTGAAAATCAGTAATTGTTGAAAATTTAACATAAATTGTACAGCACAGATTTTATTTAAGCCTTTTAATTTTTAGTTGTCCATATAAAATAAAATACGTATAGGGGTATTACCCGTATAGGTAGTCTAAAACTTCGTCTACACGTGGCGTTTTACCTGTCAGTCTTTCCTGTTCATTCAAAACGTATTAAATAAAGCCTTGTGCATGAATGAATTGAATGAAAGAGAAAAGACCGTCCAGAGTTTTATAACGAAACGAGGACAATTTTACCTACACTAAAATTAATATATGTAAATTTACAAAAAATGCAATGGATATATTACAGCGTCATTAATATGCTACTTTTTTAAAATATAATATTTTTGTATAATTTCACAAAATAACGTAATTTCACAAAACAAGACTGTTTAGGGATATTTAATGATTATTAAAAAAACGATACTATTTTCACAATTATTAGCTTTGAGTGTTTAGAAATGAAATTTACTTAAACCATTAAAAATTCAACTTTACTGTAATTGATAAATCCGCATGTAAAATTTTTGACTTGACATAGTAATATGACAGGATAGAGATAGAGTAGAACTCCCAAGCAATTTAGTCTGTCACAATGTATTAAAAGTTTCATCCTAGAACTTTCATTTGAGCAGCTAGTGAACAAAATGTGTGAAATTCCCTAAAGGTCAGATGTAATACCGTAACCTGGTTTCCTTGGGAAAGGTAGTTGTCACACAGTTGTATAATCTGTCATAAAATTGTAATACGTAATAAAAAGCGAAGGGTTAAGAACCGCAACCGTTTGGTACTAATTAATACATTTTATAGCTGCTATTAAAATAACTCAAAGCCGCAATACCGAGGATACTTTTCGACATGTGCTCTTTTTATTAACTTTAATAAATATTATGATGGGTTACTGATAAACATGGTTGGGCATTTTCTAAATAAAAGCCTCCTCCTGTAGGAAAATAATCCCAGTAAAAAATGTAAAAATTTAAAACACGTCTTAAGTTTTTTTCTCTAATTTTTGTTAAACATACATTTACTCGTGATACGTCAAGATAAATGTTATGTAAAACGGCTCATTTAATTGAAATTGGTTTGGAAAATCAAAAAGATTTTATAGAGATAATAAAATGTTAATTGATAGGAATCGTGACTATTATTTTAACTAAATAGTTTAATGGCTTCGCAACTAGGCCATAGAAACCATAATGCAAATCAACCAAAGGAAAAAACTAAAACACTACACTGTTTTTTAAATAACGTACATGCTTACACGACATGTAAAACATCTTGTGCAGATTATTTTAGTAGTTATGAATGAAAATATATTAATTTTATAAAATATTTTTTTAATGATTACTTTAGAACTAGCCTGATTCATTTACACTCCTCTATAAGCGAGGACTAAAGTAAAAAAGAGAAAATGAAGCAACTAATCCGGAATCGGTCAACTTAATCTGTTGATCAGATAAATCGATTGACATCGTGTTTAGTGAAAAAAGGCCCTCTTAGTGCAACTATCATGTCGCTGTCGCCTTTCCGTAGATAAATTACAGGAAACTGGCAGGACAGAAAAACAAAGAATTGGAGCTAATGGGAAACGCATTAGGTCAAGATGAGCAAGATTAGTTGGCAAAGTCTACCTCATTAAAGCTACAAAACCGTATTAAATTTTTGTTTTAGGTCAGTTTAAATAAAATTGCCTTTTATTACTTTCTGCTAATTAATATATTAACTAGTATTCTTCGTACGACTTGAGTTACTGAAGCGTTTGTATTTATTTAAAACGCAGAAAAAATCGAGGACGATGCAAATGTGACCAACGCCGGTACAGATATAAGTGTAAATTATAGAAAATAAGCTAATAATGTCAAAAAAGGCTTCCGCATTAGACGCTACTTTGAAAGTCCCACCGGAGCGTGGATATTAACAGCTTTCGGTTTCGGTCCGTAGTCTGCTTTCTTATCCTTTACTCAGCCATTGACCATTTCTTGGACACGCCAAGTGGACATCCGACATTCTTGGCGGAACCTCGCACTCCACTAATCAAGAATCGTTTCACGCGATTCCTCCACAGCGGTGCAATTCTGAAAAAAATGCACATTTCGCCTGTCTTTAATTATTGCTCGGCTTTTAATGTGCATTTTTTCTTCCTTACTTTGCATAATCGCTGCTTAAATTCGAGAAGTATTTTCGTTCGTGCTTGCTCTTTAATCACAATAAATCGTTTTTCTTAGTTCGGTCGTTCGGTGTACCTTATTATTACAGCAATGATCTAACTGTTGAACAACATTTTATTTTTATAAGTCCTGTATACATATAACAATTAAATCAGGAACTGGAAATGGTGGGTAATACAACTAAGATTATGAAAACTCAATTTTTTTAAGAAAGATATATACAGGAAGAGTATCAAATAAATGCACATATTTTTAAGTATTAGGTATATATTATATACATAGCAATGGCAGGAACAAATTAAATATATTTTTTTTTTATTTTCAGTAAAAAACATAATATTTTGATAATATGGCAAGATAGCTAGTAAATTAAATGTAGAGGAACAAAAAACAGAATAATCCCAGCGTTGTTAAAAATATAAGCAAAAAAATCATTTTTTTTTTAATTTTCAAATTAATATAACTTTAACGTTATGTTAGATTTATTTGAAAAACAGCAAAGAGAAAACAGTACGAAGACAATTGATTGAAAGAATAAATTAAACACCCCTAGTTACACTCCCAGAAGATCTACAAGGATCCCTTTATGTCTTGAGATGTAGATGGAGCCATCAGGAGCATTTTATACCATAAACCTCCCCTAATGAACTAGACTAGTTAAAGACTTTTCCTGCAACGATACGAAGAAAATAGATTAGAAAGAATAATTTAAACACCCCTAGTTACACTCCCAGAAAGTCTACCAGGATCCCTCCATGTCTTCACGTGCCTGGAACCATCAGGAGAGTTTTATACCGAAAACCTCCCCTGATGAAAAACGGCAAAGAGAAACAACATTTCTTTGATCGAGATCAAAGAAATATATTTTTTGAAGCTCTAAATATATCTGCACATATTTAAGACTCACCCTGTATAGAAGACTAAAATTAAATTTTAAAATGATACTCGATAAACTTTCAGTGATAATAATAATTTATTGGGTTATTGGCTAAAATATTAAACGGAGAGTGGACTAAAAATTGGTGACCAAAATCCTAATAGTTCATTAAATAAAAGCTATCAAAGGTAGCTATAGAAAAACGATATATAATAGGGTGCTGCCTAATGTAAATTGAGTTTGGAAGAGGTGGAACCCCAGGATATAGTTTGACGTGATCGGTATTACGTAAGATGAGAGAAAAACCTAATACCGTCGAATAAAAATGACTTGACCTAACATGCTATAATCGAATTAGCGTGTCTGGGGTTTAGACACTTCTTCCGAAAAGCAAAAAACCTTCTCTCCCTTTAAAATATCGTCGCAAATTACGGTAATGCCTTAGAAGTTGGATATTTATCGCGAATGGCGGTGACCGTGAACAGTTAAATGAAAATTATAGTGTGACCTTTTCGAAAATATCCCCATAACTCAAAATATAATACCACGATTTATTGGACGCAAATTAGAACTGTTAGAAAGATTTATATAGCGTGGAATGGTGCAAATCTTGCAGCGCAGCATAGATCTATGGATGACCGCTGCACTTGGGCTTAGAGAAAGAAACAGTTTCTGGCTATAAATTTTAAGTAACATCGTGTCCCAATTACTTCCTTGCACTCTGCTATGGCGTGACGCATGTAATGCACTTTTTGACAGCCAGTACTATGATTCAACCCACACCTGCTTGCGAACCTACACTTTCCAACGGTTTATTACAGTCTCATCGTGCTTCGATATAACACATTAGAGATACCAAACCAGGCCCATGTCATTTAATTCGTTCAATTTTATTAACGTATTTTCTAAAATATCAAATCATTTCAACTATTGTAATGTGTAAAAACAATATATAGCAGCGCCTTCAAGGGTAAACTAATAGTATTCTTATTGACTCATTTGTAAGATTTTCATAATAAAAAAGAAAGACATAAACTACAATAAACAATCCAGTCGACAGCTGTAGATGTTCTGAATAAGATAAAATCTTAATCTAAAATAAAACAATTAGGACGTTGTTGTTCTATCAAGTTTGTTCAAAGCAATTACGAAATCATAAATCTCTAGTGTCATACTGCGCTTATTATATTTTTACATCGTTTAAGAATAAAAAAAAGATGGAAATTCGTGATCGACGCGAGCTTATCGAAGAATTCTTTAACCTGTAAGAATAATTGCAATAATTAATAAATTCTGTCAAGGTTGAGAGTGGAGTGACGATGTATTCTGAATCAGAAGTAGCTTGTAATTCCGCGGAACACGAACTTAGTATGAACTTAGTCCATGACATTTTCGCAGAACTACAATTATGAAAGGCGTAACCTTAGTTTTTTTTTCTAAATTGATGGAACTAGACTCAAGTCCGCCGATTCTATATACCATATTATAACGATTCCGGAAAAAAAATTATGTTTTTTGACAACCACTTCAGACTTTTTTTATTTTGTACTGCCTGAAGGAAGTTTTTGTCTACTTCCATGTATTTATTTTTTGTATTTTTAACGTCAAATTTCCTAAATAAATTCTATTTGAATTTTGTATTATTTGAACGTGTTTTTTTTCTTCGTATTTCTTTACATTTGTTATACTATTTTTCAACATCAAATTTATTTATTGCTATGTCACTTCTATGTCACACATGAGAAACCTGGACACTTAAAGCGGACATTATAACGAAACTGCAGGTTGCACAACGCTCAATGGAACAAAATATGCTGCGAGTAGCAAAGAAAGGGCGTAAAAGAATAGAGCGGATACGATTCTCTATATAAGGACCCAGGTAATAAATGTAATCCACAGAATCAAATCCCTCAAGTGGGAAAGGACCCTGGTATGGATGGACCACAAAAATTACGGCATGGTATATATCCACGAGGAATTAAGAGACCTAGAAGAAGGTCACACCTGAGATGGGACTATGATATATGGAAATTAGCAGGGATAACTTGGGCCCGCATAGCCATCAATAGACAACAATGGGCCTAACTACAAGAGATTATAAAATATGTGAGGGAGGCTACACCCTAATTGAAAATGGTTGAATAAGCTGAAAAGGACGATGATGATGATGATGATGTCACTTAGTAAGTATATATAGCAGGTTACTCTACAGGGTGAGTCTTAAATAATAAGTATTTAAGTCTTAAATTATTTTAAGCGTAGTATATTTGGACCCCAGAAACAAGATTATGAGGTTTTTCTCGCGAAAAAAAAAATTTGAAAATTTGAAATTTTTTGAAAAATTTTTTGGAATCTTTTTAGTTTTAGATAAAAAGCATATTTTTTTGATAATATTGCAACATAGTTAGTAGATTAAATTTACAAGAAAGAAAACCCGGAAAAGATCCAATGGTCCTCAAATTTAAGCAAGAAATATTTTTTTTTGGAAATTTTCAAAGTAAAATAACTAGATTATTAAACTTATTTAAGACTCGCCCGTATATATACCTTCTAATTTATCGTAAATAATTAATTCTACTATTTTGAATTTTATAAATAATGCATTTAAATATGAACAAACGATGTAAACGTAGCCAGACTAAAAGGCCTAGGGGACTCACGTACTGATCAACATTGTCTCATGCTGCTAAAGGACCATTTTTTCTCCTATCGCATTTGTACAATGGTTACATGCAATGTAAAGAATTTTAACAATGCCTCCTGTAATTATTGATAAAAACGAAATTTATGGTTTCCCTCGTTAGGTTGCGGGGTACTAATCTCGTACCGTCTTCAACTAAATTTGTTCTGCTTTGTTTTAGATCCTTTTTTAATTTGCTAGCTTGAAAACGTCACGTCAAAAAAAACCTTCCATAACTTTATTAATCAGAGTTGTGGTTGTGTCAACACCACTAACTAGAATTTGTCAACCCCTGTATCTAATGACATGCAATATTTTCATCCCCCACAGATCACAGATTGATGCTACATACATGTAGATGTTCAGTAGATATTAATTTTGTAAAAAAAATAAAAAAGTTCTGGCTGTAGGACTGAAGATACTATTGATGAAGTAATAATGCACAATCATCAACATAACTGTTGTTTGGAATAGTTGTTGTGTCATATGCAAAATTAAGCCAAGGCTTCTTATTGTAGCACTCTGCGGTTTCTTCTACAATAATTAAAAATGATTTCTTCTGTCTTATGATTCGTAATCAATATGGTAATTTAGAATGATATAAAGAGATATATGCAAAACAACAAAGGAATATTAATACCTAAGACTTTCCTATTAAGATTGTAATTAAAATCCATTAAAGGAGTATAGACAGTATCCGCAGGTGTCTGATAATCTCGGGCCGAGTATAATAAAGATAATAAAATTTTCAAATGCGTCGTGACACTACCAAGGTGGCAATTTTTAACCAGTCAATGTTAAATAATGAATTGTGCACTATCACTTTTCGAAAATCGTGATTTTGTTTACTCTAATAAATAATATAAAGCGGTAACATAAATTTGTTATTGTACTAATCAAAATTATTATCTTCAGTCGGTTCCAATGTAAACAACACTGATTTATAGCCTACTAATTTGACATTTTCAGACAAATTATACTAAGGCTTTATTTGTAATAAATTATTATATAATAGTTGTGAGTTCGAAAATGGTAATAGTTTACACCCTTTACGATTATTAAGAGGCCTTCAACTTCTAGAGTACCTAGCTCGATTTATTCTATATTCATCTTCAGCTTCTGCAACTATTTCCAATTATGGTGTATATAGAATGATATGTGTAAATACAAAGATATATATATATATGTGTGTAAATACAAAGATATTACCGAGATATACATATCTCGGTAATATCTTTGTATTTGGGCCCATTTTTGTCTATTGTTGGCTTTGCGGGCCCAAGTTACCTCTGCTAATTTCATAATATCAAGGTCCCATTTGAGACTTGGTCTTCCAGGGCTCTTAATTCCTCATCGTGCTGTAATTTTTGTGGTCCATCTTTTGTCCGTTCTTTTTGCCAGGTGTCCTGTCCATTGTTACTTGAGGCATTTAGTTCTGTGGATGACATCTCTTATTTGGGTCTTTTATCATATCCACTCTATTTTTACGGTGTTTTTTGGTTATTCCCAGTATATTTCGTTCAATCGAGCGTTGTCCAACCTGCATTTTCCTTATAATGTCCGTTTTACGTATCCAGGTTTCGCATGCATATAGGTCGTGACTGGTAGTACACATTGGTCGAATATTTTCTTCTTTAGATACTGTAGCATTTTAGATTTGAATATGAGTGTGTTGCTTCCATATGCACTTCATGCTATCTTAATTCTTCTGTTGATTTCTCGTGGTAGAGATCCTGAGCTGTGTATTATAGTTGTGCCAAATATATCTATTCTTCTACTATTTTCAGTGTTGTGTTATTTATTAGAATGCCTTTTTGTCTACTGGTTCGTTGTAAATTATTTTAGTTTTTGCTAAATTCATTTTAAGGCCTGCTTTATTGCTGGCTGTATTAAGTTTGATAATTTGTGCTTGTAGTTCTTAAGTACTATAGTATTGTGATTTGTTATTATTATTTGTTTTTTTTTTCTATAGGCAGTTCTATTACTATTTAGGACAGCGAATATACACAGCGTCCCATTGCTGCCAAAAGTCACTAACTTACTTTTTATTACTTCCGAGAAAAGTGCGTCTAAAAATGAATTGCATTGCATAAAGATGTTATAGTTAGTAACTATTCGGTATTAAAATAAAACAATATAGCCAGAAATCGTAGTTAATGACTTTTGCAATCGATTCTCCGCTTCAAAACATAGTTAGTGTTTGAATTTGGTTGTTCGGAAAAATGTTAGTTAGTGACTTTTGGCAGCAATAGGACGACAGACTGTTTCATCAGCGAATCTTAGATAGTTAAGATATTTTCCATCTATTTTCAATCCTTTGTTGATCCAGTCTAGTTGATGGATGTATATATACAGGGTGAGTCTTAAATAAGTGCAAACATTTCTAAGTGTAGTATATTTCGACCACAGAAACACGTGTATGAGTTTTTTTTCACGAAAATTTTTTTTGGAAAATTTGGACTTTTTTTAAATTATTGTAAGTTAATGTAATATCTTCATAATATGGCAACCTAGGTCGTAGATTAAATTTACAAGAGAAAAAAAACAGAAAAGATCCAGTGGTTTGGTTTGGTGGTGGATCCTCCTGGATTTAGAAACAGGAAGGGGGGCAACAATAAGCATACCTTTTGGTGATGATGGTCGTTATTTATTATTAACAAAACTTTTTGCGCGGTTTTTACTTTGGTTGAATTTTTTTTTTAAATTTGTGTAGAGACCCCAATTGTACGTCGGCGATTTTAATTTTTATATTTTTTTGAAGCCAGTGGTATTGGCATTTAAAAAATAAAGTACTCAAAGTTGATATATTTTTTTTCTTGACATCTTGGCCCAGGCTAACTGTGCTGTATAGCAGTCACACAAACCGTTTTACGGCCCATTAGAACATCCTGACCCCGGTTTTTTCCGGGCTCTAGAATATGACCCCGGCACATCCGTGTGTGCTGGATCCCGACTTGATGAATGGCCTGCATCATCTATCAAAGACAAATCACAAATCCGCACGCTTGTCTAACCATCGAACTTTCCTCTCCGCAGACGCCGAAAATAGAGCACGTTATTTTATTAATTGAAATGATGACAAACAAGTTCGCACTTTTTCCTCGGCCTGCTCGTTATTAATTGTTTTTCTTCGCGTGATTTATTCTCTACAGAGTCCTGCGTGAAAATGCTTTTTGCCACGATTCTTCCTCTAGCAAATTAAACAATTTGTTAAGTCCTAATTAGTCAGAGCATGAGTCTTCCACGATCGTCAATTAAAACTGTAGATCTTGTATAATCCTGATATATGTATATTTTTAAAACCACAAATCCCGAACCTCAAATAGCAAAAAAAAAAAATTAAAGTCCTATTTTCCTGTGTATATGAACTATCTTGATGTAAAAATAACTGAACGCCATACTAATAATATTTTTCCTGATTGAAATCATGCAAATAAATTCGAAACTGCATGCATACCGGAAATTAGACAATTTCCCCATTTGGACGGAAGTTTAAGAAGATTGACACAATCACATGCATGACTCCGGCTCAAGCTAACATCAAAAATTAATTTCGAAACAAGTTCTTATCAAACACCGAATTTCAATCCGACTAAATTTGAATAGATTTTTTATATAATATGTATAGAACGTGATTTTTCAACGAAGGTTGAACGCCAATTACTATAGGAGGGTAGGCGTTATATTAATGTATGTAATGTATTGGAGCTTTTCGACTTTCGTTAACAAAAAACCCGTGCCATTTTATTTACCGACTCTTTTGAAAGGAGCTTCCCAAAAGCAGTAGACTCGGTCTGTCAAAACTGGCTGAGTAATTTAGGGTTCACTATGTAATTAGGCGGGTGTGTGTGTGTTTCGAGTAAAAAAGATGAAAAAAGCGGCGAAAGGCCAATAATTCGCCAACAGCACCGAAATTGCAAAAGGGACCAAACGGGAATAAAGTGAGCATAGCATAGCGCTGCGATTTGAATCTAGAAACGTAAAAAGGTCAAAAGAGCAAGCACATGTTTTCAATTCGGACGGAATTCGACTTTTCAATGGCCCGCCGAAAACCGAATATTCCAATTAGGTAAATGGCCAGAGCCAGGTCCATCCAACACACGTAGCCAGACAGCTATCTTTGAGAAAAACAGCGCGGATATCTTATACCTTATAATGCAATATCCAAATTACCCTACAGTTGATACAAAAATTCAACTTTTCATATATACTTATGTTATAGCTTTAGTTAAAATTCCTTGTTGGATATACTCACACAGATATTAAACAATAATCAATAGCTGATTATGCTGCGTCGGTATGAAATCTAACATGAAACGCAATATATACATAGGATAATAATTAGGGCTTAGCTGGTCATAGTTATTAATTTCGTCTCACTGGAATTCATAATATCACAACAGTATTAATATTAAATCAGTAATATGCTTTATCTAACCATATTTCAATATTATGTGTTTGTAATTTTGAAATTAAGTTTATCATAAACAAGCTGTTTTGAATTCATTTAATTAATGATTCAATTCATTTTTGATATCTATATTAGCTGGTCAGAACGAGGAAACTAACTCCATTTATACCTGGTATACAGACGGCTCAAGAACGAAACAAGGATTATCTTTCCATGTAAGCCACAATTGTCCAGGAGTGGATCGGGATGATTTTTTTTAAATGAAACACCCTGTATATTATTGTATTGTTGGCTTCCTTTCAGATCACTTTACATAACTCTAAGATATGCTTAAATATATTTCAATCGTTTCAGAAACATTAATAAATAAATAAAAAATATATTTTTTCAGCCTTTTTTAAAAAAAATATTAAAAATACAAGAATTGCCCTGAAATCAAAACTATATTAGGTATTTACTTTAGACGATCTGCACTTACTTCTTTGCCATAAATATGGTAATCGTAAATCATACAGGATGTTCAAAATTCTATGGCAAACTTTTTAAAATATCAAATAATTTTTCTCCGTTTTTTTTTTAAAGGGAACACACTGTATATTATTTTTTTAATAGATGGAGAATTAAAAAATGAACATTTTTTGTATTAAGAGTATTTCAAAATTTTTAACGGTTTCGCCGATATTCGCGGTTTTATATTTCATATGGCATTTTCCACAATAAATTTTTATCAAAGCCCCACCTAATGATTTATCTCTCGTATTTTACCGTTGAAGGAGCCATATGAAATAATACTGCCTGTATCTGCGAAACCATTAAAAATTTTGAAATACTTTGAATACAAAAAATTTTCATTTTTTAACCATCTAATAAAAAAATAATATACAGGGTGTTCCATTTAACAGAAAAAAAGAAAAATTACTTTATATTTTAGAAAGTTTGGCGTAGAATTTTGAGCACCCTGTATGATTTAAGATTACCATATTTATAGCAAAGTTAGTATAGACTATCTAAAGTAAATACCTAATATATTTTTGATTTCAGGACAGTTCTTGTATTCCTAATATTTTATTTTAAGGAAGGTTGAAAATATATACAATATATTTTTTATTTATTTATTAATATCTCTGAAATTATAGAAATACATTTACTCATATCTTAGGATTATGTCAAGTGTTCTGAAAGGAAGCCAAAAATGCAATAATATACAGGGTGGTCCGTTTAAAAAAAATCATCCCGATCCACTCATACTTTTTTGAGCCACCCTATAGAACTTAAAATATTTTCCTGAAATACATCTTGGTACATACTTTAGGTTTACACTTAAATAAAATTCTCAAGTTTTTTTATTCTAGGACCTATATACAGATATTCCCGTACCCTGTACAGGGTGTCCCATTTTAGTTGAAACAATACGGTATCTCCGATATTAGTAAAGATAGGAGGATGCGGTTTACACAAACTTGTCACAGTTTTTTGTCAAACGATGGATGCTGTAAACAAAATTTTCATAGCCTTCTTCGTTTCTGAGCTACAGGGTTCTTTCGAAAATTTTGCAATTTCGATCAGCCCCCGTATCTTCGTTACTGTGGATGATATCGAGAAGGTGGAAACTGATTCTTGTAGAACTTTTTACGTAGAATACAGTGGCGTATATATAATATACGTATATGTATAATTCTTTAGTTTTTTTTTTATTATCAACCATGGCCTACTAATAAAAAATATAATCTTTTAAAAAATCTTTTAATATTGCTGTAAATAGCGAAAATAAATACAGAGTGATATATATTTTTGAGAAGCTTATGGCAAGCCAGATCATATAATTTATAAATATACAGGGTGTTCCATTTAAGAAAACATAACTTTAATTCATATCTTTAAAAATATTCTTTTCGTAGAATAACAGACTACGTCACTAAATTCTACGTAAAAAGTTCCACAATAAACAGTTTTCACCTCCTCGTTACCTTTAACAATAACAGAGATACTAGGGGGTGTCCCAAATTGCAAAATTTTCAAAACGACCCTGTAGCTCAGAAACGAAGAGGGCTATGAAAAACATTTTTACGGTATCTTTCA
Source organism: Sitophilus oryzae (assembly GCF_002938485.1). Lineage (NCBI taxonomy): Eukaryota > Metazoa > Arthropoda > Insecta > Coleoptera > Curculionidae > Sitophilus > Sitophilus oryzae. The sequence continues at coordinate 8,336,820 of NW_022146479.1, forward strand.
TTTGAAAAAAAAGTGGGACAGCTATGTGCAAACCGCACCCTTCTATCTTCACTAATAACGGAGACACCTTATGATTTCAACTAAAATGGGACACCCTGTACACTTATCTTTTTCATATTAAAAAAATGCATGAATTTGAAACTTTTTCACCCTGTAAACACCCCATTTACTGTGGAACAAAGAAAACGCCAGCTCCGCTTTCCAGATTGACCGGTGATAAATTCCGTCCGAAGAAAAATCAGCCAGAAGAGCAAATGGCGCACCATTTGCGGTCTCCGACAAAACATTATCAAAGCAGAGCAATGCCTCAGTCCGGATCGTAAAGCGGTAAGTATCGGGGGGTTGCCATATATTGCGGGGGTGGTTAATTGGTATGGCCCGGGCATTACTCACTCTGTGTAATTACCTCGGAGCGTTCGGGTGACATGTCCTCGCCAGGGCAGAAGGAATCTCTCTTCAGTCGACGCCCCGGGACACCGAGAAACCGCTTCTTAACGTCGGAACAGCGCACCGCTGCCGGCACTGGATACTCAGTCGATTTGCTTTTGCCGGTGCTTTGCCCGTTCAATTCTCCTCTCGTCTTGTCTTACGTGTTTGCCGTTCAATTATTGTTACATAAAGGATGTCATTTGCTTTTGATTTCGGCCGGGGTTGCTCGCTGCACACTACCTCAGCCAATTTCAAGCTTAATTAATCGCAAGACAATGTTTTGGATACTGCTAATTTTCATATTCAACCATTATTCCCCTCATTTCTCATTAGATTCGAAAATTAACATGTATCAAGGATCGTTTATACAGAGTATCTTACCGGAAAACACTTTCGTGTCGCTCTCAGGGGTCGGGTAAAGCGGGTGTGTGGCCGAAATGAAAATATAAATTATTATTTATAATATATTATTATTATTATTTTATTTCAGAAATCTGCCTAAGGCTTAGCCTTAGCGATCCAGTCATCTTAAGCCACGCCCAAATTTCCAAACACACGTGCTTTGATTAAGGTTTGCAGAGCTTCAGCATTTGCCGTACAATAGCGAGCAATTTGTTACCAAACTATATAATTTATATATCACTGTAATGACAAAACTTCAATCTATTTCCGTATTGTAACGGAATTTTAAATTATGTCTTTATTTTCAAGAAAATTTAGACCAAACATAAGGAATATTTTGTTGATGTTTGACTATCAAAATCTTAAAAATAAAGAAGTTGTCTAAAAATGTGCTACAACACGCATATAGTATAATCCTTTATCTTTAATTTCCTTCTTCATTTGTGGAAAAATATCTAGCCAGTTTTACATAAAACGTTAAATTCCGAACGCTTATTTTGCTACTTTTTCGGACTAGTGAAATGGACTCTTAACCTTATAATGGTAAATTTGGAAGTGAATTGCAAGTGAGGTGAGGGAGATATAGCACCCTAAAAGATCTAAAACGTCAGAAAATTAAGACAGAATATATTAAACTAAAATTAGAGCCACCCACAGCAAGGCAAAACCTGAGCTAAATGCAGAGACTAGCATGCATCTACATCACAGGAGCCATGAGAACCTGTCCAACAGCAGCAATGGAAGTCATTCTAGACCTAACACCACTGCACTTTGCCATCGGTACATATATGCAAATGCGACAATGACTAGAATGGTCATTGACGAAAACAGGGATAGAATTATTTAGGCCGAAAACTAAATACTCCGAACCAATGGGCACCTACCTCACCATCCTTCAGGCAGAAATTTACGCTATTGAAAGATGCGTGCTTATGCGTACTTATCTTAGATAGGAACTAATAAAAACCGTAAAAAAATGCCAATAATTATCACTACCAACGGTTTAATACATAAAAACTTACCTGATATTTTAAAGCGTCTGGGATTGCGAAGATCAGTCCTTGTTCTATTGCAAAAAGCAGCAATTCTGGGCACTACAGCAATGGTGTGAAAATATGGTAGCCTTGGTTAAACCCCGGCTAGCGCATATGAAAAACCTATAGAAAAAAAATAATAATTGATTTTATTCAAATGACAGTTGTTTACAAATAAAACTATATTATTATAGTTTTCAAAATATTAGAGTCATTCCGTTTAGAAAAATGAATCTTTGTTTATATAAATTAAAAGATAAAGCAATTAAAACTTAATAATTAGTTGTTTTTTAAGTATAATCAAAGTCTTCTTTTTGTTTTCCTCAGCTTCGTTAATACTTGCGTTGAAGGCATTTTTTTCGAAGGCAAAAGACTTTTTTGTGGATTAATTAAAAACCGCGCGACCCATAACTTTCAAATTTAACGCGAAGAAAGCGAAAATTGTGGAACAAAAAATAAAATTATATTTGTCCAACGGAAACATAATAAAACGTCGGGCGAGACCCGGTATAATTCATAACGTGGCGCTGTTCTTGACGTAAAGAAAAACAGAGCCGCCGAGGCGAAATCCTTAATAACAGGGTATTAGAGCTAGGAGTCGAATTAATTTTCGTAGCTGACATTTTAAATAAGTTATGCGCCTGTCGTCGTATATTTTTATAAAGCCTATTTAAATTTTTCGCCGATATGAGACCGCACCCCAGCCTGTACCGAGTCAACTTTTAAATTTGCACCCGGGGTCTATGTGATAAATGGCCACTCTGCCTTGCCAGAAAAGTGTCGCACGCGAAATGAACTAAATGCTCTCGCATCGCTTCATCTTCTCTCCCCCACACGAAAAATATACACGCTAAGTACAGAAAAAGGATATATACTAAATGTTCTAAAATGTTTTCCAATTCTAAGGGACTTTTAGAAGTATCACAAACTTCCAATTTTAAATTTTGGGTAGCTTTTAAGGTTATAACGAAAGGAAAAAATTAAAAATCTCGAAATATCCTTATGGATTAAAAGTTAGGTTTCTAGCAGTTACCGGTAACTGACTTCCTATTCGACAAAAGATTAGAAAAATTCAAAGTTTATGAATTATTGCTAGTCAAACTTCTTTAATTTCGACAGTGATTCACTCACCATCATCAGAATCCTAGGGTACTTCTAGAAGTTCCACATAATTCAAATTTTGAATTTTAGACAGCTTTAAGCTTTTATATATAAAATTATACAGGGTGGGCCACTGAAAACTTACAATGGCTATAATTTTTAAACCAAAAAAGATATCAAAAAAATAAAAAATACACCGTTTCTATAATATCGAGGGGGAATACATATGACGTATTTTTTGAACCACCCCGACCTACCCCTAAGGCGGCACTACTACTCACTTGAAAATCTTAAATGGCAACACCCCGAAGCGCCTTTTTGGAAAGCCCATGAAAAATTCTAAACGATGATCATAAAGTTTTTAGGATGAAATTGAAAAACTACCCCTTACACGAAAAATTAGGTGGACATTAATGAGAAAAGTGATTTTTTCAACATAAGTTACAAATTGGGACCCAGCTAAATGAGTTTTTTTTCAAACTACTCCGACCCACCCCTAGGTGCCACCCCTGACTTTTAACCTCAAGATAGCGATACCCCACTTGTGACACCTCTTTGGAAAGCGTATAAAAAATGCTGAACGACTGTCATAAAAAGAACGAAAAAAATAGAGCCTAAAATAAAACAAAAATGGCAAAACGTGTCAAAATCAATAGAATGAATTATTTTTGTATCCATGAACCATTGCGAGAAAAAAAAAGCTGGTACAAAGAAATTTATTATAACTCTTAATGAAGACCTCATACACTTTCAGCAAGATGGAGCCCCTCTTCATTATTCTATTGTCACAAGGCGGTGGTTGGATAAATATTATCCAAGGCAATGGATTGGCAGAAGGGGTCTAATCGAGTGGCCGCCAAGGTTACCTGATCTCACTCCTTTAGACTTTTCCTTGTGGCGGTTACACTAAATCCATAGTCTACTAGACAAAACCAGGTTCGTTGCAAGAATTGCGGCAGAGGAGAACTGAAGCATGTCGAAATATTCCGAGAGAAACTTTCCAAAAAGTCAGAGAAGAATTTGAAAATCGTTTGTATTTATGTATGGTTATCGCTATCTTGAGATTAGAAGTGAGGGGGTGCCACCTAGGGGTGGGTTGGGGTGGTTTGAAAAATACTTCATTTATCTGGGTCCCAATTTGTAACTTATGCTGAAAAAATCACCTTTTTCATTAATGTCCACCTAATTGTTAGTGTAAGGGTAGTTTTTCAATTTCACCATAAAAACTTTATGATCATCATTTAGCATTTTTCATGAACTTTCCAAAAAGACGCCACAAGTGGAGTGTTGCCATTTGAGATTTTCAAGTGAGTAGGGGTGCCTCCTAAGAGGTAGGTGGGGGTGGTTCAAAAAATACCTCATATGTATTCCCCCTCAATATTATAGAAACGGTATTTTTTATTTTTTTTATATATTTTTTGGTTTAAAAATTATAGCCATTGTAAGTTTTCAGTGGCCCACCCTGTATAGGGAATGTCATCGATCGTCATTTCTAAGTCAACTGGACGCCATTTATTTTTTTCGATCATACTGTACTTCTAGAAGTTCGACAAACCTCAAATTTTGAATTTTAGGTAGTTTTAAGTTTATTAACGAAAGGAAAAATTACAAATCTCAAAATATCCTTATGAATTAAAAGTTCGGCCGCTACTAGCAGCTCAGTATCCAATAGACTAAAAGTAATTCAAATTTTATGAATTATCGATAGTCAAAATTCGTTAATATTATTTTGAAAAATATATTACCCGAGAAAAAATAGGAGGATTACCTACAAAAAGAGATGAGATCCCATCAAAACATAAAATGTAAAAAAATGCATCCAATTATTCCACTAAAAAATATTGTGCAATCTCATGTAAAACCAAGTCAGTTTATTTCATTTAGTTTCTGTTGAAACACCTATTCATCAATTTTGTTAAAAATTGTCAGTATCAATATTAGACATCTCTTTATTTTATAACTTGGCAATTGCACGGCACCATAATTATGAAATAATAATCTATCCCCCCCCCTTTCGACTACCTACTAAATAAATCTAAACAGTGCACTTAAAAATATAGTTTTTTAATAGTAGAATATCATACCGTACAACTGCCAAGTTATTATTATAATATTATTACAGATATGAAGAGATGTATAACATTAAAGCTAACAATTTATAACCAAATTGTTGTTGTTGAATAGATGCTTCAATAGAAACTAAATAAAATAAACTGACTTGATTTAGCATCTCACAACTTTTCTTGTGGAAGAATTGTGTTACGAGACTTTTTTATGTTCTATGTTTTTGATGGGATAGACAAATTCTTTGATAGATTAATTAATTAACATTATTTAGAAGTTTCAAAACAATTTTTCGTAATACTAGCAAGCGACAGGCTTGTGTCATTTTATTTAAATCCAAAGAACGTTCTGTGTAGATACAGCTCGGCGATCTAATTTCCACGTCCAATTACCCAATTACTATATCGCCAGTGACATTTACTGTTATTAAACGCCAAATCAAAGGAGCGGTTGATGTGGTCCAAGTGACAGCTCCAGAAGAGACAAGAAATCCGTCCGCTGGCCTCTAAGGCAGCGCGAGGCATTCCAAGTTGACATGTGACAGCTGAGGGGTTGTTATATTGTCTGGAAGTGAATGGACACTGCTTGATAAACTGAAATGATTATTCGCCGTTTCCTTCTAAATGTCAGCACGGTGTGTACTTAGACGCTTTATTAAAATTAATACAGAGTGTTTTCTTCGCTCTGTGGAATGGTATTTAATTACGCAATACGCTGAATACAGACACCTTAAAAAGTACAAATAAATGATACATTTGGACGAGCATTCAAAGGTCTGAGCATATATTATTAATAATCTTAAAAATTGAAATTCTATCTAATTTTCATTGATCAAAAATCTTACAGCTGGAGAATTAAAAGAAAATAGTATCACGAAAAGCATAGATAGGTATTTTGTATTTTTTTACGTTACAGTACAGTGCTGTTTTAAAGTTCAATCCTTCAGAAAACTATGTAACTGTTTATGTAATTATTCTATAACAATAAATATTTATCGAATTATTTAGCGTATCGTTTCTCGCTATAATTATTTTACAGCTCAATAAACATACATATTAATAAAAATATTATTCAGGTACGAAATTTCTAGTATTTTTTAATATAAGTATTATTTATAAAGATCAGTTCTACATTTAAGTTGTCCATATTTTTTTATTCTTTACGAAAGTTTCTCTCTGAGTATGGAATGTTGACCTTTGCTCAAACAATACTACGCCTATAGTAGAATTTTCAAATAATCTACGAAAAAAAACTGATGACATTTCGCGAACATGTTGCAATCGTATTTGTATCCAAGTATGTAGGTACTCTCGCAGAAATTGCTATTAATGGTTTCTGTGCGGTACCAAACGGTTTCCCTTTGTATTAATTTATAGAAAAACGATGCATTGTTGACCTGGAAAAATTGTGAAAAGTTGTTATATAAATATAATATATAATTTGTTATGGTTTGCAAAAAAAGCAAAAATGTGTGCGTTCTAGAAAAAACTTAACTCCAATGTGTTTACTCTTATTTTTGTTCAGGAAGTATTTTCTTCATATTGTTGCCGCAAAGATCGATTTTCTGTATAACAATGCTCCTGATGGCATCTTCCATCCATAACTGCACATCTGAAGACCAGCGCTCTTTGGAAAACTCCAAGGTGTGTTTAATTTATTTTTTTTTAAATCTATTTTCTTCCTAACGTTGCCGGAAAAGTCGTTAACTAGTTCATTAAGGGAAGTTTCCCGTATAACAATGATGGCATGCTCCATCCACATCTGAAGACATGGATGGTTCCTTAGGCATCTTCTGGCAGTGTAACTAGGGGTGTTTAATTTTTTTTTGTTTTAATCTATTTTCTTCATCATTTTGCCGGAAAGGTCATTAATTAGTTTATTAAGAGAAGGTATAACATATGGTCCGGATGGCAATTTCCATCTACATCTGAAGACATGGAGGGTTCCCTGATCATCTTCTTGCAGTGTAACTAGGGGTGTTTAATTTAATTTTTTTTTAAATCTATTTTCTTCATAACGTTGCCGGAAAAGTCGTTATCTAGTTCATTAAGGGAAGTTTCCCGTATAACAATGATGGCATGTTCCATCCACATCTGAAGACATGGATGGTTCCTTAGGCATCTTCTGGCAGTGTAACTCGGGGTGTTTAATTTTTTGTTTTAATCTATTTTCTTCATATTTTTGCCGGAAATGTCATTAAATAGTTCATTAAAGGAAGGTATAACAAAACTCCTGATAGTAATTTCCATCCATATCTGAAGACATGGAGGGCTCTTTTTACCCCTTCTGTTTGCGTAACTGGGGTGTTTAATTTATCTTTTTTAATCTATTTTCTTCATATTGTTGCCAGAAAAAGTTGTTAACTTCCGAAGGATTTCTGTACAACAACGCTCCTGATGGCATATTCCATCAACATCTGAAGACATGTATTGGTTTAATGAACATCCCATAATATTTTAACACTGATTTTGTCAAATAAGTGATTAAACCAATTAAACAGGAGAGTCTCTGGCGATAATTATGCCCCTTATGGCATGTTTAATCCACATCTGAAGATATGGATGGCTTCCCTATGATATTTTAACGATAATTTTGTCCAAGATTTCATTCAGAATAATTAGTTCATGTCTGAAGGTATAAATTGCTTCTTGGTGCCATTGTAGCCATCAGAAGTACATAGATAAAATATTTTAAAAAACAAACCAAACATTATAGTTTTAAATGTTAAAAAAAGTTTAGAATCTTCGAATAAAAAATTAATCCAAATATTAATTTCAAAAGCAACGCTTTAATTATAGGAACAGCTCGAGCAATTAAACTTGTAACGATCCCGAAGAAGAGAAGTGTAGAAAATGTGTCTAATCTGTCATTTATCAAACAAATTCCTGTTATGAAGCTGGGCAATTCTGCGGGCGACGAAATGAAATACGCCGTTTTGTGGCGCAGCCGACCAACAAACCTTTGCCAAGGAAACGGTCTTCCGCAATTCCATCTATTTGAGCTGGACCGCTTTGATAAGCTGTCTAGGGTCGACAAATACAAGAATTGGCCACTTTTTTCTCGTTGACAGATGTACGTGGTTAATAGGTTGGAAAACTCTTGTCACTTTTTCCCAAGAAAACCAGAAACAATTTTTCTCTTGTTATATCCAATCTAATTTTATTGCTAGATTTAACACGGCCAGTCTTGTTAGCTTGTTAATCATCCAGTTACTGAATCAACTCACTTTGAGTTGATTTTCTCGAATAAAAAGAAACAGATGTAATTTTCTTCGATCGGATTTGAAAAACTATATAATTTTAGCATTAAAAATATCAAGACAGTGTTTTTTCTCCTCCGTAAATTTTACTTCTAAAGTACTGTAAGTATGTGCATTAAATTAATAAAGAATATTACGGAGTCAAGACTTCCCGTTTTCCTTTCCATTTTCAGAAACATTAACACTTTTATTTTTCCCTTGCGAATATAAAATTTTTATTATTTCAACCCTTTCTTAAGACCGCTGTACTTTTAACACTTTTAATGCTCCCTATACAGTATCTTCTATATTTGGAGTTATACCTTCTTCATTTTTATTTAAGATTCATAACAAAAATTTATCATAAAAAACACTGTTTGTATTTAATTTTCTATATCTCATAGGGACATTACTCGCTAAAATATAAGACAAAGACAATTTAAAGCTACCATTGGACAATGGAGGGTGCTGTATAATCACGGGGCCACGCCATTGTCTACTAAATCCAAGACACGACAGCCCTAAAAGATAGTTTACCCACATGCGATGTGTAATAGAAAACATGCTCTCCTAACACCAATAATAAATATGTTGTTCCAAGCTTAAATAACACACAACATTTAGATGGAATAAAAAAATATATACAAATTATACATGATATCTGCTACTAAGAAAAAGAGAATTTTCTCTTTGGGTGGTAAAGCCGTCCAACATTAGAAAACAAAGCATGTGTGTAGGGGTCAAAAATCGGAAAACGGGAATTTGAAAGAGAGACAGAATAAAGATTGATGGACCTTTATTGCCACTTGTATCGAAGAAAGATCAAATCATTGAGAAAGAGATGAACAAAGAAATGGTGTGACTTGGCCCAACCGTCTTCCGCAAAGTAGCACACTAGATTAGAGATCAATACTTAATTATCGCTCCTTAATACAAGTGAGACATTCCCCCTCTAACGTTTCCTTGAAATAAAACTAAAAGCTCAATACTTTCAGTTTAGTATCTTAACAAAAATCTTATCAAATTCAATATAAAATAGTAATTAAAAATAAAATTGTAATGAAGCAAGAATAGAGGAAAATAGTGGTAAAATATTCAGTGAAAGGATAAGAAGTGAGCAGAAGTTATCCTATTTTTTGAATATCTTGTAATACAAAAAAAAACTTCTATGGTCAACACCGTTTGATAACTAAAAATAAAATTATTTATATATTTATATGTAAGTATGGTGTTTATGTTTTATATTAGCCTGTCTAAAGGAATCATCTAAAATAACATATACTGTCTGAAAAGAGGGTCGAAACAGAATAACATCTGCTAACCCCTTAAGTACTAGTGTGACATCTAATGAATCGCCTGTCATTCAATCAATATAATTAGATTGTTCTTCGGAAGGGTTATGTGTCCAGAATATCTCCGGTATTAGAGACATAATGAAATAACGTATTGTTTGTAGACTCTCGAGTATAGACTTCGTTATTAGAACAATATTTTCTGAAGCGAGCCGTTTCTGTCAAGATACTTTTCCTCTAACGTTTCCCTTTGTTTCATTCTTTACGTCAAATTTTCCGATAAGCGTTAGGTTTATTTTTTTTCTACAGGATTCAGGAATGAAATAAAAGCTTTAAATACAGGGTGTTTTAAAAACATGTGCCACCTCTCTCGAGGGGCTTTGTTTCTTAGCTACAGGGAGTTAAAGTTTTCATTTTTTCTCGATATATCATAATTTTCTTCCAAGTGTTTTTAGTGACTCAAATGGAATTTTGCGGGTAAAAGTTATTATAAGTGCTACATATTTTATGGCACTGATGTTCAGTACTACCTACAGCAAATTCAAAAAAAAAATAATGGTATTGATAATTAAAAGACCTATTTAAAGTTTTAAAACTATGGATTTCAATGTATCTTTTGTAACTTTAAAACTATGGATTTCCGCACCTAAGATTATAGGAACTTTTTTACATATTTTTTGAAATCAATGAGTACTTATTTAACACTTGGGTCAGTTTTAACACTTGGGTCAGTTAATGACATTACACATTTTAGAAGTTGCTGTTGGACTTGGATTAAGGCAAATTAATAAAATTGCTTTTATATCACCAAGGAGACTGAAGTCGACAAAATATCACACAACTGTTAATCGGCATTAAACAGTCTACATAATTTTCCAAACAAGATCCAAAAACGTCAGTGGCGCACATCTTTTTTTATAAAAGTATGCCAGTGATAAGCAAAATGTCATTCTATTCGCTAAAAACACTATTCGCTAAAAATACTTCAGAAGAAAATCATAATAAATCGCAAATAATAAAATAAACCTTTAACACCCTGTAGCTACGAAACATAGCAGAATCGGACATACGTTGATATAAAAAATAAATCTTATTTTTACGTGAGGTATATGTTTTTTGTACACCTTGCATACAGGGTGAGTCTTAAATAAGTGCAAATACTTGCAGGGCTAGTAGATCTCGATGAAAGAAACATATTTTCTCTTTACAGTTTTTCAAATAAGTCCAAAATATCTGAGTTGTTTTACTTAAAAAATTTCCAAAAAAATGATTTTTTGCTTAAAATTCGAGAACCGCTGGATCTTTTCTTTTTTTTTGTAAATTTAATCTACTACCTACAGTATTGGCCATAAGTGGATGAACTTTGTTAAAATAATGGGTTTTTCCTAATATATTTAAAATTAAAATTTGAGCTATATTTACTTGAAGTCTAGTGTCAGTGCTATAAAATAGCATTGTTTTTTTAAAATTTGCTTTAATAAGGTAGAAAAAAATTTAAATTGAAAAAACCATTGGACAAAAGTAGGTGAACAAAATATATATTTAATAAAAAAAACTCTTCTGTTAACAAAAACTGAAAAATTAACTTATAATTTACTAGTACTTAGTGTAATAACCCTTATTCTTAATTAGTTTCAGACATCGCTTAGGCATAGATCCCAGAAGATTTTCAATTATTGAAAAATCGATATTTTTCCAAGACTCTTCCAAAGCTGCAAATAATTCTTGCTTATTTTTGTAGAATTTGGTCCTAATGTGTTGATCCAAAATTTCCCATAAATTTTATATTGGATTCAGGTCTGTGGATTGCGATAACCATTTGAGAACAGTCACCATTTCATCTTCCAAAAACCTTTTAAACAATTGTGAGGCATGCTTCGGGTCGTTATCATGTTGGAAGTAGTGCACAACTGGCATTTTTTCCCCTAAATAAGGCACTAAAAGGTTTTGTAAAATGTCTCTGTAGCCAAACCGATCCATTATGCCTTCAATTTTATGGAGATGCCCCATCCCATACCCAGAAAAACAGCCCCATACCATGATTGAGCTCCCACCATGTTTTACAGTGGGTCGCGTGTACTTTGGTAGCAATCGTGTGTTGGGAGATCTTCTTACATGTTGAATTCCATCTGATGACACCAAATTAAACTTTGATTCATCACTAAAACAAACCTTTTTTCCATTATGCCACAATCCAGTTTTGATGTTCCTTGACAAATGCTAATCGGGCCTTCAAATTTTTTTTTGATAGCAGTGGTTTCTTGGCGGGTCTTCGGGAAAACAACTTCTGGTCAACTAATTTACGTCGGATCGTCCTTGTACTCACTGGTGGATAGCCCATTTCTTCAAGTTTTGCTTTTATCTTCGTTGACGGCAAAAATGGATCTTGTGAAGAAATTCGTTTTATGGCTTTTATTACATTGGGACCAACTTTTTTAGGTCGTCCTGGTTTTCTTTTTATAGAGACATCTCCTCTCTCATTATATCTCTTTAAAATATAATGTACCGCTGATTTTCCAAGGCGTAATTACTTAGTGATTTCCGATTGCTTCAAACCATCCTTAAAGGCATTCACTACTCGCAACTTAATATCTGCAGACGAGTTAATTCCACGTGGCATGATATATCACAAGAGCTCAAATGTTTTTAAATCGCAATTGTTCATAAAAGCAGAACAAATGAAACTAACGATTTTTAAAAATATATGGTTCATTTTTTGTCCAAGACAAAAAAACAACATTTGCCAATTCTTATCTATAATTGATAAGACTAACAGAAGAATTTCTATTTGTTTGTAGTATTTTGGTGAGAATGTATTAACCTTTTAACATACTAAGGTACATAAAATAATTTTGATATTTAACACCTCAAATCTGATTTTCTTCGCAATTATTGGTATTGGTTCATCCACTTTTGGCCAATACTGTATGTTGCCATATTACCAAGAAATTATGTTTTTTAAATAAAAACTAAGAAAATTTTTAAATGCAATTTTTTTTCAGAAAATTCCAAATTTTCAAAAATTCTTTTAGCGAAAAAACCTCATAATCGTGTTTCTGGAGTCAAATTGCACTTACTTAAAACTCACCCTGTATATGCTATAAATACTGAGGCAGCATTAATATTCAAAAGCCAAATAAATTTTCACCTATCGAAAATTTGATTAACAAGACGAAGCGTGTGGACCGATATCTTTCAACGTTGACAGATTATCTTAATGAATAAATTAAATATAATTACAAGAGCTGACAATGTTGCGGCTAAAGTCCACAATGAGGCGTAACACATGGCAGAATAAAAGCAAAACGGCCACCACGCAGTTTGTTACAAGAAGATTTATAGCAACCGCACTAATCACGAGAATATTTATTAAGGAAAATTGTTTTAAACATATTTTGATTGTTTTATGCTCCCCAACAAATAGAAAAGATAAATTTTGATTGATATGTTACGTTATTAATTATAGATCGTAAAATGCTTGGCGCCTAATTAACTGTGTACCACAAGAGATATTTTACCGGTTATTGTTTTACTACGCGAAGATACGCCTTGTTGAACGTACCAACTAATAAAGCATTCTGAAATTGATCATATTGTCAGACAACAAGTTTGAAAAACCACTATGAAGATATATTTTTTTAGATTCAACCAAAATGGATTATTAATTCTTGGTGTTTAAGAGTCTATTACGCTGTACTGTTCGGGTCGCTCTCTTGGGTCGGGTAAAGCGGGTGTGTGACCGAAGGAAATATATATTATATTTCAAAAATCTGCCTAAGGCTTAGCTCTATCCTGTCGAGTTAAGCCACCCCCAAAATTCCAAACACACGTGCTTTGATTAAGATTTGCAGAGCTTCGGCATTTGCCATAAAATAGCGAGCAATTTGTTACAAAACCATATAAATTATATATCACTGTAATCACAAAACTTCAATCTATTTCCGTATTGTAACGGAATTTTAAATTATGTCTTTATTTTCAAGAAAATCTAGTCCAAAGATAAGGAATATTTTGTTGATGTTTGACTATCAAAAACTTAAAAATAAAGAAGTTGTCTAAAAATGTGCTACAATACGGATATAGTATAATCCCTTATCTTTAATTTCCTTCTTCATTTGTGTAAAAATACCTAGCCAATTTTACATAAAACGTTAAATGCCGAACGCTTATTTTGCTACATTTTCGGGCTAGTGAAATGGACTCTTAAACTTCTTTTGTTGAAGAAGTAAAAATTCTTGAACATACCGTATAAGCTATTGAAATTAATCTAAGCAAGAACAGTCAACGTCATGGACCAAAGTAAAAATCCCTTAGACAAATTGTCATTAGTCGAACTACCTGTCAAAGCGTTAGTTTGTTTTTGCCGCCGAACGAGGTTATCTGAATAATAATTTCGTGAACTCATCAGTCAGACGGAGTTGTCAGCTCGAGCTCATTCATTCCAATGAGCTCCGAATCACGACAGTCGTTTAGTTACGTACGTTTAAAACACTTAGCAGTTTTTCTGCTGTGTCAATGCTCAGCTTTTTGTTGACAAGCCATCAACCCGTTCCAACAATTACGGGCTTTAATTAAAACTACGTTTGTACGTTGCTCTTTTGGGACTCATCTATCACCCAACGTGTCTCGTACTTGTTACATTCTTCTCGAAATTTCGTTTGCATTCCGTCGTGACTCTTTTAACTGTTCTACAGCGACGGCACTGCTGACTCTCTACCTTTTTCCTGCTACCCTCCTAACGCAACTACACATTCACACATTCAAAAGCACGAAAAATTGGTGAAAAAGATCCAACAATGGCCGAAATTATATAAATCCAGGTAGATAAACTGTTGTCTAATATATAATATAGATACAAGTACAATATATAGAATAAATAATTATATAAAATTATTTTCCCCTGGGGGGCTATAGTAAAACGACTTCAAGACCTTCAAGATATTTCAAGCTATTTGTTATTTTATAAAACCACAGTTATACACGATGTTAACTAACCAGTTACACAAACAGAAGGTTTTAAAACAGGATTTTAACTGAGAAAATGTTGTTAACAAACAGAAGGTTAATAAACAGTTTTCTAAAAGGATATTGGCTAGGTTAGGATAACCAACAGGATGTTAATTAAGAACAGTAGTTTAAGTTGTTGTTAAGGTAAAGCTGTTTGCTGTTTTCACATATAGGATGTTAGATAACCAGAGTTTAAGAAACAGAAAAAGAAGGTTTTAAAACAGGAATTTAACTAACAAAATGTTAGTTAACAAACAAAATTCTAAAGATGATGTAAGCCAACATGTGGCTAATAATCAGAAGATTAATAAACAGAATATTAACTAGCATGCTGTTGGCTAGTAGCTAGAGGCATATGTAAAAAAAGACGGTTAACAACTAGCCGATGTGTAACTAACAAGAGGTTCAAAAAGAGAAGGTTTTTAACAGGAGGTTAAGATTTTGTAAAGGTAAAGCTGTTTGCTGTTTTATGAAGCCAACCATACTCGCCTTTATACAAGATGTTAGGTAACCAGAGGTTAAGAAACAGATGGTTTTAAAAAAGAATTTTAACTTACAAAATGTTAGTTAACAAACAGAATGATAAATATCAGAACGTAAACTAACAGAAGGCTAACAAAAAGGATTTTAACTTACATGTGTTTTTTTCTAGTAGCTACAGGCGTTTTGCATCTATAAAAAATAAAAATTAACTAACAGAAATTTCAAAAACGGGAGATTTGATTAAACCGCGAGGTTATGTAACACTTGAATAGATAATTAAACTTATTATTTAAAATAATGTATAATCACTGTAAAACTAATTATGGATATCTGTGTGTATACCTACTAATTGATAAAATATAAATTATTTCGAACAGATTTTTCCCTGAATACTGCAAAGTGCGTTACTGGAAAATCATTAAGTAGAATTTATACCAGCGAGGCAAAATTCCTTATCAACCGAGAGAGAATTGAAAAATCATATAAACAATAGAGATGCCACGCCAATAGGCCGAGGGCAATAAAGTTGATAGATGAAACGCGGGTAGGGTCACTCGATGGGTTGAACCAACCCAAGGGTACCATAAATCGGACCGCGCGGTAAAACCGAGTGATATACTCCTTCCGTCAACTGGCCGTCCAGTGACGTAGACCGTTCGCAAGAAAATCGATGCCCAGCCACAACTAATCTCAAATAGACAAAAATATACAGCTCAATATAGAGCGAATATAAATAAAACTTGATTTATATTAATAAAAAATAAAAGTTGATGATTAGAAAAAAAGCTAATAAGATATAGTTGGAAATAAAAAATGTACCTATACAAATTTAGTTATCTGGTGCCATACTCGCCATTAAACAGGATGTTAGCTAACAAACAGAAGGTGAATAATCAGAACGCTAAATAATAGAACGAAAGTTAACAAGAGGCCAATAAACAAGAGGTTCACAAATATGATATTAACTAACATAATGTTAATAAGGTATCAAGTTAAGGTCATAGTGATATGATTGGTTAACTAATAGAATGTTAGCTAAGAGTAGATCCACACAGAAGTTAAGAAACAGATTTCAAACAAACAGAATACTAAATAACAAAATGTAAGCTTTCAGGATGCTAATAAACCGAAGGTTAACAAACAGGATATTAAGTAACATGTGGTTAACTAGTAGCTGAAGGCCTATAGAGGGCGTATATAAAAAAAGATGGTTAACAACTAACAGATGACAAGAGGTTCAAAAGGTTTGATTAAACAGGAGGTTAAGATTTTTTAAGGTAATGCTGTTTGTCATTTTATGACAATAACAACTAATTTCGCATTTATAATAAAACAGGTTTAACTAACAAGAAGAGTAGCATAAGCAGAAGGTTTGGCTAAACTGGAGGTTAGTAACTCTTGTAGAGATAATTAAAATTATTAGAAAGCTGGTAAGATCTAGCTGGAAATGAACAATTTTGTATATAATTTCAATTATCTGGTGCATCAATGCGGAGCAGTGAAGTTAAGAAAACGAAACAATATAATATAGCCTGTATTTATTATAGAATAAACAATTTTTGCTATGGGAGTTTAAAGGTGGGTGAAGTAAAAGCGTGTATTTTGCGGCGTTTGGGAAAGCGTGTAGGGACGCCTATTGCAAGTAAATGTCGCGTATTAAAGGCGGCACTCTGAATTCCTGGGCCGAAGAGACTATTATAAGTTCCGGTTCAGCGCGAATGCATCCTGCACTCGCTGCCATACTTCGATGTCACTTTTATGTCCGTAAAATACGAGCGTTCGATTCTCAATTATTAGTAATCTCGTCTCCACGAAAGCATGCCCACTTGTGCGCCTTTTTATTTACCTTATAATTTCCGCAGAGGAGCTTGTTAACGTCTAGCTGGATGCGGATTAAATCTAGGCAAAATAGAAGATATACCGTGACATTTATAGTTATTAAGTAACGATTTCGATTCCATAAGAACACTGCATATGGACCATTATTAAAAATTTACGAGCGGATTGTTGTTGTCTTATATTGCTCGGCAATAAAAACCGCAATTATATTTATAAGTTCTGACTTTATGTGCACAATTTGTCGCCTTAGTAATAAATAACAAATAACAACTGTACCAGAAACGCAGTACAGAGATAATAGACACTTAGCCTAG
This sequence comes from Sitophilus oryzae, assembly GCF_002938485.1. Lineage (NCBI taxonomy): Eukaryota > Metazoa > Arthropoda > Insecta > Coleoptera > Curculionidae > Sitophilus > Sitophilus oryzae. Next base: position 8,354,023 of record NW_022146479.1, read on the forward strand.
TCTAGCCTAATAAAATTATTGATCTAACCTACAGAACTCCTACGCTAAGTAACTATAGCCTAGGTATTTTACTAGCCAGGTAATTTTTATCCTAGGTTATTTAACCTATGAAACTTAACGATATGTAATTTTAGCCCAATTAACTCAGTTACATCCTTAATTTAGGTAATTTAAATTTATCTAATTTTAGCTTAGGCATTTCTATCCTTATGGATATGTAATTTTAGCCCAATCAGTTTTATGTAATACTAAGCCTAGGTAATTTAATAAAAAAATGATGTAATTTTAGTCCAGGTAACTCAGTTCTATGTAATACTAAACCTAAATGTCCAGGCTAAAATTATAGCCTGGACATTTTGATACTTTGTTATTTATCTTTTACTTAAACCTCATCCCAGGCATCTCAATCCTATGTAATACTTAGCACATATATGTAATGCTAAGATTATATTTAGTACAGATGTGTAAGGTTAGAAATACTTGCCTACATATTATAGCCCTAAGCTATCAAAACCTACATAATTTTGGCCTTGGTTAAATTAAAGCTATGACATTTTAGCTCAAGATAATTTACGCCTGTGTAATTTTGGCCTATAGATAAATAAAATTTGGCCTTAGTTAATGTATCCCAAACCTAGGTAATTTTTATACTGACATTAAGGCATGTCAGCGTAAGGTTAAGTAATTTTAGCCCAGGTTACTCAAAAATGTCTAATTATAGATTATGTATGTATTTTAACGTAGGTAGTTTAATCCTGTGTAATGTTCAAGGTAGGCTCTATTTTTGCCCTGCAAATATTTGTCCCTGTCTAATATCAACTGTTAAATTGGAAAATCGATTTATAGCCTAAGTAATTAATATTTATTTGTAATCAGACAATATTTCGAGAATAAAATCCAGCATTACATAATTACTAGCCGTTAAGCCCTCGTTGGAGTAAATAAATTGAAACTCATTGGCTTCAGAGCCGTTGTTTTTGGATTGAAATTAAATATCATGCTAGTTTAGAAATGAAATCCCGCGGTTGACATTTGGTATTACTCAAGGTACACTACCGGAACCTTACTGTTCGCCTTCATCATTTATTCGAGTTGACAATCTGCCTGCCAAAGACACGATTCTCATTCATTTCGTTAATACGGCATTCAGATTTTTATCCAGTGGGTTAGATTACGAATCGTAACGAAAGATAATAAAAGACTATAAATTGGACCGATATAATTAATCACAAATTGCGCATTATTTTGGTGGGAACGATTTATTTCCATCGCAACTTTCTCTTAAAAGATTTCGTGTTTTAGCGGAACCCTTTGGTATTTAACGAACGATGTCCTTAGATTTTCAGTTAGACATTATATAAAATAGTTACTGTTGGCGCCCTCCCAATTTCATCACCAATAGATTTTTCGCATCTCCAAAATCGCATTAATGATAATTAAATAAGACTGTAGAATAAGAAAATAATGTCCTTCATGGGCCTTAGGAATACTATGCTAGATGTAGGCATAAGTTTTTACCATAATTAAAAAGATTAACATAATTATAACATTTTGGGCTTAAAAGGTTTACATAATTTAAATGTCGTAAATATTTTGTATATATCCGTTTTTTATTTCTGAGAGTCTTGAAAATGTGAAAAAAAGGGCAATTCTTCAAAGTTTTTCTATTATACTCGTACAATACATATTCCTGTCGATTTCGGTCAAGTCACGGATTTTAAAAAAAAAACTGCTATAAAAATAGCCAAAAGTGAGCAATTTTTCGGCTATTTTTCATACATATACTCATGAAAGTTGATGATTTTTCGTCATGTTACCGATTTTGTTAAAACTGCTGTAACCTACTAACTAAAAGGTATAAGAAAATATAGGCCTATTGTAGTCTTACGAGAACAGTAATTAATCTATATAGGGGCGCGGTTTAATCTTCATCAAAAATAGTTCAAAAACAAGGGTCCAAAAAATTAATTTTCTCACAAAACCAAGGTACCTAAGCCTTCAAAGAAGTATATATTCTGAATTTACATATATTAATGTAAACATATTAATTTACAAATTATATCATTTTTATAATTTTATTACTATGTTTACTATGTTTCTAAGGCCTTTGAAAATGTGTCAAAAGTAGCCAAAAATTGACATTTTTCGACTTCTTCCATACATACCCATACTCACTGAAAATTGGCGATTTTCGTCATGTCTACTAAAAGGCGTTGAAAAAGAAAATATCAGGCATTGTAGTCTTATGAGAACAGTAATTGATCTAGGGGTCATTTTAATCTTCATCAAAAATAGCTGAAAAATAAGGGTCCAAAAAATTAATTTTCTCACGAAGGCAAGGTACTTAAGCCTTCAAAGAGGTCTATATTCTGAATGTACATAAAATTTCCGCGGATTTTCACGAAATTACTGTTATGGGCTAACAAAAAGACGTAGAATGGGAAAATAAAGTCTATTTTAGCTTTACACATCCAGTATTCGGTGTAAGCACATTTTTAAACTTTTAAAATATTCAAATTTTGTCGTTATGATTATAGTGAATTTTTCAACATAAATTTTTTCACAGAGTATTTTTTTTCTGTGTATATGTAACTAAAATTTATATATATATTTACGCCATCAAAGCTGATAAGTTTAATACGAGCATAAAGTAGATAATAGAGATGAGAGATGGTACAGGAGAAAACGATTTTATGGCCTTTTTTTCTGAAAGATGGACCCCTATATTAAACGCTCTGAGGTCTTAAATGGGCCGTAATTAAACTGCATTTTGCGTGATTTTACTGCTAAAATTTTATTTGTTTTTCGGGCTATTAAAATTAATTACGTGATTGAGCTGATCAGTTGAACTGTTACAATGTAAAGAAAAGTAAATTCTTTGTCAGCTGAGGGTTTGCAACGCTCGAACGAGATAAGTTGCCAGAAGTTGTCCGAATTCCTACGCATTTATGAGATGCGCCGTGATGCAAAAAAGGAAATGCTTGATTAAAAGTATCCATAAAGTAATTTTAAGCCATAAATTTATAACGATAACAAACTCGCGCGGCATCTTTCAAATATCTCGAGCTACTTTATTTCAACAATTTATACCCGTACATCGACTGTAATTTGTCCAAGCCTATTTGCATGGATATAGGAAATCTTACAATGTCGCCAGGGATATAGAGGTAAGGATAACGATCCATGGGCATTCCCCCTGCACTTTAAGCTCTTTTTAAAATCATCAGCTTTGATGGGGTAAATATACAGGGTTTCGATCCTAGAAACACCTCTATGGTTATTTTTTCTAGCGAAAATTCGTGGAAATTCCAAATTTTCACGTAATTTGAAAAAAAAAATGTTTTAATTTTTAGTTAAAAACCATAATATCTTCATAATAGGTAGTAAATTAAATTTACAAGAAAGAAAATCCAGAAAAGATCCAACGGTTCTCAAAATTGAAGCGAAAAATCAATTTTTGAAATTTTTATAGTAAAATATCTGGGTTATTTTGGACTCATTTGATGAACGGTAAAGAAAAGATATGTTATAAAAAAATAAAATATGTATTTTATCGAGATATGTCAGCCCTGATAATATCTGCACTTATTTAAGACTCTGTATATATAATTTTAGTTACATACACGCAGGGAACAAGTACTCAGTTGAAAATAATGTTGACAAATGAAGGAAAAATGTTAAAAAATTAACTATTAACATAACAACATTTTGAAATTTCATATTTTGTTGAAAATTTCATATAATTAGTAAAACCAAAGCACTCAGGCTGTTAAGTTCTCGAATTCTGTGATAGTCTAATTTCTTTTAACTCTTGTTTTTGAACGATTTCTGATGATTTAAAATTTGCCTAGATCTAGTACCGGACACGTATGACAAATATGGACTTCATTTTCTTATTCTACGTCTTTTTATTATTATATAACAGTAGTTTCTTGAAAATCCGCGACTTGATCAAAATCACCAATTTTCTTGAGTATATGTAGGGAAAAAATTCAAAAAATGCCCATTTTTGGCTATTATTACACATTTTCAAAGGGCTTAAAAACATAGTAAACATAGTCATGAAATTACGAAAATTTTATGTAGATTCAGAATATATGCACTTTTGAAGGCTTAGATAACTTGGCTTTGTGAGAAAATAAAATGTTTGGGCACTTATTTTTCAGCTATCTTAGATGAAGATTAAAACGTCCTATAGATCAATGACTGTTCTCGTGAGACTACAATGGCCTATATTTTCTTAGTCTACACCTTTAAATTAGTAAATAACAGCAGCTTCAATAAAATCAGTGTCATGACAAAAATCGCCAATTTTCGTGACTATATATATGGAAAAAAGTCGAAAAAATTGTCATAAAATATGCTCATATATATATTTACTCACTCTAGTTTCTACATAGAGAAAATAGATATCAATTTAATTAATTTTATTAGTGCAACTTCTACGGACGGATATTAAGATTATAGCTTCTGAGATTATTTCTTTGGCATGGTTTAATACAAATTCTTTAAATCTTCCTTTATAACTGTAAAGGTTACTGGATTCCGCCTCTTAGAGTTAGAATTTGATTCGGAATGAAAGGTTAAACGTGTTTGCGAGATGTTTCTCCTTTAACTATTCAGGAATATCCAAGTTGTTATTTAATTTAATGTGGCAAAAGCTCAAAAATCCAATTTCTTAAACTGTTCGCCCGTAATATGAAGCATCCTGGCTGTTTAAACATTTTACTAAAGCCTCAACAAGCTCTTTTCCCGATTTCTAATCGATTTTTCTAATCTATAAAAACTGAGGATTTTAGTTGTCACCGATTTTGACAGTGTTGCAAAATCACAATGCTTAAGCTTTTATAGGTTAATATATTCTAAAAGTACATAAATTTCCAGCAAATTCTGAAAATTTTCTTAACTTGTTTTTCTGAGCTATAATTATTTTTCTGAGCGAGTCATAAAAAAAACAATAACGTGCAATTATTCGATTTTTTCCATCCGGTGATCTTGGCCAAGTTTTAATTTTGATTAAACAGCTGTTATTAACTAATTAAAAGGTATTGAACGAGAAAATATAGCCTATTTTTAATAATAGATTTAGGCAACGTTTTAACTTAACCACCATCAAAAATCTACACTTATTCTGAACTCGATCGTAAAAAACATTATCTACAAATTAAAAAAAATCATGCAAGAAGTACCTAAACAAATTTAATTAATTTAAACTGACGTTAATACTAATATTGGTTAAATTTATTAATAAAGCGTATCTAAAGTGCAAAATGATTACGTGACATAGAGATGGCTTGGCCTTTCTAATCGTTTTTTTGAACAGTAATAATTAAGGATTGATTAAAAGTAATTTAATGGTAAGCGATGCAATAAATAAGAAAACATATTCGATCGTGTACCGCTAAAGCTAGGCACTGTTCACTTTCTTCGGGTCTAATTTAATTTTCCAGATCACCTTGCAGAATGCAGCTAGCTAAATATTCTAATTGACTTTGGCGTAGCTGAATTCCTACACTCGGAGAAAAAATCACTCGGAAATACATATTTAATGCATATATACACATAATTGGGTAATTGTATAATAGAACAAAAAGAACATTATCCTGAAACACAATATACTTCAGAACAAAAGTTAGAGACAGACATAGACAACAGAAAAGATACAAAAAAAATTGAGCATACAGTGAAGAAGACTTACAAGAAGATCGGAATTGCTACTAAATGATATCAAAAACCGAAATAAGTGTGAGAAACAAAAATTGAGAGACCAACGGCATGAAATGTTCTAAGAAGACCAGGGTAAAGCAAGAAAGTAATTACTAAGTAACGTCGATGATATTATGTTTGAATTACAGAAAATAATAAATATATTTAGAAAATAAATAGTTCTTAAAGTGTAAAGTAAAATATAATTTTAATAAATAGCAAAAACTCTTACGTATGTTTTGTAAATCGCAGTCACCTCTCAACTCCAAATTCTTGCAAGAAGGATCGTGTCATTGTAGTAGACCTGTAATAAGAAATCTTATTAAAAAATCTTCTTTTGAGTTCTATTATACATCTATGTATGATATTTAATAAAGACTGAATGTTACTCGCCTTATATATTCTTAGGAAAAACATTAATTGGGACTGCTACTATTTCCTCCAATAAATCCATCTATTCTAGTTTCTTTCCTTGTATCTTGAATTGTATCTTTCACCATCGGTATCAATCCAGAGACCTACAGCTTTCTATTAGTTTTTTGATCTTCAAATTCCTACAAATAAGTTTGTGCCCTATTATAGAGCTAATTAGAATTGAAATGAAAAATAAATCAGTTAAACTCATTTATTAAGGCAATCTGCAAATTAACAACACTAACATTTATTAGTAATGTAATTTAAAGGTTCCTAAATGGTGTGATGTGGTTCACCAACTTCACTCATCATATATATTCTTCTTTTTTCAATCCAGTTAGATCTTCGTATATTTTCAAATTATTCCTTTTAGAGTTCCTTCATAGCCCTGTTTCCTCTACAGTTCCTAAAATACTGTCAGGTACTGTCTCCTAGGCATTTAGGGCAAAAAAGAAAAATCCGAAAATTAGTGATTTATTGAAAGCACTATAAAACATGAGCACAGTTAACGTTGTCATTAGGTAACAGTCGATGCCTAAAGAAAATGTTGAAGAATAAAATATAAATGCATAGTCTTATTTACCTCTAGAGTCTTATTTACCTCTATCCCATTAATATATTTTTTCTCAATACTTGTTCTTCTGGTGGTTTTCTAGGGTTTTCTAGTTCATTCCCGAAAATTCAATCAACATTAAATTCTATTACTGACCTTCATATTATATTATCTTCATAGTCCAAGGAAGAGTTGAACAAATATTGCAAAATTTTAAATAAACCTACTAAACCTTTAAAAGTTAAATAAATGCTATACGAAAAAAAATATATTCCCTGAAAAATAATAGATTTGCTTTCTGATTACAATAATTATGTCGAAAACTACGACCGACAGTAAAAAACTGTTTAGATTTTCGAATGATTTCGAGACTAAGAGGGCCCCATATTTTCACTATCACTCGCGATTACAAGCTACATCTAATCTAGTCCTAGCACTAACCTGAAACAAAAGAGAAACCCCGTTAGATGGAAATAAAAAGAAAATGAGACAAACGTATAACACACCTGGTTCAATCTCGTTCTCAACCTTAATCCTATGTATTGATAGTGTCCCCAAATCTTCGCCCTAGAGCTTCACCAGTCAAGGTAACTCATCAGGAATCTCTTCAAGAATCTTCAAGTAACTGTAACTAAAAAGAACAACAACCCTTTTATATTTCAGAAAAAAAACTATCCTATGATCAAAAAATCTAATGATCATGCTGACTTTACATTTTGATGACTTTTATATTATGACGGATAAAATTTCTTTAAACAGATAGAAAATGGCATTGTAAATGAATATGTTTACCCCCGTGTTCAAAGTCAGCTTGACCATAAAACTTTTAATCATACTATAGGTAATTAAGGTCACTTACATTTTTAACCTAGTTGACAAATACCTACGTCAACTCCATAGTCTTCCATGATTTTATACCGAATATCAGAAACGATTTACCGCCACTCAGAATATATCAGCATGAACAGACCATGCCCTCAAATGAAATTGGTAGCAGAGCTCAGGGTTTATAATCTTAGATTATAATAAACATCCAAATCCAACATAACTGGAAAGCCTTGCCCAATCTCCAGTCCTGGTCGCGGCACATCCATAGCGCCAGTCTATAAGCTAAAATCTAGTCCAAAAAAGTGTTTTGGTATAAATATATATTCTGAGATTCTATTCCCGAGATTCTGTGTATTGCAATTGATTTGAATATTTTCAGTCAAATTTAATATTGTTCAATAATTTATCTAGTTCAATCTACTTCTAGGCCTCAACTTTCGCTATTCTCTACAAAATTCTCATTCTATTGCGGCACTTGAAAACTTTGCGTATCGGACACCATCAATAATAATTAGAACATATAGTAATACTAACTGAGACCTTAAGGTTCTTTGAAAACCCTTACATAAACACAATAAACGCCGATCGACCCGACGCAATACGAAGCTTCTTTAATATTATGATATTTCCTCTTCATCTTGTACTGAAAATAATAAAAATAATATTAAATGACTTTCATATGACAATAAGTAAATTCAACTCACCTCTATTCCATATCCTCTCATAACAATTGCTGTTTATGTTGTTGATATGCAAAACAACAGACATCAAGGGATTTCAGACTCTTGCTAGTAGATTTAACATGCATCAAGATAGATATATCTGGATATATCCTTGGGTATATCTGAAGCAGCATAAAAAAAACAATTATTCGTGCCGCACTAGAGAAGTCCTGGAAAAAATAGAATATTTTAGTACTAACTTATTATGTAGAAGGTAAGTTTTGTAATCCAGACCTACCTCACTAATATTAGTTTCGTAACTTGTGTAGTTCTCGTCTCCATTCATCATTGTTTAGAGACTGACACTTTACTGAGTTATTTATTATTAATATTATAAAGATAGTGTGATATCTGAACCTGAAGGCCTACTTAATTTCTGATCAAGGTTATATAAACATATATACCTTGATCAGAGTTCGTTTGACGTGCGTAACACCTTTCTACAAGACAGCATGTTCGTCTGTATCCTAGATAGGAGCCCTGACAGGGTACTATCATCCGGGCCAGATGAACCCTGGTTTTTTAACGAGGTTGTTACTCCTCCCCCTCCTCCTTCCCCAGAGTGCAATGGGGCCCCAGGCTTGGGACTGGCGTAGCGGAGTTACTTTATAAATCAAATGGACCAAAAAGCTGAAAAAAATATAACACACCTATACTTACTTAGTAAAACGATAGAATGATCATTATTACGGATCTATTGTGTCCCCCTTTCTTGAGTTGTAGTTCATCAGTCTCAAGGCTTTGACAAAAGTATCTAAGACAGTTTTACAAAGGTTTGTTCTCCACCATCTCCGATATCAGTCGTACCAAAGTTGATGGCACGAATGGTTATCGACTCAGTGCACTCAGCGATGAGGTGTTCTGATGTTTCCCCACAGAATCTGCATTCGCCGTTGACTCTTAGCTTCAATCTACTGAGGTGTTCATGCAGGGGACAATATTCTTTTAAAAACCCCGTGACAATTCGAAGAATGTTCTTACTTAAATCAAAGGAAATCTTTGATTTTTCTCGGTCGCAAGTTTTAAGAAATTTCTTCGAGTGGTTCTGGCTCCAGTAAGTGGAGTGTTCGCTCCTTTTCTATGAGCATTCTTAAGCATTCTCTAACCAACTTCGAATTGATGGTTACTGAGTTGATCGCTTTTAATGCTGCTTGGCTATTAAATAAGATGGCTATTTCTTGATTCCGATAGTTCCTAACTATATATCTAGTCTTGTGGTATGGAACAATATTGAAAAGTTATTTTTTACGGTGTATAAAATCCGTGTCTCGATATAAGTCGTATACAAGCTGCAGCAGCGTGCACATAAACGGAGGGCACTTGGCAGCTTGCAGCTAGCTCTCCTTAGTCGGCAATTAACTGGTGGTCTCAGCTAGGCATTGGTCGAGCCCAAGACGGTCGTGACAACGCACCGCCATATAACGGCACGGCAAAAATCGGCTCGTTTAAGTTGATATCAACTACGCGCATATGCATATTGTGTACCGTAAATCACATTTCAGCGCGAATGGGCCTCTCCACGCTGGGTCGCCGCTGCCACTTGCTGCTCCTGACATCTCGGGCACTCGGGAGATGTCCATTAAAGCCGAGGGCAGCGGCATTTAAACTTTACCGACGCTCTCTAATGAAATACTTAACCTGCAACCGGCCAGAGGACCCAGCAGTAAAAACGGAAATTTCTCTACCGTGCGTACACAGGGAAAACTTTAGTCCTAAGCCTCAGCAGCTATTTCTCCTCTAGAAAAAACAGTATATATAAACTGAAGTATTGAAGATCGTTTTATATGAGTATAAATATAATACCAAAATCTGTCTAAAAGATTTTGAAAAAAAAATAATCTAAAAATCATCCATCTTACCCTCTACAATCCTAAGCGACCCTGCATGGGTCTAAGCTGCAAATTCGTATCTCTTTTTTTCCCATCCCCACGTTGTGGTCTTATAACTTGCATAGAGTTTCCATACAAGGTTTTGGAAATTCCGGACAATTAAGCACTGAAATCCGGAAAAAATCCTCGAAAAATAAATTATGATTTTATTTATGTATAGTTTGTCTAACGAGAGAATACCAGATAGTGAGAGTTGTTGTCGGTCATATTAATTCACAGGAAAAATGTATTTCCCGTAATTGTTTTGATGTCGTCTGACGATATTCTTCCGTGACTCGCTAGACAGACGGACTTTACTTTATAGGAAAATTAAAGGTAGTTGAAAAATGGCAGGCACAATTGTCACTGTCATGGATCGTTGGGCAAACTTTTATTCATAAAGCATACGTATTCATAACAATAAAGGCAAAAGAATTCACAATAATTCATATCCATGAATGCACCGAAAACGAAAAAATTGACCAGATAGATACGGTGATACGATTCTCAAATGTAACTGTCACTGTAAATGTCCGAAATGCGGTAAAACCTAGGATAAGCGCGCTAAACCTAGGATTTGCCAAAAGCAAGTGGTAAAAGCTCGAAAACTTTTTTATTTTGCTTCCATTTCAGACTTTTACCGGACCCAAACAGTAAATCTTAGGATTTACCACACCGCATTGGTAAAAGTACGAATTATTTTTCTTATAGCAACAATAGGGGTGTTAATGCATTGGTTAGCCTGGTTATTTGGAGGGTGTTAATGTATTGGTTAGTCTGGTTATTTGGGGGGTGTTAATGCATTGATTACGTGGTTATTTGGTGGGGTTGGTTGGTTTTTACTACCACTTGCTTATTCGTACTTTTACCAATGCCGTGTGGTAAATCCTAAGATTTACTGTTTGGGTCCGGTAAAAGTCCGAAATGGAAGCAAAATAAATAGTTTTCGGGCCTTTACCACATGTTTTGTTTGATTTTTGTCAAATTTAATATTGTTCAATAATTTATCTAGTTCAATCTACTTCTAGGCCTCAACTTTCGCTATTCTCTACAAAATTCTCATTCTATTGTAGCACTTGAAAACTTTGCGTATCGGACACCATCAATAATAATTAGAACATTTAGTAATACTAACTGAGACCTTAAGGTTCTTTGAAAACCCTTACATAAACACAATAAACGCCGATCGACCCGACGCAATACGAAGCTTCTTTAATATTATGATATTTCCTCTTCATCTTGTACTGAAAATAATAAAAATAATATTAAATGACTTTCATATGACAATAAGTAAATTCAACTCACCTCTATTCCATATCCTCTCATAACAATTGCTGTTTATGTTGTTGATATGCAAAACAACAGACATCAAGGGATTTCAGACTCTTGCTAGTTTATTCATAAAGCATACGTATTCATAACAATAAAGGCAAAAGAATTCACAATAATTCATATCCATGAATGCACCGAAAACGAAAAAATTGACCAGATAGATACGGTGATACGATTCTCAAATGTAACTGTCACTGTAAATGTCCGAAATGCGGTAAAACCTAGGATAAGCGCGCTAAACCTAGGATTTGCCAAAAGCAAGTGGTAAAAGCTCGAAAACTTTTCTATTTTGCTTCCATTTCAGACTTTTACCGGACCCAAACAGTAAATCTTAGGATTTACCACACCGCATTGGTAAAAGTACGAATTATTTTTCTTATAGCAACAATATGGGTGTTAATGTATTTGTTAGCCTGGTTATTTGGGGGGTGTTAATGCATTGATTACGTGGTTATTTGTGGGGTTGGTTGGTTTTTACTACCACTTGCTTATTCGTACTTTTACCAATGCCGTGTGGTAAATCCTAAGATTTACTGTTTGGGTCCGGTAAAAGTCCGAAATGGAAGCAAAATAAATAGTTTTCGGGCCTTTACCACATGTTTTTGGTAAATCCTAGGTTTAGCGCGCTTATCCTAGGTTTTACCGCAAATCGGACATTTACAGTTTTCGGGATTTTACCACATGCTTTTGGTAAATCCTATGTTTAGCGCGCTTCTACTAGGTTTTACCGCATTTCGGACATTTACAGTAACATAACGATTAAAATATTCAACCAAGTTAAGTTATTTTTTCGGTTATGCCTTAAAACATTTGGATATACGGCACAGAGTCAGTATATGTATATCAATATTATTTGTTCTTAAGATGGTCAAGCCTACGCGCTATACATGGTTTGTTAAGGAAACAGGTATTTTGACCTGTGCAAGTCGCCTCGATCGGGCAGAAGAAAACGCAATTAAAATCGTGATATTTCATTGTATAAATAATATAAATCATTGGCAATTAGTAGGTGCCATTTCGCAACGTCGGCTAAATAGAATTGGTAAATGAGGAACGATAGGTATAAGTGACAGGGTACAGAGTGACCAATCGCTTTACCAATTATCATTTGTCAAGTATCCAGTTAATGAAAGTGACCAGAGGCTACAGCAACCGACGGAAGGACGGACGGACTCATTTACCGTAGCCCTTTATCTTGCCAACCCTTTCAGATACCCCGAAATGCATGCCGAACTGTCACTAACATGTATTTCATCCGGCCCCGCTCGTTACAAATCTTACTAGATAGAAAAAAATCGATGGACCGCTACTTCCCCAAAGATAAATACCCTTTACTTAATCAAGTGGCAGCTCTCCGGCGCAGATATTGGCATTCGCCGATTTTTTATAATAAATCTTAATCTTTCGGTAGCTTAAATTAACCCTAGAGCCTCACTTTCTACCAATTTTTATTTTAATTGACTCATAAAAATTTCGTAACTATTTCTTGATACATACATATATATAATAATATCGGTGCCTACTTTTAAAAATATCTGTATTGATCTTAAACGAATGTTATACAAATACATATAATAATTATTATTTCATTAAAGAATTCTCTATGGTCTGGTATTCCGCATGTTTTAAAACTGGTTGATGGTTTTAAACATAATTTCCACGTTTCATTTATTTGCCGCAAATGAGCCTCGATAAAATCCGCGATTTTATTGGGCCACGCTAATATATTATTATAATAATTGTTATTTAACAGTGGTATAAATCAAACGTCGCTATAAAAGTCAATAAAACGTATTTTTCGCTAATATTTTGATGCAATAAATACTATTTGTAATTAAATGTTGCGTGAATATGTGTCTGAGAAAATTGTTGATCTTTATTCGCTCACGAATTGAAATCTTTTATCGCGCATTAAAAGCAAAGAGAAGGTAACTCGATACTCCGTGGAATCACGGAAAACAACACGACTAAACCCCACCCAAAATTGTTCCGTTTTACAATTATTAGACATATCTAAACTCCCTCCGGACTTATTAAAAAATAAACTGTTACGTTGCTCAACAAACTGTTAACAAGCCTCTTTTCCATCGCAGACCAGTGGTGGATTGTCATTTGAAACGAAAAAAAAAACATTTTAATTTAAATAAACAATATTACGTTTAAAAAATATTATATTGTATTTTTATTTTTTATTTCTATAACACAGCTTTATACTATTTAAAAGTTTCAATAATCCTAGATTCACATTATTCAACAAGATTCTAAATCACTATAAAAAATAAAAGTATGTGAAAAAATCAGGTAAATTGAGTACACTTCGCAATTTAATTATACAGGGTGAGTCTTAAATAAGTAGAAATATTTTTAGGGGTGGTATATTTCGATTCCAGAAATCTATGGTCAATGACGTTTTGATGAAATCAGGTCTATGACGTTTTTTCGCGAATTTTTTTTTCAAAATTTGGAATTTTTTGAATTTTTTTTTTTTAATATTTAGGTATAAAGCATAACATCTTTATAATATGGCAGCATAGGTAGTGGATTAAATTTACAAGGGAGAAAACCCAGAAAAGATCCAGCGGTTTTCAAAATAAGCAAAAAAAATTTTTTTTAACTTTTCAAAGTAAAATACCTCGGTTATTTTGGACTTATTTGAAAAACGTTAAAGAGAAAATATGTTTCTTTTGTCGAGATCTACCAGCCCCGAAAATATTTGTACTTATTTAAGACTAACCCTGTAGAATATCAAATATTAGTGAAATCCAATAAGTGGACTTCCAAATTTCATTGCCAAGAATCTTTATTTAGTTAAGTAGTCAGTTAAGCTTATTCATAAATCATAAATTAAACTGGAGGCTTCTCTATTATTATTATATTTCTATCAGACTCAAAAGAAATGAAACGAACCCAATTAAATTAGAAATAACCCAAATAAATTAAGAAGAACTCATTTAAATAAGGTTCAATGCGAGGGGTGTCTCACATACTTAAAAAATATACATTTCAATATACTGCCAAAATATCATGTTACTACGAAGCGACTGCCAATGACTGTGTATGTGTGCCAATGACTGCCTATGTATACCATATAAATATAGTCGACTTATGACAACGACTGCCAAGAAAATGTACATGTAATTCCAACAGTGATACAGTTAGTTTCTTTTACCCCTTAGTTCATTGCTTAATGCAGCAATTACAATGGATAAAAATTAAACTTGTACCTACACCTTGTACCTACCTCTGAAACGAAGCACTTTGGGACAAAATTTATACGAATTTTTTTACTAATTTTATTTTTATGTGCAGAATATGCTGCCAGAATAAGTTTCCAGAATATAAAGAATACAGTTTAATTGTATTGGTTGTAAATTAATTGGGTTCATTCCTAAATAGGAATATAATAATAATAGAGAATTCAATTTAGTTTATAGAGTTTTTTAGAAATTTGTTGATTAATGTGAATCTACGATTATTGCCACTTTTAAATCGTATAAAGCTTTGTTAAAGAAAAAAGTTCACACACAATATAAGACTTTATATAAGATTCTTCGGTTGGAAAATATATTAGAGGAGAGGAAAATGGGGAAAATATTTTTAATAGGTAATTCGTCACATAATCAGGGCGACGCCACAACTGCTACACACGCCACTTATAATATTTTGTCGATTAATTTTCACAACTTCTCCACAATATTGTTTGCTAACGATGGCCCGGCCATCGGCTAAATTGGTTCGGCGTGACTTGTGTTTTCTGAAAATCCTCACGCCGAAATGTGTTTCTGATGGCGTCCCCTTTGTTTCTCGATTTTGGCGCTCGAATGAGCGGTGACAACTTATTCTTATATCAAAATCCGATCTGATTGATTCCCTTCGTTTCCAGATTTCGCTGACTTTCAATAATACAGCCCGAGGCGTAAACAAATCGATTTGCATCGTAACATTTACTCCATCTTAATCGAAATCCAATCGGATAAAAAGTTTTCTTTTTATTAATAACATCCTTGATAAAATTTGTATAAGGCGGCTATCACACTATAAGATTTATTTGTCAAAGACTTTACTTAAAAGAGATTTTATGAAGAATTTGACAGTGTGTGAAATATACAATATTTTATAAAATATTGCATATTACATCGTCAAATTTTTTTCAATCAAATATCTTTTATAAAAGATATTTGACAAAGAAATCTAGTCTAGTACCGGCCTAAGGTAAATGTACCAGTGCTCGTCACATTAAGGCCGTTAGTTTTTTTTTATTAAATAATAAATATTTTTTTCGTATTCTTACGTAACGCAGTTTTTGTGAACTCACTCACATTAAATAATCCTAATGTCAAGAAAACCTTCGACTATAAGATGATAGATGCATAATATAGAAGAGACCTTTAACTAACCATAATATATTAGACATATAATAAACAAAGTAACAATTGATAAGCTATATATACTACATAATAGAAAATAAAGTTAAAGAATATAAAAGTCATATGAAAAATATCCAAATCAGTGTCCAATCACAATTATTTTATCTCTGTGTTTTCTAGAATTTTTTAAGCTCTCTTTAAAATATATTAAATTAATAAAGAAGTAATCACTCTCAATTAAAAGTATAACGATATAAATATTCCGCTAAGAAAATAAAAATAATTCCGAGTGAGAAAACATCGCTTGAAGTTGGGAAACTGTTTCAATTTCCATTCCTGTTCTGGTCAATAAAAATAATCAGCAAATGAGCCTTGCAGTCACAAAGCAAACACCGCCGAAATGATCCTTTTGAACTTAGAATTAATCTGAATCCCCTCGGCGTTCTTTTACCCTAACCGATGTCACCCTACCAGTTCAACATCAAAACGCTTGCCCATCCAAAAAATATCGTTTGAATATTAAGCATTTTTCGAATTATATCCCTTTAAAGAGCAAATTCTTTTAGTTTGATTAGTATCTAATTCGGAAAATGCTTTTACACAGCAGCCTTACATTGGTACTTTGTTTTTTTACGTTTTTTTTTCTTTTTGAAAAGTGACAATCCAAAGATTGCCCTTACTTAAATCAAAGAAAATCTTCTGAAAAAAGTTCTGAAAAATTTCTTCGAGTGTTTTAGACCGTTGGAGGATTCCTATTCCAGGTTACGGATGGAGTCTTCCAGGTTCTTGAGTTCTTGAATGGTTTCTACTTGGGAAGCAGAAGGGTTCTGGTCCAGTGGAGTCTGCTCTGTTTCTAGCTAGATCGTTTGCTTATTTAAAACCTTGTATCTCTTGATGGATTGGCACCCAGAGTAGGAAGACTTTCTTTTCTTTGCCTAATTTGTTCAGCTTCTCTAGGCATTCGTTGACCAACTTCGAACTGATAGTTACTGAGTTGATCGTTTTTAATGCTGCTTGAATATCGGATAAGATGGCTGTTTCTTTTTTCCGATAGTTCTTATCTAAGATAAGTTGTACGCATCTTTCGATACAATGTCCAACATAAATAGGCATTTAAAATATTGAACACTCATTAGTGTTAAAGACCAGTTTTACATTATTATTCGTAACATAATATGTATACCATGTTTTTTTTAAAGTAAACCAACTATTCAGCACCCTGAAAAGGCTGTAATTCTGTCAAGCCACTATTATCTTTGAGTTAACTTATTATCTAGTAACAAAAGAGAAAGAATAAAAGGAACCAGGAACGAGTGGTCTTCAGTTCGGTTGTTCGTTATAAAACTACTGTCGAAATTCGAGCAAAGGCAGTTTTATGGGCTCTAAACAAAAAGACCATTACCGATGTGACCTCTCCCGAGAGTATCCCCTAGGCAGTAAACTATCCATCGCCCCATACATCGCACCCAATCCTTCTTTGGACTTTGTCCCCAACCTTCTAATTAAGACCCACCGCCCAAATTTACTGATCATTTTCTTTCCAATATAAAAACTGTCTTTAATGATACAGCAGCCTTCAAAGATTAGTTAAAGAATATATAAATAAACTACGTGTTATTATTTTTAACGATATTTTTTATAAGGTATATGGTATATAAGAGTTTCTATTTTCTTCATGTCTCATCGTACATCTTAAGAGACTCGAATGTGTGAAGCCATACGTTAGTTTTATTCGTTATGTCTAATTTAGGTTAACAATAACAAACAGCCAGTTTTATGGTCCATTTTAATAATACCTTAAACCATTTAATGGTTAATTCGAACACAATATTTGTTTGTTCTCTCTCTTTTAAGTATTGTGGGCGACAAGGTTTCATTAATCACCAACAAAAGGAAAAGTTCCTTTAAATATACAGGGTCCATAAAAAAAACCGCATAAAATAGACGACCTTTTATTATTAATAATAAAAAAAATCCTATTTGATTCACTTTTTTGCTAGAACTGTATACAAAAAAAAATAATTTTACAAGTGAAGAAATCTTAGGGTTACGTCCTTTTGTTCCATGGACCTTGGAAGAGTTGTGCTTTTTTGTTTTGGCGAAAACACTAAAAAACTTTTAACGTGCTAATACTGGAGGAACGTATAAAAATGGTTTACAACACTCCGGCAAAAACCTTATTCATGCTAATGCACTTTGATCACCGTAATGATGTCAACCCTTTAAGTAAAAAAAAATCTTGTTAAGAGATTCCTTGTTTTAATGGGGCTGTAAAAAATTATATGTCCTTTTAATTAGCGCTCTAAAAGATGGAAAGCGTAAAGAAACAGGAAACAATGAGCGAAGGCAGGGGCATTCTTGATGCGGTAGCGTAAAATGACATAAAGTAGATAATAAAAGCAAATTGTTTCGCCAAATAAAAAATAAAACGCGCATTATTTTTTTACACATTTCGTCTACACACAAAGAAATACATACGTTTAACAGTTGTCTCACTATATCTCTTATTATTTCTAGTTTATATTGTTGTATATTGTACTCTAGTCACTAGTCACTTTTGACCCCCTGTAACTTCAAAATAAAACACTAAATCACCACAATACACCAAAACACTTTTATACTTTTGCACTGGACGCGCGTTTCGCTAACCATGCTGATGATGATTAAAACTAGTTTTAATCATCTGCTGGTGATTACTAGTTTTAATAATGTGCTGATGATGCTAAAATGGTTAGCGAAACACGCGTCCAGTGCAAAAGTAAAAGTGTTTTGGTGTATTGTGATGATTTAATGTTTTATTTTGCTGTTGTAACACCAAAGGTTCCATCCCCAACTGTAACACTGTAACTTCGTTATGGATAAAACAAGAATATTAAGTTTTCTAATCATGATGACATGCCTACTATAGCTGGCTAGACTCACTGACAGATAATCATATTTCTATGGTACTTCTGGTGTCACAAACTTTTATTCTATATCTATTTTGGATTTTAGGAAAGTTTAAGTTTATAGCAAAAGGAAAAAATGTAAAATCTAGAAATATCCTTATGGATTAAAAAATAGCTGTCTAGCTTCTACCTACTCTAGTCGACATAAAGTTAGAAAACTAAAATTAATCGATTTTATGCTGTCTGATTTTGTTTATCAATGTAACAACGATAATTCAAAGTTTATAAATTATTGCTAGTCAAACTTCTTTAATCAACACACATCTCACAACTTTTTGTATTGAAAGAATTGCGTTGCGAGACAGCATTTTTTTACAATATATGGGTTTAACGGGATTAATATTACTGAGAAAATCATAAAGCTACACGACGCATATATTCTTTTGGGGTGACCATAGCGACATTCTCTAACGCAAAATATCAATGACCGACTTTACGGTTCAACGTAAACATTTCTCCATTTTATAGGTCTTTAAATTTGTTACGCTTCAGATTTTAGTTCCTTTTTGCATAATTAATATTTTTTGCTAATTAGCTACTTTAAAGGCTTAATCTCCGTTCCTTTTTGCATAGGTTACAGCGAGATGTCTTTGTGCTTCTTGCTCTTAAAAAGGAACTTGCACAAGAAAATGCATTTTTTTAAGGAAAATGTAAAGACATAAAGTGATAGTATCTTAAAATAATTTAATTTATATAATACACTATTAAAAAAATAAAGGATAAAAATAATAACGAAGAACAAAATAACAAAAACAAACAATCTATTAATTAGAAAATAAGATAATCAATGTCATATTTTACGGTTTTGGATGGAGGATTTTCAACCCCGGGCAACAAGTAGGGGAAGAAGCAGGCAGTCTGACATTGGCAATATATTATAAACAGGGGACAAAATTAAATTAGCAACTTGTTTGGAGAAAAAACCGTAAAGGAGTTCACCGTCTCCCCATTGTTTGTATTAAACTTAATCTGATCAGGACAGGCGTATCGTCACTTCTTAATATCGTCTTGATATTTTAATTTTGACGTTGAAATATCATAAAAACTTCCACGCCGGCGTTTACAAACTGTTTAACTTTCGCAATCTTTCGCCCAATTTTATTTGGATTTTGAGACTCAAGCCGATTTGCCTATGTTTTAAAATAAGATTGCCCTAGTGTCTCTTAGAACAAGAAAGATAATTTTTGAAAAGAAAAGGCTTCTTTAATTTCTTATTTAGTAGATTGCATGGGAGGATTGAAGCGATCTCATTGTGTCTCCCTTTCATGAAAGAACAAAAACAATTCAAACATTTAATAGTTTAGCAGAAGAGGTAAAAAAAATAAAAATTTTACATTTCAAAAAAGGTTAATATTAAATAGTACACTGGATCAAGGAAACGATAACAATTGCGAAAAGAACCATCTTCGATACCATCTGACCAGGATCTGGTAACCACTGATGCTGCGACAGATGAAGAAAGACGACACCCACATCTTTGTATAATGTGTATATGCTGTAATAATCTATGTGTTGTCTATATATTTACATGAGGAAATAAATTGATTAATTAAAAAAAAATAATGATAAAATTAAAAAATGTACAATTTTTGAGGGGGTACCGTCACTGACTACATAGATATATACAACGAAAGGAAATAAAACAAAAGATCAATAGAAAAGGTAAGCACCTGGTAATAACTTTTGGCAGAATCAGTGTTATAGATCACAGTTGTCACAGGTCGTTAATACGTGCCGGGAAAAATAGGTGGGTGGATTTCCCGCGACAGCCATCTGTCTTAAGGGACACCTCTCCAAGTGTTGGTGGGGAGCCCTTATCGGCTCGCTTGCATTCTTATCACGGCTGGCAGGGCTAAACTGGGGCCTTATCGCGTCCTGTGTCTCGCCGCACTCCCCCCAGACCATATATGTCTCTGATTCCTGGGGGAGCGCCTTAAGACGGATGCTTAAATGCCCGCACCGACGCTACAGCATCGTTAAATTTTAAAACGGTCTTTATTTTGCGTTTTGAGCCCGGCCTAATGGCCCACTAACCAACGCTTTATGTGTCTAGCTTTGTACTCTGCCCCTACCCCCAACCGTTCCGGCGTTCTATATTGAATTTTGAAACACTTTAATCGCGCCAAGAATATCAAATTGAAAACTATCAAACCCAAAAGACAAATTCAAAAATATCAGCAGAAAAGTAAATATTAAAATACATTTCAATAAAATTTTGGACATTTTTCCAAGGCGCCAATAAATTTTAAATAAGATAATATAACATAGTTTCTTTAGATATATAAAATACTGCGTTCGGGCAGACACTAAGTGCGTATTAAATTATGTGGCTAATTTCAGTTTATCATTTACATTTAAGAAGAAGTTGTATAAAGCTATGTTCCGTATCAAATATAGTTTCTTTAATAAGATAATGTGATGAAGATAATTTTTTAAAACTATGTTCAAATATGTTCGTTACTGTTCACGTAAAATTATGTTGTGTGCCAAACATAGTTTTGTAAAACTATGTTCCAAATCAAACATAGTTTTTTGCAAGAATGTTCTGTGGTGAACATAATTTTATAATCTATGTTCAAATATGGTTCGTGCTGAATCTATAGTCGGTAATGTAACTTCAGTATAATACAAGTGTTCCTATATTCGATTGGAATAAAATGAGAATGGGTTAAACGGGTTTTTAAGAACATAATATTTTATGTCTTGTGTTCTATATAAAAACAAACTAATCTGTATTACCAAAGCATTATAAAAATACTTTGTTGTCAAATATTGAAATCGACATAACCAGCTCTAGATGTCAAGAGTCGATATTTTCATGCGACGAAGAAATACAAATTCCCGAATTTTCCTGGACGTGTAATTTAGTGTTTAAGCGTGAGAAAAGAAGTACACGGAACGGCAGGACGTTGACGAGTCCTCCTGGACATCGGCGTAATGTGTTGTCATCAGTTCGGCCGTTTCGGTAATTAGGTTTTTGTTTCCCACACTCGCACGTCTTCATCCCGGCTGCCTGCCAAATAATTAGTTTTCTTTTGCCGGTAGAATTACGGGGGCAATCATTAATTGTCCCTTATGTACGTGGTGCACGAACATCGCACAGGCTCTATTTTCTCCTCTTCGGTCTCTCCATTTTCCTTTTCTCTGTCTAAAAACGCCGCTCTTCTTGTTTACACCACGAAAAAACAGTCTTTTATTTAAAAAATATCAAGGACTCCAGAAAACTGCTAAATTTATAAAGATTTAATACTCAGATATGTTTTTTATCTTAAAATCACAACTAGATGAATTAAAAGTTCTGCACACTTTTTTTATAATCTACAATGATAACTAAATACAAATTATTTGCCAAGCTATATCAGAGAAAGTATTAAAAGTTTTGTAAAAGACCGTTCTGTGCTCAAACATAGTATTACAAAACTATGTTTACATATGCACTTTCTGTGTCCAATTCTGATAGGTAATAATAATTTATAAGATCTAGTAAATCGTTTAATATACCATGGAACAACATTCTTGATTTGAACCGAACATAGTTTTACTAAACTGTTATAAAACATAATTTTATAAAACTATGTTCACAGATTATGATTTTTGTCCAATTTCGCTTATATTTTAACATCAATAAAATGCCAGTGTTCAATAAATTCACTAATATATATATTTTAAATACATTTCATGCTGCAACTTCCATTCATTTCAAAGAACTATATCCCTTGCACAGCAAATTTATAGGTCAGTTATTGTCACCAGCGCATTTTATGGCTCTCTCCAGAACGTGTACGATTGTTAAACTAGAAAACAATGCGGTTTTATTCGCTGTAGTTAGCCACCCACCGACAGTCCGACAAAAGGCACCGTTTGAGTTATTTCTACTTTTAAAGCAGCAAATTACTATATTTAGTTTGCTTTTTGTCAGGTTCTATTTCAAAAAATTATCCAGTGTCTCTGTACTCTGACATCTAAAATTGACTGACTTGCAAAAATTTTAAACGACATATGAACTGAAGTTGGTATAGTTTTGTCTGGTGCTGTACCTAAAAGAGAATTTGAAAGTGGGTGGTAATGCATTAAGTTCACATCTTTGACATGTTGACCTGTCGACTTACATACATACATACTGAACGACAATCGAAAATAGAATTATCGGAATTTGTCGAACGGCTTTGTAGCGTTTCTACATTTATTTTTGCTTTTGGGTTAACGTTCTGGAACGTTTACGCAGTTTTTCTAAACGAGAAGCTGTATATTAAGAATGACAGGTTCTTTTTTGGTTATTAAAATCATAATTAGTCTTAGTGAAAAATTCAGATGGTATAAAAGGACACCTCCTATAGCAAGCTCTCTGGTATAAATTACTAACATAATATCAATGATCACTAAAGAAGTTTAAAATGAGGATATAAAAAATATTCTGTGTCAAAAACTATGTAATTTGTGTCAATTACAGATTTTGGAAAACTATGTTCCGTAGTGAACATAATTTCATAAAATGATGTTCTGAATTAAATTTTGATTGTAATCTACAATAATATAATAAAATTATTGATTGTTTACCAATGTATTTGAAATACCGTATGATCGAAAAAAAACGGCGTCCAGTTGGCTTAGAAATGAACATCGATGAAATTTCCCATATAATTTTACATATAAAATGACAGCGATCTTCATTTCATATATAGCCATCACTGACGCCGTTTTTATTCGATCATACGGTACAACAATATGATATAGTTTTAAAATGTACTGTGTCCTAAATAGATTTACAAAAATAAATTGCATCAACCGTGTCAAACATAATTTTCTTTTCGTCTATTACTATAGTCTATAACAAAGATAATTTTATAAAACTATGTTCACGTATACAAATCAGCGAAACCATGAGATAACAATGATCGATTATTTAAATTGAAACATCGTTGTGGTGTAGAACAAAGTATTGAATACCTATATAGTTTCTTTTAGCCATGGCATAGAAACTAGAAGACTGGTTAGAGCTAGACGAAATATAAAATAGACCAAGAGAGAATTAGCGATGTTATGGAATGGTTAAGAAAAAAATTGTTTGTGTCCGAACATAGATTTACAAAAATAAATTTGTGTATGTACTGTGTCAAACATAACTTTATATTCTTCTGTAACTGTATTCTATAATAAAGATAATTTTATGAAACTATGTTCATCGTATGTTCATCAATGAAATCATGAGATAACAATGATCGATTATTTACATTAATACATTATTCGTGGTGAAGAACAAAGTATTGAATATTGTTTGTTTTCACCAGGCAACTAGAAGACTAGTTAGAGCTAGACGAAATATAAAATAGACAAAGAGAGTAATAGCGAAGTTACGAAATAGTTTAAGGGCCGGCATCGGTAGTGAGAAGAGCCGTTTAATTTCGAATGTGGATTATAAATCGAGAGGTTTTAGCTCGGGAGAGAACCGAGATCGGTATTTAATGCGACGTAAAAACTAAGGAATGTCCAATTTAAAAAACGACGCACCGGCGCATAAGTTATCGGGGAGGGTAATTATGGTGTCAGATGCGAATTTATACCGTTCAATAAACAATTCAAATGGTTAGGACTTCCTGCTGCATTATTACCGCTCTCGCTTCTACGGCGCTTTTAAATTTTAAATGTTGCTTTCTGCGATTTATTAAAAACCTATTAAACTTTTGGTGTCTTCATTTTCTTTCGCCCGAGGCGCCCTTTTCATACGTTATGTTGCCGGCTTTTAACAACGGACAATACAATAACTTACTTTTATTCGTTTTTCATTAGCCATACACAGCAAATAATACATATCGTCCTTTTTCTTTTTAGACCTCGTAAACGACTTTAATTTTGCATAAAAAAGGACTTAAAATTTGTATGTATGTTTACATACACCGTATGATCGAAAAAAAGGCGTTGAAGACGGCTGGGGAATAACAATCGCCGATAATTTTCTATACGTCATTTACTAAAAATTTACATGTATCTTTCCAAATATTATTTCAACACTAATTATACAAAGCTTAAAAAGGATAAAACAGTAAACAATAAATTACAACCTTCTTAAGGGCTACTAACAGTAAGCGCCAATAAAAAATAAAGAAGTCTACAGGCCAAGTAATAAGGTTTAGGGCTTGACCTCGCCAAAACTAACACCAACTGCCATTTCTCAGCCGTCTTTGACGGCGTTTTTTTTCAATCGTATGGTATATTTAATATTAGTAGATTCCTTGAAGAGTTGAACAAAGGAGCAAAGTATTGATTAATTTTTAAAAAATTTAAGTAAGGTATATAAAACTGAAGGTACTGAAGGTGAAACGGTTATATTTTTAATTTAGCGAAATGGCGTTATGGTAAACCACAGAATATACGAGATTGTGAGCGATCCGATTCCGTTCCCAAAGCAATATAAATTCGAATAAGGAATAATATCGGCGGCATATATATTTTGACGTCATTACGCCACGGTCACGTTTCTTATAGTAGCCAGTGTTGAGCACGAATTCCGAATGACAACCTCTACGAAGAAGCGAAGGCCCAGCTTATGAAGATGATGAGACACGCAGGCCTTACGATAAATATACAATTACACCACCTGTCATTACTAGATGATAGTCACGTAGGATCTGCCTTCGAACTATAATGAACTCCTTTATGGAATGTGTCTGTTGAAAATTTGCTACGGTATCACGAGGATGCTGTCGTACTCGACATCCAGTCGTTATTATTCCGTCATATTCAAAGCGAACCATATCCCTCCTCGCTTTAATCAAATATGCGTCTAATTAACTTTGTTTTTCTCGTTTCTCCTTTTTCTTTCCCATCAACACTATGCCTTTCGTGATGCGTCTCGTCGCTATAGACGTACACAAACTTTTTATTTTTTTCAAATCCATCCGTGTCGGCAACTGCTTTTTTTCATTTTTTTATTAAATTTATAAACAAATTCGAAATTGCAAATTAGATTTTTTGATAAAGTATAAATGTGTTCACATTTGGAATTGTAAAAATACGTTATTTTTAATTCTTTAAAACATTATTTTTGAGCAATTATTGATGATGGTAAAACTTCCACTAAATCAAGTACTTCAGATTTAGGGAAAATCTCCAATTCTGAGCTATTTTTTACTCATTTTCAACGGCCTTAGAAACATAAAAACATAAAATTATGAAAATTACATCAACATTTAGAGGATTTCATGTAGATTCAGAATTTTTTTAAAATGGTTAAGACTAACCTAAATCAATAACTTTACTCATAGTGCTACAATGGTCTATATTTTCTTATTCTACGTCTTTTAATTAGTTAATAACAGCCGTTTTAACAAAATAGGTGACATAACGAAAATCGACAATTTTCTGACTATGTATGGAAAAAGTCGAAAAAATACCCATTTTGCCCATGCCTTGTTAATTATTGTATTTTAACAGCTCCTTAAGACAGAAATATAAATGTGCAAATTAAATTTGAGATATAAAAACGGATGAAAAGAAAGTTTAAAGATTTAGTTAGATTGATAAAAAAATATAATAGCTAATATAGTAAAATATTTCTTTTTAAAGCTAACTATGAGGATTCTCGTAACTGATAAGTAAAAGAAGAGAAAAACTTTATTTTTGGTTCATATGTGAAGAATAATAAAAGAAAAAGAGAGATGTCCGGAAAAGAGATAGGAACAAACGTAATAGACTTAATACTGATTTCGAGTTAAGTGGCATCGACAGAGAAATAGCGCCGTGATTGCTTCATGTTCATCAAGACACTTTATCCCCCTCCAAACGCAGTTTGCTCTCTTTTCGGTTCCAGATCACAGCCCTAGCAATTAATAGAAAGACCAATGCCAGTGACGAGAATTCTAAACAATTCGAATAGATTCGGAGAAAAGTTTCCTCGTGGACGTCTTGCGACTTCGCAACTGCGCTGATTATTGTTTTTTTTTATTTGGCAAATTCAATTGAGCGATCAACTGGCAAGTTTTTGCCGATTTTTCTTTAGCATTTTGCCCAACTTTATTTTCAGTCAGAACTTTAGCTGAAACTTTTACTTTTATTTGCCAATTTTTTCTTGGTCTTATTTTTAGACTGTATGTCAATTCGAACTTTCGAAGGCATTTCTTTATTTGAAAATATTTTTTCTTCATGTATGGTTGATATTCGAATATACATGACCTGAAATAAACAATTTTTATAAAGAACCAAAGCTTTTAAGCCTGCAAGTATTTTCATATTCAGAATCTACAAGAAAAACTGAAAATTTCACAATATTATGATTAATTTAATATTTTTTCTAAGAGCTTTAAAAACTTTTCCATCATTTTTAATACCCGCGAACTGATCTATTTTGTCCCACTTTCTTCATGCCCCCTTATCATTCAGTCTCAGGGCTTTGACAAAAGCCAGTATCTGAGACGGTTTTACAGAGAATAGTTCTCCATCTCCGATATCAGTCGTACCATGACACGAATGGTTGTCGTCTCGGCGCACTCAGTGATGAGGTGTTCTGGGGTTTCCCCATTTCTCCCACAGAATCTACATTCGCCGTTGATTCTTTCATTATTTTTGCATGTAGATAGTTATGAAAATTGACATGTTTTCTTGGTCTTATTTTCAGACTCTATGTCAATTACTACCTTATGACATTTCTTTATTTAAAGAAAAGTTTGTTTTTACTTCATTCGTGGTTGATATTTATAACAAACAAACTACAAAAAATAAAATTACTAAACAACAAAAATAAATTTCTTTTAAAACTATTCATGATATTGTTAAAATAAAACTAAATATATGCGACTATTTAATTGGCAACTTTATATAAATCTAGAGTAGCAATTTTATTCTTTAGGGTTGTACTCTCTGTCTCTGAAAGTCCTCCACGGTATGAGTGACATTTATCCACCCCACTACAGACACATCAAGCAGTAATTATATTAAAAACTCATACCAATATTTCTAAAATCCATAAATGCGAATTGTCTTCTGCCCTTTGGGAGCAGACCCGATGATTCACCTTCTTTGGGGACTTGTATTTCACGGCTACACACGTTCATGTGTGACAGAAGGTCCTTATTTAATATTTCACACAATATTTCAAGCACAGTGGGATTCAAGAATCGTCCATACTATGGTTTTATTTTAGTTGTTTCTAAAGATATACAGTAAATGAAATCGAACAAAGTAGTGTATAAATATACACTCAGATGCAAAAAAAGGAAAAATAATGTTATAAATTAATTAAAAACTCAGTTTACGAATTAAAGTTGATATATTATTAAATCATGAAAATAGAGCTCAAAATAAAAACATTATAACACTTTTAAATTTGACGAAAAGGTTTTTTGTTGCGGGTTTTTTGCATCAGAGTATATTTATATTTAGGAATTTGAAATTGGGATAATTTTTTAACGTTGTTGCGCCTCTGGATCGAGACTTGGAAAAAGTTGTTGGCTGAGTAAAGAATGGGCTCCCAGGAAGTTTAATGGGGATTAGTTAGGTAAGTGAAATAGCGGATGTCCCGCGCCTTGTTAATTAGTAATATTTTACGGCTTCGTATCTAGTGAAAACTCGGGTCGGGCAATTTCAGCAAAATGTAATTTGTACCGGCGACGAACCTGATAAATAACCGAAGTCGGCAAGTTATCAAGAATTCCCGCTTGATTTCGAAACTGCGCACCCCTAATTAATAAAAGGGAAGAGGTATACGAGGCTTCTCTTTTTTACGCCATAAATTTACAACGCTTTTCTGCACTTCTTTAGCTTTAAATCCTACCAATTAGAAAAACATCACCATGATAGATGTAGGACTTGAGAGAGAGTAAGCCAACCAGAAACATACAAGATATTCACAAAAATAATAATAAACAACACATGTTCTCGTGGTTGTGCATCTAGATACTGATGCACAACCACGAGTATAAGCAGAATATAGAATCATCTTCAGCACAATCAGGGTTGGGTAACGACGCGCAGAAAATTAATTTTCTACGTGTATGTAGAAAAGTGCGTAGAATATGTAGAATATTAAGTAGAAAATGTATAAAATCTGAGAACAGATACAAAATTACTTTTGTATATTTAAAGCTGTTTTTTTTTCACTTTAGAGGTTTCTTCCTTTCTATTTTCTTAAAATTTTTAAATTCTATAAGTGTTAAAAGTACAGAAAAAGTCCTTTTTTTCCTTGAAAGTTTTCGTTGTTCCTTTTTTTAATTTTACCATAGAAAGCCTGTGGTTTCAAAAACCATATACGTATAATAATAATTATTATTGTAATTTGTAGTTCTTACTTTCATTGTGTTAGATGTTTTTTTTGTTGCTCTGTTTGAACCTTGCCAAAGTTTACAGAATTACACAGAATTATTCTCTAAACTTTGATCTTCTATTGAAAACTTTAAGATATCTGTAAACTTCGACTATTGTGTGTAACAAATCAAGAAAGCCATTTGTTAAATAATAAATAACAATTAGACATATCGTTATTAGTTTATTTCTTGCACTAATCGTTGTGATTGAAGTATTTGGAATAAATATAAACTCAAAAAAGGCTTAGAATATACAAAACTAATTTTCTACGTCTGGACATGTAAAAAATGTAGAAAATTAGTTGGTATAGAAAATTAATTTTCTACGTGTAGAAAATACAGTAGAAAATATAAAATGTTCTTCCTACCCAACCCTGAGCATAATTATTGATCACATACATATAATAAGAGACACTATTAGCCGAACAAAAAAATACGAACTTCCACAAGTCTTAGGGTGCATAGACTTCGAGAATGCTTTCTCGGTAGACTCGGTATATCCTAAGGCTATATTATGGCCTTAGGATATATCGAGATCGTCCTACTATTAGGTGAACGAATCAGCAATAATTGATTAATTATTGAAGGACTTTAAAGCAGAGAAAAGTAAGGTAGATATTTGACAAACACGGGGGTCAAAAGATGTATCAATATAAACGTAGGTACGTGTAAGCCCTAAGGGCGCGAGGGTGAACGAATGGCTGGTGCCCTACGTGACCGACATGCGAAAACCCATCCGAAAATGTGGAAGTACACAATTTAGCCTTTCCAAACTTATCTTTGATGCTTGTAAAGATTTCTCCTTTTTCTTAATTAGATTTCTTAAGAGTTTTTCGATCGAAAATTATCGAACGACCATCCGTCATTGTTAATTGTATTCCCGATCTATTTTTACTTGAGATCCTCGAGTGCCTCGGCTAGCAGCTGCAATATTTTAAAATAAAAGCACAACACCGCGATATTTTTATAATATGTTTTATGACCCGATGTTACTTATACCGGCTCTAACTTACAAATCTATAAACCAATTGATGAGAGCTTTATAACCTAACAACAGGAGATTCCATATGAAAATGTAGCTCTTCATTTATTTGAAATTCAGCCAGTGCCTGTCCTATTTACGCAATGAATTATGTTTTATACATTTTGCAGTTGTGTGAATTATCACATATTTCCAAATAAACTATACAAATTATTAAATATGCAGTACACAAATATTTTTTATCTCCAAATAAAGTGAGAAAAGAATATACATGACCTGAAATACAATTTTCTTAAAAAGTCGTATCAACTAGTATGATTTGCTAATTAGAAAAAAAGCGCACAATAAGAAGATACATATACAGATAACATTCTAGATATATATAAGGATTTAATCATCATCAAAAATCGTTGAAAATCAGGGCTGGAAAAATCGAATTTCTGACAAAACCAAAGCACTTAAGTCCTTAAATTTTAATATATGCTAAATCCCCATAAAATGTTCTATAAATACTGAAAATTTCAAGCTGTATAGAGCAGGTTTACTATTTTTCTAAGAAATTTGAAAAAAAATAGTAAAATGTATATTACTGAAATAACCAGGATGTGGTATCACTACAATCAGAGTTTAATTAACTTTCAGAGCTTTGGGAAAATGTGTCAAGTTTTGGATCGAACGAGCTAATTAACGTTATGAAAGTATATTTTCGTCGAGCCGTTGTCAACATGGCGATAGGATTTTAATATTGAGATAATCGTGTGACAAACAGAAATAATCTAGTAATTATTTGCCTTATACAGGTGCAATGCGTCAAATTGCGCATTTTCGTACCTCGTACGAGTATCTATTAATAATTTGACAAACTTTTAGATAAGACCTTTATTAAAAAGATTATTAATTGTAATCGGTACTCGGTTTATTTGTTTCTAATCAAACAAGAGACAATAATAACGTTACGGTTTACGTACAAATTAACTCTGAGTTATAAACGTGTAAAGACCTATTCTATCGTTGATAAAATAAACATTCTGCATTCCCTCGCTAGTCCCGAAATTTGCCATACAATGTGTTGTTAAAATAATAAGCAGGGTCGCGCAATATTGCCCTGGCTTCAACCCCTAGACCGCAAAAGGTCAGATTCGGATCTTAAAATGATATATTCGGTTAAAATATTATCAGGGAGACTCAGGATATTACATTCATTTATTCATATTAGGATTTTCTGGATAAAACGGACAAATATTCGTTGGTATTGTCTAGAAATATATAAAATAATTAATAAGCGACCCTATAATAACAAGAGAATTTAACAAAATTGATGACAATTGTCACGATTATATCTATGCAAAAATGATAAAAAATTATCCTTTTATTATGTTTCTAAAGAGCTAAGAAAAATAGTAAACCTAATCTCAACATTTTGGGATTTTCAGTATTTATAGAAAATTTTATGTAGATTCCAAGTATGTAAGGCGTTTAGGGCTTATATGCTTTGTTTTGTAAATTCATTTTTCCGGATCCTGTT
This sequence comes from Sitophilus oryzae, assembly GCF_002938485.1. NCBI lineage: Eukaryota > Metazoa > Arthropoda > Insecta > Coleoptera > Curculionidae > Sitophilus > Sitophilus oryzae. The sequence continues at coordinate 8,385,563 of NW_022146479.1, forward strand.
TTTGAACGATTTTGGACTATGGTTGCTTACATTTATTACTGTACTCGTAAGGTCAAAAAGGTTCCTTGCTTTATACCTTTTTAAATTTTCAGTATATATAGTAAATGTTATCTAAATTTTGACCATGTTATAATTAAAAGCTAAAAGTCAAAACATCTATGACCAGAACTACAACTGTTGTTAGAGCTTCCAACAAGAGTAAAAAAATCGTACAAATGGTGTTGCTTGAAGCTTGAAATGAATGTAATAATTTTGTTGTGACAAATAAAAACTATTTTATATAAATTAAACACCCTTAACTGACTACCCTCTTATCCTCCAACACTAATACCATTAATTACCCTATGTCAGAACTGATACAACTTTCTAATTATCTATTATCCTTAATTACATTAATCTTAGGTAAAATTGTTGTTTGGTCATACCAAACGAATATAAACATTTAAATAAACTACCGTATGGCATTTATCCGATTCATTTAATTATCTATTTTACGTTTTGATTTTAAAACCTTGTAATTGATTGAAATTCGCTGTTACTTAAGACCGCTCAAATGTCAATGTTTAATGCTAATTCAATAAAACTGGTCGAGTTCTGATGGTGTAATTGACAAGGAACTGTTCAGCACATATCATTCATTCAAAAAGGATGGGAAGATTAATGCAAACAGACTGACCGAGAGAAATGAAAAAAAGTATCTTTAAATCATCATTAATTCTTATTATTAAACAAGGGTTGAATCCTTTGTTGATTTTGTCAAATAACCAAAAAGTTTAAGACTTCAATTATTTACATATTTGGAATCTACAGAAAATACAGAAAAGATCTTTGAAAAAACGTTATAAATTACCATTTTTTGACTTTTTTCTACTACTTTTGAAAGGTCTTTAAAAAACTCACCAGTGGGTTCTAATTTGGGCAATTATTTTTGCCTCATTATAGCAGTAGGTATCCGATGTTATGGAGGTCCTCTAGTACTGATCGTCGCCAAGTTTCTGCTGAACGCCCAAGTCTTCTTTTTGGTTTGGCTTTCTCAGAGTATAACCTATCCATCCTCACGTGGGGTCGTGTTGCCGAATATTATCAGACCAAAATATCTTCAGAATCCTTCTCAAACAACGATTGATGAAAGTCTGTAGTCGATTAGTGGATGATTTGGTTACTTTCCAGGTTTCGTACCCATACAGCAATACGGGCCTAACATTGGAGTTGAAAAGTTTTTAATTTTGTTTGTATGGAGAGTTGCTGCGTGATCCATTCCGAATTTAACTGGCCAAAAGTCCGCTGTACTTTCTTTATTCTGCTGATGGTATGCGCATCACCTCGATATTTTCAATACCAATATCCTCAATTTTAAAACTGGTATTATTGGTGGAATTAATGAACATTGATTTGATCTTATTGATATTGATTTTTATACCTCCGCTTCTAGCTGTAGAGGTAAAAGTATTAAGTAAGGTAACATCATATCTGTAAGGGATTGAGAAATGAGACAAATATCATCAGCATACGCAAAGTGCGTCAGATGAGATAATGTCTTCAGAATACCTCGGCTACTTTCAGTAGTTTTGTGCAATACGTTGTCCAGTACAACATTCTAAAAAGAAATAGTAAACGCTGCCATAAAATTTTAAAAATTTTAGCTTTGATATAACATTCTACGTAAATTTCGAATATGGAAACATTCAAAGATATATATTTATTATTTTATGAGAAACCCCAATTTTTCAACTCTTTCACTAGAATTTCTAACAAATGTATTTCTCCTGGCTACTCATTGTACTCTTTTGTAACAACTATCGTTGGATTCTGGTCGATTGCAAGACCATAAGCATTTCTGGTTGAGTTTGGCCAATAAATTTTCCCACCCTCCATATAAAATAGAGAGCGAAATCGTAAAATCGAGAGACATTCATCCCCCGCTCCCCAAGAGCAAATCCATCGTGCACAGGCAATTTTTGTCAATTACCGCGACAAGTCACAATAATTCTCGAAAGTAAAACACAAGCTAACGTATCGATATCGTATTTAGATAGCGATAAAAAAGCCGCAAACTGTTTCATAATGTATCCGATGCTGCTGGAAAGGGATCTTCCCCGCAAGGGCGCAAGGACCCGCTTTCAATCATGGCTATTTTCCCCCAGTTGCGCGTTTGGCGGTTAAGAGATTCCATCATTTCGATCAGGGTAGCCCGCTGGAGACCAATCCCAGTCGCCCGTGAATGATATCTATTACTTACACTTTTTATGAATTGATAAGACCACTTTTTTCCCATTCTGCTCCCATTAAATTCACTTCCTCTGTTTACTTCATCAATAAAAAAACGCTTCGTATACTTTTTTTTGGTGTTTGACGCTCCTACATAATTAGTACATTTTTTTTCTTTAATTTTTTTATCAGATTACTGATGCAGCAGAAGGCTCGTTATCAATGGCCTATCATTGCCTATTACCGAGAACCGCACATTTGCCAGGTGTGTCACCTACATAAAATATGTTCTGTCGTTTCTTCTTCAAATTGACACAACCTGCACATATAGCTTAGTCCGTTAATCCGGTTAGCTTCATATGCCTATTCAGCTTACAATGCCCTGTTGCCCAATGACACTGCACATATAGCTACCACATTTTGAAAAAGATTTAAATTTTAAGTCTTAAGTCAGCTTTCGAAAAATGACTTAAAATCAAATGACTTAAGTCATTAAAATGATTTAAATCAAAAAAATACTTAAGTTTCTGTGAGCTTGCAGCTCTGAGCGGTAATAAGGTCTCAATCGTGCTGGAAAAATGGAGGGGGTAATTTCCGCTTTTTGTAGTTGTCAGTTGTGTTGGAAATACCTTTGCCCTTTCCTTGGTAATTAATTATTTTTGCAAGGGCACTCCGATAGTGGGGCCGAATCGAAAGAGGCATTCGGACCGCACTAAGTCAATCGTCTGGGCAGAATCCCGAGCGTCACATTAAGTGGCCGCTCTCTTAGTTTGACCGTGAGCTATTCGGTCTCTGCAGGGGCCTGGACCGGACCCGCCTCACCCCCCAGCCGCCCTCGCCACCCTCTGCAAGCCCCCCTCTCAGGAGACTTTCTTGGCCAGTTTCCTTTGTCTGCCGTTCTTTGGGGAACCGATTAATTATTGCCCGCTGATCCCGTTGTTGCATCATAACATAAACTAGCCGCACTACCACACTTTATTGTCTTTACTAGCTTCTCTAAATGTCTCGTTGCGGTTTCAATTTACTCCGGCAACTTACTCGCGTTCCAAACTCGCCTTTGAAACTTTTATACCCCGTGTGCCTTTGTGGTTCCGTTACTTTTCGTCTGGTATTGTCTCTATAGAGTTCTATTACCCCTTTCTGTATTGTATTTTCGTCCAATTACATTTGAGACTATCTATAAATTCTCTTGAGCTATTGATTAACTATTATTAACTAACGACACAAATTTTTGCAATGAAAAATCGCCGGGGCTAAATCTGGCAAATACGAGGGATGGTATAGCAGTCCAAATTGTAACTGGTAAATTTTCGCATTTGTAGTAGCAGAGGTGTTAAGTAACGCTGGTGTTCCTCTATAATAGTTTACCCTTTCTGAAGATAAACATGATTATGATGACTCCATGGCTTTCCTAAACACAATCACTGACACTTATGCAGTAAAAAACAATTTATTGTCTTTCCTAGCTTCCCTAGATGTCTCGTTGCGGTTTAAACTCGCCTTAGAAACTTTTATCGTGTGGCTTTGTGGTTCCGTTATTTTTCGTCTGGTATTGTCAATAGAATCCTTTTACTATTTTTTTTTTTGTTTTAGCCAATCTATTAATGCTCCTGGACTATTAATGTCTAATGAAAAAAGTGGAAGGGGCTAAATCTGGCAAATACGGGGGATGGGTAAGCAATTCAAACTGTAACACGTGAATTTTCTCTACAGCAGCCGTATGATGCGTAATGTTCCCCTGGTTTACCTTTTCTGAAGATAATCGATTATGATGACTCTATGGTTTTCCTAAAAACACTTCTCCAGTCGTAAAACACTTTATTGTATTTTCTTTCTTCTCTAAATGTCTCGTTGGGGTTTCAGTTTTCACTTACTCGCGTTCTTGTCTTTGAAATTTTATACCTCTTGTGCTTTTGTTGTATATCGTTTGCAAAACCAAATAAAAATTTATCTAAATAAGAGCATTAATCGGAGAAAAAACGTTTACTACAATCAGTAATAAAGTATTCCAAAAAATTATAAAATTATTAAAAAATCTTACTTTAAATTGCATACTTTCATTGTTTACTTTAGATTTCATACCTGAAAAGAAAAGACAATTTTTAAGTTTACTAATAATTTATTCTCATCTTAAAATACAAACTACTTAAATAATAATTTTTCAAAAACAAATTACATTTCGCTTTACCATTTCGATAATTGTTTGTTTCTACACACAAGTCACGATTTTTTACCAGATAATTAATCTATAATAATCGACAGCCCATCAATTTCTATTCAATAATTAAAATTTTCAAATCATATCATCACATTCTATAGGCATCATTTTTCACTTATTTTAAATCCTTAACCTATATCGATATAAATAAGTTAAATTACAAATCATATTTGATTGACTCTACTGGAAGAGCATGACTCTTAATTTCGCTTGCAATATCAGAAAACAAAGGCTGCAGAAAGCTAGCAAATATAAAAATATATATTTAAATAGGATCGAAAACGAGGAAGGCCTGTTAATAAGAACAAGACAATATCATTTGAGATGGTGGGTGTAGCAATTTGTTTGCAAGCCTTTGCTATTTATCAATCTATATTTTACCGCCTTCCTATTAGAGCTCTTCGTTAAGATGTCGTGTATACTTTCAATAATTTATACTTAGAAATTCAATTATAAGTTACAACAATTCCGGAAGGTTTACGAAATTTGAAAGAAACTGTTGTTGTTAAATGTTATTTAATTAAGCCTGTGATTTGGTAAAGATTATTTAAAATATCTGAATGAAAGAAAGTCGAAAAATTAATGTTATTAATAGTTCTATAGGATGTAAGTGTTTGAGAAACTAATATAAGGATTCGGCGAGTTCCTTTTAAAAGATATGTTTTAGTTTTAAATGGCATAAGTTCATGGTGAGCTTCGTGGGTAACTAGTTTGGTCTAATTGTGGAATCGGACCGTGGTAAACCATTAATTTAACAGTGGGACTCTGCCTCGACTCTTAATCGTGAAACTTATATTGCCGCTTGCTTCTTGCACTAACTATATATCAATCATATTTTTATTGTTCGATTATTGATAAGTCTAACCAGAGTACTAAATAACAAAACTTCCAAATAATTCATGTTTTATTTATAGAGCACATAATTTTATTTTTGTCGAGAAGAGAAATTGTATCTGATATTAACATGGTTATAGGGTTTTGAGTGAAGATCTATTAAAGTCGTTTTGTTCATTTCCAGCAATGAAATCCTTAACTAAAGGCAACTTAAAGACAAGTTATAAAACAGCTGAAATAATATATCGATTCATTTGTTACGTGTAGTGAGTGAAACAAAACACAATCGCTTGGCGGTTTGCGCGAGAGGACTTTTTCAAAGGAATAAAATGACCTTAAGCACGGCATAAAGAAGTCTTGGTACAGAAATTATCTTCCTCATGCGGCGCTGAAGAAAGTCATTAAAAAACGATTTGACTAATGAAACAAATGATTGATACTTTATTATGGAGGCTGGGATCGACGCTCTTTCGCTGTCTTTTACACAGTGGCAGGAGGCGATCTCCAAATGCAACTTTAAACACTTCCTCATTGGCCGTTCTCGTGCTCAAAACTCATTTTCGACGGTGCTGTGCGACCCGAAATTATCGAAAAATGTTAACCGGCTGTTTAAATTCAAATTATCACGATTATATAAACCACCGATTAAAAAAATGATTGTTCCGTACCCATAATGAGGAATTCATAGAATTTTTGACGACGAAAAAGCGTATTTATAAAATTTTGAAATGAAAAATACATACATCAATTTTTTTCTTTAAAAACATTGCAATTAAAACAAAGAAATCAAAATACTTATTCTGTTTTTCACAAAATCTATTCTTTTGTCCACAGAGGTATTAGAAGAGTCTAATGCAAATCCAATACAGTCTTAGCAACATCAACTATAGCCATATACTACCATTCTGCGAGAAATAACTAAAATTGACCTTCTTGGAATTAAATTGGGCTGAATATATTTACACAAAAGAACGATGAGCCAAAACGAGTATTTAGATAGAGGATGACCTTCTACATTTCTATTAGAAAGTGAGATAACATGTAATGCTATAAACGTAAGTAAAGGAAAGCAAGAAACATAAAATAGAAGAAAGTCTTATGTTCAAGAAGAGTGGAGAATATGACTGCATAATGTGAGCACCAACAAACGCTTCGTAGGACAACAGTCAATAAAAAATCAATTGAAAGAAGACACTAAGTCCAAATACAGTAATTTTACTGATACAGATTGTGTTCTGTCGTTTCTTTTTCTTGATTAGCTCCATCTGCACATCACATCGCCTGTTAATCCCATCGGCTTTAAATGCCTTCTATGCTTGCAATGCCTTGTTAATACACCCATTGCATTTTTGAATTATCTATCATTCTGATGATTTGTTGGTCACCCCCTATTTTGTAGCCTTTATATTATTGCCTTTGCAGCGCTGCAACATAGTGGGATTGATGAGTCTTGTTTGCCCATTTCATCTGCCTTTTTGGATAGAATTGGAACTTCATTCATCATTCATTTTCATTTTCAGCTTTTTCAACCATTTCCAATTATGGTGTAGCCTCCCTTGCATACTCTCTTGGTAGCTGGGCCCATTGTTGTCTATTGTTGGCTATGCAGGCCCAAGTTCTTCCTGCTAATTTCCTAATATCTTGGTACCATCTCAGGTTTGGTCTTCTAGGTCTCTTAATTCCTCGTGGGTGCCATTGTCCTGCTTTCCAGGTGAGGGATTTGATTATGTGGATGACATCTATTACATCTTTTGTCGTATCCACTCTTTTTTTGCGGTTTTTCTTGGTTATTCCCAACATATTTCGTTCCATCGAGGATTATAATGACCGTTTTTAGTGTCCAATTTTCGCATGCACAGATCATGACTGGTAGTGCACATTGGTCGAATGTTTTCGTAAATTGGCATTCTAGATTTCAATATGATTCTGTTTCTTCCATTTATATTCCACGGTAACTTAATTTTTCTGCTGATTTCTGGCAGTAGATATCTTGAGCTGTGTATTATTTGTCTATATATATATATATATATATATATATATATATATATATATATATATATATATATATAGCAGAAAGTAGTCCTCGACTGACTAGTGAGAAAGAAAATCTGATTTAGTAATTAGAAATGGACTATTATCTTTGTGCAGCAATTCAGATTATCGTCTTTGTTCAGGATTTTAGGCCATTTGTAGGTCCAAACAGCTTCATTGTTATCTCGATCAGCATCGCTGACTTAGTGGTCAACAGCGACTTCGCCGCCGTTGTTAGAACATTAGAATACCAGCTGATGTTAGAATTTATTTCAGATATCGTGGTAATAGTCATCTTTCATAAACTACATTAAAGATGGTTAGGCTGATATCTCACGTGAAAGATTTCCAGCGATTAGTCATATAGCAGGAGTTGGTTAAATATGTTAGAATTACTATAGATGTTAGAAATTTTGCTCAAGAAAGCAGTGTTCATCTGAAGCGTGGAGGCGCAAAACCAATCATCTGCCTTTGCGCCTCCACGCTTCGGATTGAGACGCAAAAAATTATTTAATTTAAAAATTTCTAACATCTCTTAATGATTCTAATGTTCTAACTTATATTTGGCGGCTTAACCGCCTTATAAGAGTCCTTGTGGTTGACTGGTCAGCGATGCTTTCACGGTGGAGTTATCAACACAAACCATGTTTAATGTAGTTTTTATGAAGGTATTTTCTGTACCACGTTAATGTCCTGAGGAAGGAATAAATAAATCGGAAAGCTTGACAATTCAACAAAGTGTATTAATTCTTTTGTCAAACCCTTCCGACTGCAACCCCAATTAAATCCTAGATTTTCTATATATATATATATATATATATATATATATATATATATATATATATATATATATATATATATATATATATATATATATATATATATATAAGCAGTATATATCTGCCTTTGCTCGTAGCGTCCAGGGTTGGACACCGATATTGCAGTAAAAATTTCTTACATCTGTTGGTTATTGTCGGTTACATTATTGTTGGCGGTTGAGCACATGCTGGAATTATCAACATAAAATATTATGTATTACTATACGGTACAGCTGTACACACACGTTCATTTCCTGAGAGAAGGCACAAACACATTACGATATTATTGACGAGGACACAATTAATATAACATTCATTACGACATTTACCACACCCTCTGTACATATACAACAGAAGTTACACATTACCATAGTACATGATTTCTATATATATATATATATATATATATATATATATATATATATATATATATATATATATATATATATATATATATATATATATATATATAATAAATAATATTTTTCTTTTTAGCTGTGTATTTTTTTCATTTCGAAAAAATCGAAAGTGGAGAAAATTTAAAGTAAAGGGAACCAAGCTCCACTCCACACAACCGATTTCTGGGCCTACCCTTCATCAGGTGGGCTGTCCAGGGGCTGGTTCTCACCGATACGGCAAGCAAAACTTCTTTCTATTAACAGACGATGTCGTAAATTGTCGGTGAGATATTAGTGCATCTCCCGTCAAAAGGCAAGAAAATATTATTTATTAATATACACTAAAGCTGTAAGAATGTTGTTCATTTCATATATTTGAGCGGGCCGAAAAACGCTCTTTACCATCTTTTGACGGGAGATGCACTAATATCTCACCGACATTTTACGACATCGTCTGTTGATATAGAAGAAGTTTTGCTTGCCGTATCGGTGAGAACCAGCCCCTGGACAGCCCACCTGATGAAGGGTAGGCCCAGAAACCGGTTGTGGGAGTGGAGCTTGGTTCCCCCCTACAAGTAAAACAATTTTCTTTTTACTTTTTAATTTATTTTTTTTAAATTTTTTCTCTACTTTCGATTTTTCGAAATTAGAAGAAATACACAGGTAAAGGCAAGAAAATATTATTTATTAATATATATAATATATACACTAAAGCTGTAAGAATTTTGTTCATTTCATATATTTGAGCGGTCCGAAAAACGCTCTTTACCATCTTTTGACGGGAGATGCACTAATATCTCACCGACACTTTACGACATCGTCTGTTGATATAGAAGAAATTTTGCTTGCCGTATCGGTGAGAACCAGCCCCTGGACAGCCCACCTGATGAAGGGTAGGCCCAGAACCGGTTGTGGGAGTGTAGCTTGTTTCCCCCTTTACGACAAGCAAAACAATTTCTTTTACTTTTTATTTTTTTTAATTTTTTCTCTACTTTCGATTTTTCGAAATTAGAAAAAATACACAGCTAAAAGGCAAGAAAATATTATTTATTAATATATATATGTATATACTGTGGACTTGCCCAATAAATTTCTTTCTTCGTTTTTTTATAGTTTCCACGATAACTTCCCTGTTTATATGTATATATATATATATATATATATATATATATATATATATATATATATATATATATATATATATATATATATATATATATATATATATATATATATATATATATATATATATATATATATATATATATATATTCTTCTACTTAGGACTTAAGCATTATTTCTAGGGAGAAAAAAATCATGACGAGTAATAATAAAATAAACTGCATTCGAAGATAATATATCGATGGGGATTAAGTGAAGCGATGAAAATTTTCGATTTGTCTGTCCAGGTCGGTTTTAAGTCGGACCCCCATTCGGAAGCCAATTGAGTCGAGGATAAAAAGGTGATCCTGGTTCTCGTCAAGTCGAGATTGGCCGCTCCAAAGTTTATCTCGAAAGCGCACATGTCCCTGTTAAGCCTCAGGCGAAGCGATTAAACTCTAAATAGCAGGAACAAGCGACGATTATTTTGCTGTTTTGCTGGTCCGGGCTCGCGTTTAAAATAGAAATACCGGCGTGGAGCGCTCTCTTCCCTCGTCTGGACCTCCCGCACTTTAAATAAACACTTTCCTTTAACCGCAACAAAGTCTCCGTTAATTTCAAATAATATTGACAATATTGCGTTTTGTTTATGGATCGGTTCGCCGCGTTGCGCAACTTAAAATAAATCCGCCGTTTCTCACGCTCAAAACTGCTACTTAATAGTCAAAGCTAGAATGTATCCTTTACAGCTCTTGTTTCCAACTTCTCAGAAAATTCCTCGTAGTTCTCTATCCTCTAGTGATTTTTGAGACATTGACACAAATAAATCATTATGCAAGGAAAATTTATATTCGTCTTATTAATAAATCAAACATTTTTCTTCTCAATCTAAAATAAATGTATGTATAAATGCAACAACAATAATGATGGTATTTGCCTAATAAGCATTGTCAAAGAAAACACTGTGTGATAATATCGGACTAGGTGAGCGCTTAAAGGTCAGCCCTGACAAGCAAGAATGAATATGTTAGAATTCGAATTTCACAACACCATTTCTACAACTGTTGATTTTAAAAAAGGCAAGCAATAAGATGTTCTTAGCTACGCCTAACTGGAAACGACACGATAAATATAAAATTATCATTGCTAGAAACAATTAGTTCTCAATTTATTGCTATTAATATAAATAAATTGGTCGAGCGTTACCTTGATTCTTTTTAATTGCTTAAAAGACTCTTAATCCTCTCTTATAAATTAAAATTTACATTACTCACAGATTGTTGTTTTTTTATTTTAAATATAAATATTTCTAATCTACTTTTATTGTGCGCTTTTCAGACTACGTCATGTCTTAACATTAGAAGTATACGGATATAAAATGAATCTTATAGTGAATTTATAATTTTGCATTACCAATCCCACGTAGTAAAAGTAATAGTGCATTGTGCAGAAAATCACGCATTGATTGTGCATTTTCATTCATTGTTTCATCGACAATTTTACGGTAATTACCTAATTTCCTCAGTTGTTGCAATTTTTTTTCTCTCTCTTTCTCGTTCTTACAAGGTCGGGATCATAGTAAATTCTAAAACCACGATTTCTGAATCAATTACAGTATAATACTATGATTTATTTCTGCAAGGCATGGCCAATAATTTATTGACAATATTTAAAAGCTTTAGAAAAAATATTGACGGAATTCTATGAGTAATTGATGCCGTACTTGTCTATTTGCATTAGTAATTTTTAAATTAGTATCCTTAATGGTATCGTTAAGTAATTCTCAGAACACTCCAGTTGAGTACTCTCACAGTACAACCTTACTAAGCTTGAGATGATCACCTAACGTTAATTCAATGTAAATGTCAACCTCAGTATTTTTTTACTAACTCTGCAATTGAAAAATATACTCTTTTATAAATAATTTCTATACCTTTGTCATCGATTTATAATTATGAATATGTAACTTTTAATTATTAAGATGTTTGAAAATGATCCAACAAAATAAAAAAGCCCCCCAAGGGTTGTCTTTAAAAAAAGAAAGAAAACACAAAAGAACGATTGGACAAAAAAAAATGTCGTCTGTCTGGAAAGATTTCGACAGACGACATCTAAAAAATAACAGAAAATACAATTTGCCTGCATATAAAAATGTCAGACACAACTGTTTATCAGGAATCCTCCCGTTGGATAGACTATATACAGAGCGAGTCTTAAATAAGTGCAAATATTTTTAGAGGTAGTATATTTCGATCTCAGAAACACGATTATGAGGGTTTTTTTCGCGAAAAAAATTGAAAATTTGGAATATTTTTTAGATTTTAGTTAAAAAAAACATCTCTATAACATAGATAGTAGATTAAAATTACAAGGAAGAAAATCCAGAAAAGATTCAGTGGTTCTCAAAATTTTAGCAAAAAAACAAAAAAAAACATACATACACGTCTTGTTTACATACAACCAGTTATCTAATTTCACTGGCAAATTATCCTACACTTCTAGCTAAATTTCTCTATGTTTAAATATTAAAATTTTCCGACTAGAATTTATTTCAAAAATGTCAGACATATAACTTTATTTTCCAATAACTGAACTGGATATTTCTGTAGAGTTTGTTTAAAATAAGCTCGATTTAAATAGATATTAATTTAATAACACATCTGATGTTGGATAAATTCCAAAACAAGTGATTTTTTTACCAAGCAAGACTGGGACAAACCGAGCGATTAAAAGAAATATGAAATTACTTTTTTTTCCGCGGCATGAATGATACGGTTTCGCCTCAAATAATAGAGAATACGCCACTACACAACCGGTGTATTTTAATTGAAGCTAGAAGCATAATTATACCGTTTCTAGTCGCAGCGATCTTAAGAATCAATTACTGGTACAAGTCGTACCGCCCCGCACTTACCTTTACCGAACAGTTTAAGACTTTACCGCCTTCCACGTAATTAAATTTGCAAAAAAATAACTCGAAATAACACTGGAAATAATCATTATAATTAATTTGCTTGTTCCACTCGTACAATAGAAGCCCAACCGTAATTTGCTTAGTCTTTTTCATGACAAATTCTTTTCATAAAAAAAGCACTCAGTATTTCAATCATTCATATATTAATTATAACTATAGATTCTCGTAAGACTACAATGGTCTATATTTTCTTATTCTACAGTTCTACACCTTTTAATTTGTATATAAAGTAATATGGAATTTTTTTTTAAATTTAGAATGAGTGGGAGGGGGGTTAATCACTTCGACCTTACAGATCCATTGTGTCCCCCTTTCTTGAATCATAACTCATCATACAGTCCCAGGGCTTTGACAAAAGCCAGTATCTGGGACGGTTTTATAGAGGGTAGTTCTCCCTCTCCAATATCAGTCGTACCAAAATTCATGGCACGAATGGTTGTCGTCTCGGCGCACTCAGTGATGAGGTGTACTGGTGTTTCACCATCTTCCCCACAGAATCTGCATTCGCCGTTTCTTCTTAGTTTCAATCTACTGAGGTGTTCATTGATGAGACAGTGTCCTGTTAAAAACCCCGTGACAATCCGAAGATTGTTCTTACTCGACCCAGGAAGATCTGTGATTTTCTTGATCATAAGCCCTCAGAAACTTCTTCGAGTGTCTTAGACCATTGCAAGATTTCCATTCTAGGTTGCGGATGGAATCTTCCAAGTTCTTGAGTTCCGCCTTGAGTTGGTTACCACTTGGAAAGCAGAACGGTTCTGGTCCAGTTAGTGGAGTGTTCGCTCCTTTCCTAGCTAGATTATTTGCTTTTCATTGCCTTCTATCCCTTGGTGAGCAGGCACCCAGTGTAGGAGGACTTTGTTTTCTTTGCCTAATTTATTCAGCTTCTCTATGCATTCTTTGACCAATTTCGAATTGATTGATACTGAGTTGATCGCCTTTAACGCTGCTTGACTATCAGATAAGATGGCTATTTCTTGTTTCCGATAGTTCCTATCTAAGATAATGTAGTAATATGGAAACAAGTAGAAAAAATGCCCATTTTTGATGTTGCCTAATGTAATGGTATATGAAGTACCAAAAACACAAACTGTTAGAGAGTAGTTATATACAAAAATTAAATTTTTAAGCTAATTTATTAAAAGGAAAATAGTTCGAATTTAATCGGAACAAACTGCAGACTGTAAAGCAAACAATTACAACGTAAAACTTGATCGACAAGCGTAAATTCGTTAAAAAACACAAACCGTATCCTGGCGTATTTGTAATTTTCCAAGTGATTTAACAACACGCGATCCGAGCCCTTAAGGAAAGGGCTAATATATCACCCTCGTATTTAAGGGGACACTTCAAGATTGACGTATTGTCATTTCGTTCGTTTTTGCTCCCCCAACGTTTGGAAATTCAGCAGGAAATATCACACACACTCGGAATGTGGCAGAGCCCTTAGCCCTTCGAAAACCATTTTATTCCTTAAATTTTTTCTTCGATTACTCTTTAAAGGAAAACGTTTTCAAAGAGAATTAAAGAAGAAATTATTTATTTTTATTTTTTGAAATGTAATTATTATATTGTGACCTTAAGAACGAAATTACAAACTTAAATATTAAATTTAACGTTTTGTCCCTTTTTCCATGTCCCCGTGCGCACGTTACTGATAAGTAATTAAGATTGCCATCTTTATCGGTTGCCGGGATCTTCCGATGCAAGTATGTCTACTATTAAAACAATTTCGTTGAAACAAGAACCTACGAAACAGTTGTATATAATAATCTGAAAGGCGTATGATAGCCAAGCCATGTAACACGGCAAAGAAAGATGAAGCTTGACATGTTCTTCACAGTAGGAGAGCCGTTCCATCTCTCCTATGACTTTAAGGCCTGTTTACATTTACTATTTCGTGAAAAAAATTAATAGGATTTGTGTGTGTCTGTTTTGCATTCACTTTCAGATGATTTGATAAATCTCGTATTAGAGAATTTTCCATTCTTTTCATCAGTTACGTAGTGGCATTATTACCAGAAATATCATACAATCGAAAAAACGGCGTCAAAGACGGATGGGGAATAACAATCGATGATAATTTTGGCGAGGTCATGCCCTAGATGTCATTTACTTGACCCGCGGACTATTCTTTATTTATTAATTCATTAAGAAGGTTGTAATTTATTTTTATATTGAATAAAAATTATTTTTAAATGGTGTAGTTTGAAATTCCAGAAAATAGATTTGTATGTCATGAAACGTTCTATTCTTTTTTAATCTTATTGTAGTTAGTGTTAATTTTTGACAAGATTTATGTCAGTTTTTAATAAATGACGTCGAGACATTGACCTCGCCAAAATTGTCATTACCCAGACGTCTTGGACTTAATATTAATATGATAAACAAAAATAAATAGAGACAGCTTGATATTAAAAATTAGTTTCCTTTGGTTAACATTTATATAAAATTAGTCTGATATAATTAAAAACGCATTTTTCCAAACCGAAAATGTCCAAGGCGAGCTAGATACGAATATGCTACCTCTCGGCGTATTCCTTGAGCGTAAATATACGTCAGTTCAAATTAAATTTATTAATTAATTTAATTTAATTCGCTATTAGGATGGCCGGGCGTCGAACGTATAATTTTCAGCTTACTGGCACATCGGCAATTTGCATTTTATTGAAGCATGAAAGATTCTGCAAGCTCAACCACCTTCCCAATGAAAATTGTCGACTTTTTATCGACAAACATTGCCTCTTTTCGTTTTGTTTTAGTTTAATGTCACACACCCATCCATTTGGATAAGTTACAATTTAAATAAACTTGCCGCAATTTCATTATTGATTTTATAGTTCACACAACAAAAAGTATATCTATAGTCATGGAAAAAAGTATCGATAATTTTAGAAAAAAATATCGATATCGATAAATTGTGTTACTTAAAAAATGCCCTTACTAATTACAGCGCAAGTCGCTATAAAAATATAAAATAAATAACTACAGAACTAGTTGTAATATATCTCCCTTTTAATTTATAACTTATTTTTCGTATTCGTTTAATTGCCACACCTCGAAGAATAAATACAGAATGATCGAAATAAAAGTGTGTCTTTGGTGGGAACTGAAATGGTAATCGCTAAAATTCTCTTTCACTACCAGGGTGATATGCTGACGATAAAAATACCGGTAAATAAAGATTTGCATTTTAAATTATTGTCACAGGCCTCAGACAAGATCACAGATAGCCGCCTGACTGAGAACTAATCAGATTCGATGGGAGAATTACATACAACGTTGCCAGTTTGAAAAAATAAATCACTCACGAGACCACCTTTATACAAGGCTTTTTCATATACTTTGTACTACTTGTAATTTTTTTTTCTAAAATTTGCCTATATCCAGTACCGTACATGTAAGATCACAATAGACTACGTTTTCTTATTCTTCTTGTTTCTTATTTCTTATTCTCTTATTATCTTTTAATTGGTCAGAAAAAAAATTTTCTTCACAATTTTCATGACTTTTTGGCTCTTTTTACATATTTTCAAAGGTCTTAGAAACATAGTTAGATTAAAACGTCCCCTATATCTATTACTGTTCTCGTAACACTACAATGGCCTATATTTTCTTATTCTACACCTTTTAGTTAGTAAATAACAGCAGTTTTAACAAAATCGGTGACATGACCAAAAACGCCAATTTTCATCACTATTGTTTGGAAAAAAGTCGAAGAAATTACCAATTTTTGGCTATGTTTTACACATTTTCAAAGGCCTTAGAAACATAGTAACCACAATTATAAAATTATGACAATTTCAGTATTTATAGGAAATTTTATGTAGATTCAGATTATATACACTTTTGAAGGCTTAGTTACCTTGGCTATGTGAGAAAATTCATTTTTTGAACCCTTGTTTTTCAGCCATTTTTGACGGAGGTTAAAACGTCCCCTACGTCCATTAGTGTTCTCGTAAGACTATAATGGCCTATATTTTTTTTATTCTACGCCTTTTAATTAGTAAATAACAGCAGTTTTAACAAAATCGGTGGCATGACGAAAATTGTCAATTTTCATGACTGACATGTCCCATTTTTGGCTATCAGAAATATACTAAACATAATCATAAAATTCCGAAAATTTCAGTGTTTTTAAGAAATTTTATGTACATACTTCTAGAATATATAATCATTTGTAGTGCCTATGTTCTGGAAGAAAATCGATTATACCCACTGTTACGAGCGTGTTTTGGCGATGGATAAACATTTGCCTACGTCTGACACTGTACTTCTAATATTGAAACCGTCTGTATTTTCTTGATCTGCAGCTTTTTTTATAATTATACTTCGTACATTTTTTTGAGCTGTAAATCCACTAAAAAATTGTTTTGAAACTGTCCCATCTATAAACCAAGAGACGACGAATCGATCAGAGTTGGCATCGTCGAAACTCGAGGTATGACAATCAGATATCTCATCAAACAATTTGTACATCAAATGCATGTAGCCAGTTGTCAACTGTCATCTCGCGAGGACCGGTATGCATGCTCCGAGCTAGAGTCACTCGCTTTACGGCATTTTTGTTTTACTTTTATAGGGACACGATCAATCATACGAGAACTGTTGCTCAATCCATTCTTTCTTGTTGTTTTTTTCTCTCCTGCTTGTTGTTCAATGACAATGGCAAAATTTATTACGTAGCATCAATTTGTCTTATCGCAGACAACTCGTCCCGATTTGATTTTTTCTTGCGTTACTGTGTTTTAGATTACAGATTCTGATGTACGATATCTTGTCATTCCGGACATTTACATAGTACGTCTTTAAGATATAATGGATTACCTAGGAGCTAAATTCTACATGTTAAAATATTTAATTAACAAGCTTCCTCTCTATTTTCTTAATTCGTCTTTTTCCTTTCTTTATTTACGATACTGGGTGGTCCAAAATACAGGACAGCCTTGTTATAAATGTAAAATGATGGACTGGACCAGAACCGTTCTGCTTCACAAGTGGAAACCAACTTAAATCGGAACTCCAGAACCTGAACTCAATAAGAACCTCCGGTCTAAGACGCTAGAAGAAATTTCTCAAGAACAATCTTCGGATTATCACAAAGTTTTCAACAGGAGACTGTCTCCTCAATAAACACCTCGGTAGATAGAAGCTAAGCAAGAACGGCGAATGTAGTTTCTGTGGGGAAAATGGAGAAACACCACAACACCTCCTCACTGAGTACCCCGAGACGACAACCATTCGTCCAATAAACTTTGGTTTGACTGATATTGGAGATGGAGAACTAACATATGTAAAACCGTCTCAGATACTGGCTTTCGTCAAAGCCTTGAGAATGTATGATGAGTAATAACTCAAGAAAGGGGGACACAATAGATCTGTAATGTCGCGGTGATTAAACCACCCTTCCATAAATTCTACAAATGTAAAATGGTAATAAATATCTCGTAGATAATTTTGTTGTAGTTACAGTATAATAGCAATTATAAAAATAATCATAAAAATCGGCGACAAAAGTGCGAAAGAAAATCACGATGAGGATTACCGGCATAGAAAATGACAGGAATCTAAAGAGGCACAATAATAAAATGGAAGACATTTAAAGATCCAAGTTTACGGTAAATATTTAATACTAAGTAATAATATTTTACGACAGGAAATAGTAAAACACGCATAAAAACGAAAAAAAAAGTCAAAATATTTTATTAGAAAGTTCCTCTAATAAATGTCCAGTAAAATTTTACTGAAATTTTGCCCGCTGTTTTACTATCGGTTATGGCTAAAAAACCGTGTACCCGAGTAAAAGTAAAAAATACCATCATATCGAACTACGTTCCCTGTGCTCGCATGGTACATTTTCATTGCGTAATCAAGCTGAGTACGATCGCAAATAAGATGGCTGCAGATTTTTGTTGTTAACGTTGCTTGCCGTCCTGCCCAAGTACCTGGTACTACTATGGCAAAAAAACAAACTAGGCTATCACGACACACGTATAAAACATTCTCCCTTTATTTCTAGGTTCTGTTACTGCAACATGCAACGATATTTCATTACACAACCGACATACTAATTTGAAATTACACTGGACAGATGTAGTTATTTAAAAAAATGTTTGATTCTAGTATTTCGACAGTACCTGTTAAATTTAAGTAGGTCCGCTTGATCTACAACCATACTTATGCTTATTTTAATTAGCTAAGTTCTGCGTAGCAAATTTTTGATATATTTTCCTTTAATGTGTTCACATCTAAAGATCCTAAATAATGAATTTGGTTTAGAATGCAATAATGTTATTCATTTTGGTAAATCAAAAATTAAATAACTGAGAAAGAAATGAGAAATCATTTCACTGAATGCATGAATATTTTCAAGCTCATTAGATTCTATTTATGGAAATCAATAACACTGATTTATTTTCTAAATTATCGATATTATATAGAAATAAATATAGATTTGACGTTACAGATTCCCCATTTGTGGGGGAGGGAAGAATTCTTTAAAAGTCGAATTATATATTTAGACTATGCCCACTTTTGACAATTTTGTAAACTTTCTAACATTCCGATTGCTAACTGACATCAAAATAGTTGAGTTTAAAATCAAAATTATTTTTGATATTGATTTAGAAAAAATAGAGAAATATATTTATACAAAAACACCTTTCCTAAGAATATTTTGAAAAATACATTGGATTATAAATAAGATTCAGTAAACTTACTAAGTTCTTCAGTAAAATTAGACAAAAACTAAAACAAGAGCATATAATATACACAATAAATTAACATATACAGGGTGAAAGAATTTTCAGGTTTTAATAGTTTAAAACGATGAGAAAAAAATATATTTCTGAAAAAAATGACATGTATGTCTCTAATGTAAAGTTACAAAAAACTTCTTGTTTAGCTGTCTGTCAGAATATTATATAAGAGAATACTAAGTATGAATGTTCTAATATTATTAAAGGACCTTGATTTTAACAGTTCTTGTTCCCATTTAATTAAGATCGAATTAATTAATTTGAAATCGTAACAGGAATAAATTCATTGAGCATTAACATTAAAGATACCATAAAACCCGATTGAAATAAGCACAATAAAATAAAATAATGTCTGTAGGAAACGGTTTAAAGGTTGGCGTTAAAACTTTATTCTTCTCAAATAAGGTGAAACAGTTATGGTCACCGAAAGGTCAAATAGTGAAACATTATAATACGTTCCGCACATGTGTATTGAAACGACTATCGGTGGACTTAATCTAGCATCAGGAGAGAGAGACCTGCAAGAAGCATTTGCGGCATTTTTAAGACAGCAGGGCCTATGAGTGATGGTATGCCGCAAGGTGATCATGATCAACCGCTCTCATAATGCGCCACAACCAGTGCCGTGCCAACCACACCTACTCAATATACCGAAAACACAAAATCCAAAATTATACACGCAAAAAAATATTACCCACGTCTCAACTCCAGTCTTACCTTTATTCCTTTTTAATCATCTCTTTTATACAATTAGCACATATAATCTAATTTTACTCAAAATTTACTTATCTTATTCATTATGAAATAGTTTTTCCACAACATTTTTTGCAAAAAATATATCTTCTTCTAAATCAAATATCAAAAGTTTTTAATAACAACTTTTTTGTTGTAATTTGCAAATTAGAATGTAAAAATGTTTGTAAAGTCGTAACAAGCCACCAGTCTTATATTTATACAAGTGTACATTTAATGAGGTCATTCCTCCTCCCCAAAAGAAGAAATGTAGCTTCAAATTTTGAAATCAAATATTGATAATTCGAAAGATTAAATTAGAATTTTCTAAGTGACTATCGGCCTGTTCCACTGCAACCTTTTCAGATCTATTGTGGTTCTCTTCTGCTCCTTAGGTTACATTCTCCAGTCCTATTATTTTCAAAAAGTCCTGCAACTTGGAGACTGAATCCTCCATAAAGCTCTTATCTCTGGTCTTGTAAAAAAACCGCACAATTGCCAGGCTGTCGCACCAACATAGAATGTGTATCGTCGTTTCTTCTACAGATTGACAAAACCTGCACATGGCTTCGAATCAGCTTTAGATACCAATTCAACTTACAATGTCCTGTTACTAGACCTACTACAGCTTTGACTGTCTTCTTCTTTCTACTATATACTTTTTCCCCTGTCCCTGCCCTGGTGAATTTCTCAACCATTCTAGAGATTTGTTGGCCTCCGATAATTTAAAAAATAGATTAGTGTTACTGATTATATTAAAAAGTATATAATAAGCTTAGAAATATTAATGCATTCAGTGAAATATTTGATTCCTTTTTAAAGGAATCTCCGCCTTTATTGCTTTTTCAATCACATGACATTATAAATAACAAAATATAGAGAATCAAACAAGCTAGAAAATTATAAAGAACCTGCATGACAAATATCTGTATTTTTGGTATTTTATTGTCTAGAATATTTTTTTTTCTCGTGTAACTTTCCTGCTTCTCTAAATGGAAGCAATCATCTTAGACAATCTTCTTTAACTTTAATTACTATTATATCATATAAGATAATAATACTTCGGTCGCCGAACAGTATTAGGTGCGAACTGACAACTTACTCACGATTTCAAACTTTATTTGGGCTTGTACATTATACCAACCAGATTAAAATTCATTTTAATTAATACCCAGTTATAAAATTATATTTTTAATGTACTGTTCATCAAAGCTATTCTGCTATTCTATATGTAATAAAATTAGTTAATTAATTTATTAAACCCTTGACAGATATTATTAATTTTAGCTATGGACAATATTGAAAATATTATATAAAATTACCCGATATACGTGTTTTTTTAGTTGAAAATTATCGAACATGTCAAGATTTTAATATAGCTGCTATTTCGTTTAATGGTTTAATGGCAATATCAATAATATTCAATTTATTTACTTTACAAATACGTCGACATATTTAATTAGTAATACTCAAATATCGTCTTGATTTACATGAGTGTATTTTATATTAATAATGAACTAGCAGAAAAGTGTCAAAACGAAATAAATAAATAAAGGTGGCAACTTAACATTTATTACAGCAGAGCTACCACAATCTATAGTGGGAAATTTAAATCCCAGTTAGTCAGCCCGGCGCCGAATATGTCCATGGTTGGCAACAATGAATTTAAAAATCGCGCCTTCGATTACGTAATTAAAAGTTTAATTGGTATCGCTTATACCGGGTGCGTCTCAAAAGTGGCTCACCCCTATAACTTTAACTAACCCCTACTTGATATATTAGTATATGAAATTAAATTCTAAGGATTGTTTTCGGTCACTTCCTGTTTCACCGGAAATGACAATCAATCAGAGTGCCATGGCTGTATTAAAAACACTAATTTACTTGGAAAAATATATTTGATCGTCTAATGTTTTTCGTGTCTTGTTCTGGCCGGCTAAAAGATGCCCAAATCGTATTTTTAATCATATCTCAATTTTTTCAAATGGAATGAGGGTGGCTCATTAGCATATATGGAAAAGGCATTTTTTACAAATTATTTGATACCACACACTTGGTATTTCAAGTCAAATTGTCGTTATGAACCGCATGTTACAATTTCAAATAAACCATATGCAAGAATGTCAAAAGTTGACATATTATATGTCATTCTATTCAGAGTGTCATTTTCTATAAAAAAAAAATTCTGAGAGTGTCATTTAAAAATCAAAAGTTGTAATCATTTCCCGGTGAAACAGGAAGTAACCAAAAGCAATAGAATACGTCAATCAATCTTAATTTATGTCATATCATACCAAGTCTCGTTTTTTTATCTGAAAAAATAAAAAAGTTATAGGGGTGAGCCACTTTTGAGACGCACCCGGTAGATAATTAAATCAACTAAAGTATTAAGTAATTATTTAATTACGAATTTTTTATAACTTATATGGTTATTTGTATGTGGTTGGAAGTAAATGTTGGTAGCGCCACTGAATGGCCAGGAGCCGCTTAAAGCTGGAACTTGTATGACATGTGATGGTGATGGCGAGTCCCCATGTGGGTGAAAGGTGACTACATTCTACAAGTACACTGTCCACGTCCTGACCGTCTCCCCGCACTGACAGCAGCGGCTGAGTTGCCGGGAGGGGCTCACCAACTATAGCAATCAGCTCGCCGATAACGCTCTTATTCTCGGAATGAATGTAGCCATGATGGAAAATTAATTAGCACGTTTTGTTGCGGTTATATAACGCCCGCTCTTTCCAACAGTAATGCACCACTATCCTAACTGTACACGGCCAAGCTAGCCAACGGTCACTCTTTACAGACTCTCCGCACATTTACATACCGAAATCGCCGATATTTATCGATGCATTCTCTCTGGCTTGTCTCGTTCTCCGCCTAGTCCTACACCTTTTGTCATTTATTCAGATTCGAGATACACCCAATACCGCACAGATGCCATTTTTCAATTATCAGGAAATAAGTATCCAAGAATAGAATCTTATATAATGGTGCTATTATATTCCTGGAAGTTGTGAATAAACCACGATATCATATTCAACATCACACTAGTTACATAAGTGAACCTGTGTTAAAAAAAACTGCAAAAAATAGTAGAAAACCGGATAGTTAATAATTATCCAATTCAGGAAATGCTAATGGTCATGCTAATTCATGAAGAAGAGTTTAATAAGTTCATGATTACCAAATTCAAGAAATATCTGTTTAAAAGTTATATAGTTTTATAAATAAAATTTATAAATTAATATGAAATTTGTTATATTGCCATAACAAGGTAGGTTATACCTAAAGATCTATAGATTAACAAGAATCGAAATAGATTTTGTAAACTATACTTCTTAAATATCTAAACTAGCAGCTATTTTTGTAAACTGACATAAAATCCACATTTAAACCAGATATTGTAGATAGTTTGCATAATCACCAGTTGGATTGTAAACTAGCTGCTGGTTTTGTATACTAGCTTCTTGAATACCAGTTAGCAAAATTGCTGATTAGTTTTAAAACTAACCAAGTATCCATTTTAACCCAAACATATACCGGGTGTTGCATCGTCGGACGGGACATAGGAAATCCCATGTAAATTTTAATGAGGTCAATTATTGGCTTCCCTAATTATTTTAGAGAATAATTCTATTTAGGTTTATTGAAGAGCACTAAAATCCACATTCAAAAAAATATCTTTAGATATTTTTGATTAGCTCGTTTACGAGTTATCGCCGATTTCTTTTTAAATATTTCTCCTTTCTTATGGCCCTGTATTTACTTATGAGCACCAGTCAAGGTAAAAGATAACTGTGAAATGAAGTTGTCATTTCAGAAATTTACCTATTTAGTGGTTTATTATTATTGAAAACTCATTCCTACATGCGAAATCTTAAAGATGTATTTATAAATACAAATTAATATGAATTAAAGTAAAATAAAGTAATCAATTACAAGGTTAATTATAGTATTATTACAATATTCAATAATTTATTAATTTAGGTACTATTAAATTGTTAGAACTTTAGGATTTAAGATGTTCAAATATTACTCTATCGACTGCTAGGCAATAACCCAGGCGATCATAAAATTCTCTTCTTACATTCGCTAGTTGGTAAACTGAAATTCTATTGCATTCGGCAGAAATAGTATTTTTTAACTCGTCTAGATTTGGGTATTTTTTATCCTTGTATATCCTGTTTTTTAAATGGCCCCAGAGAAAGAAATCATTTGGCGAAATATCAGGAGACCTTGCTGGCCAATTTACTGTATGATTTAGGCCAATAACGTTTCCGTTAAAACTATTGTCTAAATATTCCCGAACAGCCAGGGTACTATGTGCCGGGCAACCATCCATTTGGTACCAAACTTCCTGATTTTCCCTAGCGGCATCATGTAAAGCAGGTAAAATATGATTTTCGAGTAGTTCCAAATAATATTCTGCATTTAAATTTCGCGTAAGAAATAATGGCCCGAAAATATTGTGTCCGAATATCCCTGCCCAAACATTTACTTTCTGTGGATATTGCATCCTTGTTTCGACAAACCTGTATCGATAATTTTGAACATTGGGTTCATTATTTAAGGTAAACGTGCATTCGTCAGTGAAACATATGTTTTTTAAAAATTCCCTATCCGTGTTTGCTCTTCCCATCATATCAAAACAAAACGCCTGCCGCCGTATTTCGTCCCCATCTCGTAGCTCTTGGTGCTTTTCATATTTGAAGGAATAGTATTTATGTCGTTTCAAAATTCGAAACGCTGTAGTGTGATCTATTCCTATTTCATCCTCATGTTTCCTTGTGCTGATCTTTCCATCGTTCTCTTCCACGCACAATAAAACTTCCAAGTCGGTAATATTTCTTGCATCTTCTCTTTGTTCCTGCCTTGCTTCACATCTGCAGTTATTTATGAGGGTACCTTTGGTCTCAAATCTCTGGATATTCCTTGCGATTGTAGATTTTCCAGGTATCGGTCTATTCGGATACAGAGCAGCAAACATGTCCGACACCTTTTGATAACTATTTCCTTGATAATACCATTTAATTATCAATACTTTTTCTTCGGTAGCGTAATTCATGGCTAATATTTTCGATGTAGGTATGAGTTTTTAATAATAATAATAATAAAGCACTAAATAGATAAATTTCTGAAATGACAACTTCATTTGACAGTTATCTTTTACCTTGACTGGTGCTCATAAGTAAATACAGCGTCATAAGAAAGGAGACATATTTAAAAAGAAATCAGCGATAACTCGTAAACGGGCTAATCAAAAATATCTAAAGTTATTCTTTTGAATGTGGGTTTTAGTGCTCTTCAATAAACCTAAATAGAATTATTCTCTAAAATAATTAGGGAAGCCAATAATTGTTCCCATTAAAATTTACATGGAATTTCCTATGTATTTACGAATAATATTATTCACTGGAGAGAATATATTGAGATATCATCAAGCTTCTATGCTCCGCACTGAAGAAAATATGAATGACATATAGAAAGAAACTGACTAATTTCTATTTACGGTTTCGGTTTTTTTATTTTCGGTTTAGATATATAAAATTACGTAATAAAGTGTCTCAGAAGAGATGAGATTTATAATTCTGTATGTGGCTTACCCTGAAAAATGTAAACCGACAGATATTCGTCAAGCTTAACAATCTTAAATACTCGAGGATAAGCTAGATCCATTAAAAAGATTTTTGTTTTAATTAAAACGATGCCAGGCCGCTGAAGAAGGCGAAAAAATCCGTCTTGTCAAGTCGAGGGGAGGCATTTAAGATATTTAAAAGGCTAATCCGAGTGTTGCGGTTAATTTTTTGAATTAATTAGCGAAATAAATTGCGACCGAACGAGATTTTAATGACAAAAAATTAAAATTGTCACAGATGCGGATGTATAAATTGATAATTCCGAAGATATACGGCCCTTGTTAAACGCTGCCCTTTAATTACAACTATGGCTTAGAGGGGCGGAAAGATGGATTAGGACTTTGCGTCGAAAGAAATTACAGACTTTTATTTATGCCAGAATTTTATTCGAGGAATTCCGGACGATCTTACTCCTTCTGAATAATTTAACGGATTCTTCCTTGCAATTGGCTAGATGGTCTTTCTTCAAACCGACATTCTTTGTTTTCTTACTCAGTCACAGTGCACCTGTAACATTCCTCATATGCATTTATCTGCAAAGGTAATATATGTAAGAGCTCTTCGGAATATACATATCCGGATACTTTATTGTGTCACCAATTATATCCTATCATTAAGAGTAAATACTATAATTAGCAGGCCGTTATATCTCATATTTATTTCCACTTTAATTCATAAAAAAAACATATATATGCTAACAGGAAATATCGATATACAATAAGTATTTTCGAATAATTCTATATAACGTAGAAGATTCTTAATTGCAAATCGTGTTCAGCTTATTCAACCATTTCCAATTATTTCTGCATAGTCTAGCCTCCCTCGCACATTTAGATAATCTCTTTGTAATGCTGTCTATTATTGGCTAGGCTGGTCCAAGTCATCCTCGCCAATTTCCTAATATCATAGTCCCATCTCAGGCTTGGTCTTCTTCTTGGTCTCTTAATTCCTGGTTTGGTGGGTACCATGCTGTATTTTTTGTAGTCAGTCCATCTGCTGTCCGTCGTTATTGTCAGGTGTCTTGCCCGTTGCCATTTCCTGAGCTGTAAATTAGTGGTCCCAAATATATATATATTCTTCAACTATTTCCAGTGTTGTTTTATTTATTAGAATGACTTATGTGTCTTATGTGTTAGTTCGTTGTACATTACTTAACGAACTTAAGTTACATATTATATCTTTATTAATATATTTGTATATAAACCATATTTACATTAAAAAAAAGTGAAGATTATTTAATGAAGTTATCTGGTTGGTCTTATTTTACATACCTTCTGTCTGCTCTTTTTGGCTTGGTGTAATTGTGGTTTGCCAAAGATACATTTCAGAAGTATCGAAAGAATGTATATCGCCCGAGCTCGTTTATCATTTAAAATGAACTTTTGCGGAGCCACGCCGTGGCAATGATGATTTATTATATTCGTCATGCCACCAATTTTACTTTACCCAATATGTCATGGGTGACCTGCGCATTCTTTTCTTGATTTCTTCACCAGCAAAATTACTTCTCAGTACATTAATGATCATCATCATTGTTACTATTAAAAATTCCAAATATTAGCAATTTTTTTTATTTTTTGATAAACTATAGTTATTTAGTTGTTTTACCCTTAGGGGGTGGCCTGTCTATTTAAACTGGATTCTGCAAGCTGTTCAAGCTCCCACAGGGTAATATGAGCCATCGCTCAAGTGTCATTTCGAATTCGTTGTCGCATCTGGCTCTAACTGCCGAAGAATATTAACTAAGATTGCACCCATCGATACAACTTATTTTTTGCAATTTACAGATTTACTTTCTGATTGATATTTTTTTTTAATTGATATTTTTTTTCTAATTCTATTTAACAAAAAATTCCTCTATTTGGTGCTTAAAAGTATTTGTAGAAAACTTTGCACTCTGAGCATATCAGAGTTCAAAATCTCAAATTTGCTTGAGTAGAGTGTACTCTCTAGACTCAGTTGGTATATTGTTAGAATCAATAATGTATTAAACACCAGTAATTATTCTTTAACAAATCAAAAAAATATTTTATATTTTTCGTCACAGTAACCGTTGGTTAACTATATTGCATAAACTTCCCTGAACAGTTACTATTTTACAATTAATAACTGATTTCATTCCCTGGTATTATTTTGCGAATACACCGCGTCATTTATTCGCTATCCCTAAGAATAGACTTGCATTTTAATAGATTATTATCAGTATCTAATGGTTGAATGGCCAAATGCCATTCATTCGGCCAACGAAATCACTTGTAGCGAGATTTGAAAACAAGAACCACCAGCGATAAGGTTCAAAGACGGTCAACTGCGGTACCTTTAGCATTAACCAGGTCAAAACTTGTTCGATCGTTCATACGTTAATTTTTTTTGGTTCATTTCGTGCGATATAAGTATAGTTTGAGCGTTTCGCACACCCTGCTTTGTAATAAATGGTTTTGACCAAATAGTGGCCTGACTGCGAGTTACATCACCCGGTACCTTGTTAATAATTATCTATAGAATGGGCTTGGACCGACTATCGAGGCGATCTGAGACCGTGTGAACCGGTGAAAGTGTTAGATGACAGTACCAATTCAATACAGTACCGGCCGCATATATGTCTATGGATAATGATAGCGATTACTAGAGGCACTACTTTACTACTGCCTTTACAGCAGTACGGTTGAAAGAGCACTTCTTGAGAGGCCTTTGATGGAACTATCATGGACGTAGTTATAATAAACATCGGGTGGGGCTCAATGGAATTTGGAAATGTTTAATCTATATCTTACGAATTTAGTAAAAATACAGTGTGTTCCTTAGTGTCATGTTAATATTCAAAGGGCGATTCTTGGACTTTGGATTCTTTGGATTTTAAGAAAAAAACTTTATATGAAATTTGGTAAAGATACCTACAGTAACATCAGAGTTATTTTGATTTTTTTTTTAAATTTGATTACCCTGTATCTCAAAAGTTAATACATTTACACATTCACATGAATTTTTTTCTTAGAACAGGTCTAGAACTCACACTCTTAAATATTAGCATGTCATAAAGGAACACCCTGTGAATTCAATTAATAAAAATATTTTTTTTTCAAACGTCACAAAAGTATTAATTTTTGCGACGTGATTGACAATATAAAAACGTCATTTTAACGCCTAGCCAAAAAAGTGAAGCACTTATACGCCTAAGCATAAAAGTACGAAAATATACTATTAAACTGATATAAAGTGTCAAATTCAACGAGCGTAACCATAGATTCGCAATATATAATTAGTTACAAGGCATTAGTTTTAAATATTTTTATATATGTAATTTGCAACGTTTGGAATTGTTTAAAGAATTATTTGTAGACGTTGAAAAAAAATTACATGTTCTATTCGGAGTAAAAATGACTTTTTATGACTCGCCTGTAATCTCCGTGCGTACAGCCTCGCCACAAAAAGTGTCATTTTTACTCCTAATAAAACAACATTATATTATTATTTACTCTCAAGTATTTTCTTGTTAATTTAAATAAAAACACAATTTCCTACGAATCAACAAAGAAGAAATGTAAAAATTTCCAATAATAAACGATTTTTCCAATTCATATATAGTCACCAAAATTTTCGAATTTGATCTTAGTTAGGATACAGATGGAGAAATAAAATTTAGATTATTTCTATTAGCAGAAAACATTTTTGTCGCAAAACACACTAAAACTGTTAAAAAATTAAAATTAAAAAAGCACTAATTAAAAACGTATATACCAATATAAAATAGACTATTAGTTCTAATTAGTCAACTATTTTAATTGCGCTTATTGAACTATCTAAGAATCTGTCATTTAATAACTTGTTTTCTAATTTATTTCTCAAAATGAAGAAACGGTTACGCAAAAGCAGACAATCAAAAATAATTAATCCTAGACATTTTTAATTTGGCTCTATTTCTTTTTGGTCTGGCGAATAATACAATAAATCAATTTGATTTCTTAATGGGCCAATTTCATTTCTAATACTCCATCGTGAGTTAGCCATAATTACGCAAACGCCATAAATAAATGACAAATGTATTCATTCAGTCGGTTGAAATAATATTGACCGTGTATGACATAACACGAATCATCAAAGACCACGATGAGACCTAGATTTGGACTGAAACAAATGCATTACCAAATTTAGCAAGAATTTTTCAACTAATAAGACTAATTTTAGATCGTTTGTTATGTAATACGACCTTCTAAACAAAATTTCATCTATAATTTTTAAAAACTAATTTTAGAAAGCTACGAGACCGCCACTATGTACAGTATTAAAAGTCTAATAAACATATTGTACTATCTGAAGTTGACTAGCATTAAAGTTTATTCCAATTTGTGTGACATTTAAATGATAATCCTATAGTTCAATGTTTCTTTAAGACCCATTTGTAAATAAATTATGTAGTAATACTGACCTACATTACATTTTCTTCCGTTGATTCCGATTCTAAATTTTATCTGCATATATTGTATCAATTTTCATAATAAAATATAAACAAAATGTAAACGTAGTTCTTGGCCATAGTGATATGCGAGACTGGTCTTGGTTTTGGTCCCAGACTAACAGCAAGACCAGCGTTAGACCTGCAAGACCAAGACCCAGACCGACAGTGCAAGACTTACGCAAGACCAAGACCAGGAATGCAAGACTCTTGCCGTCTTGCGTTTTTCTATGCATTTTTTATTTACTCGCATATTAACCACTAGGGTGTACCAGCCACTTCGTTCGCGTCGAATTAATCATTTGTAATGGTGATGATAAAACAAAGCAAGAATTTCCATTAACATACAAACTGGATAAATATTTCTCACATTTGTGTCAGCTTGAGAGAAAACAATATAGCGATATTATTATATAACTTGGTAATATTTGCGGGGTAGTTTCATCTCGTTGGAATTTGACTTTCGAAAAATCCGTTTGCCAAAAATAAGCTTTTTACGTCAAGCAGTTTAAGCAGAATCGTGGTTAAGAAATTACCCAACTTTTTGGAACACCCTGTAGGATTTTTTAAAAAATTTCAAAATATGTAAAAAACCCAAATAAATTATGCTTGTCCAAGCGTTTTCCCGAAACCGCTTTTAAAATAACAAATATTGTAATATTTGAGGGGCGTTTTCACCCTCTTGGAATTTGAGATTCGAGAAACCCCTCCTTATCGAACCTCTACACCCTACAGTCAATCCGTTTGCCAAAAATCAGCTTTAAACGCCAAACAGTTTAAGCAGAATAGTAATTACTCAATGATCATATTTTATGAAACACCCTGTATAAATTTATAAAAAAAATCTTAAAATATGTAAAACAACAAAATAAAATATACGTGTTTAAGAGTTTTTTCGAAAAACTCACCGGTTTTTAAATAAACAATATTTTAATATTTGAGGTATAGTTTCACCCCCTTAGAATTCGAGTTTCGAAAAATCCCTTCTTATCGAACCTCTACACCCTAAAGTCAATCTGTTTTCCAAAATTCAGCTTTTTACGTCAAGCGCTTTAAGCAGGATCGTGATTAATCAATGACCAGATTTTTCAAAACACCCTGTATACATTTTTAAAAAATCTTAAAATATGTAAAAAAACAAAATAAAATATACGTGTTTAAGCGTTTTTTCGGAAACTTGACCGTTTTTTAAATAAAAAATATTGTAATATTTGAGGGGTGGTTTCACCCTCTTGGAACAGGAATTTCGAAAAATCCCTTCTTATCGAACCTCTACACCCTAGAAACAACCTGTATGCCAAAATTGAGCTTCTTACGTTGTGGTTTGAGCAGGATCGTGATTAATCAGTATGTCAGTCACTTAAGGATTTTATATATTAGAAGGATATTAGTATAGATTTTAAAAGGAGCATTTTTTTTATTATATAAGTTTTATATAAGTATCTATTTGTCTTTGTATTGATTTTTTTAAATTACTGTTTCAAATATTAACACATAGAAGTAATATAAATTATCGGTGTTGAAAAACATGAAATTTTGATCAGACAAACATTGTTTCTTTCTTTAAAGTTTTATTAAATGAATTATTTAAAGTTACTCGAAAAACAATTTTTTAAAGATTTTCTACGTAGAACTTACATTCAGTAGAAATGTATACAAAAGTGCAAGACCAAGATGAGTCTTGGAAATGGTCTTGCATTTGCTCATCACTACTTGGCCATAACTCTAGAACAAAACTTATGGATGAAAATAAAATGCATATTTTTTTCAAAATCATAACGCTTAAGCCTACCATATTTAAGTAGTCTAAATTATAAATACACATAATTTAAATTTCCTATAAACCCTGAAATTTTCAAAAGGTTATGACTGAAATTACTATTTTTCTAAAAGCTTTGAAAGCCATCCTATAGAAATTAGAAATATCGTCAGTCTTGAAAAGGATTATATTTTTTTACACTTTATTAGAACAGACAAAATATAAAAGATTGAAGTAAAAAATGAATTTTTGAAAAGATCTGAGTGGTGGAAAAAAGAACCTACATTAAAGGTAAAGTTTGCGGGAAGCTGGAGTGGCGAACGAAACTTCGCTATTTTATAATCGAGATTAATATAATCCTAATTTGAATAAAAATTTTCAGAAAGCCCGTTGACTAATTCAGTACCTGAAAAAGCCCCCGGAAAAATACGAAAAATCTCGAACGGCCCTCCGCCATAAGGGCCGCTTTTCAAAAGCACCACCGCCCATTAAAGCGGCAGCATCTATTTATCTTTTTATGCGCAATTACTGGATTCGTAAATGACTAATTACTTGGCCACAACTGTTCTACAGAGGAAAAGTTTCGGCAACCCTTGAAGACGATACGATTTATAGCCGTAATTTTTTGACGGAAAATCTATAGCAACTCTCCTTTTTTTAGCGCCAAACCAGCCACAACATCCACGCAAATTTCTAGTGCAATAAATTTTCTTTATCCGTCAATTTAACTATATTTTATCAACACAATATTAAATTGTTTATTTTAAGCTAATTTGAAAGCAATATTAATTTTAGTCATTACGTTTATTTTAATATAATGTGTTAAATCTATAACGTTATACATAATATACACAACTCCGGATCCTATACTACCAGCAATCAACAGAAAAATTAAGTTAGCAGGGAATTCATATGGAAGAAACTGAATCATATTCAAATTTAGAATACCACTTTATCTAAAAAAGAAATCATTCGATCAATGTGTAGTACCGGTCAGGATCTATTCCTACGAAATCTGGAATGTAGATCACACAACACTGGAACGGAATATGCTGGGAATAACAAACAAAGACTATAAAAAATAGAGTGGATAAGACAAAAGACCCAGGTAATAGATGTCATCTACGCAATCAAATCTCTCAAGTGACAATGGGCAAAATAGAAACTACAAAAATTACAGCATGGTATCCACGAGGAATTAAGAGACCTAGAAGACCTAAGATGGGATCAAGATATTAGGAAATTAGCAAAGATAACTTGAACCCGCATCGTCAGCAATATGGTCAATTACATGGAGGTAATGGTTGATTAAGCAGGAAATGATGATGATTATGACGACATAGCCACTTTGACGACGTTTTGTTGATCAAAGAGTATATAAAAAAATAACGATTTATGATTTTCTGTTATTTCAGCATTGACATAAATACCACTTTCCAATCGATGATCCGACCATTAATATCCTATAAAAAATATCATTAGCTTAAGTTATGCAATGCGAGATTTAATCCGCGACAGATTCTCTATTGGTGACTGAGGCGCGGCATATCTGAAGAACTTTAATTCGTAATAAAATAAATGTCCCCAATTAATAATTATTTAATAGTCTACAAAATAAATTAGTCATTTTACACTTGTAGAACTGGTTCCATCTCGTAAAACAGATGAAACGTTCTGGTAAAACGTTTTGTGGCCTCCGGTTGTGTCACATCACGTCCTCTAGTAAAATTTTAGACTTTTATGTTGCATTGCACGCTTATTTTTTCAATATCTTTCAACTACCGAGAAAAAAATGCAAGAGTGGGAAAAAACAATGATTTTTAATTTGAGCAAACATTAACATACAATTTTATGAACTTTATCACCGTGGCAAAGCCGCGTATTATCCCCTAAACACGCTTAATAATGACAGCCACCAGCGCTCTACCTTTTATTAACTAAGGGTGGCAAGTTAAAAGTTTTTTACGATAAAGCTACCTCAAACTGATTTCATATTAGCCAAAAAGCCCGTAAATTCTAATATTGTCACGTCCAAAAGTTTTTATTTTAGAGAAGATCCCCCAGATTTATGGGGATCTTATTATATCGTAAAGATATCTGCAGAGACTCTCCCTTTTTAACAATTAATTATTTAACTCGTATTATGTTATAGATCAATACAATCTTATTTATTATTTCTTAATACTCAATAGATTAAAAATGTTATGTATGACACTGTATACCGGGTGGTCTACAGTATATCTTCGTTGGAAACAGGAAATCCCATACAAATTTTGAACTGTCCAAATATTGGCTCCCCTATTAATTTTACAGCCGTAAATAGTTTTTTAAAGGTCTGCCTATGCTGAATACGCATGCCAAATTTGAACAATTGGACAAGACATTTTAAGTAATTTAAGAAAAACTACATCTAATTTTAAACTAAAACCAGTCAAATGTCAACTTACCTTAAGTTGTCAACCTATGATTTTATCATTGTTAAATGAAATTTGTTTTGCTGTCTACACTAGTACGTTATAATGCCCCTGCAATTTCGTTGGAATAAGGCAAAAGCCTAACGTTTAGAAAATACAATTTGCCATTAACTTAAGGTGCGTTGACATTTACCTGGTTTGATATTGTTACCTTGTTCAGTTTTAATTTAAAAATAGATGCAGTTTTTCTTAAATTACTTAAAATGGGCTTGTCTGAAATAGTTCAAATTCGGCATGTGTATTCAGCATATACGCAGATCAAAAAAAAAACATTTACAACTTTGCTGTAAAATGAACAGGGGAGCCAATATATGGACAGTTCAAAATTTGCATACTATTTCCTATGTTTTCAACGACAATGCACCACCCGGTATATGATTAAGTCACCATTAAAAAAATATGTAGTGTTTTTATGGCAGAGAAAAAAAATAATATATGGATGTCGCGTCGATGTTCTCATTCGATAGCGGATATAACCGATTTCAATAATAATTAGAAATGAAAAAAAACTGTAATTAAAGTCAGAGGTAATTTCAATAAAGCAACAAGATTTAGTGTTATCCGAGAAACAGCAAAATGCATATATAATAAAATTATTTTTAAAGGACTTTCAATAATATCGATAACTGCAATTTACAGTGACTAATAGTAAACAAATAGAACATAATTCATTCAAATGCAAATGCTCATTACCGCACATTCCTTGTCTTTGCTCCGAGATATTAATGTAGATATTTATTGCAAACGCCAGGATCGCGCTGAACCTGAATCACTTTGCAAAATTTATTTCTCCGCAATTTTTTCTTCTTTTTGAAATATTTATTTATATTTGAAATTAAACCAACCGTACCCGTTTACGTAACTAGAAAAGGTGTGGCCAATGTGTGAGAAAGTCTAATTAAAAAAAGAGTAAAATCTTAGAAGGATGTTTGGACCGTGTAAACATGCCATTATAAGTAAATTTTCCATTTTTTTTTCACTCCGAAAAAATGATTAATTTCCTAACCATTTTATAAGAGACGCAATAGAAAATAAGATGATATTATGTATTCGTTAGGATAAATGATTGATTGAAGAAACCAAATGAGAATAAAGTTGAAAGAAAGAAAAAAAAACATAATATCTAACGTGGTGCCGATGCCTATATTTTAAAAGTCCTTATATTCCTTCTTCAGTAACGACAATTCAAACTCAATTTATATATTCTAGACATAAAGCAAAATGGGCACAAGCTTTCTTTACAAGTATATTTTGAAAATTTCAAAAATAATATAAAATATTTCCAAAATTACATAAAATAAAATTCAATTATTCCAAAAATTACATAAAATATACTGAGAAACATCGTTTTACTAGATATCCAATCGTACACCCCCATTTTTACACGTATATATACAGGGTGGTCCAAACTGTATTCGGGAAACTTCGGCAGCATATTCTGCAGATGTGAAAATAAGTAAAAAAGTTCGTATAAATTTATATCGTAAAATTCTTCGTTTCGGAGATACAGGGTGTAGACGTTTCATTTATATTTGGAGTTTTTTTAAATAATTTCTGAACTAAGACGATATTTGGATGAAAATTGGTGAAAAAATGGATGTTTTTTGACATAAGAAATTTGGGATTTCGATGCCAATATGATTCGTACTTGTAATGGGCGCCACCTATATGTTTTTTAACTGTTTTGAAGAGTAATAATTTTTCGTCCGTACCTGTATAAAACTACTGAGTGAGAAAATATACATTTCCGTAATTTTTTACATAGAAAAGGTCTCTTTGTAAAAATCGCTACAGGCAACCGTTCTCAAGATATTTGGAATGAAAATAGCTACATATATACTGAGTTGGAAAATTTGGGAACTTTTTATTTTTTAAATTAATCATAATTTCTTCTACTAGAAATTATGATAAAACAGTTTTAGTTGAATCTTTGGAACACAAACATTTCAAATTTATTATTTCAGTCTAACAACTATCTAGTCATGTTTAACTTTTGTCAATGATAACATGTATTGAGTAATTCGATCCCATATATCTCGAGGACCATTACTCGTAGCGATTTTTAACAAAACACCTTTTTTATGTAAAATACCGCGAAAATTTATATTTTTTTATTCAATAATATAATATAGGTACGGACGAAAAACTATCACTCTTCAAAACAGTGAAAATTATGTAGGTGGCGCCCCCTACAAGTAGGAGTCATACTGGCATCGGAATCGATTTTCGCATGTCAAAAAACATCCAGACACTAAATTTTATTCAAATATGAAAGTTATTTCAGAAATTACTTAGAAAAAAACCGAAATAAAAATTAAACAACTACACCCTGTATCTCCGAAACGAAGCATTTTAGGGCATACATTTATACGAATTATTTTACTTATTTTTATCTGCAGAATATGCTGCCAAAGTTTCCCGAGTACAATTCGGACCATCCTTTATATTTATTCACCTATAATTCTCACCATCATCGACAACAAATTTACATTTAATACGAAAATTTGACATAAAATACCTGAATTTGAAAAGAATTCTTTGATTAATATTTAAATGAAATAAGTAAGCGCAGCGCATAAACACTATTTTATACACTGAAACCGACTCATATAGGTTCTAACATGATTAAAAAGTATACTAGTTTAAAAGTATAGCACCTGGAGCGAGGCACTTTCTCGACTCTTCCTCATTCACAATCGCCGTATAGTTGGCAAAAAAAGTGAAACAATGTGTAATTCATTAAAATAAAACAGGGCACGAAAAGCTGCAGGCGACCCGGTAGATTCCTGCGAATGAATCCTGCACAATCTCGTCTTAAATGATTTTAACGTGTAGGTACGATAAAAATTGACTAGGCGATGTATGTTAATTACCTCAAAGCCGGCTACACACCATGCGGATTGGACTCAAGAGTCGCCTGAAAACCTACCAGATTTATATCCCTTTAATTTAATTTACAATTATTCCTGCTGTTTGGAAGATATCCTAATTTATCCTTATAAGTTAAGTTATTTCATGTAAAAGTCTCTAAATTAAAAGTTTTCGGAGACCAGTTTCAAGCTATCGCTAGATTAACAAAAAAAAATGTATAATATCACTGGTATAAGCCTATACGGACTTAATCTGTACTACTATAGTATGTGCTTAGTGTGTAGCCAGCTTAAAGCCTGAATGGGTAACTGTTCTTTTGACAGAATGATAATGCAACATCCCAAGGTTCTTTCGATTCCCATACGCACTTTAATATTTATTTATAAATAAAGCGACATAAAATATAGTTACACTCGTATCTAAAGTATTTCATTTATTTTTCCACTTATAGTGATTTAAAGACGTACAAGATTTCCCAACGTTATTAACGCGCCTACAAGGTGACTTGAAAATACAAACCAATACAAATGTCATAAAAAATGTATTTAATAATTTATTCACACAAAATTTGAAAAAGACTAGGACAAAGATAGCCTTAATGATTCAGAGAATAATAATAAGATTGTGATTTTTATAATGTATAATAGAGATATGTTAAAGGCAGACAAATCCCAAATTGAAAGGTATTTATTATAACGTTGCAAGTTGTAAATTGGCATATCATCCGCAAATTGAGAAACGAATTCACTGATGGTGATTTATAGTTGGTTTAGCGCAATAATGCGTTTTGATAAAAAGAACTATATGCCTACGTTATTTATTTCTGTTACAAAACTGACTTTTGTACCATTGTGCGGTAAAATAAATCAGCTTGCTCTTTAAGTACCTTTGGGTTATACAAGTTTTTGCCATGGCGAGAATCCATTATAATATCTAACAATCTTTCACGTGGGTGCTAATAACTAATGACGATAGTAACTAGGCTGCTCGTATTATATGCCTTGCTAAGAATTATTTGAAACTTCACCTCAGATTATGACTCCCTTGAGTCCTTAAAAATCCTACTAAAATATTTTTAAACGACTTTTCGAATTATTATACTGAAACGACTATAAACCAAATAAAATGTCATCAAATAAAGAAAACTATTTCAAAAATTTCAAGGTCCACCTAATGGAAAATAAATGTGTCCTTTTAAAGAGTTCTAAATCCAAGCCAGTGCCTGTTTTGATCAGGTATCTCTATAATTACGCACTTAAGGACCCGAGGATTGGGAAAAAACTACACTGCAGTTTGCTCAAAAGTCTTTAGAGGCGATTAAATTTTGACAATATGATTAATAACCTTTAAATCATGCCAACAATTGTACCTAATTATGAACTATGAATTGTTTTTAGTAATGATAGAGCCCGGCACTGGCTTAATGTGGAGGCAGACCCTGCGTTTAAGAAAATTAAACTCTCGATGCTGAAAAAAAAACATTCGGCTCATTTTAGATATATCTTTTTATAACCCTCAAATCAGACACGAAGGTAGAAAGAAAACAGATGATCGTCCAGTAATGACCGAATTTTGTTAAAGATGAAATATATTACGTATTCCTATTTTTGCATTATTAATAAAAAATATTTTAACTTAAAACATATACAGTGTGTACATAAAGTATGGAATAAATTAATTTTCTTGAACTGGGATTTTATAAAAAAAAATGCTAGAACACGTCGATCTATTTTATAAAAGGGGCACATTTTAGGCATATTACCTTGCCTCTGCTTCACCCCCTGAGTGGGGGTGAGTGGCACCCCTAGTTTTTGTAATGGGAAGGGGGTCGAATGATACCTTATTTTAAAGGTCTCTCGCTCCAGATTATAGTACTAGAGTTTGAAGTTGCTAGTGTCATCTTTGTTAACATGCAGCTTGTCAAAATTCCTAATTTTCTTAGTTTTGTCAAGCTGGCATATTCACAGAAATTATGGTATCAACTTCAAACTCTAGAGTTATAATCTCTAGCGAGAGACCTTTAAAATAAGGTATCACTCGACCCCCTTCCCATTACAAAAACTAGGGGTGCCACTCACCCCCACTCGGTGGGTGAAGCTAGAGGCAAGGTAATATGGTAATATGCCTACTTATATCATAAACAAAGTTTGAAGTTGCTATCGTAATTTCTGTTAATATGGCAGCTTGACAAAACTAATAAAATTAGGAATTTTGACAAGCTGTCATGTTAACAGAGATGACACTTGCAACTTCAAACTCTAGGGCTGTAATCTGGAGAAAGAGACCTTTAAAATAAGGTATCACTCGACCCCCTTTCCCATTACAAAATCTAAGGGTACCACTCACCCCCGCTCGGGGGGTGAAGCTAGAGGCAAGGTATAATATGCGTAAAATGTGCCCCTTTTAAAAAATAGATCGACGTGTTCGAGCATTTTTTTTTACTAAAATCCCAGTTTGAGAAAATGAATTTATTCCATACTTTATAATATTATATTAATATATGACTTGTTTAAGCGTCCTTTGGATCTTCTCTCTAGATACACCAAAACTTTTAGAAAAATTAAATTTGCCCTTCCAAAAGTTTAAGCCGCAAATGGAGGCTTTCACTATTTTTTAAGTAATAAATCAGTTACTAGCCCTACGTTAGATGTATTATGAGTAAATGCATATACACACATATATACACCTATATCGATTGATCACATACGCAAGATTGACCACATAATATATATACTAAGAGAAACTATCAGCCGAACAATAGAATACGAACTAGCCATAGATTTTGATGGAAGCCCTAGCGAAAAAGGTATCAACAGACCATATATAGAAACTTTCGCCAATAAATACAAAAAAACCAAAGCAAGAGTAATGATATAAAACACAACCTCAGGGTTCCCAACTAGCAATGGAGTATGACAGGGAGACGCGTTATACCCAAAACTCTTTACAGCAACACTAGAAGAAATCTTCCGTCAACTGGACTGAACCAACAAAAGATCAATTACACTTTATCTAAAGAAGAAAGCATTCAACCGATGTGTACTACCAGTCATGACCCATATGCATGCGAAACCTGGACACTTAAAATGGACATTATACGAAAACTGCAGGTCGTACAATGCTCAATGGAACAAAATATACTGGGAAAAACCAAGAAAGACCTAAAGAAATAGAGTGGATGCAGCAAAACAACAGGTAATAAATATCATCCACAGACTCAAATCCGTCAAGTGGCAAAGGGCAGGACAGCTGGCAAGAACAATACAACACATGGAACATGGAGCATACAATATGACAATGCTGACAATACAACACATGGAGCATAAAAAATACAGCATGGTATCCACGAGGAATCAAGAGACCTACAGGAAGACCAAACTTGAAATGGGACCATCATAGTAGGAAATTAGCAGGGATAACTTGGGCCCGGGTAGCCAACAATAGACAACCATAAGCCCAACGACAAAGAGAGTATCTAAATATGTGAGAAAGGCTAAACCGTAATTGGAAATGGTTGAATAAGCTGAAAATGATGATGATAATGATATAAACATGTTAGTATTGATATCACTCCTGTTTATAATGAGAAGCTTCTTAATTAAATTCTTTGATTTGGAGTGTTCCTCCAGCAGAGTTCTGTTTGGTTCTTTTCCTAATGACGGATTTTTATATAGGTTTTCTAGTACATCAGTACATCATCAGTACGTTCCTATAACCAAATTAATTGAGACGATCGTTCTTTAGAACTTAAAACAAAAAAGCGCGCTATCTGAAAGACAATAAATGCCACTAGCACGTAATTAAGCTTTGTTTTCTCGATTAATGAATTCGAAATAGGTGAGATCGTGTTCGAAATGATATTTCCGGTACGGTGTACCAGTGACACAATACAGGCGTGAGGACTCTATAAAGATTGTCCGATCTACATACTTTAGTTCGACATCCTTGTCGTGAAGCAGTTACAAACATTTCTTCTTCAAATTTGCATTTGTTTACAACCCGAACAGTGGCGTACACGGCACCTTGCCAGATCAAGCCAGACAGATAGCTCTTTATTGTTTACTTATCGTTTGATTCAAATGTTAAATTGGGAGCGGACTTACATAACACTGAATAAATTAGTTTTGCTAAGAAATGTATATACGATGCATAATGTAGAATGTATGGGAGGGGGGTTAATCACCGCGACCTTACAGATCTATTGTACTCCCCTTTTTTGAGTTATAACTAATCATACAGTCTCAGAGCTTTGACAAAAGCCAGTATCTGAGACGGTTTTACAGAGGCTAGTTCTCCATCTCCGATATCAGTCGTTCCAAACTCCATGGCATGAATGGTTGTTGTCTCGACGCACTCAGTGATGAGGTGTTCTGGTGTTTCCTTATTTTCCCCACCGAATATGCATTCGCCGTTGTTTCTTAGCTTCAATCTACTGAGGTGTTCGTTGAGGAGACAGTGTCCTGTTAAAACCCCCTTGAAAAAATTAGAATTATTAAGCCCAATTTACATTAACTTAACATTAATTGGGCTTAACATTATTAAGCCCAATTTACAGTTTTTAGGGGGGGGGCATGCCTTATACGATACTAATCAAACCAAATAAACTCTCATGCAGGAGTAAATT
This sequence comes from Sitophilus oryzae, assembly GCF_002938485.1. Lineage (NCBI taxonomy): Eukaryota > Metazoa > Arthropoda > Insecta > Coleoptera > Curculionidae > Sitophilus > Sitophilus oryzae. The sequence continues at coordinate 8,427,455 of NW_022146479.1, forward strand.
ACATATTCAGTAAACTAAACTATAAAATCTAATGAAATTTTAATTAAACTAAAGGTCTACATATTTCATACGATTTCAGTGCAATGATTTGAACAAATAGGAAGAACTAAAGCGTATACAGATTAAAAAATAACAGGGCATTTTTAATTTTGGCTGAAATTACAAAGGTAAAGCGCAAAACCGAAACTAGCGGCAAGTGTCTTTTACATTTTTAATAAATATTATCCAAGAGCACTTTGATCTGCATATAAGAGTTCGCCCGAGTTTGTTTTAATTAAAAGTTGGTGTACAGCAACGTTGACTTTGTACAACGCTTGCCCAAGGCTCCGGAATTCATAATTATATCGCCTTTGAGCTTCCCAAACGTAAAGTATGACAAAGAAATGAGGAAGACGCTTCTTGCAGTTTGCCCCACTGCAAATTCTCTAACCTGAACAGAACTCCCAACTTTTTAGCTAGAATTGTTTTCCAATGGATACTTAAATATTCATTAATTCAAGTAATCGACTTTGTTAAACGCTGTACTATTACATAATTCAAAATTTCTGGTCAAGCTTTAAGAGATATTTTAAGCAAAAATTATAACACAACCGCAGAACAGGAGACGCTCTAAAAATCTGAGAAACAAAAGGAAAATATTTCAATCATTTTTGACCATGAAACGTTTACTTTGTCAAATAATTTTTGAGGGTCCCTCAGTTTACAAAGCCGTGCTTAGACAGGAATTTGCCAGCCTCAGGGATAATTCTTATAGAGATGTTTTTCTCAAAAACCTATCGATAAAATACTAAATAAAAAGCATTCAGAAATGTGAAAAAAAACACTGTATATTATTTAAATATTTTCACATGGGCATTAAGATCATTAATAAAAAAGAATTTTCAAGTTTTTCTTTTACTTGAATTTAAATAAAAGGCTGGAGAACTAACCTCTGTAAAACCTTCTCTATGAGACTCTATGATGAGTTATAACTCAAGAAAGGCGGAAACAATAGATCTATAAGGTCGCGGTGATGAACTTCCCCCCTCCCATGTAATTATTTTATTAAAAAAATCATTTCAATCAAATTATATTATAAAAACTACATAATTTTCTCTAGACAACCCTGTAAGTCTAGAGTGTATGATATCCTGAAGTTGACTTGTCTAGTAAACTAATTGGACCAATAAAGCTCTATAAAAATACCGATATCAAATATATCGATATTTTTACAAAAAAATCGATATTTTTATAAAAAAATTGATGTTTTAACAAAAAATCAATATTTTTACAAAAAATCGACATGTTTACAAAAAATCGATATTTTTGGACATGTCTAAATTCTTGTTTTGTGCCCAGTTGACATCGGTAGCGGTCAGCGCGGCCGGTCATTACAAAGTGCCAAAGGGCGTAACTGTGTCCGTCGAAAATAATCGAATAAATCATTTCGGTCTTCTAGGTTTTTTAACGACCCTCCACTATAATTAACTATATTACTTGGGTTTGTGGCTATAATCAGTCGCGTATGGGTTCGGGATAATTTAAAAATACCATAACATCTGACCGCTAATTATGGGTACAGTTAGAAAACAAAGAAAAAAATATAGGAATCTGTCAAGCTTATTTTAACGATATTATTTGTGCGATATGTATTATTACACAGTATATATTTTACCATCTGTCTCAAGAGCGTACACTGTATAGGAGTCAAAGAGTGGCAATGGCTTGTATTTCTTTCCATTTTTTGGAACAAAGCATCAGTAAACATTTTTAGCGAAAAAAATATAAAGAGTGTAACATAAATTAGTCGTAATATAAGCTAGGAGTGGCTTATGTATTCTGCCATAGATGGTATACTGTGAGAAAACAAACTTCCATTTCGATAATCTGATTATAGTATTATATAAAGTTTTGCATTCCACGATTCAGTGATTAATAACACACAGTATAAAGCGAGATACGTATAAGCGCTATTGCTTTCTTACCAGCCGAACCTGTTTCATATACACTTGCTTTATCCTTTTGTGGTATTTTTATAGCTCCTCAAGATTTGTAAGTCAAGGTTAAGGAAAAATCGGTTTCTGAATCAGCGAAAGTCAATAACACTTGCCTTTAATTTACTTCCGATTCTATCGGTAGATATCTTTTCTTTCCGATTTTATTTCTCTTTTTTCCCTAAGCCATTGTACCGCAATGACGTAACTAAAATTGATTGTCGAAGATCTCAGATAGATATTTTATGATAACCTCGATACCGGACCCTTGCTTTGTCGTCTTGTCATGATTTTGCTTTAAAAATCTCCTAATATAGCATTGTTCGGTAATTTACTACGGATACAACAATATCTCTTTCATAATTCATAGCTAACCTCATTTCGCATAATATATTAATCCGTAGAGTTGAGGACCTATATAACATATACTTTTTGGTTAAGAATACATTAATTTTATTATATTCCTTGGAGGCATACAATATATCTATTACCGCGAAATTCATTCGTCTATGACTGGAACGATACAATATAATTTAATGACAACAATTCCATTAAATCATACTGACTCTAAATGACACTTTAATGCAATATACTGGACGCGTAGGAGTAACGTAAAACAAATTTATTTATAACTAATTATACAACTGAAAGAACAACATATTGAACTTATTCAATATTGATAGTTTAGTGTTTATGTATCATCATCTCCAGCTATGATCAACCATTTCTAATTATGATGTAGCTTCCCTCACATATTTAGATAATCTCTTTGTAAGTTTTTTGTACTATTTTTGGCTATGACAGGTCCAAATTATCCCTGCTAATTTATGAGCTAACCATGGGCCCATTTTAGGTTTAGACTTCTTCTAGGTCTCTTAATTCCTCGTGGGTACCATGCTGTAATTGTTCTGGCCTATCTGTTATAGTCCTTCTTACCAGATGTCCTGACCATTGTCGCTTGAGGGATTTGATTCTGTAGATGTCATCTATTATCTGGGTTTTTTGTCGTATCCATTCTATTTTTCCCTATCTTTCTTTATTATTCACAGCATTGTGCAATCTGCAGTTTCCATATAATGTCAGTTTTAAATGTTGCATGCATAGGTGATGAAAGGTATAGTACACACTGGTCGAATGATTTCTTCTTTAGATAAAGTGGCATTCTAGATTTAAATATGATTCAGTTTCTTCTATATATACTCCATGCTAACTTAATTCTTCTGTTGATTTCTGATAATAGAGATCCTGAGCTGTGCATTAGTTGTCCCAAGTCCACAATATACATATTCTTCTACTATTTCTTTATATATACTCACGACTATACCACTATGCTCATTTTGAAGACAAATATGTAGCTGGGGAAGTAATAAATTTACATTATCATGTTAACATATAATATATATTGAAAAATAGCTAGGAAAATATATAAGTTTGGAATCCTTCGCATGAGATTCCGCTTGGTTGGTGCATTATGTACTTTTCCTTAATTATATTAGCTTAGAACGCAAACTCATTTCTACGGCGATGTAATTACAGTGAATGCAATGACGTTAATAACGTACATCATACCGTACATTTTAAATGGGCAATCTCTCTAATAGGCTAATAGGAAATTAGCTACTTATTGAAAACATCGCGGAGGCTATCGACTTATTCGTATAAACTAAAAGTAATACGGGGATCGGAGATTGGAACGACATCTGACCAAGTTTACGAGATGTTTACGAATTTTCATTGCTTAAACGCGTTGACATTTCCTGCAATGCGGTGTAGATAGCATGGGATTAAATATTTACGATATGATAGCGAATTTTAATGAATCTTGATACTAATCTTTCGATAAATCGTAGTTTTTTTCATTTTGCTTGGGCACAGAAATCAAATGCTGGAAGACCAAATTTATGGATTAAAGTCACTGTCACAAAATTATGAAAATTTGAGCATTTGTAGAAAATTTATGGACTTTTAGAATATACAAAGCATTATGCATCAATGCCTAGGTTTTACTAGGGACATAATGATTTCAACCCTTATTATTCGACAATTTTTGATCATGATTAAAAGTATAGAAATAAATTATTCTGGACTCTTTTCATCCTTGCCCATGTTTTTTCAACCTCTTGGGTTTCAGAGGTTATTGTTCTTTTTCAGGTACTCCTTTATCTCCCCCTGGCACGTCTTCCCTTTGCGTTCCATTCCAGTGCCTCCAGAAAATACTAAATATTCTTTGAAAAAGGTTGATATCAAAGAAGGTCAGGCAACCCATGATGCCAATAGATTTTACATTGCTATCGAAGAGCTGAATTTTAGTATCATCCAGGCATGTCAAAATTGTCTCTTTTTGCCTTCAAAAAAGTTTCCTCTATATCTTTCTCTGTGCCCCCATGAATTGTGTTCGGAGATAGTGAAATTCATGAATTCTTTTGATGGTTTGGTTGGAGAGGTATGTCTTGATTATTGAGAGTATTCGATCTCATTTCTTTGGTTTTCACCACGTTGATTTGAAGACAGTCATTATTAGATTCCTCTTGGAGTCCAAAAAGTTTTGAGACATTTCCAAATGTGAGTAGGAAAAAATGCATAGATCGCCTGCGTAATCCACGTCTTCCAGCCTACTTAAGGGTCCCCATTGTCTCCACATCATCATCAACCAGTCACTAAAATCTACTGCTGGATATAGGCCTCCCTCCTTTGCTTACATAACTCCCTATCTTGAAGTCGTCATGCCATCTAATTAGAGGACGATCTCTGCTCTTGAATGCCTCATGTCTTGGTCTCTCAGAGATAGCCCGAATATTGGTCTTTCCATTGCTCTTTGTGTTATTCTTATTTTTTGGATTCATAATTAATGTGAGGGATTGCATATCATAAGAGTGTCCACATAGTGGTTCTTTAAATGCTCTGTTTAGTGAACATCCAGAAAGATGTTAAAAAGAAGCGACGAAAGAATACAGCCCTGTTTTAGACATGCTGCAATAAAAATTATTTTAAATTAATAATTAATCTCCCCAACTTGACTTGTATGTACTACACAGCTTGTAGCATCACGATACATACATGCTTCCTAATAATCCTTCCTTAAAATTAGGTACTTATAGTTAGTTAATGAAAGGAAACTTATCAAAATCGGTAACAAAGGCAGTACGGAGGGTACTGGCGAATAAAAACACAAGAGGTCGAGATGAGAGCACTGTCGTCAAATCTTAATTTTAACTGCAACAGGCGGTACGGGACATCGTTAATGGTATTTATGGGCACGCTTAAGAGTGTTCTCTTATCTTTTAACGGCAGACATCTGTCCTTTTGGACGACAACTTATGGCAAATTATGGGTATTAATTTTATCGGTTTACCTATACGCTAATATAGGATTTCCATGAAAGATATGTAAATCGCCTCTCGTTTTATTTCGTCAGCATTTTGCCGGCGCATTTTTCGATTATCTAGATTTTCTCGTACACCTATAGCCCACATTCTCGACGCATTTTCCTCTTCCATTTTAGAACCCCGTATATAAATTAAGCAAGGGCATTAAATAAATCTGAGGGACTCGCTTTAGCCTTACTCGATAAGCCTTAATTCGCAAAGACTGTTCAAATAATATTTATATAAATTTTAATCTCTTAAAGTTTTATATGTTCAAAAAGTCAAAATGTCCTAAAAATCCTGAACTTTTCATAATTTTAATCCAATTTTTACTATTCATGAAAATTGGTACGTAGGCATTGGTGAAGTTAACGATTTTCTTAAATCCATTGTTATTAAGTCGTAGAACTAAAAAATAAAATAGGAAAAACATGATGAATAGCTTTCCATTAGTGCGATCATTTTGCTTGTATTAAAGAATATTATAAATATAGTATTCGCGTCAATTTTAATACGATACATATTTGGGAATGAAAATAGCATTGCAAATACAGTTAGGTGAATCACGGTAGCAGGCTGTCGCGGGAACTTACAAATTAAATACGTTTTATAGCTGTAATTATACGAGATGTTATTAAGATGACTTGTATTGTAATAGAAATAAATTGCCAGAGATGAAGCCGTACTGACAAGTGCAACGGTAAAATGGAAATTAACTTAATCAGAACAAAAAAATGGGGCATAATGAGAAGAAATATCATATTATTAGCTGTAGCTTGTTCACAGAATTTATTTCCTCAAGATTAACAACTCGCATCCTATCCCCTTAATGGCTCTTAATTTTTACAAGGCAAAATATAACAAAAGCTGGGAATTAAAAGAATAATAATTCGATTTGTGCTCTTTGCTAGACAAGGAAATGATCAATTAAATTGGGAACGTCTGGAATACGAACGAATAAGAATAAATAGAAATCCTTAATAAGTCCGTAAGGGTTAAATGTTTGAAGAAATTCGGCAAATTGGGAATATTATCCTAATGATTTGAAAATATACGCTGCCCCGGCCTAATGACCATATCATTATGCAAACATTTAGTTAGTATCTGGCTTTCGCCGATCTCGACATCTTCGGAAAGTATTCCTTTCGTACATTTTCGGTTTAATGGTCTTTATTTTTGCACTATTTACTTTACAGGCCGCTGTTCAGACCCCTAGAAACTCACTTAATAAAAAGAAAAAAATATATTATACATCATCACATTTCATATACATTTGTTGTAGGTAAATACTTAGGCAGGATATCATACATTGTAGTTTTGATATAAAAAATGGTCTTACTGGAGTGTCATCGTCAACATCATTTTCAGCTTATTCAACCATTTCCAATCATGGTGTAGCCTCCCTCACATATTTAAATACTCTCTTTGTAGTTGGGCCTATTGTTACCTATTTTTGGCAATGCGGGCCTAAGTTATACCTGCTAATTTCCTAATATCATGGTCCCATCTCAAGTTTGGAATTCTTCTAGGTCTCTTAATTCCTCGTGAGTACCATGCTATAATTTTGATGGTCCATCTGTTGTGGTCCTTCTTGCCAGATGACCGGCCCATTACCACTTAAGGGATTTGATTCTGTAGATGACATCTATTACATGGGTATTTTGTCGTATACACTCTATTTGCCTATCAATTGAGTTTCTTCCATATATACTTCATGCTAACTTAATTCTTCTTGATTTCTGGTAGTAAAGATCCATTTCCAGTATTATGTTGTTTGTTAGAATGTCTTTTCTCTCTACAAGTTCGTTGTAGGTACACTATTTTGGTTTTTGCTAAATTGATTTTGACTTTATTGCTGGCTGTTTTTAATTCGTTAATTTGTGCTTGTAAGTCTTCAGGATAATTGGCAATTAGGACTTTGTCATCAGAGAACGTTAGATGATTAAGATATTCTCCATCTATTTGGAATCCTTTGTTGGTCCAGTCCACTTGAAGTAAGATTTCTTTCAGTGTTGCTGTAAACAGCTTTTGGGATATCGCGTCTCCCTATCGTACTCCTTTGTCAGTTGGGAATTCTGGGGTTGTTTTATATATCATTACTCTTCCTCTGGCTTCTTTGTATACATTGGCAAGAGTTTATATATAAGGCCTGTCTATACCTTGTTTCGTTAGGGCTTCATCGAGTCCAAAGCCTTCTCGAAGTCTATAAAGGCTATATATACCTAATCCCAACCCTGTTACTAATTTTACTTGAAACCACAATTTATTTAAACTAATTAATGTTAGTATTTTCCCATAAGTCAACGTTAAGACGTTATTCACTACATATTTTCTGTTTAAAGATTAATAAACCAACAAAATAGTGGGGCTATATATGTGATACCGAAGGAAGATTTTTCAAAGAAAAATCGGGTCCTAGATAATAATGGAAGGCAAGCTCTGCGCGGATTTAAGTAAAAAATATGAACAGCGCGAATATTCTTCCTGACATGTTTATTACTGCTTTCTGTGAGCCACACAATAGCTTATTTGCTAAGCGAATTCAAAAGAGTGTAACACAATATAAGCAGTATATTTAACGTAAGGCTTTCAGTTCACTTTCTTAAGGGTAATTTTTATCTATATAACTCCACTTGCAAGACTAAAAAAACTGGCTTTTAAAAGCCTAAAATCAGAAATGTATTATAAAGATAAAAAAATAATCTGATTAATATATTATAGCTCACCCACAGATCTGTTAACTACTCTTAAAATTAAACTACTGTTATATTTACTACAAAACTTGGAAGACCTAGAAAATATAGTAAAATTAACTCACGGAATTTCTCGCTTTTTTTCAATATCCCAGTTTATTCAAGGATGATATTTTAATATTTTAACAACCACCAAAATGTCAAGAAGATTTTTTAAATGTAATTATTAATTATACCTCGTATTGATATAGTTTCACAATGATAATTTTGATAAACCATATTCTACAAAATAATTATTATTGTATCATATAGAAGTTCAAGAGAATAGGAATTTAGTGTAAAAAAAAATGACATTTTTGTGGAATTTCTGCTAATAAATATTAAAAAATACTATTTCTGATAAGAAGACGAACCAGATTTGCATTCCTACTTACATTATAATGATGATACACATATATGGTATATACAGCCAAATATTAACAATTTTTGGGCATTTTTCAATATATATATATATATATATATATAGAAAAATGAAAAAATATGTTATATATATATATATATATATATATATATATATATATATATATATATATATATATATATATATATATATATATACATACATTATATACTATATAGACATATAGAATATAGAAATACAGGGTGTCTTAAATAAATGCAAATATTTTTAAAGGTAGTATATTTCGACCCCAGAAACACAATTATGACATTTTTTTCGCGAAATTTTTTTTTTAAAATTTGAAATTTTTTTAAATTTTTTTTTTATAAAAACACATAATTTCTTGATAATACGCCAACGCAACATAGGCAGTAGATTAAATTTACAAAAAAGAAAACACAGAGAAGATCCAGTGGTTCTCAAAATTTAAGCAAAAAATTATTTTTTTTGGAAATTTTCAAAGTAAAATAACTCAGTTATTTTGGACTTATTTAAAAAACGATAAAGAGAAAATGTTTCTTGTATCGAGAACTACCAGAACTGAAAATATTTGCACTTATTTAAGACTCACCCTGTATAATCTTTTTTTAGGAATTTGATAAATCATATTTTTGGTATTATTAATTGTAACTTTCTCTGGGCTATTTTATAAACTAAGGAAGATAGATGTTTGCCAATAACATTTAAATGCCAATTCCAAATAAAACTAAATTCTAGGCGAAAATACTAACTTCTCTTCTCGCCTCTTCAAAAAAAATCTAATACAACTTTTGCATAAAATATAAAATTATCTGGGGATATACAGGGTGTTTCAAAACATATGTGCTATCTCTCGTGGGGAGATTCCCCACGTAAAAATAAAATTTATTTTTAATATCAACATAGGTCCGATTCTGGTTTGTTTCGAAGCTACAGGGTATTAAAGTCTTAATATTTTTTCGATTTAATAAGTTTTTCTAAGTGAGATAAACGCAGTTTTATTAATTTGCCTGGATCCAAGTCTAATAGCAACCTTTAAAAAAATTTAATATCATTAACTTGCGAGAGTTTTAATATAATATATATAAAATAAGTACTCATTGATTCCTCATTAAAAAATATGAAAAAATGTTCCTATAAGAATGGGTATGGAAATGCATAGTTTTATAGTTACAGGATGTCAAAACTTTTTAAAATTAGGTTTCTTGTAATTATCTTAAATGCCATTGTTTTTTATTTGAAATTGCTGTAGGTTGGACTAATAGTAATAATAACTAATAGTGATAATTTTTAATAATAAATTAGGTAAAATATATAATTTATTATTGTATTTTAATTTTAATTTTATTAGTTGTGATTAATAAAATTGCATTTATCTCATCATGGAGGCCGAATTCTACAAAATATCAAGAGATAACTACTAATTGTCATTAAACGGCCTACACAATTTTGATATCAAAAGAAAAAAGTCAGTGACGCACATGTTTTTTTTTTAATATTCCAGTGATAACCCTTATGCACGTCCCTGATGAATTTATCGACTCTTTTTTGCATTAAAATATGTAGCACTTATAGTAACTTTTACCCCCAAATTTCATCCGAATCCCTAAAGGTTTGGAAAAAAATTATAATAAATCGAAAAATTATTAGGATTTTAACACCCTGTAGCTACGAAACAAACCAGAATCGCGCCTATGTTAATATGAAAAATAAATCTTATTTTTACGGGGGGAATCTCCCCACGAGAGGTGGCACATGTGTTTTGAAACACCCTGTATTTGGCCTTTTCAAAATTTACATGGGATTTCCTATGTCCCGTGTTCGGATGGACCACACGGTATATGAGATAGTTTTTTTCTGTGTACAAAGTGGTGACTGGCCGGTTGAGAGCGATAAAAGCAGCGCCTTTAAAAAACATTTGTCAACATTCCGCCAGGCCGAGATAAGCCAGAACATATCTGACAATTTTTAGTGGAAACGAGTCAAACGGGCATAATTCCAGTCGCGAAAGTATTCAGACAAATGTCACTGACGTATTACGATATAACTTGAACAACAGACCGGTACATACTTTGTTGGCATAGTTTAATAACTGAGTGAGGATTGGCGAGCCGACAAAGCAGCGAAAGAAGTCTGCTTTGCCACTAATTAAATACTACTGTTTCCTGCATTTTCCTTTGCTCTCACTCGCTTTGAAGGTCCCTTAAAAATGCCTAGGGAAGAGAATTTCATTTCTAAGCCATGCCACCTTCGTGTCGTTCAGATATTTTTTAATTAATCTTCATTTTCCTTTATTTTCTTCCGCCAAAACCAACAAGGAACCGTCATTTTACAACAAAATCAATATTACCAATGTTGACATTTGTCGAAAACATCAGTATTTGTAGGAAGTTTTACGTATTTTTGAGGATGTACAATTGCACAATATACCTTTGAAGGCGTAGATACCTAGACTTTGTGAGAAAATTAATTTTTTGGACCCTTGTTGTTAGCTATTTTTGATAAAAGTTATAACGTCCCCTATATCTATTACTGCTATGATAGATCTACAATGGCCTATATTTTCTTATTCTTCACCTTTTACTTAGTAAATAACAGCAGTTTTAACAAAATCGATGACATGACGAAAATCGCCAATTTTAATGATTATACATATACAGGGTGTCCCAGCACTAAGTGCAAGTATTTTAAATGATAGTATAGTTCGACCCTAGAAACACTCCCATGAGGTATTTTTCGCAAAACAAAATTTTTGAAAATTAGGAATTTTTTGAAATTTTTTTAGTTTTTAGTCAAATAACATAATTTCTTGATAATATGACAACATAGGTAGTAGATTAAATTTACAAGAAAGAAAATCCAGAAAAGATCCAGTGGTTCTCAAAATTTTAGTAAAAAATATATTTTTTTGAAAAATTTCAAGGTCAAATAACTCCGTTATTTTGGACTTATTTGAAAAACGATAAAGAGAAAATATGTTTCTTTTATCGAGATCTACCACCCCTTAAAATACTTACACTTATTTTTTGGGACACTCTGTATAGACAAAAGTCGAAAAATGTCCATTTTTTACACATATTCAAAGGCCTTAGAGAAATAGTAAACATAGCAATTAAATTATGAAAATCTCAGCATTTGTAGCAAATTTTATGTAGATTCAGAATATTGAAGACGTAAATACCTTGGCTTTATGAGAAAATTATTTTTTGGACCCTTGTTTTTCAACTATTTTTTATGAAGATTAAACCACCCCCTAGTTCAATTACTGTTCTCGTAAGACTATAATGGCCTATATTTTCTTATTCTACATCTTTTAATTAGTAAATAACATTAGTTTTAACAAAATCGGTTACATAACAAAAATCGCACATTTTTACTATTCAAGTAGTAGATATATTTATTTATATTCCTTAGTGGGCATTAAAAATTATAATAATAAACTCAGTATTTAGAAATAACTTTGATTATAAATTAAAAGAGATGAGAATTATAAAGTATGAAAAATTTTTACAAACCTAATGAAATTCTAATTCGAAGAACAAACATCGTTGACAGTAAAAGCCGAAAAAAATCGCCTGGGAATAAATAATGCAGGGGAAAAGTCGAGAGTGACAAGAGCAATTGGGACAAACGTAGGAATAGCTGTCATCAAGGCGGCGCTGGGGTGAATTACACAGAGGTCTCTTTTTAATTTCACTCCCTCCGGATAAGATTTCCTTCGAGCTAATAAATAATTTAAATTTAATCGACTCAGTTCTGCGACTAAATCTAATTTTGTCTTTGTTTCATCCTTGGATTTGCCCGATTTAAAACTGTACATGCAGCGAAATATACCCGATTTATTATGCCCTTTGACTTCCAAGTTTGTTTAATTAAATTTTTTTCTTGTGTTTTACTAAAATATTATTACATATTCAAAGTCGCAACCCGCTACGTATTATGACTTTAATACTTTAAAATTTATCAATTGGAATATTGTTTTTAAGAAATATTCCAATTTAATAAGATTGTGTTTTATAGGATGTGTTAACAAATAATTTTGTCCAACTATTAACTAGACTCTAATTCATAGCACCAGTGGCGGCTCGTCAGATGCAGTAGGTGAAGGGGCACTTCACCGAAAAAATACTCAAATTCAAGAAAAAACTTTACTGCTTAAAATATTAATTTAGTTTAATATATTTACATGTATCTAAATAATAAAATGGTAATTTTTTATATTCTTTTTTTCCGGGCGGACCTCTGCATAATAGGGCCACCGCATCGTTAATTCCGGCTGAAAAAATAGCATTATTGGCCCGCACGCGCCAACGTTTCCATGAAGCCACAAGTGAAGTGAAAATATTTGTGAGCCGAGCGGCTGCACGGTTTCCATGGTAACGTGACGTCAGCCTAGCGGCAGCATGTAAATTCCCCGCCCAGAAATTTTTTATCGGCGACCGACGTGAATGAGTTTTTGGGCAGTTCGCTTCGTCTTCCTTTATGTTAATATTCGGCTACTTCGGCGAGTAATGAACCGTGTAAAGACTGTTGTTATTGATTATAATCAATAACAAAAGAAATAATTATTACAATAACAAAAAGAAATAATTATTTATTGTTGTTTGTTAATGGTTTTTGTTGATTTAACTTGTTAATTTTTGCTGTTTGTTTTGTTGTTGTGTTTTAAAACTGTTTTGTCAAAAATGAACCCAATCAATGACTTGGTGTGCAATTTGAGACATGAAAAATTGAGCTGATTTACAAAAATTAGTAAGGTTAGTAATATAAATAAGTCAAATTTATTTTGGTTAATATTGCTTAGTAAACATTAATGTAATAAATTAATGTAATAATTGAATAATAATTGAATGACTCCTCGGTTGTAACCAACAATATTTCAATATCGAAATTTCAGTGAAAAAACCGAGAAAAAAACGTTATACCTCTTCTCTATTTTGAAAAAAATGTCGGTTACAACGTTTTTCGGGGAAGCCCTTCAATAAATACAGTGTTCGCCATAAAGTTGGATCCATATGGACGGTTTTTTTTGGTATTAGAGTTTAAAAAAACTTTTTTTGGCAATCCTGCTTTAAAAGCAACTTAAAACGCACCAAGTCAAAGGTGAAACATAATTTTGTTAGTAACCTTTTTTAAAATAATAATAATTTAACCAATTTTTAAAAATTTCTTTTAAATATTTTGTATTTGACAGCTCCCAGATGTTAGCTGTCAACCTTGACTTGGTGCATTTTAAGTTGTTTTCAAAGCAGAAGTGATTGCCACAAAAAGATTTTTTAAAACTCTAATATAAAAAAAACGTCCATATGGATCCAACTTTATGGGGGACACTGTATATAATGTTTATTATATTTAATTTAAATTTAATTATATTTTCACTGGAATGCAAAATAATGTGTTTATCGAAAACTGGTTGTATCTCTTTTTACTTAATGTGTTTTAGCCCAAACTAAAACGAAAATATTATAGATATTAGTGTATAAATAATAACAAAAAAAATGGAGAATGCAGCAAAAAATTTTCAAATAATATTTTAAAAAATGTTGACAAAATGGTGAATGCGCCAAAAAAAATTATGCCTACAAGCCGCCACTGAATAGAACATTCATTAAAAAACAAATTGATAGTTGTGTATTTTTATAAAATTGAATACTAAAGTTTTTCTAAAGTACCATATCTATTAGTGTTCATGAAACAAACAATCATACTGGCTGATGCTATATTTTAATCTTTGAAACAGCAACAAAAGTTTATTAAATCCCTAAGCCATAAACTTCTGCAGTGATTTTCCTAATTGGTACCTTAAAGTACTATCGACGTAGTAAAAGTAATTCTCGTTTTGTCTTGTACAACACCAATTACTTATTATCTAATTATAACACTAGGATTTAGCAAAGATCGTGTCTACTAATAAAAGTGAAAAAAGTCAAGCAAACGTGCATTCTTTCACGCGATCCAAGCGTCCAGTTTGGTAACCGATACAGCCAACCAGTGCCTAAAGTACTTTGAACAAAGTTAATTAGAAGTTAGATTACATATCAATAATATATTGGCTTAAATACGGGATATGTATATGCGCAATTTTTCTATTCAAATGAACAATCTTTATTTTCGATATCATACATTTTTACATCTCCTACTCGATACAGGATGAGTCTCAAACAGTGATGGGTGATGGGTAAATAGTAAATATCCATAGGTATAATAAAGAAATTTGGGTGTATACCTGGTATATACCCAGAAGGTGTAGGATATACAGGGTGTACCAGGCTGAGCGTGCATTAGAAGTTTCTAGAGGACTACAATCTCTAGATCCTAGATCGGAGATTTTTTGCACATAATTGTTTCACAATGAGATCTATCGATTAAAAATATTTTCAGTATGGCGGCACTTCCGGAAATACCGGAAGTTGACAGCAACTTTCTTATTTTAAATTGATACCTCAATTTTTCATTATATATTTAAATTCTCTGTAAAATTTTATGAATTTTAATATCAAACACTTTGATATCTAACATTAACCGTTTTTGATAAAAAAATATTTAAATTTTTTTGGAGGAAAAAAAACTGCCTGTCAAAAAAATTTGTATAGCCTAAACGTCAAATTTAGTGATTACCACAGCCACTGTGACATAAAAAGAAGACATGTGGCTGTAAACTTCCGATATTTCCAGAAGTGCCGCCATACTGGAAATATTTTTAATCGATAGATCTCATTTTGAAACAATTATGTGCAAAAAATCTCCGATGTAGATCTTGTAGTTCCCTAGAAACTTCTAATGCACGCTCAGCCTGGGACACCCTGTATACCCATTGAGAGATTTTTTTTTCGTCGGGGAACTCCTTTGTAAAATTCGATTAATCACCTGACCTAAACTGAACTGTCAGCGTTATACTGTATTTTCGATACAATTAAGGCGTTTTTCAAATAAGTCCAAAATAGCGGAGTGACTTTATTCTGAAATTTTAAAATTTCTTAAATCTTGAGAAATACTGGATTTTTTGTTTTCTTTTTTTTTTCTTCAACAAAACTTAACTTTTACTACCTACTTTATTAGTTGATGCCGTAATGCATTCCACAAATTGCTTTTTAAAAAAATACTGTTAGTGCCTCTTTGGTCGTTGTCTTCGTAGCCGGAAACACTGTCTCTTTGGCTCTTCTCGAAGCCGAACTAATGAGAGCCCAGATCCATAAATTAAGATATTTCTGATATCATCAGCGCCATTGAAATAATAAATCTTACATGGATAGTAGTGTATATATTCACTTCAGTTCGTTGTAGGATATAAAAAAATCGAATTAAAAATTTTGATTTACTTAGAGAAACAGATAAAAAATAAATTGCATCTAGTGATATTGCGTAGGTATATAATTTCATATGTTGAAAGTAGACAATTGCAAAGGATCTCTCTCTGTAACGGATTCTTATTGAACAATGAATATTTTTCGTAAAAGTCAGTTTGTCAGACGGTTTTATAGAAGTTACTTCTCCATCTCCGATACCTATCAGTCGTACCGAAATTTCGGACACGATTGGTTGTCTCGGCGCACTCAGTGATGAGATGTTCCCCATTTTCCACACAAAATCTGCATTCACCGTTGTATCTTAGCTTCAATATACTGATGATATTGAGAATACAGTGTCCTAGTAAAAACGCCATGACAGTCCGAAGATTGTTCTTACTTAAATCAAGGATTTTTTCAAAATGTTTGATTTTCTCGGTCGTAAGTCCTGAGCAATTTCTTCGAGTGTCTTAGACCGTTGGAGAATTCCCATTCTAGGTTAAGAAGTTGAGTCTTCCAAGTTCTTTAATTCTGCTTTAAGTTGATTTCCACTTGGAAAGCAGAACGGTGGTCCAGTTAGTGAAGTGTTCGCTCCTTTTCTAGCTAGATAGTTTGCTTTTTCATCCTTTGGTGGTCTGGTACACAGAGTAGAGGAGACAGAGGACTTTATTTTCTTTGTCTAATTTGTTCAGCTTCGCTAGGCATTCTTTGACCTTTAACCAACTTATTTCGAATTTATGATTACTGAGTTCAGATTCGTATTCTTAAGCAGTTTTGACGGCCCCAGATTAAATCATCCTAATCTTAGATGCATAATTCTACAGTAAAGACCTCTAACTACAATAAAGACCTCTAACACAATGCATAAATGAAAAATATAAATATGAAAGGGATTAAAGGAACAAGAGTTGGCAAGCCGAGAGAGTTATGGGGCAAATTTAATTTAAAGCAAATGTACGTAAAACGTCTATGCACTAGGAAAGTGCCAGGGATAAATAAGATACGTGGGATATTATAATTTCCTCTGGGATACATTGCATACGACCCGGGCCACAGATGTCATAGCCAACACCTTTTTTAATCGCGCTCGCGAAATTTATTATTTATGCTCTTTTTTTCTAATTCCACCTCTTGTTCAATTCTCCTCTGTTCCACCGTCTCTACATTTTTTTATTTATTTATTTACCAGCAATTCGCTGATACTTTTTGCTTCGCATATATTTTTATCACCACGGGCAGCCGAAAATCCGTAGTCAAGTGTGGTAAAAATGCCATATTTAGGTAAGAAATGAGACATTCAAATAAAACTAGACAAATATAGGGGCAAATATAAGATACCTTAATAGCATCTATATTTTTAAATTTTATTCACAAGTCAAAATTGCCAAAAAATATGTAGAGAAACCCAACAAATACACGTAACAAGCTCTTAAAAAGGTTACAAAGTTAGTCCTCAGTCGTCAGCAGCGGAAATTTAACCTTAATATATGCAGCCAAAGCTTTTCATATCGATAGATCAAAATTGTAGATACTGAGGTAAACAATGATTTAAAGAAAGACATTTTTTTTTAAATTACTACCCTCAAATTTGCAAGGCGGGACTTCTAGAACTGCGGAATGTTTGCTCTTTCAATAGATTTTTAGAAATAGTTTGCTCACTAATTGCTGTAATTGTATTTTTTTGTGTTCTACTCTTTACATGACACTATTAATATTTTAATATCACTTATTAACTTCATATTTTTCTTCATTTTTAACGACAGCACAGCGATTAAACGTGCATTTTGCAACTGTCTCATATTTAACCCAGCATGTCTCATTTTTAGACTTTTTATGTTAAATGGCACTCTTTTCTGCATGCTTCTTTTTTAAGAAGTACTTTTGGTATATTTTTTGCAATGGTTACCTTACAACCAAATGCCTTTTATAGATGAAATAGTTCTAAAAGTTTTTTGAAAAATTTTTACACCACTTGACCCTAGTAAAAATTTCAAATAAAATGAAGGGAACAGACACCAACGAATCGTCTTCAATTTACCATAAATATCACTTTATTAACATTGTAAATTGTCTCGCAGTGTGCAAAAGAAAGAATAGGAACGATAAGGATCTTTTTATGTATGACGATATGAATATGCATAAGGAAGCTAGTCGCAAGAACGGAGTGTGGGACAGAAGACAGAGCAATCATTATGATAATTTCGAGATTTTATCAGCTAATAAATTGCTACTACGTGTAATCATCGAAGCCACTCCGGGGCATTTACTTCCCAGATCCCAGAAAATTATTCTAATTCGAATGGCTTTTTATAACACCAAGAATATAGGTTAAAATATACTTCCCAACAGCAAACACTGTCAATATGATGTAAAAAGTCTTCCCAAAAAATCTAGCTCTAAAAAATTTGCTCAAAAGGACCACAAGATAGCATTACAATATCAGCATCAGCATGCAATAATGCATAAACATAAACTATTGGAATATTACAAAGAAACAAGTGTACTTATAAGGATTCTCATTGAATTTGGAAGGGTCTCTTTAAGTGTAAAACACTTAGAAGAAATATTTATATATAATTTCTGTTTTTATGGAAAAAGAAATATTATAATCTTACAAAAACAATGAGAATTTTAGAAAATAAGATCTGTCTAACGTAAGCTTACAGAAACAGGAAATTGAATCACTAGATTTTTCGATCTGTTTAATTAAAAACTGAATTAAAATTATTGCTTAACTATACTGGGTACGTCTCAAAAGGCTCACCCCTATAACTTTTTTTATTTTTTCAGATAAAAAACCGAGATTTGGTATGTTAGTATATGAGGTAAATTCAGATTGATTGACGTTTTCAATTGTTTTCGGTCGCTTCCTTTTTCACCGGAAATGACTACAACCTTAGATTTTTAAATGGCACCGTCTGTATTTTTTTACTTTGTGAATCGAATGACATAGCATATGTTAAGTATCATATATCATTCGATTTTCGTCACTTTTGATACGTTCGCTCAAAAACAAATTGTATTGTAAATTTCAATCTAGAGTGCCATGACTGTGTTAAAAACGCTAATCTTTAATCAAGAAGCCTCGGAAAAATAGATTTGATCGTCTAATGTTTTTAGTGTTTTATCCTGGTCGGTTAATCGTATTTTTAATCAGATCTCAATTTTTTCAAATCGAACGAGGGTGGCTCATTAGCATATTTGGAAAAAACATTTTTTTACGAACAATTTGATACCACACACTTAGTATTTCAAGTCAAATTGTCGTTATGAACCGCATGTTATAATGTCAAATAAACCATACGCGAAAATGTCAAAAGTTGACATATGATATGTCATTCTATTCAGAGTATAATTTTCTATCGAATAAAAAAATATCGATGGTGCCATTTAAAAATCAAAAGTTGTAGTCATATCCGGTGAAAGCGGAAGTGACAAAGAACAGTTGAAAACGTCAATCAATCCGAATTTACGTCATATACTAACATACCAAACCTCTTTTTTTTTACCTGAAAAAATAAAAAATTTATAGGGGGTGAGCCACTTTCGAGACGCACCCGGTATACTTCCTACTTTTTGTAGAATACAGAAACAAAGTCATTGGTTTCTTTTTATCAAAAAATTATTTCCGAATATTTCTACTGAAATGAACTTACCTAAAAAAAACAGTAAGCTTACAGAACTAAGGAAAGGAATCACTAAACTCTTTACGTTCCTTTGTATCATAGAATGGTCTCTGAATACTTCGACTGGTCTCATCTTAATCTTACAGAAACAAGAAATGGAATCACTAGACTCTTCCACTGTTTAATTGAAAAATAAATTTAAATATTGCCTAGCTATACTTCCTAATTTTTGCACTATACAGAGGCAAAGTCTTTACTTTTTTTTCACCAAAAAGAGGATTTCTGAATACTTCTACAATTACCTCAAGAAAAAAAAGTAAGCTTACAGAAACAAATAATATCTCATATTATTATAAATCGAAGAATCTAGTAATCTCACTCTTCGAGACTCTTCGATCTTGCCTAGCTGTGTACTTCGGACATTTTGTACGATACAGAAACAAAGTAATTGCTTTCTTTGTATCAAAAAATGATCTCTGAATACTTCTATTATTGCCTCATGGAAAATCGTAAGCTTACAGAAACATGAAACGAAATAACTAGACCCTTCGATCTGTTTAATTGAAAACTGAATTAAAATCTTTGCATGCCTACTTCTTGTACGCTGACTGAATAATCTTCCGATAATACGACGAAGTAAAGTAAACCGAAGTCAACGTATGCAAAGCTAATCTACCAAAAGACAATTTATGGCTAATGCGAGGCGGGCAAATATAAATTTATGGTAGTTGCTTTGTCGCAAGGTAATCTATGTACAAGTCGACTGTTGATTCAGCGATACATTTGCATTGAAAGTTCGATTTTTTCCCAGCCCAGCTCGCTTAATTTATATCTGTTGAAATGTCACCGATCAGGTAATTAAAATTAGTTTAGTTTCCACACGCCGTTTGTTTTTATTAATTGCACCTTAAAGCGATGGCCTATAAATTTGAAGCTGTCTAGTTCAAACTAGAGCGTCGAGAATTTTCATACAACCTCAGCTTGATCTTAATAAATTATTATATTATGGTATTCCTGAATTCGAAGAAATTTTGAATTGTTTGGGAAAAACTAACTTAGAAAAAGAATGGACTTACTTAACTAACTAACTTAACCCTAACTGACTTACTTATTTTTCCAAAAAGGTACATCAAAATTTCCATAAACATATTTAAAAACGTTCAAAAACAAGGGTTGAAAAAAATGTTTTTCCCCAAAATTAAAGCGTTTAAACTCTAAAAAAAAATGTTTATACACGGTGTCCCACAATTAGTGCGACAAACTGAAAGGGGTTGTAGAGGGCATCAAAACAAGTCATTTGAGATAGGAACCCACGTCCGGAAATGTGCCATTTTGGCAGGACGTGGAGTAAAACGTAAATTTCAAGTTGCATTATTTATTCAAAACATTTACAAAAACTGCTCAACGCCCCGTCCATTCTGTTGAAGACAAAAATGCACACGCCTGTTCGCTGTTGATAGTAGGGCGTGCAGTCCGTGTTCCGTGTTGGTACCTTAGTGCACGTCCAGTCAAGTTCCTTCCGCTCATTTTAATACTACCGGACATGGGGTCCTATACTCAAATGACTTGTTTAGAGGGCATTACTCTACAACCCCTTTCAGTTTATCGCACTAATTGTGGGACACCCTGTATATTCCAAATGCTAATATTTTCAAAATTTTATGACTTTATCTACTACTTTTCTGAGAAATCTAAATATAAAAATTATTCAAATAATGAATTTTTATAAAAAAAATTTAACCTATCCTACAAAATAATATACAGGGTGTCCCAGAAATAATTGCAAGTATTTTAAGGGGTTTGTAGATCTGATCAAAAGAAACATTTTTTCTCTTTATCGTTTTTCAAATAAGTCCAAAATAACCAAGTTATTTTACTTTGAAAATTAAATAAAATGCTTTTTTGCTTAAATTTTGAGTAAGCTCAAATTTTGATGTAAATTTAATCTACTGCCTATGTTGCCATATTATCAAGAAATAAACCTTTTTGAAAAAAAAAATGTTTTTAAACTTAAAACTAAAAAATTTTCTAAATTTTTTTTCAAAAAATTCCAAATTTTCAAAAAAATTTTTCGCAACAAATACCTCATTGGCGTGTTTCTGAGGCCGAAATATACTACCAGTTAAAATACTTGCACTTATTTCTGGGATACCGTATATAATACCCTTATAATACCTATCCAATGATAACCTATCCTACAAAAAAATCTACATAACCCTACCATATATATTTTGTGTAAAATATACATAATAGAATTTCCTACCTAAATAGCCTACCTATTTTTTTCGACATATTCTAAGTAGTATATAATTCGCGATATAGACAAAAATTGGTAATTTTTATTGATCGAAAGATATGCCTAAAAAATCACAAAAAATTGTAATAAAATGTGCAAAATCCTACCTTAATTCTAGAAGATCCTCGTTCCCTTGCCCTAGAGTTCCTTACAGCGACACCACAACTAGAAGAAATAAAAAAAAACTTAATGCAATGTGTTTACAACATTATCTGTTTACTACCTTATTACTAAATTTAATTGTCCCTGCCATTTATAAACTTCTGACCATAATTTGATAGCACTCCATTCCTGTAGTATTACAAAATAATTTAAATCAAATATACAGGAGGAGTAGCATAACTTTATACATCACAAACTAATGTTCAAAAAATAATTTACTTACATTTCCAACTATGATTTCAGCTCTATGTCTTGTCCAGACTTTTCTAGTCGGGCTTCTCCTTTTTGTACGACTGTGACACCTGGACGTTGAATCATGAATTCATAAGTTACCAAGGCTTGGACTAACAGAAAGGGACCTCAGGAGGATAGACTGGATGAGACAGTAAACCCAGGTAACATACCGAATTATTGTCTTTGCCTTTCCATCGTATTTAAAAATGTTCAGTCAGTCTGATTCAATCGATTTGAGCTTCAATTCTGATGAGTATTATCCTCAAAATATTCGTATTAAAGCGCCAGTGCTGTAAAACTTCTGATTCCTTGGATTTTGAACCTTTTGTAGTCCTATTTAAAAAGTGTAGCCGAAGCAGCATAAAAATTTCCTGAAAAAAAAAATATTAAGATATGAAGAATAAAAAAATAAATTTTAGACTAACCTCCCTAACAATAACTTCGTCGAATGTTCTGAGACATTCTGAGACATTTGAGACATCTGAGATCTGAGACTACCTCTGATTTCTAGGAAAGGTTAATTTCTGATTCCAGTTTCATTTTTCTTACACTTACTTTGACGAGTCCAACATTTACAGCAAGTTCGTCTGTATCCTATACAGGAGCCCTGACAGGGTGCTATTATCCGGGCCAGATGAACCCTGGTTTTTTAACGAGGTTGTTACTCCTCCCCCTCCTCCTATCCCATAGTGAAATGGGACCCCAGGCTTGGGACTGGCGTAGCGGAGTTGATGTAACCACTTGGAGCGACCTAAACTTGGAATAACAGATAGAGTGAATAAAGATAGAAGAGTTGGGAAATAGACATAATCTACAGAATTAAATCCCTCAAATGGCGCCTAGTAGTGGAAAGTAGTACCTAGTCTGACCATAGATTAAAGAGTTAACTCCAAAGTTCATTAAAACTTTCCTTGATAATCTTTGAAGTGTACTCTTTAATCATTGAACTATATCAGGTCAATTGGACTATATGTGTGATCCTTATTCTGTTATGCCAAGAATAAATTATGCTTTTGGCCATCGATCAACAATTTTGGCATTAATGAAGAGAATCAATAAAGAGATAGTAAAAACAAAAAGATAGGCAACAGTAGGGCGACTTTTTCTTGTTTATGATAATTATTGTTTGGTCTAAAATTTGGTTTAATATCAGCAAAAAATATTTTAATATATGTACATTATTTGTTTATGCGGGCTTCTTATAAATTGGCATTCTGGATTTCTGATAACATGAATTATATAAGACGTCAGGTCTAATAAAATCGAAAATAACTATTTTATTTTTAATACCTACTCTATTTTCAACATTTTATTATTGTAAGAAATCAAAACTAACGAAAAATGTCCAGCAGGAAAATAAAACCACTAAATATTCTCACAGTAAGTCCAATCTATTTTACTAAAATTTCTAAAAAATGGTATCAACAATAATGTCTAAAAACATATTAACAAAAGAAAGAGAACAGTAAATAAATAGATAATTTCACCAAAACAATTCAGTTCGATTATTTTGATATCCCAAAAAGAAGAATTAAAATTAAAAATTAGAGATCTACTTAAAATATATATTTTTATTCATAAATTTAATAAGCTTAATCTAAGTAACTAAAGGTGAAATATATCTTGACATTTCTGTTGTACAATAAAATGGTACATATAAAGTAACATTTATAATATGTATATTATAGAAGATAAAATACAATCATGAAAAAAATTCACCGGAGAAAAATTAAATCTAAATAAATACCGTATGGTCCAATAAAAAGTCTTCACATTATATACAGAGGTCTTACTATTCAATACTTTAAAAATGACAACAGATGTCACTTTACTATCAGAAACGCCAGCCTCCTATGACGAAATTTTCATTCGACCACGGGGTATATTTCAAACATAATAAAATGTTTTAGATATAAAAGTAAGATAAAAGTAAGCTTTTCTATGGTCTAACAATCTAGAAACTTTCTCCATCCATCTAGCCATCAGCGGCCCGATAGGGTGGCGTATTATATGCATATCTGGGCCTATCGACTTCCGAATAAATCCTTCTTTCTGGATTCTTCTTTACTTCCCTCACATTGACATCGGTTGATACTTTGACAGGGTACGGGATCTTACCCTCTTCGTCGTATCTGGACTTGGGGTAACCTTTCCTACCTCTGTACGGATCGTTTAAGTATCTGTCGTCGTACATATCCCTGTCGTATCTGTATCTGTTCCTTAATTCAACGTTCGGCAGATTTCGGGGAAGTTCGGGAAGGGTTGCGTAATATATGATACGCTTCTGAGGCTTCTGAGGCTGTGTATAGGGTGCGGGGCTGTAATAGTTGTCGTATCTTGGATCGTACGCGTATCTGGAATCGCGCGGGTCGTACCTATATAAATCATCCCTAAAAATATGATTATTTTTTATTTATAAGATACGTTGTACCGTACTAACTAGTGCTAAGTTAAAGTCTGTTAAAGTGAGACAAAACAAAATACTAAACTCTCAGTTACTCTTTACTAGAAAATGTAAATGGTTTTGTCCTGAGTGATTAATAATATAGATAATACTACGTATAATTAAGGAAACATTTTCTAATTATTATTAAAACAAATATAAAGCATAAAAAAATAATTAATTTAAGGTATAATGAACTGAGTGACATGATTTCAAATAATAATGTAGCATATCATTATTTCCGTTATTTAGAAATAAAAATAAATTACTATACAATGCTTATTACAAGCCGAGGACTAATGACAATGTCACACTTTTGCAATTTACATGTCATCTCATATGAATTACGCAAAAACCTATATAAAGACTAAACGTTCTTTTTTGATATAAGAAAATACTAATTATGATGATACATGATTAAAAATAAAAATGAAATACTATATAAGTACTCTTAGACTTCAATGAACAGAAAGAAATACTTTACCTATAGAATCTGTTTCTCTCATAATATCGAGGTCTTCTATCATAATAACTCTCATCTCTTAAAAGATCTTTAGGATAATCCCTTGCAATATCTCTATCTAAGTTCCTTGCTCTAGCTTGCCTCCCAGAAGACCGCACATCTGTAGAAGCAAGTCCACTATCTGACAATTTCTGAGTAACAAAATTCACACGGGGAACTCTGAAATTTTCACTGGAAGAAGGTAAGTTATCATCAAAAGCAAACTCATCGGGTCTACGAACAGGGTAAACTTGCTTAACCCACTGTTCGTTAGTTATTTCTCTAGATTTTCGAAGAGTATCTTGATCACTATTTCTGTCCATAAGTTTTTCAGATACGGGAACTTCCTTGGGTGAGCTGTTGTTTTAAAATTAAAGTTATTAAAATGAATGTTTTATTGTATTTTATAAAGAAAACCTTACTTTTCTTTATTGTTGCCCTTTTGCTCAACAGCCGATCTTCTAAACCTTATGAAATCATTTATGGACATTTGAGTGTTTTCACCTATTTGATCATTACCATCTCTACTTTGTGGCTCTGTTAAATTTTTGGCATCCAAGGGAAGGATTTCTAAAGGTTTACCTAGATCGTTAACAATTCCGCTCAGTACCTTGCCTTGTTCGGTAACCTTTGATTCTTCAGTGTTTCGTTTTTTCCTGTTGTTGTTTAAAGCCAGCACAGATGGGAAGGCTGGCCTAGGAATATCTTCTCCTTCAGTGAAGGACCTCATTGATCTAAAAAGATAGTTCATTTAAACCTAATAAAGGGTGATATATTAAATTAGGTACCTAAAAAATGAGTCCTTAGGATCAGAGTTCAAGGGATAGGAACGAGTTTCTCTTCTAGGAAGCAATTCCAAATCCATATCGTTCTCTTGACGTTCAGCAGGGTCATAGTTTTCTATTGGTATGTCCGCTATGAAGCTATAATCCTGAGATACACATACTCTAAACATAAAGCTACTAATACACCAGAAACAAAACAATGGCCTCATCATCCTGAACAACTAAAAGAACAAAATCGAACTAAATCTACCAGTACCACTATTATATTGTTTTAAAAGGTTGACCTTAGGAAGTTTTAATCATATAATTGCCACAAAAATTCGGAAATTTGATTTATATCAAGATGACCTAACGTTTTAGTTGAACAAATTTACAATACATCATTGGCCTAGACTACAGGAAGCTGATATTTTAATAATTATTATTTGCTAAATACGTGTTAGAAATTCGAGAAATAATATAATTAATAATTATAAAATATTTACTTTTTAGTTTAGGAGATTCTGGTCACATACGATCTACACTCTAGCCACTATGCACTAAAAATAGAATATTTTTCAGTGAAAAATGTCAGTAAACTTTAGGAAATAACGGAATAATTAGGGGGATGACAAAAGAGACCATGTCTGCCACAGGTGAACGAGTTTTAACAAATGAGTTGCCTGGACCATGAATAATCAACTATATCACAGAACTATTACACATGCGAGAAAACCTACATTTCATTTTCATTCCATCTGTAGTGTAGTAAGCAACTGAAATATTTGTTAAAATATATAAAAACTGAACTGAACTATTACACATGCGAGAAAACCTACATTTCATTTTCATTCCATCTGTAGTGTAGTAAGCAACTGAAATATTTGTTAAAATATATAAAAACTGAACTGAAATTTTTCCTCGTAGGAAATTAGTAATCAATATTTTCATAACAAATTATCTCTTATCTCTTAGATTTAATCATGTAAATTCTTGTATATTTTACAATGAAAATCAATTGTTTTGAGTTATTAGTAGATATAAAGAGAGAGAGAGAACTTGATAATTTAAAACTCATTTTATACAGGGTATAGCTTCATATTTACTATTATTATGGTATAATATAAAAAAAACAATACAATTTATATTGTTATATTATACAGGGTAAGTCTTAAATAAGTGCAAATATTTTCAGGGCTGGTAAATCTCGATAACAGAAACATATTTTCTCTTTACGGTTTTTTCAAATAAGTCTAAAATAACCGATGAGTTATTTCCCTTCTTCTTGTAAACTATGTTGAAATATACCTAAATAGAAATTATGTTTTTTAACAAAAAAATTAAAAAAAAATCAAAAAATTTCAAATTTAAAAAAAAATCGCAAAAATAACCTCATAATCCTATTTCTGGGGTCGAAATATATTATATACCCCTAAAAATATTTGCACTTATTTAAGACTCACCCTGTAGAAACGATATTAATAATAAATAACTGCATGGATCTTTTTCCCAGGGTTTTCTGCATTGTGAAAATTTGTCAGGTTTCTTATAATTATATTTTTTTTAGTAAAATATAAATAAATAACATAAATTGAAATTTGAAAAAATAGATTTCTGCTGCACCCCTGTATACCATCATAAACTTTCAGATTTTTCTTAATCATATATTTTACTTAAGTTAATAGGAAAGAAGCATCCTGTATAATAATATTCTTTAAATTGAAAATAATAAACAAGTAATTAGTTACAAAATAACAATAAAATTCTACATAAAAATAAACAACTCATATTCGTATGAACCGAAAAAAAAGAGCGTCAGAAATACGTCGAAAACAGATTGAATTACTAATAGGAATTAACCAATTAAGTTGTTATCAGCAGACTCGCATGTAGTCTGACTGTGGGCTTATCAGTAATGTGACAAACTATCTCTACACATCCTCAACCTACAGCTAAAACAGAAAACCCTAACATATCTAAAAATTTCAGAATAAAAAACGTTGCAGTTAAAATTCGTTATTCACGTTCATTGTAGCTTAGTTGTGTTTGGTACTTTTATTCAAATCAAATAAAAACTAAAAAATACTGGTTATTAATATTAAATTCTTGGGGATACTTAACGAGCTCCGGAAAAGGCCAAATAAATATTTTTTCAAAAAACGGAAGTTTAGAGAATATATTATGTTTGGTACCGCTGTAATACGAATTCCTCTCTAATAACAAAACACGCCAATACTCCAGGGATGAAACCAATCCCAGACGCAAACTAGTGCTAGGCAATACTTGACACGAACTAATAAAATTAAATTTTAACAAGTTTTTCAAAAAGCCCAAGGGATTCGTACGGCATGTGTTATGTTATAAATGGATAATCGACATTTCTGTGGCAGTCATTGACCAAATCACGTTAAAAACAGTCGTTTGTTAGATTCCACGCTTCGCTTGCGACAGTGGACCACGAATTATCTGGATAGTCCCTTGTTTCACCTCAAAATTCATCGGAGTTTACAGGCAAGTCTTTGTATATTTATTTTTTAATTATTTCAGCCAACGAGCTTTTAAATTTTTATCTGGAGAATTATTTTTAAAATTCAAAAATTACATTTATTATTTTCGAATAAATTATTGATTATTTAAGATGTTTATATTATTTAAGAATCAATTCAGTTTAAATTCAACGGGTCAATCGTGTCCTACCGGGAAATCAGCGCAACACAATAATTAAAAGAGATACACATTTGATGAGCCGAAATAGTAAATATCAATTTCCCTTCAAAGGCAAAAACCAAATTTTAATTGGAAATGCTATATACAATACCAAACAAATAACAGAACAGAAATATCCCACTGACAAACAACAAAATTTATTATTTAAAGCTAGGTATTCACTTCGTGATGTTTCAATGTAGCGTAATTTAATTCAATTTAGAGATTGATATAGATCCGTCACACCAGTAGTGTCAAGCCGGTTTAAATGTCTTCATTGTACCCGTATATATCGTGGCTTGTTAAATAACATCGGTAATATTTTGAATCTATATTATTTTTAATATTCATATACAGATTATTTATCCCTAACATTTTTTTTATTTTAGTGAAGTAATATGCCTTCGAACGACATATCTGAAGAGATCTGCGAAGACAACCCTCTGGAACTGAGCTCATTACTGGACTTTTTACCCTTCGAAGACGAATCTTCCGAAGATCCTTACGCAGAATCATACAAATGCGACACTTCCAGCAAGGATTACAGTGCCATAAACGGAGACGACAAATTTCTGGATAGCATCATAAAAAGCCTGTTGGATAACAACGAGAAGAACGCCTACAACGAAAATGACAGCGTTCTGGAACTGCAAAGTTTCTTTGAGGAATCGTGCTTGGAAAACCATCAGATGTCCATTCTTGGTGATAATTTGAACTTGGACACAGACACTCTGGACTCTGCTTTAGAAAATTCGTGCGATTTGATTTTGCCCTTGTCAGAGAAGGTAAATGAATTATTCAGCAGCACTTCTCTGGATTATAGTTTCATCATGGACGGGACATACAACGAATATGAAAACTCGGACATCATCAGCATGTTTCCGCACATGAACGACGAAAAAAACAGGCGCAGAAGGAACTTACTCTATGAAAACAATCATGCACATATCTCAGGTACAAAAGGCAACGTTAAAAACGACAACCAGGCTTTCAGAAAAAAGGACCACGACTACACTCAAAAAACTAAGCCGGAGGAAGAGAAATATTTCACTTGTCCCATAGTAAATTGTGAGAAAATCTACGCGAAATCGTCCCATCTCAAGGCGCACCTCAGAAGACATTCGGGTGAGAAACCATTCGTTTGTAACTGGCAGAACTGCACATGGAGGTTCTCCAGGTCAGACGAGCTGGCCAGACACAAGAGGTCCCATTCTGGAATAAAGCCGTACAAATGTGAGCTGTGCGAAAAAGCATTTGCGCGATCCGATCACTTGGCCAAACATAGGAAAGTTCACAAGAAAAAAATGGCACAGTGTGGCAGTTACTTCATTAAAAAACGTACCAAATACATTTAAACCGCTCAACACGTTACTATTATAAGGTATGAAAAGATCTGTTATTTATTTTTTTTACGACTGTTAAATTACTATTGTTATCATTCGTCTTTTATAAAATAGTTGGAAAGTAAAGCATATAGATTTAATCACAAAATTCTAAACATTATGATTTAAAGAAAAATATTTTGTTTATATAATTATGTCTTTCAACACAGTATATGTATTTTCATGTACGTAGTACAATGTTTATATTAAACATTGTAACCCAAATATAACAATTCAAATTGTATATTTTTGTAATTCATTATACCCTTTTATGAACTGTAATTTCATATAAAAAAATAGATTATAACAATTAAAATTTAAATTAACTCCTTTTGAAAAAACCTTTTTTAATAAACTTTATCCATAATTTGAAATATTTTTTCTTTACCCCTCGCGCCATCTATATTCAAAACAAATTAAATTTCACCTAAAACAGTAAAATTTCTTACAGATTTCTGTAATCTTAAATAATATATCGTATATAGGACCCTAGAATTAAAATTAAATTAAATTCCTTAGTTCTGTGTTCTGAGAATTAAAATTTTTTTAAAAAGAGTAAATACATATACATATTTATATAAAAATAAAACAACGATATGTGTATAAAGTTTTATATTTATCATGTCAACATAAATTAGTGTACTGCAAAATGCAGTTATTTTAGCCCTCGTGTTTTATCTTCTGGTTCTTTACATCTCTTTGGAAGATGCAGATTTTTAGAATGTCAACATAAATTAGTGAGCCGCAACAGCAGCTGTTTTAGCCCTCTTCGTTTTATCTCCTGCTTCTTTACTACTCTTTTTCGATGGAGATGCAGGATTAGATTCACTTTCTGTAAGCCAGAGCTCAATATGGCATGGTGAAGACATGTAAGGGTTAATTCTACCGTGAGCTCTGTAGGTACGGCGCCTTAAACAAGCTGCCCTATTCACCTAAAACAGCAATCATAATAAATTTTAAACCTTCCTTTCTTTAAATGAAGCATAAAAATGTACCAAAAAAATATATTACACAGCACAAATTTTCATATTTCAAGGGAAAAAACAGAAAAAAATATTATAAACATGTAATAAAAATACCTTCTACAATATACAATAACAAACAACCATGCACTAATTTGGTATCAAATTCTCTTCGGAAATCTTCATATAGTCACTAATTTTGAAAATATTCTTCATAAAATATTGATTACAAAAACATGTATCTTGCTGGCTATAGAATTTTTCTTTTAAAACTATTTCTTCAAAATTTAATGACTTTCGGGTACATGGTTTTTAAATATAACATTAAAATATCTGAATACTAATGGAACACTTGCATTCTTCATTTATACAAAATATACAGAAACAATAAATGCTTAAAATCAGCTTAAACCACTTTTTATAGTTCAGTGCTATTTTGTAGACAAAAACTGGCAAATTTTAAAGAAACAGTCACAACATTTACTTGAAAAAATGCTTAATTCAAAATTTAATGTAATCAAATACTATTTTTTCAAACACTCACATAAAGGTAATAATTATAAATACCTCAAAATCTGTATATTATATTGAAAAATACACTCACAAGTTTACCTACAATACATATATGTTACGGTTAAGGTCCGATATCCAGTTAATGCCAACATTACTCGGTTAATCTCGAGAATAACACAAAACAAAACAACCAAAAACAAAACCAGACCCAAACATTAACCTGCTAATGTCAACACTAACCGGATATCTGATTTTAACTGTAACATATACACCCATACAATGGGTTTATAGACATCTCTCCATCTAATATAAGTAAAACAATCTACTTTCTAATGCACAATAAAATAATTAAAAAGCTTTACACATGCTGCATTACCAAACCAAACCAAAATAAATTGTATTTATATAAGTAAAGCGAGCTACCTTCTGTAATATTTAGCAACACATTCTAAATATACATTGCTCATTAAAATAAATTTGATTTATATCAATGCACTTACCTGAATGTGATCTACAACCAATCTATCTACATCCAAGCCACTGTAATCAGCATTGCTTTCAGCATTTCTCAACAGTTGCAGCAAGAATTCTGCAGACTTCTTTGGCCATCTTCCCTGTGTTGTACCAAACTGTTTTGCTTGGGCACACCTTCCCACACCTCCATTAAACCTCCTAAAGGGAATACACTCCTTCATTGCAACAACATTTTTCAGATAAGCTAATGCCCTTTTCAGTGGCATTTTCCTAATTGCATTTGCAGTTTCACATGTGTTCTGAAATAATATTTATAACTATAATTGTACCATCAATGTTTAGTGTAAAAATAGTAAATTAAGAGAGATGTTATAAGAAAAGCACCACACAAGTACACCAATTTTATAAAAGAAACGAATGTATGAACTAGGTATAAGAATTTCCTAATGCAAACAGAATACAGAATGTAAAGGTATATTGGTAAATTTAATAATTGTATGTCTATGTTGTTAAAAATGTTCAACTTTTGCAGAAATAACAAGTATATATATATATATGCCCTGCAGGTTAGAGTAACTTATGTATAAAAACATAACAAAATTATTTTTAAACTCACCTTAAAATGTACCCTCAAATTTGAGCCACGAGCTTTGCAGGTTTTGGTGGCATTTTCAGGTTCACGAGCGTATCGACCCATGTTTAAAACCTGAAACAAAAATAATAACACTAAATAACGCTACACTTTAAACTTTGGGTTTGATTTTCGAAAAACTTTCGATAATTGTAACGAAAATACACACCGGATAAGTTGTTAAAATTAATAATAACTTTAAAAAATCGTTTAGTGAAATAAGATGACTTTGATTTAATAATATTTTTAAAGATTATTCGGCAATAAACATACCTAAGTGAAACTCCAAAAAGAAAAGATCGAGTTAAATTTGAAAAGTGACAAGTGACATAAATCAATGACACATACAGATGGCGCCCGCGGCCAAGTACCAACCTTGAAATAAAAAATCACTAGTTATTTAAATTTTAAATTTAATTCCCAATTTGAAAATTATATCAACACTGCATATTGCATATTACTTTTTAGGTAGCAAAAAAAATCGAGTAAATTGAATAAAGAACTTTATTAGTTTTTGAATACATCAATGCCTAATTTATATAGAATTAAAATTGAAGACCTATATCACAAAAATGCTGTGTATCTTAATTGATACACAGCAACACTATTATTTTATTGATGTCGTATATTATTATTTAACTGACTCACAATGTATAAAATTATGACGTCTGCAAGCACTTGTCTATGATATGGTTTAAATTGCAAAAGCAATTTTAAATAATGTACATATAAAAAGAGGTTCAAAACAAAATGTTGAATACCTATATCGAATTAGAAATAAATCAAATATATAAGTTAAAATTAATTCTTAAAATTCGTTATTCTAAAAATAATACATAACGGCTTTAATTACAATAAGCCCCACAATAATTATTGATTAAAAATTTTCTAAAAAAATATAAATAAAAAATCACAATAATTCTCAGCAAAAGCATTTTTATATAGCAAAAGTTTACTTTGATAATGTGTTAAGTTCAAAATGGAAAAATAGAGAATGTAATTCAAAGTAATCTTCTGCTAAGTGGAATACCTCTAGCATATAATAATAAACTAAATTTATTTAATACAGATTTACACTATATCTAAGAATATAAAAGACTATTACGGTGTTAAATCATTATCACTGGATTTGAATACAATATAATATTATTATTAAATTGTTGTTTGATTCACTATTTTCGTTCGTTAGTTTTAATTATGAACTAAAAAAAAAACTTTGTACTTGATTATAATGTGCATAATATTCACAGCACAAAATATAAAAAAGTCTATTTAGTAAGTCTACAAAAACCTACATTTTTATTGGAAAAAATATATTTTCTTGTAACAACTAGCTAACGATAAAAGCTCAAAATTAAGTTCTGTTTGGTGGTTTAATTTCCATAGTTTCACATATCCATTCTGCTACATTCACATCTTCAGTCTCCCAGTTTTTTATCCATTTATGATTCTGCAAAAAAATTGACATATGTATATTGTGACATCAAAACAGATATATAAAATACGTACAATTAAGGTTTTTAAATCTGCTCTTTCATCTGGATTTTTTCTCAAACATCTGTCAACAAAATCCTTAAAATCATCTGAAAATATTCCTGAAGGTAATTTTGGTGGTGGCTCATTAACTATATAATCAAGAAGTTCAAAAATGGCCATAGGTCTTGGTGTTCTGGACCCATCAGGAGAATCACTATCTTTACTAGAACCAAATATCGCAGCAAGAGTTTTTGCATCAGGTGGTGGAATTGGATACATTCCAATAGCCATTTCTACTAATGAAAGCCCCAAAGACCAAATATCACTTTGAACAGAATAATGTGTCCCCTGCAATCTTTCAGGCTTAAATAAAAAAAAAATAATAATTACTTTTGCCTAACATGACATTCCTAATATTATATACATACAGACATATAACTCCTTGTTCCAACGAATGAATTGGCCATCGAGTCAATTAGTTGACCTGATACACCAAAATCACAGATTTTTATTTCGCCACTGCTATTAACAAGAATATTACTTGGTTTAACATCCCTATGCATTATGGCATGTTTGTCTCTTAAGTAGCTCAACCCCTTAAGTACAGCAGACGTAATTTTCCCTAAAATATTTTCAGGTATTCTGCCTGCTTTCTTCAGTATCAAGTCTAGAGAACCGGCGTCCATATATTCCATACAAATACTGATTTCACCATCGCTGTAGAAAGCCCCATAAAAACCAACAATGTGTGCAAAATTACATTCGTGCAGAACTTTCAGTTCTCGAATTATTTGCTTCTTTATGGCAGGCTTCACTTCTAAATGTATTAGTTTTCTTGCCATTATAAGCCCACTGGATTTATGTCGCACTTTGGTAACAACACCGCCATTTCCAGAACCTAATTCACCAAGTTTTTCAAAATCGTCATCTGATAAATCACCGCCAATTTTTTCTTTCTGACATAAAAATACTTCTATTCTTCTTCTTTGTGTATCGTCCATATCTAGTTCTTCTAAACGGGCAGTTAAATGATCGATGTCATTCTTTACTACATTTGGTGGGCTTAAAATTAACAATTATTATTTTAAACATCCCTGATTCACTAAATCTTTATTAAAATAACATATTTTAGATTGCAAATGACTTGTTTTCAGAAGCACTAAAAAACAAGCCTATTCCATTTGCATAAAAAACATAATGAAGTATCTGAGTAAAGAAAAATAACATTTTAATTAGAATGGTACTTACGGGGCGCATGATTCCTGATAGCCAGAAGTGGGCGTTAAATTGGGGGTTTGGTCAATTGAACCAGGGGGTAGTGTAAGATTTAATTTGTTTTTGGACATTATGAAAAGCTGCACCGCATCAAACTCATTACCAAATACTGTCTTGAACCATTCAAAATTCCTCTATATACATTTAATTTGTGGTATTTTAAAAGTACCTATAATTTAACAAAAAAATATTAGTATTTTTTAATTCAACTTGTTGACATTGACAGGAAATTTGACAGTACGTGACAGGTGACAGCCAGATATGGATGAAAATTTTTAGTCATTGGATGAAAATCATTTTGACATATTCCAATTAATGTCATCGAAATCATAACTTTTAAAATAATACAGTTCGACGTGGCAACATATCTGTAAATTCTAGTTCAAAATATATGCATGGCGCATGGGAGTATTTGCGGGAAATTTAAATTGATTAGGGAGGCTTGTTTATATTTTCAATATCAATTATCAACACAAAATACTGTTTAATATTCTGTCGTAAAAAGTGGAGACTAAGTTTATGACACTAATGTTCAAGTACATATTTAATAGAAGTTACTCGTTGTATGGAAACAACGAATTCTGACTTTTTAAGGATTTCGCACACAGAATATGCACAGAATCTCCTTGAGATTGATAAGAGCCTTCTAACCTATAATAATTAGAATTTAGGTAAAAAATGTAACGTAGTTAAAGTAGCCCAGATCAGTACTTCAGTCAATTAACATCAATCCATGACCACTTTTTTATTGGTAAACTGTAGATCACGTACCTTTTTTACTGTTAAGTGTTGCCAAGTGGTGAAGATAATATTTATAGTAGAGGAATTTTTTTGCTAAAGCAAATAAAGTTTAAAATGAGAGTAAAAGAATACTCCGAAAATGGACCAAAGGGTATTTAGCAAAAATAATCCTTTAATTAGGCATATTTACATATATATATATATATATATATATATATATATATATATATATATATATATATATATATATATATATATATATATATATATATATATATATATATATATATATATATATATATAAATGCCATCACTTTTATTCTTGGGGAACTTTTATTTTATTTTATTTGGTAAAAGTACATGTGGGTATGCTGCCACCAAGTATGATGCCAAGAATAACAAGAAATTCCTTAAAAACCAGGATTTTTCAATGGTGGCAACAAGGCAAAATTGCCTCTGCCTTTTGTTAGAGGTATGAGGGACTAACCTATAAAATAAAAATTTAGGGGTATTTAATAACACAAAGTAGTGAGCGTGTTGCATTTCTTTCTGTTAAATTTATTTAGAGTTTATTCTAAAATCTAATAGTGATATAAAGGGTTGATGTTTACATAAAAGAGTTGAAATCAAGCCTAGTCTCTGTGTTACTAATCGAGCGATCGATTTGGTAGTGGGGGTAGATATGTATGTAGATGGTGGACTCCGTTTACTTTTTTGCTTCAAATTATTGGTAGTGTGTCAAAAAATAGTGATTAAGTTTTAGAATCCGACTTTTCATTGCATATTAACGATAAACTATATAGCCCCGACATATTTTGGAAGAAATACTGTGTTTTTCGGTCTTTGGTGTATATTTTCCATACAGCGGACTTTGTTAAGTTAGTCGAGTTCTCGCGAAAGTTACTAGGAATGTGACACGATAAATATCAGTGTAGATTTCCCTAAAATATATATTTTTTGAAATGAAAACGAAAATGGAAGTGCCTATCCTAGTCAAATAACAACATAAGAAGTGATTGACGGCGCATTTCATAATGTAAATTTTTTCAAAATGACGACCAAAGAGAAACAGTTAAATGGAACTAACAATTTGAATAAAAGCAATCCTGGAAGTTCAAAGAATTCGCCCATTAAATGCAATGAACATTACAATCAATGTAAGGAGGAAGCTTTTCAATTTAAGGTGCCCCCAGAAGCCCCAGTGTTTTTCCCAACTGATCAGGAATTCTTAGATCCATTAGCTTACATTGCTAAAATTAGACCTATTGCAGAAAATACAGGAATATGTAAAATTAAACCACCTGGGGTAAGTTTATTTCAGTACCTTATAAAACATAAACTCTTAGGAAGATATCATCCATAACATATAAATATATAAATTGACATTTAACATGGCTTTTAGAAATTGTATAATTCATTTCCAGCTTAGAAGCAGACATATTTGTTTTATATTGCAATTAGTAATGTGTCTTAATAAAAATTTTGTGAAAAATAATACAGAATATGAACAGCCATATTAACTAACAATATGGCTTTATAATTTTTTTAAATTACTTTCTTAATATATTATTGTGTTGCAACATAATGCATATGTTAAATGAAAACTTACAAATTTTTGGATTGATAATTACAATTTTTATATTTTAGAGATGGCAACCTCCATTTGCTGTAGATGTGGATAAATTAAGATTTACTCCTAGAATTCAAAGATTAAATGAATTAGAGGTATGCTCTCATCACTATTACAATTTCTATCTAATTACTAAG
The DNA here is from genome assembly GCF_002938485.1 of Sitophilus oryzae. Lineage (NCBI taxonomy): Eukaryota > Metazoa > Arthropoda > Insecta > Coleoptera > Curculionidae > Sitophilus > Sitophilus oryzae. Next base: position 8,465,165 of record NW_022146479.1, read on the forward strand.
AATGTTATATATTATTTTAGGCAAAAACTCGGGTAAAGCTTAATTTCCTAGATCAAATAGCTAAATTTTGGGAATTACAGGGCTCTTCCCTCAAAATCCCTATGGTTGAGAGAAGAGTTTTAGACTTATATACATTGCATAGAGTTGTACAGCTAGAAGGCGGATTCGAAGAAGTCACAAAACAAAGGAAATGGTCTAAAGTATCTATACGCATGGGATATCAGATTGGAAAAAATGTGGGCACTATTTTAAAACAACATTATGAGAGACTGCTATTTCCTTATGATGTCTTTAAGGAAGGGAAAACTGTTAGTATAGTAAGTAATTTAATTTATAGAAATAATAGCTCTTTATGTACATTTCATAACCTTTTTTAGAAAATTGAGGACCCTGACGATGGTGTTGAAAAAACAGATAAAGACTATAAACCTCATGGTATTGTTAATAGAATGGCAGTGAAACCACCTTCAGATAAAAATGCCAGACGTTCCAAAAGATTTGAAACTAATGACAAGGATAAGACTGAAGTAGGAAAATAAAAAAATTAAAAATACCTTCCTATATGTTATTTTTTTTCTATATATTTTAGATAGAGCTTAAGATTAAGGAAGAAAAATCTGAGGACGCTGACAATGACGATAAAAATAAAGAATTGAAAAGATTACAGTTTTATGGAGCTGGCCCAAAAATGGCTGGATATGATGATAAAAAAGAAGCTAAGCCAAGATCAAAAAATATTAAATACGACTTTGATCCTGTAATTATTTTTCTTAACTTATTCCAACATGATTTTTCAACAATTATATATTTTAGTTAGCAAAATATATATGTCATAATTGTAATAGAGGGGATGCTGAGGAATACATGTTGCTTTGTGACGGTTGTGATGACAGTTACCACACTTTTTGCTTGATGCCTCCCCTATCAGAAATACCAAAAGGTGACTGGAGATGCCCAAAATGTGTAGCTGAAGAAGTATCAAAACCCACTGAGGCATTTGGCTTTGAACAAGCACAGAGAGAATACACGTTACAACAATTTGGAGAAATGGCAGATCAGTTTAAAAGTGATTATTTCAATATGCCTGTGCATGTAAGTATTATATTAAGCCATATAAATAATAGTGCATGCTAATTTGTATATTTTCTCAGATGGTTTCAACAAGTACAGTAGAAAGAGAATTTTGGAGAATAGTTTCATCAATTGATGAAGATGTAACAGTGGAATACGGAGCTGATTTACACACAATGGATCATGGTTCAGGATTTCCCACAAAATCATCAGCAAACTTGTTCCAAGGTGATAAAGAATATGCAGAATCCAGTTGGAATTTAAATAACTTGCCAGTATTAGAGGGATCAGTGTTGGGATATATTAATGCAGATATTTCTGGAATGAAGGTAATTTTTATTTAAAAATAATGACGTATAAAAATGATTCAAACTATTTATACAACTAGGTTCCTTGGATGTATGTTGGAATGTGTTTTGCTACGTTCTGCTGGCACAATGAAGACCACTGGTCATACTCAATAAATTACCTACACTGGGGAGAAGCCAAAACATGGTATGGAGTTCCAGGAAGCAAAGCGGAAACCTTTGAGGAAACAATGAAATCTGCTGCTCCGGAATTATTTCACTCACAGCCTGATTTACTTCACCAATTAGTTACTATCATGAATCCAAATATCCTTATGAATGCTGGTGTTCCAGTTTTTAGAACAGACCAGCATGCTGGGGAATTTGTCGTTACGTTTCCTAGAGCCTACCATGCTGGCTTTAACCAAGGGTATGATGTGTTATTTAAAGCCCCCTTTACACATTACATTTTACCTATCAGTGAAAACGTATAAAGTAAAACATGGTGTCTAGACGAGAAAACGGACTGTTTTACTTGAACTGAATTATGACGGAATACCGTCTAGAGAACTGACAGGATCATTCGGTTTTATACAAAAAAAAACTCACAACAAATTGCTGAAAAAAATATAAGTAAATTTACAAAAAATAATAAGGATTTGATAATATATATGTTACGGTGAAGGCCCGATGTCCGGTTAATGTCGACATTACCCGGTTAATCTCGAGAATAACACACAACAAAACAACCAAAAACATAACCAACCCCGAACATTAACCTGTTAATGTGGACATTAACTGGACATCGGACTTTAACTGTAATGTATATATAATGAAAATATTTTTTTTTCCTTTCAACTTCAACTAAACAAAATATTCTAAGCAAAATATAATAGATAATATTGCTGGTAAAACGTTATATATAGACGGGGCTTAAGTGTGTACAAATTTACTTTATTTTATCTTTTATTTCCTAGGTATAACTTTGCTGAAGCTGTTAATTTTGCACCAGCTGATTGGTTAAGAATGGGGAGAGAGTGTGTCCTTCATTACTCACATTTAAGGAGATTCTGCGTATTTTCCCATGACGAACTTGTGTGTAAAATGGCTCTTGATAACGACAAATTAGATCTAACCATAGCAGCAGCCACATATCAAGACATGCTGGTTATGGTGGATACTGAGAAGAAACTGAGGAAAGCATTACTGGTTTGGGTAAGTTTATTTTAATTGCCACAAAACTCATGAAAAAAATTAACTTTTCTTTTACAATAGGGCGTTATAAATGCGGAACGCGAGGCATTTGAACTACTACCTGATGACGAACGACAATGTGAGATATGCAAAACAACATGTTTTCTGTCAGCCATGACTTGCTCATGTTCATCAAATCTAGTTTGTCTGAGACATTACAAGAACTTATGCGAATGCCCTCCAAAAAATCGGACTTTGCGGTATCGCTACACATTAGATGAACTCCCTGTAATGCTAAAAGCTTTAAAACTTAAAGCTGAATCTTTTGATCACTGGGTAGCAAAAGTCAAAGATGCTCTAGACCCAAACACTCCCAAGATTCTTAGTTTAAGTGATTTGAAGTTACTCTTGAATGAAGCTGATGGAAAGAAGTTTCCTAAATGCGAATTACTTCAGAATTTAACAAGGGCAGTTATAGATGCCGAAAAATGCGCGAGCGCTATACATCTACTGGACCACAATAATATGCGTACAAGAACTAGACATTCTAGTGAAGCAAAATACAAACTGACTGTCGACGACCTAACACAGTTTTGCGAGGAGATTGACAGTTTAGCTTGTGTTTTAGATGAAGCTAAAAGCATCAGAGTGTTATTAGAACAAACGCAAAAGTTTGAAGCTAAAAGTACAGAACTACTGGCTCAGTCTTTGAAAGAAAACTCTCTGGCTGAACTAGAAGCTTGTCTATCCCATGGGAATGGGCTGTGCACTGAACTACCTGGCTTAAAGCACATCCAAACGAGAATAAAACAAGTTCAGTGGATGAAGGATCTAGAAAACTACAGAAATAAAACTGAAGTTATGGGCCTTGATGTTATAAAGAACTTAATTCAGGAAGGTTGTTCACTACCACCAAATACTGAAATGGAAGAGGAATTGTCGAATTTGCAACTGATACTACAGCAAAGTCAGGAATGGGAGGAGAAAGCGGCTAAAGTTTTAAAATCGCAAGACGCGAATGTTTTGGTGAAGGTGGACAAGCTTCTGAAAGAAGCGTCTAAAATTTCCTGTCATCTACCCACTGAAGGGATTCTTTATGATGCTATGAAGAAGGGCAGAGAATGGCTGAAGCAGTTGGAAGAAATGAATTCACCTGAATACTACCCTTATTATAGCGCCATGGAAGAATTGATCAAGAAAGGGCGCACGCTTCCATTGCACTTACTTGAGGTGGAGAGAATGAACGAATACCTAGTTTCAGCTAATGGATGGAAGGAAAAAACAGCCAGGGCATTCCTTAGAAGGAATTTGGGATGCTCTCTAATGGAAGCGTTGTCACCAAGGACTGTGTTACCGAACACCATCAAGAACAAGAAAGGTAAAAACCCAGATGATGATGTCAAGTCCATAACTTTAACTAACTCAATGGACCCTGCTACTGTTGTGGATTTATTCAAAGAGGCGGAAGAAGCTGAAATGTCAATGATCAGGAAACTTAGACTGGCCAATAAACAAAAATCAATGGATCCAACTGATACAGCAACAACTTATTGCATTTGCGGTAAGGGTCTTTTTGGAGTAATGATGAAGTGCGAATTATGCCAAGATTGGTTCCACTCAACTTGTACTCAACTTCCGAAAATTGCCACTACAAAGTTTAAAGGCAATTTTCTAAATGTATGTATTAGCTTAGGATTTAAAGACTGCAAGTACCTGTGCCCAAACTGTCAAAGAACAAAACGGCCACGTCTTGACATTATTCTTAGTCTTCTCATGTCACTGCACAAACTCTACGTCAGAGTGCCGGAGGGCGAGGCCTTGCAATGCCTCACTGAACGCGCCATGAACTGGCAAGATCGTGCCAGACAACTTCTGCAACACCCTGAATTAGAAAAGGCTAAAGTCAAGTTGGGTTCTTTAAGCCAGAAATACACCGAAGCTGCCGCGAGACAGAGAACGGAAAAAATCATATCGACCGAATTAAAAAGGGCTTCCAAAAATCCCGAACTGCAACAAAGAGTTCAAGAAATTACACCGTTCAGTGGGGTCAACGAAGACGGAGTAACTTGCGATAGCGGAATAAACGACTCTGATGAAGCATCCAGAGAATCTTCCAGAGACTCTGATGACCGAATGGGTGAACACGCCTACAGCCTTCACCTACCCAAAAGCGACGGTGAAGACTACATCATCAGACTTAATCCGGATATTAAGAAGCAACTGGAAGATCTCCTGATGGAAGGAGATTTATTAGAAGTGTATCTAGACGAGACTTTCGCCCTTTGGAAACTGATGTTGGGTTCCAGGGACCCCGATAACGAGGTGGTACTTATAGATTTCGATGCGCACCAGAAGACAACGCCAAAGAGACGGGGTAGAAAACGACTGTCCGAAGACGTGATCGATTCTACGAAGAAATCGATAAAAACCATGAAAGCTGGTGAGGGCGAGAAAAAAATACGAGGTAGGAAACAGCAGAGCACTAACAAAGACGCTAATCAGAAGAAACAAAGAGGCAAACGTCGCGGACGTCGATGTCAATCGACTGCCTCGAACAGCAGCGATAGCGAAGACGAAGACTGCGCGGCTAACGGCTGTCAAAGACCGACAGGGCAGAATGTGGATTGGGTCCAGTGCGACGGGGGTTGCGACCAATGGTTCCACATGGCTTGCGTGGGATTATCTGCCGAAGATATCAACGAGGACGAAGATTATATCTGTATCACGTGCTCGCGAAGCACAACCTTCGAAAGCGTGGATACGTGCGAGAGCAGATCTAGCAGCCCTAGGTCTCCCGATTCCACACAACCGTCTACTTCAAAGGACGCTTCCTAGTGGTTAGAAATCGTTTTTATCGACTAAAAACCAACGTCTTATATATTCCCCACAAATTTTCTTAAAAGTATTTTTAGTTGTTGTAATTTGTTTTTAATGAAGAGCTTCGAGAACTTTTTTTTATCTTCATATTTAGTTTATTCAGTTGTGATAAATTTATGTTTATATTTTGTAAAGTACTTTATATCCTATATGGCTCATAAACTGCTGTCAGGGAGAGGAATATTTATACAAAAGAATTTTATTACCAACAAATATTTTTTTTTATTTCTAGTCTGTTCTTAATATTAATCCAGTTCCAGTAAATCCATAGAAATATTTTTAGGTACATATTTAAATTTTGTTTATACACATATATAAGTGATATTTAAAATAATTTTACAAATACCGAACCCGAAAAAATATCCTTATGTTAATTTTCATGAATATTTTATTTCTAATTTTTGAATCTTTATACAGAAAACTTTTTACCAATAATTTAACTATTTAAGTAATCCATTTTTGCTCCTAGATTATGTTCTCATATTATTAAGAACATTTTTTTTATATGGTATACGACCGAATATTATTTTGGATTCCGATCTAATTTAGAATGCTATTTTTTTTCTATTTTTTCATTCATATAATTTGGAAAATATTTTTTTACATTTTTCATTCATTTTATATACAGCAGTTTATGTTTTAAAAGTAAGTGGCAATGCTAGGGAATTGGAATTCAAGAATAAGTTAGAAATCAAAAGTAAATATATGTAATTTATTTTTCTCTTTTTGGTAGTTAATCTTTTTCTCTTATTTTTTACGTTTCATTGGGTATTCCCTTAGGGTATTCCTTATCAAAACTATCTTCAGAATATGTATAAAAAATATTGGTTGACATTAGAAAAAGTTACAGTTGTCTAGTATTGCCCTAGTTGTTTATAGAGTAAACAGGAGACTGATGCTAATTCAAACTAGTAAATTTATGGAGTCACTATTTTTTAACTATTTATAGGGAAGTTGATAAATATATTCGTTTTAGTATTTGATGCGTTGTGTATACTCCTGTTTATTCTCGAACCATATATGGTTTTGTACATATTAAATGGTAGGTCTTTCACATTATAGCTTGTTAAGTGTAGCATAAATAACTTACTGAGATTTAATATGTTTTAGTTTTCCTATTTTAAATTTAGATATATCAGACAAAATGATCCCTGATAAGTAATTTTTTAAATCGTCTTAAGATAAAAATCAAGCAAAATTAATGTTATTGTATACAATCATCCCCAAATCCATATTTCTTTTAAAGCTGTTAATTTCCTTTTCACGTACAACTAATGTAAATTATATCTAGGAAAAATTGTTAATCTAAATTACAGTGTTTCAATTTTACTGGGTATGTCACTTTATTGATGAACAAAAAACATCTTTAAAATAGAGGCCAGTGTAAGAAGTCTACATACCGTTCATTTTAAATATTCTTTTTAGTAACTTGGTATTTCGATGTCTCGTTTATTAGCTTTGTTTTATGTATATACATAATTTCTTTAAACTTTTTAATTTTTGATGGAAATATTGTTTTGATTTTTGTGAATAAATAATTTTGCAGTAAATGTAACTCTCGAATTTTTCTTATTATTTAACTCCATATATAACAGCAAATAATGTTTGCGAAAATACAAATTGTTTTTGCTATATTTGGCTGTAGAATTGCAAACAAACCAGTTGCGTATGGCCAGAAATATATTTGTATTAAGGTATATTGAACTCTTTAATTTAATTAAGTTTACACAAATACATAATTCTTAATGTTTATATAATAATACCTTTATATACACAACAGGAAAAGTTCTATTTTTGAAATAGTATTTATTTTTTACTATACACATTGGGCATGCTATAAATAAAACTATTATTGCTTTTGGTCATAGTCCTTTTTTATTGTTTTTAACAATAGAAGCATCCAGATAAATCAAATTTAGTAATTACACCAAATTAAATAATTAAACATTCCATAAAAACCTCAGATAAAAACACACTTGTAGTATCACATCTTATCACTGAAATCCTCTATAAATGATGCTTAAAAATATTTGCTTCATGTCTATTTTTATATTTATCTACCTAAGCACGACTGTATGTTTATATGTGTATCAAATTAATTACATAGACTATGTAGTTAAGAAAAATGTATAGCATACAAGTGATTTTGAAATAACAAAAATGTCTACTATTACCTTACCCTCTTCTAGTATTTCAACTAAGTTAATAAATATACAAATAAAAACAGGCGTATATTTATATTTTGGTCCAATTTTTTCTTGTCGCCAACAAAAGATCATAATTAATTTTAGTCGTAAGTCTGAAAAAAAACTGTGTACTGATAGGCGTCTATTATTAAGAGTAGGCGTTTGACCGGTCAAAATACCTAATATGACGAAGATTATTATAATATACTGCTCATTATTTATTTTAAGTCCATTATACATAAAAAAATCGAAATTATGATAACACTCTTTTATGGCGCTTGATCTAGAACTCGTTGATTGGATTTTGAAATAATAACGTGAAACTTATTAAAAAAATGTTATAACTGAGAGCAATAACAGATCAGTTAGAAAGTAAGGTGGGTGGGAGGCAAAAAAGAAAGGCTTGCAATACCTACGTCTACACATTTTGGAAATAAATATGATATTGACCGCCAACTCGTCTCCACTATATATGGGTTCTGCTATTAATCAGACAATAAATACACCGTCTCGGTTTAAAACTATCTGTAAATAAAATATTCCCAGTATTTTTATCCATGAATTGTGTGTCCTTTGCAGCAATATTTTTATACCAGGAGAAACTATGTATCCAGCACCTTGAAAACTCACATTTGGCATGCTGATATTGTTAAATAAAAAAAACGTTAAGATGACCTTATAAATCAACTTGCAAATAAAACCCACATAGGGAATGAGCGATTGACATTGGATTTAAAATGGAAATAAAATCACCAACGTTTAAAATAGTTTATTTGAAAAAAATGTTAACATCTGACTCAATTTAACTAATTTTTTAAAACAAACTTTTCACTCAATCCCTAAATAATTATATTAATGTCTTCTTAAAGAAAAGATTAATTTTTTTAGGGCGGGAAAATCATCGAAAGCTAAATTAAAAAATAATAATTTATTAAATCTATATTTAATACTAAGAAAATTTACAAAGTATTAAACTTACTTAATCTATCAAATAATCATAACCCAAATAAAAAATACACAGGAAGTATTTACACAAAAACATTTTATATCAGTACATTAAAATTAAAATTTATTTAATATATATATTTTTTAAATAAATATGGAACTGTTCATTTAAGTTACCTATCATATTAAAAGAAATATAGTCTGATTAAAAATTAAAAGCAAAAACACATTATTACATAGTCAGCTCTCATTCAACTGTACTAAAACGCACAATTGCATTCACTCTTAAACTTAAAATTAGTCAAAAATTAATTTGGTAAAGTATCATATAAAATATCCTTGACAGACTGTGAAAGATTCTCTGGAAACTTGATGTCAAAGTTCAGAATAAGATCGCCCTTACGTGATGGTTCTTTGGGTAAGGGCAAGCCATATCCTTGGATGCGTCTGGTTGTATTTGGCTTGATTATTTCATTTGTATAATGCAGTGGTATTGTTTTGCCTGACATTGTTGGTACTTCCACTGTGCACCCACACAAGGCCTGAAACAAAGTAAAAAATTCTATTAGTATATATAAATACATAATCCACAATATACATAAAATTTATATAAAAAATCCTAAAATAGCCAGGACATTATTTTTGGTAACTGGCGTCACAGTAGGTCAAGTAAAACTGGCTATAATTAGCACAATATAGAAATTCTAATTTTATAATCAAAACTGAGTGCAAAAGTTTCACTGAATTAGAAAAGAAATTAATGAAACCTACCTGTTTGAGCGAAATTTTAGCTGTATATCTAATATCACTGCCCTCTCGTTTAAATAATGGATGAGGCTTGTCCCTGATGATGAACACAATATCAGCTGGAATCTTGTTTCTCCCTTGATCTCCCTCACGTTGGAATGTGATTTTAGTTCCAGCCTTCCATCCAGGCTTAACATTAATAGTCAAAACTTTATCTTCTTTCTTAGTAGATCCATCTGGTTGTAAAACTTTTCTGCTGATCTTCATTTTCTTTGTACAGCCTTTAGTGATGTCTTCCAGTGACACATACAAATCGTGCTCTATTGGTGGATCCTGGATTTTATCCTTGTTCCTGTTAGGACTCTGGAAATTGAACGAGTGGCTTCTAAAGGCTCCGCCAGGGCCTCCTCTTTGGGGACCTCCACTGAGGGAAGCAAAGGGATCATCTACATCCATATCATCATCATGCATACCAAACATTCTTCCATTGTTGCCAAAGTCGAAGAAGGCAGAAAACGGAGTAGAATTTCCGAAGAATTGAGCAAATGTGGCCCTTGGGTCTCCATGGTATGTGTAGGAGAAGTTTCCAGGACCACCAGATCCACCACCTGCGTTGACACCTCCTTTGAGACCTTCTTCGCCGTACTGATCGTATATGTCACGTTTTTTCTTATCAGATAGAACTTCGTAAGCCTCTGCTACTTCCTTAAACTTCTCCTCAGCGCCAGGTGTCTTATTTTTGTCTGGATGGTATTTTAAAGCTAATTTTCGATAAGCCTTTTTAATATCATCGTCGCTGGCGCCTTTGGCTATTCCCAATGTTTTGTAATAATCCTTTCCCATATTAAAGGTTTTTTACGCACTCACAGATGCCACTTAATAATATCACAATAAATGGAAAGTATCGCTTCACTAACGTTCTTCTCGAATCTCGATCGGACAATACACTCGATTACACTCCCATTGACGCGCGTCCGCTTTTATTTAAAGGTTATATCGACAAGAATACTCACGACTGTTCCGGAATGTACTAGATGCACATTAGCGGCACGTACGTTAGGTCAAATCGGATAAAAATAAAAATTATTTTTCCAGCGTAATTAACTGTATAATAAGTTCTTTCAAATATATTTACGGCAGCTTACTCGATACGATATAATTTACATATTGAATTTATATGAAATTTACAGTTTTTATCACAAAACAGAAATATTTTTGGCTCTCTAAAACCCCCGTTGTGCCACCTTTGATGAGACATGCGTATTATAAAATATTTCTATTTGGAATTATGGCGATATCGCGGGAAATTTAAAAACTGCCTTATCTTCAGCTTTTTTTCTCCTCAATTTAATTTCTAATATTTATAAACGTAATATATCCTGTTAATGTTAGTTATATTCTTCATTGTAATAAGAAATAATCGTAATAATCTTGGACTAGATCAACTAACAATTATTTCAAAAAGTAACTTTTAGCGAGCGCAGTTTGGAAATGTTAAAAAGAGCTGTGTTATAATTAATGTAGGAAATGTAAAGGGCTTGAAGTGTTGATTAACATTTAGGTGGATACATTAAGGTGAATAAAAGTTTCGAAAACAATATTTAATTTTTTTGACGTTTACTTTAAAAAACATAACCTGGATGTGTCAGTGTCAGATTTACACAAATGTTATTTTACTGAGCAATGTTGTATAATACCGCTATAATTTTCTTCCGATAATAAGAATAGTCATACTTTATTTTCAGCACTATAAGTTAAATCAAATTAAGTTAAAGAATAAATCCTCATTGTCTGCATGTCAATGCAATTTCTTGAAATTCAGTTTATTTTTTTTACCCTTAAATGGACGGCATTTGAAAACAGTGTTATTAAAAACTTTATTGTAGTTATGTTAAATATGTTACATTAAATCGATCAGTATTTTTATATTCGGTTCGCATAAAATCATAAAGAATGTTGTCTGAAATTCCCAAAGAATTTAAATGGTATCTCAAGCATTGTCAAAGTTTAAGAAGAATCATCCAGGAGACTCAATCATCATTAAATGATATTAATCATGTTCTGCAAATTGGAAGTGAGTATAAGGAAGACCTTAAGTTTTTACAGTTTTTAATTAATAGTATTTTTAGGGGATATATGTGAGCAGACATTTACAGATGCTCTCGAACAACTGGCTGTAAAAATAGAGCGCGAACCACTTTTGCTGATTTTTGGGCAGTCCTGTCATGCTAAAGCTCTATTTGTTAATATATTACTTGGACAAAACATCCTCCCTACTGCCAGCTCTCAATGGAGACATGTAAGTATATTTCAACTTAAAATTGATACATAAATACTTAATTGATAATACCTACCTTTAAGGTGACAATAAAGTATGGTCCTACTAAAAGCATTCACCTGACTCTTGGAAACGAAATTGAAATTGTAGAAAATCTAAAAGCGCATGAAGGCTTTTGGGATTGCATTCCTGAAGAGGATCTTCGAAGAGGTGATAATGAAAGCTTGTTGGATCACTGCCCTTCATTGGAAGTTATTTTAAAACATAATGTTTTAAAAGAAAATGTCAAAATCTTAATACCGCCGGACTGTTCGCCCAATGAATTAGGTGAAGTATTAGAAAAAGTAATGGAAAACATTTTACCTGTGATAGTATATGCTGTTTCTGAGAATCAATTAAGTGATTTGGTAAGCAAGTTAAAAAGTCCAAAAAGGCATAGTATATTAAGAATATTTTTTTAGAATATTCAAGAAATAAGAAATTTAAAAACTATTTACGAAATACCATTTCTCTTTGTTAGTTTAGCAGATAATTGTAATTTGGAGGCAAAAATTTCATCCATGAGTACTGAATCTTTAACTGAATCAGAAAAACATGTAGTTGAAAGCTGCAATCAAGCAAGTGATATAAAGTTAGGTTGTTTAAGAGACCAGCTTATTAGGCTAGGTAATAAAAATTCTGGGGGTGTTAAAATATATTTATTATATTTCTTCTAGGATATATTAATAGTGAGCTTGATTCTGACAAGACTGATGAATTGCTAAGTAAAAAATCATTTTGCCTTGATTGTTCTCTGGATAATGATTTTATGAGTGATAAATTAATTAATGATAAATTTAATTTATTTATTAGAAATATTTTAAAGTCCACTGTACTAAAATTGGCAGGGTGTCTAAGTCAGGTAATTATAATTATGTATAACTTAATATTATATTAAGTTATTATTTTAATATTTCATTGTCTTCTAGATACACAGCGATTATTTAAGAAAATTTATTCTTTGTGCCTTTGATATGGCTAGAGAAATTCAAATAACACCTAGAAGAATTTTATATGCCCAGGACATTGAATACAAGCTGTATAAAACTTTGATGAAAATAGCTTGTGAACAGCAAGAAGAAATTACTGCAATTATACAAAGCACTCTTCAGGAAATAAAGTCTAATGTTGCTGAAGTTTTGGAGGAATACAGTTCAACGAGTTAGTAGAAAAGATATTTAATATGAATTGTTTGGTATAGACATAGCTGTCCTTATTGCAGGTTCAACACAAACCTCACCAAAAGTTGTTACAATGGAAATCCAACAGCTAGTACTAAAAAGACTGAGTACATCAGTGGCAAACAGGATAGTGAAATCAGTTGGTTGTCTTCAAGAAAGCTTTACTGGTACATTAAAAAGATGTTTGGAAAGTTTAGAGAGGAACTGTCACGAATTAGAGGGCAATTTATCTGCTTCAGATGCTGTAAAACAAATCGTTTCTGCAGCGTATAACATCGAATTAAAAACGCCCACATCATTCTCTGTAGTTCACACATTCGTCGACCGTTTGAGGGCTTTGTTAAATACATTCACATCACCTTGGTCTTCCAATTCTCAAGTTCACTGTAATCTACAGTGGCAACTCCAAGTAGTTACAAACATGATTGATTCCTTAAGTGCCTCAAAACTAGCCAAAACTATTTCATTACAGGTATATTTTTTGTTAAGATGTTTTTATAAATATTACATAATTATTCTATTAGTTCCAAGAACATGTCAAATCATCACATGAATCTTTTCAATCTGCAATGAGAAGTTTAGAAAATCAATTGTCTGGTCAGCTGGAACACACGGAAGAACAGAGGATTGCTATTAGAAAAAGACATGCCCCCAGATTTGCCAGGCTGGCTTTAGAAAGCACATCACTGTGTGACTTGGTAAGATGGGGCATGCCTAAACAAATAAAGGAAATAGGGCGAGGACAGTATGGTGTTGTGTCGTCTTGTGAACCATGGGGTAATATAAACCCTTGTGCTTTTAAATCTGTTGTTCCACCTGATGACAGACACTGGAACGACCTGGCAATGGAATTTTATTACACTAGGCAAGAAAAAAAAATGAATTCCTCACTAAACTCCTAAATTAAATTGATTTATTTACAGAACGATTTTGGAACATCCCAGAATCGTAAAATTAAGAGGATCTGTGATTGATTACAGTTATGGTGGCGGTAGTTCCCCGGCAGTACTATTAATAATGGAGCGGATGATAAGAGATTTATACTGCGGTTTGCGGAATGGTTTATCCTGGCAAACCCGATTACGCATAGCTATTGACGTTATTGAAGGCATTAGATACTTACATTCCCAAGGTCTTGTCCACAGAGATATAAAACTTAAAAATGTTTTAGTGAGTATTATTTAAAAAAATAGTGTGCGCGTTCGCCATTTTTGGTTATGGCATTAACATATAACTTTTTTCTAGTTGGATAATGAAGATCGTGCCAAATTGACAGATTTTGGGTTTTGCATACCTGAAGCCATGATGTCAGGCAGTATAGTGGGTACTCCAGTTCATATGGCTCCAGAATTGTTAAGTGGAAGGTATGACTCAAGTGTGGATGTGTATGCATTTGGAATATTGTTTTGGTACATTTGTGCTGGTCAAGTGAAATTGCCTACTCATTTTGATCAGTTTCAAAACAAAGAACAGTTGTGGAACAGTGTGAGAAAAGGTATTATCCAATTTTGTTAAAAATAGAAGTATAAAAAACTTCTTTTAAGGTATAAGACCTGAATGTCTATCATATTTCAACCGAGCATGTTGGAATCTTATGGAACAATGTTGGGCTGCTGAGCCGAGCGATAGGCCTCTTTTAGGCTACGTACAGCCTCAACTAGAGCAGATTTATAAAAATGCAATTCTTGAATCAAACCAAGGCAAGTCTATTTATCACACAAAACCAATTCTGTTTTATCAGTACCCAGAGGAATGTCCACAACATAGTTATTTAGATTATAGAGAATATTAGCTGGACTAAATTGCCTGTATTTTATATGCTTATAATGATTGTTTCATAATTGAAAATATTTGTTATTTCAGATTCCTAAAAAGAAGAGGATATAAAGTCTATTATGTTGTGTATATTTTTTGTAAATATATTTTTTTATTGTCTAATTTAAAATTTTATATCACTATTTTTAATAAATGTTACTAGAAAACTAGTCTTAATTAAGTCTAAAAATAATTTATTGTAGGTAAAAAAACTCTTCTGTATACATTTAATTATTTTATTTTACTTAAAACAACATTATTGAATAAAAAAAATCACTAAAGAAAACACAATTGATCTATAATAAAAAAATAATGATGAAAGGCGAGATATGTATCTGAAGATAACTTATTATATCTTATCATAATTATTTAATAATCAGTCTCATATAACAGACTAAATGTAAAAATTACATAACAAAAGTCCAATTAATAGATATAAAACACAGTTACATCACAACATAAATGTGTATGTTGAGAGTAGTGGCTATATTCTTTCATAAATCCGTGGAAAAATTAAGCATATTTTGAATTTAGTTAGAAAAATATACTTTGCTTTTTTTTGGCAATAAGATTTAAAGATCAATTAATTATAGCGTGTATGTTAAAAAATTTCTATCTAGAATTTTTATATATTGAATAATTTAGTAACACAGGAAAAATCACATTTATGACGAACATTTCAAAAGGAATTAATTCCACACATCTTCCTTACTCTATAAATAATCTTAGATATGCCACGTGGTAATTTTGTTTCTTATAATTTTTAATGCTTTCACTTTTCTATGAGAAGCCACTAATCTTTTTTTCCCACATTTATTGGCTTTTTTATAGAAAGAAACAAAACAAAATTGCCCAAGAGATCTTTTATTCCTCCTACGAAATTTCTTTTCATGATTGCCATTAAATGTCGGTAATTCAAGCTGTACTTTATCCTTACTAGGCAATCCCTTCTTCTTAAAATTGCTGGTTTTTCTGAAATATTTGCATAAGTCTCTATAATCAATTTCTTCTATAACATCATATGAATCAAACAAAACTGTTACCTAAATAATAATGCAATTAATTACTGTGTGCCACAATTTCGTATAGAGAGTCTTACCAGTCCAGAGATCAAAATTTCTGTAATTTTTGCTTTGTAGTAAAGACCGTTTCCCTTCCATTTAGCTAAAACAATCTCACCTATATGCCATTTTGCTAATTCCTGCTCTCTCTTAATAAATTCCTCTACTGCCTGCAAGGATTCTTCCAAAGGTATTTCAAAATCTTTATCTTCGGCTTGTCCATTATAAGTAGATTTATTAGCAGGAACTGATTTGAGCACCATCTTCTTATAATTGTTGCAAGACTTTTTTTTACATTCTGGTAAAGGGCTGTTACTTGGCATCGATTTATTATCAATTATGCTCGTTTTAGTATCGTTTTCAGGCTGACAACTTGGTATATTATTAGGATTACACATTGTTACGAATTTTTTTTGTTGATTTGAATCTATAGAATTATTACTGGGGCTAACCTTTAATGTAAGCGAGGCTCTTACTTGCGGTATCTCATACCGGAATGCTTCTTTCTCATTTTCAGGAAGCCTTTCAGTACTCTTACGTTTTTCTGGGTTTTCCACAAGTATAATATTTTTAGTTTCAGACACCAGATCTGAATTATTCTTGGCAAAGACTTGATCGGGAGGGTCGAGATCAGGTTTATTTAATTTCACGAAAAGTTGATACCTCATTAGATATTTTAATTGTTTATCCTTTTTATTGCATAAACCCCGCTGACATGTCTAAAATTTGACCAAAAGTAAGGTTAGGGCTAATCGGGGCTTGTCAGGGCTGGTTACAGAAATAGTTCATTTGTCCCATAAAAGAAAACTGTAACTTCGAAAAGCGCCCTCTCTTCTTAACATAAGGAAAAAAAAAACATAATAGACTGTATACATCTGTAATGGCATTTAACACTGTGATTTAACATCTGTCCAGTGTCCAGTATAGGATGTGATTCTGTAAAAAGAATCAATTTTTTATGGATTTTTTAGATCGATCTAGATCTAATGACCGCGAATCGATACAAAAAAAATCGCAAGCTAAAAAATCGACCTTAGTGAGAATCGATTTTTTTAATTCAATTTTTTACTCTGATTTTCCATTTTCACAATAAATTAAAAATGGTATGGTGTGGATCCGGTGGCCGGTGGCTGACCTTGAAGGCCATATTTGCTGCATTTGATCATCGATACTACGCAAGCGCACATCTTCGATGTTGCCAAATTGCAGTTTATTTTCGAATTATTTGCAGTTGAAAATTTTTTTTTTAATCAATAATAATACAAATTCTATATAATTAATTTTATAATTTCAGATTTATCTTGATATCCAAAATTAAGATAAGAAGGATAATAAAGATTGTGAATTGAAAGAGTTATGAATATATAAAATTGTAATAATAATAACATTTATTTATATATTTACATTAGAATTAAAAATTATCATGTACAGATTTCTTCTTAATGGTTTTAAACTTATTAGAATTATTTTATTTCTTTCAAGTTATTTAATTTTTAGTTATTTACAGGCAACAATAGTTTTGATTATATGTATTGATGTTTTGAAATACTACCATGACGAGTCTTATACATAACAATACACGTCAATGGGAGATAGAGGTAACATCTTACCTATAATGTTACTAATATAATATACTTTGATTATAATATTTTAATATAATATATATATATATATATATATATATATATATATATATATATATATATATATATATATATATATATATATATATATATATATATATATATATATATATATATATATATATATATATTTTTTTTATTATAATAATTTCTTAAAAATATCAAGTTAGTGGATTAAGAGCAATTTTAGACATATATTTTATCGAAGAGTGTGTTGATAAGACTAAAATAAGCTTTATGTTTTATCTTTTTCTCTTTAGAAGGGAGATGGTTTGTGTCGTAGAAAACATTACAGTATTTAATATTGTGTACTTTGATATTCTTTTCTTAAGTTGCTGCAATTTATTGTTTCCTATAATGCCAAATCTTGACAATATGGTGAAAGTTGAGTTTTGATCTTATTAGTTTTACACCTGTGTTTATGCAAGACCAAATTAAGATTAGTTTGTAATTAGTTTGTGATTTATATTAAGATCTTTCTTATAATATTTGTCATATCTTAATCTTAATACTATATTATGCTTTGTCTGGAAAATAAATGTTAAAATATCTTAATTTTGCATATCCTATTCCATCCTTCCATTAGGAAAATATGGTTTATAAATCATATTATGCTAAGAAAATCATATAAATTAGGTGTAAGAATAGAGAAATCTTAAGGTAGCAGAAAAATTAATGCAATATATGTATAAGCAGAATTAAACAAGTTAACTGTAAATGTTGCTCAAGCTGATTCTACAATTTTAATTACGGAGGCTAAAAGACCTTTTAAGGCCTCCATAGTTTTGATGGAATGTTAAAAAAAACCTATTATGAACATGACATGGAGCTACAGCATTTAAAAATAAAAAAAAACTTGGACACATCCCTTTTAATATTTACCGAATTTTTAATAAAGCACTTTTTAAACGTATAGTTGCGTATAGCATAATAATGTAGAGCAATTAGATTAATTATAGGAATCTAGAATTTTATTTCTATTTAATTTTATTGACTATAAAAATACATAATAAGCGTTCACGTTTCATGTGTTGTGCGAAATATTAAAATAATAATATAAATAATATACCGCGTACTATGATTGAAAAAAATAGCGTCAGCGATAACTATGAAATGAAGATCGCTGATATTTTATATGGGAAATGTCCTCAATCGTCATTTCCCAGCCAACTGGACGCCGATTTTTCGATCATACTGTATATATTGACAAAAAAAACACAGAAAAGCACATATTTGATTTCTACTGAAAATAATTCCAAAATAACTTGCAATCTGGCAACATCGAAGATGTGCGCATACGTAGTGTCTGTGACTATATGCAGCAAAAACTCGTTTCAAGGTCAGCCACCGGATCCACACCATTACCTTAAAAATATATATTTCCATTTTTTATGACTTTTTTACATATAAAGACACAAAACATAAAACAAAATAAAGAAAAACTTGACATGTTTATTACTTGACAAACAACGATTTCAGGATTTCAAGAAAATGTCAATCATCGTCAAACGTCAAATATAAAAATATATAATCCAGGGTTGCCACAAGCTACACAATTGTGTATTTTGCTACACATTTGCTTCCATGACTGCACAGCTACATGGTGTATATTTTGTGGCTACACCACAATGGCCTGTGCTACACATTTTGAGAATTTACATATTTATTATAAAAAATAATACCAGAACAGTAAATCAGCTGACAAAAGCTGTTTTTTTTTGCTTTTAAGTTATCTAAGTTACATTAAAGCAAGTGAACTTTAAATTTTGAACTGACAAATATCATTTTCGGTCATCTATTGGTCGAGTCAAAAACGGTAAATAGACAGGATTGCTTAATTCCTTAAAAATACATAACACGTACTTTGGCCAAATTCAGAGGCCAAATTTCACTGTAGTTCGGTCCACTCGTTAGCATACGTGAATAATATTCAATTCCTATTTCACTTTTCCTCCCATATCAGCAAAGAATTGAAGTTTCTATGGACAAATTTGGCCGATTAAACAGTCCTGAATTGTTTACAGTTTTTAAACAGACTTCATAACCGGTCTAATTTTTCCATAAAATCGTTAGTTTCGCGACATCAATTTTGACGTCATTGCAATATTTGCTGGCATGAGAAGAAATGAAATGGAAAATGAATATATTGACGTATACAAACGAGTGGAAGTGAGACTCTTATCGAGATTCTTATTTATGCTTTAAAATTTGGCGATTTTACGTCTTATTCTTGGTCTTATTGGATAGTTTACAATTATTGGTCATGGATTGCTACACAATGCTACACATTTTTAAGGTCAAGTTCTGCACAATCAAAAATTTTCTTGTGGCAACCCTGATATAATCACAGATTTATATAATTCCATTTTTTGGATTAGTATAGTCAGTTCGCACTGAGCATGTTTATTCCCTCTTTGTTCAGAAACTAATTATTATTAAAGGATAGAAATACACAGCACGCTTTTACTGGCGTAATAGAGAACCTGTGTAGAGAAGGTAGAGAACAACGCTCGAGCGCCATCCAACAACGTCCTGAAAATGAATTTAAAAAAGGCTTAGAAAAAAGGTGTTTTCGATTGACACGAAACCACGGCGGATTACCCCGGTTAAGTGCAGATGGTGTAGATTAATTTCTTTTTATATGATATCCTCTGAAATTGAGCATAAAATTTGATGGTTGCATGACGATTCGATCTCGGTCTAAATGAATCGATTCTATAAAAAATCTGTTTTGGATAGATTCAAAAAATCGGAATCGCATGTCAAAAGATCGATTTTCTGAAGAATCGATTTAAATCGAACATCCCTAGTCCAGTATTAGAGACGGCATTGATCTGTCATATCCTAAAAGTAGTGCCAATAAAAGTATCAAATATCTTAAAGTTAAAGTTACTAAACAATCGAAACATCCATTGCTCGAAAGTGTAGAGAAGTTTATAATTATTATTATTTAAAAAATGCCCAGAATAGTTTTCAGTAAGAAAACAACAAGTATGTAAAATGTTTACCAGCATTAAGAAATGTTTTATTATTTTTTAGGTTAATATTCTATTTAAAACCCCACCCTATATTACTAACTTATGTGTATTTTTGAAATGAGACTGAGACAGGGTTAAAATCTTGTCGTTATGGCTATTAGCGGGACCGAACACAAAGGGCCCTGCTTCTGGTGTTTAAAAGCTGTTAAATGGATACCAGTTTTATTTCTTGTTACAATTGTTGCTTGGTCGTATTATGCATATGTTGTCCAGTTATGTTTAAGTATGTCGCTTGTTCTCAATGGCTTTAAACTAATCTCACTTCACTATAATTTTAATATATATCTTTCTTTTCAGTTACAGTTGAAAATACACTAGGCCAGATAGTATATCTTATATTTTATCATTTGTTTTTCTTCATGTTTTGTTGGTCTTATGTTCAAGCAATTTTTACCGATATTGGAAAGGTTCCTAATAATGTAAGTGCGTGAGGCTTATCAACATAAATACTCTAAATGCTGTTTTCTAGTTTAAAATAAATGACACAGATTTTGAAGAATACATAAACCACAGTGATTCCCTTGAAATGCAAAACAGAATATTGGACAACTGTGCAAAAAATTTACCTATAACTAATGTAACCATTGGAGGAAGTGTAAGGTTCTGTGACAAATGTAAAACTGTTAAACCAGACAGGACGCATCATTGCTCTGTATGTGGTGAATGTGTATTAAAAATGGACCACCACTGTCCATGGATAAACAATTGTGTTTGTTTTACAAACTACAAATTCTTTATATTATTCCTTGGATATGCATTAATTTATTGTATATATATTTGCTTGACATCTCTGCCTTATTTTATTGCATTCTGGAGGGTAAATATGCTTTCATATTCATTAAATTTTTATCTTAATATCCGAACTATCAATCATTTTAGGGAAATTTGCAAGGAATGAGTAGGTTCCATATTTTGTTTCTCTTCTTTGTTGCGGTGATGTTTGGAATTAGTTTAATGTCCTTGTTCGGATACCACTGTTACTTGGTCTTGGAAAATAGAACTACGCTTGGTATGTTGATTTTTAATTCTATTTATTAATCACTAATATTCATATAATAATCTAATGGTTAATGTTATTTAGAAGCCTTCAGACCTCCCAGCTTTAGAGGAGTGGGTGCTGATAAATATGGCTTCCATTTAGGACGTTACAGGAATTTTAAAGAGGTATTTGGAGAAGATCCCAAATTATGGTTCCTTCCCATCAGCACCAGGTACGTTTTTTTTGTGTTTAATAATTTTTCCTAACTCTTACCTACAATTGTGTACATGACAACAGTTGGGTCAATTATTTAAAGTTTGTTAATTTAAACTAAAGACAAATTGGTGTATGGATTTACTTGCAATTCAAAGCTAATTTTTAAATAAAATACTTTTCTAGTTTGGGTGATGGTATTCAATACCCTATACATTCAAGGCACCAACAGAGCTCTTACCATTCTATGGACAGCATTCAAAACAGGTTAGATCATTTGAATTTGCCTATTGCTCACTAGTTGTGCAAATTAATTTTTTACTTATTTATTAAAATATAATCACTATGGCTGTAAAATCTATCTTTTGTACTTACTAATTATAATGTGTGTTGGTTTAGGAAAATTAACATTAAATTAAAGTTTATAGAACTGGCAGAATGTTGGTATTTTAATTTGTCTCATATTTAAAAAGCTTTTAACTTTTTTATCTTTTAAGCTAGAACATTCATTAAAAAAGGTGTGTTGAGTCTAGGGTTCCCAACTTGAGCATCGGCGATTCCGGGACAATTATTTTTAAGCTTTTAAATAATTGAAACAAAACAGTGAATATTAGAAATTAAAATATATTATGTGTGTAGTATACCCTTTTTTAGTGTCCAGGCAAAACTTTCGCCGGGACAAACTTTCTGATTCCTAGTTAATCCCGGCCAAACCGGGACGGTTGGGAACCCTAGTTGAGTCAAGTTTTGAACTCAAATGTCACATTTATAGATATTTTGTCACAGTTATTGATATTTTTGGTTATGTATTAAAAGTTGATTTAATACCCTTTAATTTGTTTAAAGAATGTTCTAGCTTTCTTAAATTAAAAAAAATAAATATGTTAAAATCAAATCTGCCTGTTCTGTAAATTAAGATTTTAATTATAATAAATTATTAAATAATTCTGTCAATACGGAATTTTAAAGCTTTTATTTATCAGTAAGATTTTGTATTAGCCAAAAGTTTTTGAAAGACTACAAATAGCACAATCACAGTTTTTTTGCATAAAATGCTTTTAGCGAAATATTTTTTTTATAAAAACGCTTGAATGTTTTATGCAACGTTGTTAATCAATACATAGACTTTTTTAGATACTAACATAACGAAACGTTTTTTTTAAATAATAAATTGTGAGAAGATGAGCACAACAGTAGGTATTGGGTGTTGATTTGTTTTGACAGTAGTGCATGACTGAAAGCTTTAACGCCGTCCAAAAATATATAATAAAAAGAGGATTTTTTCCTAAGCAGACGCCGGTGCCTAGAAAATGAGACGAGCAAACTGAATCCAGACCATACTGAAATATCTATACATTAAATAAAACATTTATAGTACTTAATACGATTATTGTTAATTTTCTAAATAAATGTTTTTCACTTGATTTAATTTTTTGTTTATGATTTGTTTGACCTTACACGTTTAAATTAACAACCTTAAGTTGCTTGACCCTAACTAACTACATGCTTTTCTGATACACACAGTCTGATTACAATTGCCTGGTAGAAAAATTTCAAGTAAAGTATTGTATACAGCCTTCCATTTTAAGCCCCTGTCTACAAAACGTTCTACCCGTTCAGTCAAAACGTATTAAGTAAAACCTTGTGTGTAGAATAAAAAACTGTCCGTTTTACTTGAACTGAATTGACAGAAGACCATTCTAGAGAACTGACGGAATCATTCAGTTTTACAAGAAAACTATCCTTTTGCCCACATTGAAAAAAAAACATAAATTTACAAAAATATAATTTGGATATTTAATAACCGACTTAAAATATAATGTTTTTGCATAGTTTCACAAAATAATGTAATTTTACAAAATTATTTAGGAGATATTTAGTGATTGTCACCAAATGGAAATTTAAACCATAAATACAATTTTGTAGTAAAATTTCATGTTTTTTCTTTTCAACTTCACCAAACACTATATACTATATATATACTATATATATATATACTATAATTGACAGGTAAAACTTCCAGTGCGTATGCTAGTTTTTATGTCGGCTTACCTGACAGGTAAAACAATGTAGACGGGGCTTTAGCAATGAAATTTCTTAAAAAAAGGCTCAATTGGAAAGTGGTATATATTTAATTTTGTTACTTTTGGAGATGCCATAGAAAAGATAGTTAGCTTACTAGGCAAAATTAGCCAAATAGAGAAAAAAAATCTTATTGTATTTTGTTTTACGCAGTTTGGGAGATGGTTTAACATTTCCTCAAAGGCATTTGGATGAGGATCAAGAAGGTTTGTTACGCGAACAACCGTTTGAGGAAGAAGACAGTTTCAGATATCCCTAACTATTGTGATCTTTATAAAATTTAAATTTAGACTAAGCCGCCCTGATAAGGGAAAAAATTAATGAAGATTTTATATTTCATATACATAACTAGTATTATTATAACATAGTATTTATCTGTAATTTTTATGTTCGTTGGTCATTGAGAAAACGTCTAGTCACTAAACGAAATTTATAGTATTAAAATTGATGGATGTCTCGCTTACTAAAGCTTTATAAGCCTTTGTAAATTTATTTTTATTTCAAAAATGACCGTACATTTTAAGTACAAATTATAATACATTCCCTTTATTTTTATAGACAATAAAACACTTCCAATTTAGAGCATTATAATTACTTCAATTCTAATCCTTTTTGATTATTTTATAGGAGTTTCGTGGCTTATAACTTTTCTTCTACTTCAAACACTTAATCTGTCAGTCCATTAATGAAGGCGATAAAAGCATTTCAAATTCTTCAAAAATCGATTCTGTTACTAAATCTTCTTTGATAAGGTTTTCTGTGTGATTAGAAATCAATTGAATAGTCCTGTGAAAATATTCCTGTTCTTTACGTTGGACTTACAAAAAAATGTTCTAAAATTCTCAGGATAAGATCTTTCTTCTCCAAGATTCTTATTGTTAAATCTGCTCAGTGTTCCGTGTTTTATTTTGCTCAATGGAATTTATAAGGATCTGTCGAATGCGAGGGAAAATAACAAATCTCTTGTATTGTTTTATGGAAAACATTTATTAAAAATATGATCCAATGGAAGGTGTAAAGGTGTCAACATATATGATCTAACGGAATTAAACGAGTTTCTAATTTATAAACTTATGAAAACAACAACTGTTAACATGAATAGATCTTATTTCAGTTATTAGCACACCAAATTACATTTTTAATAGTTACATAAAAAGCTCATATCTGAAGGGTTTCTGTTTATATGTTTGCATTGGTTATTTTGTCAATATTTTAGCCAAAAATTGCCCTTGGTAAAAATTTATTAACAATCTTTGAGTCCAAGTAATACTTATCAAAAATATCATTTAAACAAATGATGCACATATAAAAAATAGCCCTTCCTTTGCGGAAAAATTCACACGAAAATGTTTTGACGCGTAGTATTATCCTTACATACTAAATATGGTTCACTAAAAAGTAACTAAGAGTTATGCATATAAATGGCTGAATTGCGGTGAAGAATAATCGAATCATCCCACCGCTAAGGTACTACTCAGATTACCTTATTAACTAAAGCTTATAGCATTTTGATCTTAAATAAAAATAGTTTAAACAAAAATACAATGATATATTATTTACACATAGACATTCGCAAACATAAATTATACAATAAATTGTACCATGTAATAAGTAGATTTATACTGTTAAATTTAAGTGTTTTCAAAAAGCACAATATTCTACCAAATATAAGACGTATTTTGGTCACAACACCTCCAGCTAGCACATCTATATCAAATTCTTACGAGTATATACAGGGTGTCTCACAAATAAGTGCAAGTATTTTAAGAGTGGGAAGATCAGTAGTAGTCAAAAGAAGCATCTTTTTTATTTACCATTTTTAAAATAAATTAAAAAACCGCTGGCTACAATCGGTTATCAGCCACAATTACCCGGATCAAAATATATAGACTTTGCCAGGATATTATGTAGGTGGTCGCCGGAGGAATAATTCCTACCCATAGCTGCTATTTTGCGCATGAGGTCTGACTATCAATAGACACGAAGTTACACGAAAGAGTTTTGATTGCGTTGGTTTCCACTTTTTTGAATACTTTCAACATTTTTTTTGCATAAAAACCTCATGGAAGTGTTTCTGGGGTCAAACTATACTACGAGTTAAAATACTTGCACTTATTTCTGAGACACCCTGTATAGTGTAATACATTTGTTAGATATATTTCTAATAAATTATAACTATACTGCTTAAGGAGGCGTATTTTAATGGAAAGAAGAGTAATTCTGACCAAAATAGCTTATATACAGATAGCTACAAACAACGAAAGATAAATATGTATTTTTTGTATATGTATTTGGCATACTGAAATTAACAAATATATATATTTTTTAAATTTTAATTAACACATGTATATATATAGAGTAATAGTTCTTCACATAAAGAATTATTTTTTTCAATAACTATATACACAGAAACTGACTGACAAAAAATTATTCATGATACAAAAAATATAGCTAAAAATGGTGTATAAACTAAACAAAGAAAAAAATTAATTACTAAATTATTCGGATTTTGGTCACGTTATTGTTATTTGAAAGCAACGCATATCTAATTTAAACTAATTAATAAAATTTATATTTATTTATTGTAATTGACTACTATATTATGAGTATGTAACGTATGCACGTTGAGAAACAATAATAACTTCAAGTGTAACCACTAGAAAATTCCATTATATGATGTACTTTGAATTTTTTAGTGATTTTTTTTAAGGACTTCTTCAAAGTTATTTTAAAGACCTTGGTTTAAATAAGTTTAACCGGACTATTTGAGATTATATAAATATATTACATACAGTTTATCAATAAAATCATACTTTTAAATACTCGCTTTGTCAAATAGAAGACTTTACGATTTTTCAAGGTATCTCTTCAAAATAAAGTTATAGTATTGATCAGCAAAATATAATGGCAAGATAAATATTAATTATAACACCTCATGAAGATATTATATTTTGCATTATAAGATATACTTGGCTTTCATCATCAAACATAAACCATATAACACTGGTGTATCTTAGAGACAAAAACAGAAATTGTAGATTTCCACATCAGATCTATATTAAGTATATTACCCAGGCAATATTTTTCTAGAAAACTACATCTTTTATGCTTGATTATACAATTAGTAACTTCAGTTTAAAAAGTATTTAAAAATGTAATAACGATAAAAAAATCAATCTGTGAATTTGTTATTTTCAGCAAAAAATTTAAACTTCTTAACCTCTTGACTCTTGACAACTTGAAAATATTATCACAGATTATAATCTTTGTTTTTTCTTTATTGTTTTTCGTGGTTCCAATTTTCGGAATCGGGCACTAGTTAGGTGACTAGTTTGCGCACATAGCACGCCCACTTATGGCCTGTAAAATTGTGCACAGCGCCTGACCGGCACAGTTATTAGAGAGATATCGGAAAACCGAATAGCGTCATCCAGTATTTACGCGTACCTTATCATGGTTACGATATGCGAGAGTCAACGCAACACCCGCTAATAACGTTACCGCCTGACGTAATTTGCGGATCAATTACACCAAGCGCTCTTTCTAAATAACCTCTGATAACGTTTAAAAATTGCTTAAATGGGCATATGCGGATATTTGACAATCGGAGCCGGCCGGCGAGATCTTTTATTTTAGGTTATGTTTGAATTGTTTTGAATTATTGCTTTAGTTTTATTAGGTAATTTTTGATATTTAAGTAGCTGGGATTAGTTTTAATTAAATAAATATGTCCCAAAATATGGATTCCACCTCTTCCAATACTAAAGAACCTATAAAAAGTCTTAGGTTTACAGCAGATGACGACTTAGCTCTTCTAAGAGAATTTGTTGCTTGTTGTCCTAAACCTATTGGCAGACGTTGAACAATAAAGCACTGGAAATAAGCACTTTAGCCCTTTAGTTTTAAAATACCTAGTAAACAAAACAATTTCAAAGTTTTAAATTCAAAGTTAAGTTTAAATAGTGGACGCGACGCGGTCAGAATTCTTTCCGATAATATATATGAATAACGATAACTATAAATGAAGACAGTTAATACCACCTCACGTAAAGGAAATAACACCTGGCCTTTTACTTATTATATATATTATATTAACGTCCATGCACGCTATTCGGTTTAGCGATATCTCTCTATTACTCTGTTTACTGCTATTTTACGCGAGTTTATTTTTGCGCACAGGAAATTTGACTCGTTTGCACATCGTCATAAAAAACAATTTTCCTACCACGAATTAGGGACAAGATTTTTATCTGTATACTTATAGGATACCTAATCTGTGATATTATTTCATCAAGGTAAATAGATAAAATATAGTTGCAAATAAGTATATGAGAGGATGTATATCTAAGCACCTGGTGTATATCAATCATATATACGTATGTTAATAAAATATAAAGAACTATAAAAATAAATAATACTAATAATATACCACGAGCTTTATGCACTTCTACAAACATATAAAGAAATATATATCTATATGATTCAAGTAAACATAATTTTCAGTCTGTGAATATAGCCTTAAGAATAAAAATAAGGCAACTCATATACCATGTCCGGTAATAACACGAAGAATAAGACTGAATACAATACATTCTTATTCAAAAAATACCAATTGACAGTACTGTAAAATATACGGTGATATGTTGGGAAATACCGTATGGTTATAGATAAAGAAAATTAAGTAGGCTCTGGTATCACAATTCTATATCAATTTTAAATCAGTACTCATAGCTCAATGCCTGCTTAATTGTATTTATTTACAATCAACATTTTCAGCTAGTTTCATTTAGGTGGTGGTTATTAGTGGACTATATTTCCTTTCATCAAAACAGCTGGATCAAAATAAACGGTTCTTCTATTTCCGATCGTAACAACTCTTCTACTCGGTGTAAATCTAGGCATTGAATAATAATGATCATTTTGTGGGGCCGAAACTCATATGGTCTTATTTATCTTCGCCGAAGATAAACAGTTATTTGCGGGTGTTGTGTCACAAGCGGTGGTCTCTTTGAAGCTCAAAGCTAGCACGTCAGATCGGCGGAAAACTTTGACGGATCTCGGACTGGTCAACTTATCCTTCTCTAAAATTAAGGCCCGCTTCACACGTTTCACGTTCTGTTTGTCGTCGATTTTCAACGAGTAACCGTTTTTAAGAAAGCCGTTATACCGATTTATATTAATTATTTTTGTGGGTCGCTTGTCGTTTAGTTGCAAATTGGTCGATATGATTGGCGCAGTCAGTTTTCTTGTAGTGGTGAATTTCCTCACTGGGGTGTCTTTCACCTCGATTCTGTTAACAAACGCAAATTGGATAGAATGTGAAGAGACAAAACGACGCGTGCATCTTAACCTGTGTGCAATAACGGAAACATCAACCAACCACTTAAACCAAGCCACAGTAGCATGCGATAATTTCCAGTCCTATGCTAATATAACAAGACCATGATTAGCTCTACAACCTCAGTATATACAGTCACAACATGAATCAAGAAATCAAGACGAAATATTCAATTAATACTAAGAAACAGAATATACTAAGGAGAGTACCATATATTGAGGTTTGTCAAAATTTCAATTATTTTTTTGAATTTGCAATTTTATTGCCTAGAAGCAAAAATTAAAACGCGACGCATAAAGCTGAAGTATGAAGACAAATAAAATTAAAGCATTAATAAGTTCAGGGTTATGCTTCTCAGTACATATTTTTTACTACAAAATAAACATTAACGTAATGAAAAAAGGTACACATATAACCCAACCCAAAGATTTCTTAATGGGGAGGCATACAATATTAACCTGGGAAATTCCAAAAAATTTTGGAGTTTTGAACTAAATTCCTTACTATCTAAAAATGTACTTAATATCTAAGCACTAGAATTTAGATTTTTAAATTTAACAATGACTAAATTTTGCCTTTAAGTAACTTAAGGCATTAAAATTTTTATTCAAGGCAGTAAATTCATTGAAAAATTTGACTATGAAAATTTAGTTTCTTTTTAAGACACCTAAATTTAAACATCGATTTTTTCTTAAAAAAAAGAAGAAAATTATGAATGCTTTCAGAAAGCCTAAAAACTAGGATAAAACTATCTGCAAATATCTACAATTAAAATACTAAACACAGCTACAAAAAATAGCTCTGATGCATTTTTTAGGGTGCATTTATTGAATGCAGGTACTGATTAAATGCACTCTAATAAACTGCAACAGAATTAGACACATGCAAAAAACAAAAAAAAATAAAAAAAACTTCTCTGCAAGCCATGCCTAAAGTAGTATGACTAAAGCAAAAAATGACTGGCTAAACCAACCTTTTGGTCACCACACGGCTACTACTAGATCCAGTGATTCTAGTGGCTGCATTGACCATTTTTCCGCCTTTTAGTACGGTTTGGTTGTTAGTTGTTGTTGTGGTTGTTGTCACGTGGACACGACGCATTTTCTCTCTGTCAGGTCTAATAAAAAAATAAAAATTATATAACATCACTTCAGTCATATATAATTTACAACTTACAGAACAGGTCTGTTTAATTTAAGCCTGCTCCTTTGAGCTTTGATTTCATTCAGTTTGTCTCCTTGTGTCTCTTTAGTTTCCTCAAATTCCGGATGGTCTGTGGGATCATTGATTTCCATGCAATCAACTTTCCTCACTATTCCTGTTACATTATCCTGGCTCTTTTTTCTTTTCAGCTCCGAGAGGCAATATATGCCGACTGGACATTTTTCTGGTTCTGACATATAATTTACTTTTCTATACAACTCCCCTGCTTCCCACATTTGTTTCTGTTTCCTATAATTTTTCCATTTTAGAATATATTTAAAAATATTCATAAAAAAGATAAAGAACTTACTCTTGCAGCCAAACTTGTTGGTGTCCAATAATTGATCCAGGCCTACATATTCTGATCCAGGCAATTGCCTCTTCTGCAGTAAATTTCCAGTGTTTCATAATATAGCAAGCAATTAAAGACCCAGTTCTTCCCAGACCAGCTACAAGTACAATATATAATAAAACAACAAACACTTTCAATATTCTAAATAAATACCTTTACAATGTACAGCAATAGCACCAATAGAATTTTCACAAACATATAAAAACTGATGCAATATTCTATCATTAGGGATTCCCCCATCAACAAAATACAAATCTCTATGATCAAACCCTGCTTGGATAAATTTGTTTGCATCATAGGCCTTCTTATTTAAACGTATAACTGTACGGACTTTAT
The DNA here is from genome assembly GCF_002938485.1 of Sitophilus oryzae. Lineage (NCBI taxonomy): Eukaryota > Metazoa > Arthropoda > Insecta > Coleoptera > Curculionidae > Sitophilus > Sitophilus oryzae. The sequence continues at coordinate 8,496,030 of NW_022146479.1, forward strand.
GCCTTCTGAAATAGGCAAAGTATGTCTCTGGGGAATGTACGGGATAGCCAAAATTGGAAATCCTAGATCTGTTCTGAGGTCCACAGAAAGCTATAAACTTGTTAGGTACAATCCAGTTAAAGTCACCATTTTCAACTCTTTCATAGTGTTCATATTCAAGAAAGTCAAAGTTTTCAAAATTGAAGAAGCCATAAGTAAGAGCTTTTTTAATAGCTCTTAAACATTCCAATAGAGAAAGAGTATATAATGCTTCAGTTTTAGAAGCATCACGGAATTCCATATAATCCCTTGTAGAATCATGATTTAGAACTTCATAGGCTTTTTCTGGATCATAATTCAAATAAATTATCTAGAAAAAATATTTTATAGTTAGTTACTAAAGGTAAAATGCTTCAAAAATCATACAGAATATGCTCCAATTAAATATGCAGCATTGACCCTTTTGTGGACATCTGATCCAGTACAGTGCACAATTTTCTTATTTAAAAATGCCGGGTTATTAAGTTTCCGTCTCAGTTTAACACAATAATGATAAAGCATGGCTAAATTAAGAGGGCCAAAATCCAAATAAAAACTTTCATAACAGAGCTCATTGTCTATCGAGAAATAATGCACTGATAGAGTCGATTTTGGCTTGATATTTGTATTTACAGATACAAAAAACAGACGACCTAAAATAGAAATATTAACAATAATTTTTGTAATAAATGTTGGCATACAAATTATTCAGAATTATAATTACTAAACTGAATAACTAATTTGCAGTTTCATTCATGGTCATAATAGAAACTTATAATTCTCAGAAATATTTAGCTAATAATTAAATAACAATATATTATAATCTATGTACTCACCTTTGATAAATTCTGAAGCATTTAATAAAACATTATCAAAAGTTTCCATATTTAACAAACTTTGCCTTTTCCTTTTTAATGGTGAGCTAAAAAATTGCGTCTAACAATAATATTTCCATAAACAATTCTTTAGTTTATTATACACCTAACCTAATCCCACTTGTTTAAGTAGGTAGGTGATCATAGCATGTAGGCGTATATTAGAAAGATCTATTTGATTGATCATCTGATCAAAGTTTTTTAAAAGAACTATTAGTTTTTGTTAGTAACACAACTATAACAAAAATGCATTATTCCTAATTATTAGTTGTGTTAAAAATAAACAAAACATCAGACATCTTTTTACAAATTCTATACTAATTTTTGATATAATATAATACTACTTACGTCTTGAACATGACAGTTTATGCTTTATCATAATTTTCGTTTTTCAAATATTGTTTCTTTTATATTAAACAATTATTTTATTCAATCACAAAACACAAAACAAAAAGCCATTTATTATTTATTGATACAAGATGGCCGACCTGACATGTGAATACTACCAACCGTATTAACTGCATATGTTACCAACCATAATGAAAAAACTATGGCTATGGGATTTGGCTATGGGTTTCCATAGTTTCCATATGGTTTCCATCTTCCATGGTTTCCCCTCATATATTTATAAAGTTTTCTTCTGTAAAAATACAGACTGAACGTGGACTGAACAATCTAAGGACTGAACCAATGCTGAACATATGAGTGAACCGTTAAGCAACCAAACATACGCTCTATAGGTATATTAAACAATATTAAAATTAAATCATGGTATTAAAAAATTATTTTCAATAACAGCTATTTATTAAAGTGTGTCCTGTATATAATATTAACAAATACAAGCTTAGTTCTTTACATAATTAGAAATAGGCTGTTTATACATATTTATTTGTGTAAATTGTTCTTTCCACAGAAGTAAATTTGGTTTTGGTACTCTATTACAAGCTATTTCCATATTATTTTTCGTTGTTTTTTTCATGACAAAAGGGAGAATTGTCGTTAAATTATCTGCATTATCGCAGATTATTCCAGCTAAAGTAGTCTTTCGAATTTCGTTTAACTGGTTTATGGAAAATCCTTGCGGCATTTTAGCATTTTCATACCAATATCTATCCCCAAATTTAAGTCTTATAAATTGATCCAGTATTAAACAAGTAAAAGTTGGGCCTAAAATAGTTCCTCTAATAGGTTTTTCGCTCAAAGCCCCAGTATATACGTCGATATCTTCAACATTTCTGAAAATATATGGGTTGAGGTAAAATTTTAGGTAAAATGACAATACTGAACCATACTTGTAAATAGCTCTAATACTCTGTAAAGCCGATGATTCCATAACACCTTGCAAGTCATCAAAACTTCTGGTTTTCATTAAGCCGCAGTGCTCTCTCCAAAAAATATACCCAGGCAACGCATGATCTCTACCCCTTTGTATATTCAGAGAAACCAAATCTAATCCACATACATGGCTTGTATTACTTCTAGCTTCTTCAAATAAGTGAGACTTGACTTCGTTAGAAAAATAAGGATCAGATGCTTCAATATTAGTATACATCGCCCCTTTCAGTGCTTTGTTTAGCTCACCATCTTCGTACAATTTGAAGGGATCAAAAAGCATTTTATGCATTCGAACATATTCGGGAGTTGACGTTTTATTTTCTAATAGTTTTACTAAAGTCGGTATTAAGGAATGAGCAAAACGGAAAGCGGATGTGGAAAAAACATTTGCTATAGTTGGATCCATCGTAGGATTATACTTATAAGAGTATCCGTATTTTTCAGGGGATAACTGGTATTTATACATAACATTTTCTCCTAAAAAGTTAATATATAGTTTAAGTAAATATATTTTTTATTTTGTGTTTTTTTCCGACCTAAAAGGATAGGTAAAAATTCATTATAAGTTATATGCTGCATCTGCGCTCCCAAGATGCGTCTAGATTCTTGAAAAATCACCTCGTCGCTCCAATGAGGATTTATAATAAGTAATTGACTAGCCAAATTGTTATGTTGTCTCGCCCATATCAGATGCATACTAGTTAAGTGCAAATTTTCATTTGCTCTAGAATCTCCTATAACACAACCGCATTAAAAAAAAATCAAATAGTATTTAATAAAAAATCACCCGACAAAAAGCAATATCTTCCTTTAAGTTTTTCTTCCTCCCTATTACATCCGTCATTCATGTCTTCAGACACAGGAAGTAAGCTCCTATTTTCCTTGGTAATATACATTTTTAAAAGTCCGTTTTTCATAGACCTTAAGGAATATACAGCGCTATCATCAATACCGTAAACTACCGAACCATCAATAAAAGCTGTGGCTTGATTCATTTGCTCCCTTGCACCTTACATTATAAATAATAGTTTAATATTAATATGTTATTAATATTTCTTATTAAATATACCTAAACAACACGTGGGTGCTGGGGCAGACCTTACAAACTCCATACAAGAGACATTATGTTTGGAATAAGGGTCATCTTTAGGTAGAACAACAGGAAAACACTCAGAAGGCAAAGTATTATTTTGACAACAGGAAATACTTTCACCGTTTTTCTTCTGGTTCAAAGCTGTGGCAGTTATGTCGTGATCTAAAAACTGGCCCCACACTGCTAACATTACAGAAAATTTGGAATCGTCTCTGTAATAAGGCCTGTGGACTTCTAAACTGACAGTTCGCGCAGAAGGTAGGCTTTCCCCAGTCTTAGATCTACGTGGTTTACTGATACCTAAAGAAAACTAATGAAATACTTTACAGTAAATTTTTTCACAATAAGTCACCGTCGGCATAATCAGGAGGTAAGGATCTTCGAAAAGGTCTGTAAGCCACTCCAAATGTCGTAGGATGGTTTAAATTATTGCACGAACCATTATAAGAACGATACTTATGAAAAATATTGCAGCTGATTGTAACGAAACATAAATCCAACAACATCGGATCAGTTATATTAGTGAAACAAATTTTATTAATGGAACTAGGATTGTAATGTGTGCTGAAACAAATCTTTATAATATTTCTGTGCTATTTAAATACCAATAAATGATTTTACTTGTAAAAATATCTTGTGGCACCTTCAAATTCATAAGCTTTGCGAGAAAAATTTCTAGCTTTCTCATTAGTTGCCATTACTTTTTGATGTTTAAAACTGGGACTGTTCAACTTCAGAGGAGAATTATATTCTTCAGAAGCGTCCTTTTCTTGTAAATATTTCTGACCTTCTGATATAGATTCATTTAAATCACTGTGTAGTATAAATTTTGCTGGCTCTGAGTTATCCTCAATTGGCCAGGGTAACACTTCAAATAGTTTTAAGAAAAGATCTGAAGGTATAGAATTATTAGTAGATATATTTGAATTATCGTTTGAAAGGGTTTCATTTGACTCCTCTGGAGATAAATTGATATAAGAAACAGCTACTACTAAAGCTGTAATAATTATTATGCTACAATATTAAAAGAAAATTTTTATACAAATTAAACAACTTATTTAAGTACTTACATGAAGCTAGTACATATACAACACTGAAATTGTTCGACTCTACGCGTTCTTTCTTTAATTACATTAGATTGCAAAATGTACTGATTTTGACTGGGTTGTAGAAGTCTTGTTCGTTCATTAGACATTTTTTAAAAATAATATGCACCTTCAATAAAATATATTGTTAATGAAGGGACATATTTTATTGTATTTTAACAATGAGAAAAATGAAATAGAATATAACAAGGTAACCGAATATGAAGAAACCAATGAAGTAGAAATGAAACCTTACGCTAGTATGCCGTTTCAGAGATTAAAATGTAGGTATTTAGGAAAATCAACAGCACGAAAATTAAATAAATATTTAAACATTGTACATTGTTGTTGCATAAAACAAGTATCTTGACGAGATAACTTTGGTTTAGAATTGTAAGGATATTTAAAGAGTTTTGGATGGTATTTTAAATAAAACAACTATAATATTGCAGAAACTGGATTTATTATAAATCCAATACACAAAGAGTTATAGAGAATATGAATTGGGTATGGTATATGGTATTTGTAAAAAAGAATCACCTTCTAGGCCATACATAAATTTTAGCCTTCATATAGTAAGAATACTGCAAATTGTCAATACGAATTCCTTTAATACAGCATAAAGTTGAACTGTATATTATATGTGGTTGCTCATGAAAACTTAATCGAAAAATGCCAAGCTATAATAATTCCTTATTTAAAACGACTTAATATAAAAAATATAGTGTGTACACTACACAACATAAAACTATTTACAATGGCTTACGTATAATCCAGTAGGCCACGCGTATCTCATTCAACAGACAAAGTCAAAAACTTAAAAATGCCACGGCTAATAAATATTTCGAATAAAAAAAATATATATACCACCTGAAAATTCTAAAACAAATTAACATTTACTCCTTTGAGCTGTACGCTTTAAAAATAATAAGTCCTAACTTTCGTCGCTACTAAACTTCCACTACAAACTACTGCAGTCTTATCAGCTCCTGAAATCTTCAATATATTGTTTTTGTATAATAATAAATGAATAAATGGACATACTGTTTATCTATAGGTCATTATAGAAACAGAAACGAAAAATACAGTACCATAAAGAAGAAAACAATAATAAAAGTGATTTTTTTATTTTTAAAATATAGATTCTTAAAAGGGCTCGACTAAATATCACATACATTATTGTATTCTGTTTTTGTTTTGTTAATTTTAGTATTTGAAGTTTGCATTAAATATACTAAAAGATACATCGCTCCCAGCACTGTCTGCGTAATAAACACACCTTTCGCAAAAGTATTTCGGGCATTGTCCAAGCCAGGCATGCTGTATCTTATCTATATTTAATTCAAAGACTTATTGAAGTGTCAATATGAGAAGGTAAAATTGTTTCCCATTTTTGAATGGTACTGTATAAGATTAAAAAAACACATATATTAACAGTAACTATAAAAAATATATATTTCACAAAGCCTGTTTGTTAAGTTTCTTGGCCTAATAAAATAGACGAATAATTAAAAAACTTAACAGACTGGATAAATTTGTTCTGTTTTTATTTGACTCATTCCTACAATGTAGCCAGATCTAAGTTGCATAAATCTATTGCACCCTAAGCATGGTCAGTCGATGTTGTCGTTCGAAAATCAAATTATTTTAAAGATGAGTACACAAGGATTTGCAAAACAAACATGGTTTTTAAGTAAACTTTATAAAAAATATGAATCTCATTCTCCAGTTAGAAACGTGAGCAAGTTTCGTTTACGGAGGAAGTTCCGATTCCTTGTTACAAACCATTTCTATGGACACTGATCGTAAAGGTACGGAAAATACAGGTTTTTTGAGCACCATGGGTTTGGCTTTTGTAGGGGGCTTAAAAGTAGAGGTCGAAGTCGCTGCGCCGAGCGTTGCGTACTTCCTGTTTGGCACTGGGCTAGTGATGGTCATGAATTCGTCGTCCAGCAGAATTTTCGTATTCTTTTTTAAAGTACATTGGTTTTGTTTGGCGAATGTTTCGGCTGCTGTGGTCATTTCGGGGCTTTCGACTTCTTGCGGAGGCTTTTCTACATTGTTCGTGTCTTCAGGCGAGCTGTTCAGGCACAAATTTGAAAAAACTGACACTGAACTGGCTAGTGGTAAGTCCATGACCAGGTCCGGAGTGTGGCTTTGTCTGTGAACAAAAGGTTCTGACAGTCTTTGGGCTTTGATTAGAGGCGAGGATGCTGCTTCAATATTAGCCCTCCTCTGCCACAAATCTCGACTCTGCGAAAAATTAACGTTCGACTCGTCGATTTCCGATTTTTCTTTACGTACGGTTTGAGAATCTTCACTAATATTTTCTTTTTCCTGCTCTGTGGTATTAGAGTTTGTCGTTTTACTGACGGGTAAATCTTTTTTTAGCACCTTCTGAATCGCTAAGCCTATTTCTTCTTTTGAAATCACTGCCTCATCTGCAGGGATATGCTGCAAAGAAAATTTAAGTTGACATCTAAATATACTGAGAAATCACGATCTCAAATGCAAAATGAGTAAAAAGTTGTGAAACTATGATGGGTTAGTTTTAAACAGTAAGTGCATGCAGTGCAAAGTGTTCTTACCTTTACCAAGCCGCTTATTTATCGATTTATATTTTTGTTTTAAAAAAGAATAAAAATAAAAAAAACCTTTAGGAAAATGTTATAAAATTATTTTTGTATCAAACTTAGACAAAATGGGTTTAACTGTTAAATATTTTGATGAAATAAGCCAAGAGAACGAATTTGAAACATGCAAATGTTGAAATCAGTTATTATGCTCACCTTTTATGTAATGATGACCCGAGGCTGTTTAATTATTTCTAGGAAATCAACAAAAAATAAAATTGTAAAAATACTTCTACACTCTTAGGCTAAAAAAAAAACAAAAGCAACACTATCGCTCAAATAATATATATTTTTTAAAGCTCGGCATGGCATTCGAACAAAAAACAACAAACAAAAGCAGTTTTTTTACAGATTGCAACATTTTTTTTAAATATTCAGGATTTTGAAATATAATAATGAATATGTATCAGGTGCTTATTTGATCCTTTTATTTCAAATATATATACGAGACATATTACTAGACAGCTGTAACTTATAAAAAAAAAATTGACTAATCTTATTAATTTAAAATAGAAAAAATATATACTCTGTATCTAGACAAATACAACTACAGTGAGACATTAATATAATATGATAAACCTTAAAAGAGTTTTTATTTATTAAAAATTGTGAGTTTATCATATTTTATTAAGAACACAAAAAAAAACATGCACATGCACATCTAATTAAAAAAAATCCACAATAAAAAAAAGGCATGCAAAATTTAGCCAACCAGTCTCTAAGGGTTGGTGTCGAAAAACACCAGCGACACCTCTAGCGCGTTGTGCGATTCGTTACGGAACACAGCCAAATGTCACAACGTCACAGAACGGTTTACGTCACAAATTAATACTAAACAGTTGTCTCTAGTACCTCTGAGCTGGGCCACACCGGCCCGCCACTAGACGATAAATTGTTATGCGCATCGGTTAATATTTCGGATTCGTTGGAACTGGACGTTCTGCGCAGCACCGATTCCTCCGACGAGCTGGCCTTTAGATTACTGGCCTTGTCCCTATCGCGCTCGTCATCTCTGCAAGAAGAAAAATATATTTATACCTATTTTACAGTATCTACAGGAGTCCCCCGTTTCGCTACGAGTTTAATATTTATTAAGATATATACAGGATGGCCTATTAGTGCGAAGTCCAATATCCTCGTTGACAAAGATATGAAAAAAAAAGGTCCATATAAATATGGCATGGTTTATAATGGTGCATATCACAAAAATATTTTGTTGTATACAGGATGGATAAATCCACGAAGGAAAATTGATATTATCTAAATTTCTTTTAAAAATTCCAATTTTTTTTTAAATTTCAAATTTCCAATTTTTTTCCGCGAAAAAATCTCATAATCATATTTGTGGGGTCGAAATATACTACCCTTAAAAATATGTAAGACTCACCATGTATAGTATGTTAATATTTCCTATATAATATAGAATTAATAAACCCGCGTAAAACGAAGAACTCCTGTACAATTCAATTCCTAAAAGACATACTTAATTTTCAATGAGATATATTTATCAGGAACAAGGCCCTCTTGACCGTTAACAGCACCTCTCCACCAATCGTTTGACACTTGCGAGTATAAAGTCACATTATCCCCCCTTTTTAACGATAGCTCCCTATTTGATCTTGCGATAAAGTCGAATTGCGCTGTGGCTTCAATATTTTCTGAATCTAAAATAAAGAAAATATATAAACATTTATTTTATTTTTTCGAAAAAGAAAAAAAAATTACCATCTTCTGAAGGACATACTTCCGAATCTATGTCATCTTGAGTTTGATCTGAAGGTGAATCCCCTACATCCCTAAAAAAATATCTGATAAAATTAACTGTTTTTATTTGAAATATAAACAACATACTGATCGTCGGTGTTTGGAGAAATATATTTTTCGTAAACCGGCCCACCATCATTAGGAAAGATTTCGTCATGGTATATGATGATGTTCTTGATAAGCTCGTTGACCTGGTTCTGGTATTGCACCTGATCTTTATCGTCTGGAACTGGAACTAAAGTTGGGCCGAAACATATAGCCAGGTTATAAGGGTCCATCATGTTTTCATCGGCAAATTCGGAAAGGTGGTTCAAAAATGCAAAGAGATAACGCAAAACAATCATCACTGGTCGGGGAAGGCTCTTGACCACCTCACGCATCTTGGAAATGAAGTCCCTTTTGTTTTCTAATTCTAAATCGAAATCAAGTTACCGAACGATATTTTAAAATTACTTTTAAGCTTACGTGCTAGCTCCATAAATTGTTCAAAGTAAATGATAGGAAACAAAGGTTCTCTCAGTTCTCTGAGGTAAAGCTTGAACACTCCAGCAACGCTGTTTATGTCAGACGCATCTGTCATGTCTGCCAGAGGATCTTCCCCCCTTTCAAACCATTCCCTGAAGTTATTTATTTCGACTTGAGAACCCGACACTCTAAAGATACCTTGATGGTGTAAACCTGTAAGAAATTATTTTATGAAGCCTAGTAACAGTAGACTAAATATAGTACTATACCATATAAATTAATAACCCTAATGCAAGACCTAAGAATTAAGGGAATTTCTTGATTTGTGGCTTCTTGGTATTCTTCTATGGACCCGCCAAATAATTTTGGTTGTCCGCTTAATTGCAGTCGGCCTATTCGTTTCCTTTTGGGTGTTTTGGCGACCGGTCTGATTGTTTGGCACAGTTCTGGAGCCTCGGCTACCAAAGATTGTCGAAGGTACTCTTGTTTCGCGTCCAGTCTTGCTATTTTGGACGAGCCTAATAAATATTCCCGGAATTTCTAAAAAATAAAATAAGTCTATAATACATTAAAAAGAAAGTGTAATCTTACAGTTAAATAGAATTCTTCGGTCTCTTGTCGATCAGATCTTGCTTTGATTGAGACAGTTTCGGGAGGTTTACTCAAGGGTTGCGCATTATCGCCAAAATACCCACTGCAATCATAATCTTTCGCGCTTAACATATCCAAAAGCGTCGTTTCTGCAGTTTCCAAAGTTTTCCACACCTCTTCAGACTCAGCCCTTAAAGACGTGACCCTTTGTTGCAGCTGAGTAAGCCTGCTTTCCATTTCTCGGTGCAGTAAGTTTTGGATTTCTGGTTCTGCTGGCTCTTCAGTTTTGTGTCCTTGGAATTCTAGCTTCTTCGGGATCATAAATGCACTGTGATTGTACTCCAGGAATCTTTGTTTATCAAATCGTGAGTCCAGGGAGTTTATACAGGCTGAGAGAGTGTCCAAACCATTTTGGACAGATTTCTGTCTACCTTCTTCGGCAGTAACGTGCATTAGTAGTGCGCGAGAGATGCAGTTGTGAAAACCAAAGTCCATGCACTGAAATATTTAAGTGTTATTAAAATGAAGTTCGCATATAAGTAATATTTTCTTACATCAATGAGATCAGATAAGTCGTCAACAAAATACTTATGAATAGTGGTATTGGACGCCTCGAGACATAAAATATATTCATTTCTAGCTTTTAAAGCCTTTAATTTTGCATCGTTGTACTTATTCCTCCTCTAAAATATATACATTTTATTTTAAGAAATGTCAGTTTGAAAGAAATAACTATAGTTTACTTTGGCAACTTCTTTTTCCATGAGTTTATATTTTTTGGAACGTTCCAGTTTGTCTTGGGACAGAGAGACCTCAAGTTTACTCCTTTGTATCTCCGCTGTCCTGAGTTTGGTCTCCGTTTGTCTCAGTTCGGCCTGATAGCTGTGATATGTTTTCATTGTTGTGTGAAGTTCGTGTAAAACTCTGAGAATTTCCTCGTGCGTCTCATATCCAATTTCGCGACACTGGAGAAAAACGAAAGTGTAAACAAAGCTTTCAAATGGAAATTATGCAATTAGCGAGATAATGTTTGCTTTTACTACGTCGGTAAACAAATAAACGTACTCTTTTGTATATTCGCTGTACGTCCTCCATGACCTGCGACAATCTAGATACTAAGTGGGTTGAATATACTTCGGATAAAGCTACGTGGTCCCTGCTCAAATTTTTCGTCTGTGATACTAGTTGTTGCCAGCATGCATAGCTCGAAAATAATGGCCATTGTTCCCTTCTAGATTGATATAAACATAGTTGTTAATACGACACGTCTAGATTTACTAGTTTCATAAAATTATATGAAACTAGTAATTAAGCTACTATACTAGTAAGTTTTTAATATAACGAAACTATAGTAAATTTACTAGTATCATATTTGTATGAAACTAGTAAAATGATAAAATGTTTCTAATATAATGAGACCATTAAATCTAAATATAACGAAACTAGTAAATTTACTAGTATGATATTTTTATGAAACTAGTAAAATGATAAAATGTATCTAATATAATGAGACTATTAAATCTAACTGTTTTGGAAATATAAGATTTATTAGAAAATTTTAAAATCCCACATTTACTAGTTTCTAGGTTATTCTGATCTATTAAATTTACTAATTTGTTAAGATTATAAACTTACTAGTAATTTATTAGTCTCATAATTTATGAAACTAGTAAGTTTTAATATTACAAAATAAGTATATCTTCTAGTTTCATAAAACTTACCGAAACTAGTAAATATTACGAATTTTTATGATAATTAAAACACACTAAAAATATTCTGAAAAGGAATCTGATATGAACGCACTTTTGTTTCTGTTCTTTATGTCTAAGTTGTAAACTTTTGGCTAATTTATCCAAATTCTTCGAGTAATCCAACTCCAGTTCGCCTCTTCGTCGAAAAAAATCCTGGAGTTCTGTTAACAGAGCCACTTGGGCTTCCATGCGCATATCCAGACATCGTAATTGTTCGTTCAATTGAAGCCTTATATCTAAAAATGAAATACTACGTGAATCAAGTATTTTGTAGCCAAAATACCGAAGGTTTCCTTTTGTGTAAGGTTTACTTGTTTAATATACAGAGATTTTTACAATCCTGGATGATTCTAGGGTGTAGTATATAACGTATGAAGTTTCCAGTTGACAAACTAAGTATATTTCGCCATTAAATATTATTTCGATTCAAACGAAATGCATAATAATTAAGAAAAATATATTTCGCACTCGAAGAATATATAAATATACCTCTAAAACGGCTTACATGTGAGATAGCTCAATAAATAACTGCAGACAGGCTTGGAGATAAGGTCTGAGAACAGGTAGAACAGAGCAGTAATTACAAAACCCAATTTAAAGTCTCAAAATTGATGTAACCAACGAAGCCTATAATGAGAACGTTTAAAGCTAGATTAATTTTGAGATAAAAACCATTTTTGTACAGCTCGCAAATAGCATATAGGGTGTTAATAATACAGCAGTACATTTATTACACCTACACCGAAAAAGAAATTTTGACACATATTTTTTATATTTAGACCTACACTGAAAAAAAAAGTTTTATACAATTTTTTATATTCACTGGCCAAGTACTTACGTAATTATACAGGTTGGTTCGAATTGTATTGTGGAAACTTCGGCAGCATGTTCTATAAAAATAAGTAAAAAAGTTCGTATGTCCTAAATTGTTTAGTTTCGTAGATTTTTCCAAATAATTTCTGAATTAACGTCGATATTTGGATAAAAATTCGTGTCTGGTTGTTTTTTGACATGAGAAATTTTATTTTGATGTCAATATGACTCTTACTTGTAGGGGCGTCATCTACATGTTTTTTAACTGATTTGAAGAGTAGTAACTTTTCGTCCGTTCGTAAGCAAAAAAAATTTTCGTTCGTCCGTAAATAAAGCTACTGAGTAAAAAATATACAGTTCCGTAATTTATTACGTAAAAAATGTCTCTTTGTAAAAATTGCTACGCTTAAGCCGGGACCCCATTAGGCCACACGCCACGCTATCCCACGTGTTGCGATGTGGGAAAGAGTGTACACATGAGATCTGGGACAGACGACACATGTGTGATAGCGTGGGATGGCGTGACGTGGGGTGGCGTGTTGCCTAGTGCGTACGCAATACATGTAATTAAATGGAAAAACATAAGCACACATCTTCATGCCGTGGGGTGGCATGGCGTGGCGTGTTGGCTAATGGGGTCCCGGCATTAAGCTAGCATTACTTTTTCAAGATATTTGAGATGGAATTAGTCAATACTTGTCATTATATTGACAACATGTTGACTAGATAGTTATTTGACTAAAATTATTAATTTGGGAACTTTTTTATTTTTTTAAGCTAATCATGATTTTTTCTAGAAAAAAAATACGATAAAACAGTATCTGTTGAATCTTTGGCAAAAAAACATTTCAAATTTATTACTTCAGACTAATAACTATCCAGTCAACATGTATAATTTTTGCCATGTATAAATTATGACATGAATTGACTATTTCAATAAACTCGTAGCGATTTTTACTAAGAGATTTTTTTACGTAATAAATTACAAAAATGTATATTTTTTCGCTCAGTACTGTAATACAGGTGCGGACGAAAAGTTATCAATCTTTAAAGCAGCTAAAAATTATGTAGGTGGCGCTTCCTAAAAGTAGGAGTCATATTGACATCGAAATCGAATATTTCATTTCAAAAAACAGCCAGACACCAATTTTTATCCAAATATCGGCGTTCGAAACTCAAAATTTATTTGGAAAAAATCGAAATAAAAATCAAATTTCTACACCCTGTATCTCAGAAACAAAGCCATTTTAGGGCATACTTTTTTACTTATTGTTATCTGCAGAATATACTGCCGAAGTTTCCCGAGTACAATTCCGACCACCCTGTATATATTCTTATATCAATCTCATATATCCTATTTTCAGAGTGTATGTGATTGTAAATATAATTATATATAAAAGACATAAATATACTTCTTTAGAATGTGAGTCATGGGAAATGCAGCATTCCGTTTTAGTAGAACTGTATGTATTTTTCATGCACTTTACGAATTTTCTTGTAAGCTTTTTGAGAATTGGGCCTGTCTGAGACCATGCTAAGACGATCATTTGATGCATAACAAAATAATCAAGACAATGACTAAATATGAAGTTGGTTTCTTTTCAATATAGAGTTAACTTCATAATTCGACAAGCGGATAATGTTTCATCAGACAGTCGTCGTCCCTTGTTGAACTCATAAACAACTATAAAATACAATAAGCTAATGATGTGCCAATTGAATTTTATAAAATCACTTGCGGAGTTCGAACCTGAAGGTGACTGGTCAGTTTGAACCTGATTCTCGTTATTTTTAGTCGATTCTATAGGTAGATTTTTTTTGTTTGAGCCAAGAAAATAAGGCTGCTTTTTGTTAAGCTTTAACATACCTTTACCTGTTTCATTAGGCTGAATTGTTTTCAGTAAACATACAGCTATGTGTAAGTGTTTAAATATTTACAGATTCGGAATGTACATAACATTAAATTTTCTACGAATGCTGTCATTTTCAAAATTTTATGGATCTATATACTATTTTTTCTAGCATCTTTGTAAACGTGAATAAAATAGTTCAAAGATCGTTCAAAAAGTTCATTTCTTTCCATATATGTTACCTAGTTTCTTTACTCCATTATGTATCTAGTCATGAAAATTGCTGTTATTTACTAATAGTTGTAGAATAAGAAAATAAAGATCATTGCAGTTTTACATGAACAGTAATGGATGTAGAAGAAGTTTTAACCATCATCAATAGCAAAAAAACGGTTCAAAAAATTAATTTTCTCACAAAACCAAGGTATCTAAGCCTGCAAAGGTGGATATTATAATCTGATTATACATAAAATTTTCTACAAATACTGAAATTTTGATAACTTTATAACTATGTTTACTATGTTTCTAAGGTTTTTGAAAATGTATAAAAAATAGCCAAACATTGGCATTTTTTCGACTTTTTCCCAAACATAATATAGTCATGAAAATTAACAAATTTCGCCGATTTTGTTAAAACTGTTGTTATTTACTAACTAAAAGGTGTAGAATAATAAAATATAGGTTATTGTAGTCTTACAAGAACAGTAATGGATCTAGTAAAAGTTTTAACCATCATCAAAAATAGCTAAAAAACAATGGTTGAAAAAAAATATTTTCTCACAAAACCAGGGTTCTATCTATCTAAGCCTTCAAAGGTTCTTTATATATTCTGAATCTACATAAAATTTCCTATAAATACTGAAATTTTCATAATATTATGACTACTTTTACTTTGTTTCTAGGGTCTTTGAAAATGTGCAAAAAATAACAATGAGCATTTTTTCGACTTTTACCATACATAAGCTTCAATTTTTTTGACCACGACTACTAATTTTATAAGAGCCTTGAAGTCGTGTGACAGATAAAATATAATTATTCTAACGATTAAAATAAAACAATATAACTCAAAACCAATTTACTACAAACCATAGTAAATACTAAATACCAATGGTGCCATACGCCTCCATTTTGTAATTCAAATGGCGCTTAATGCTAGAAATTTAAATATAGTGTCATTTACATAATAATAAACCAAATAGTGGACTGGTAAAAGTAAAAGCTGTTTTGGGAATGAACATTTTAACTTATCGTATCGGTTATTATTGTTTTGATTCGATGCATTTGCCACGGTTCTTATTTATAACTCAAGCTCTTTACCAAAACTACAATTTGTTTACGATTATTAAAAAGGTTTATTCATGTAAACATATCTAAAAAAGTAATTACCATTTATTTATTATCAATGTAGGAAATAATACCGAGATAAATGTGAGCTATTACAATAATATTATGCAATTTATAGCGATAGCAGTTTCCGTATATCATTATGTCTCTTTAAACCCAAAATAAAAGTACTAAACTATTTAAAAGTAAATATCTATAGACCTAGATGAATAATGAATTCAAATACCTCACTGGACTTCTATTAACATAATGGCAAACGATGAATTACTAAAGCTATGGAAGTATTTGCAGTGGTTAACGGCAAAACTTCTTAACCAATGTCTTATCTTTGTAATTGGCTTTTGAGCCACAGAATTTATTTTATTTATTATAGTTTTTAACCTGTTAAAAAGTAAGTTAAAAAAAACAGGATAGATACGCCACTGGACACTGAATAAGATGTATATCAAAGCGTTTGACATATTCATTTTCTGTTATTAGATAATCTGGCGTTTTATTAATAATAACTGGATCGTAATGAAGTAAAACCACAACAAGACTATTGAATAGATGACAGTTCTGTTCAAATACAATTGTATTGTACGTTTGACTTTTTAGCCTGTTAAAGAAGCGATATAGCCGCACATTGCTTACATCTGTAGTTATCTTCATGCAATTCAATTAAAAGTAGGTTTAAATTATTGATGTGTTATTGATACTTAGTAAACTCTTATTTTATGGAAGTCTGGGATAGGAAAAGAAAAAATTACTGTATAACGTACACACAAATACACTTATACATTTTTAACAGCGAATATGCTAAAAGTTTCTACAAATAATATATGGCAAAAGCGTGGGATAGGCATTCAGCGCCAACTTCGATGGATAAAAACGGAAAAACAATAATATCTTATGTAAATAATCAGCAGGTGGATGCAAAAGAGATATCTGCTGTAAATAAGTTCAAATAAATATTTGCATTTTCGCTATTGAATTATAATTATGGCATTGAAAGAAAAAAGATCTGTGCCTTCTGCCATCGAACGATAAAGCTGTGTTATGGCCGGCTTTTACAAAGCTTTTTGCATGAGATTGCGTTGTAAAATTTAATGTTTTAGAGCTGGAGGATCGCTGGTGAACCTAGGCAACAATCTTTAAGGCGTTTGCAAAGGTCTATGACCCTTTATATTACAATGACCAGCAAAACATCGATGGTCAGCTATCGTGCCCTAGCAATCAACAGGAACGATAACGTTAAATTACAAAAAAGTTGTTCAAACAAAGGAAAACTTTCAGACCTTTAGTGTCATTTTTTGTGGTTTCTTCTATTACTAATTGAAAAATCGAAAATAATAAAAAGAGTAAATAATAATACTAGATGTAAGCAAATTTTAACAATCGCCAAAAATCGTCCAAAAACAAAGGTTTGAAAAAAATATGTTCTAACAACAAAACAAAAACCACAGAACTTAACAAGAAACCATAAAAAAATCATACGAGGTTTTGTAGACTGTAGGCTTCAAAACAATTAAATAGAACGCCAAAAATGGTCAATTTTTCAACTTCTTTCCATACATGAAAATTTCCATCATGAAAATTGGCGATTCACGTCATGTGACCGATTTTAATAAAATTGTTGTAAAATTTTATCAAAATTTTATTTTAATTTACTAATTAAAAGGCGCAGAATAAGAAAATTTAGACCGTTGTAAACTTAAGAGAACAGTAATGGGGGACGTTTTAATCATTATCAAAAATAGCCTAAAAACAAGGGTTCAAGAAAGTAATTTTCTCACAAAACCAAGGTATCTAAACCTTCATAGGTTTAGAGAACTAAATAAACCAACTGAATCTACATAAAATTTCCAACAAATACTGATATTTTCATCATTTTAGGACTATGTTTACTATCTTTCTAAGACCTTTGAAAATGTGTAAAAAATTGCTAAAAATTGGGCGATTTTTTCGATTTTTTTCAGACTATATTGATGAAACTATTGTTATTGACTAAAAAAGGTAGAATAAAAAATACAGCCCTTTTTGGACTTAATAATATGGTATTAGATGTATATTTTTAAAGGAAAATTTCTCTCTCCAAAACACGTTAACTTATACAGGGTGTTCCAGAAATACGGGCAAGTATTTTAAGTAGTGGTAGATCTCGATAAAAAAAACATATTTTCTCTTTATCGTTTTTCAAATAAGTCCAAAATAACGGAGTTAATTTACTTAATTATTTATTTAAATTTCCAAAAATCCTTTATTTATTTAAATTTCCAAAAAAATGATTTATTGCTAAAATTTTGAGAACAACTGGATCTTTTCTGGATTTTCTTTCTTGTAAATTTAATCTAACACCTAGGTTGCCATATTATCAAGAAATTATGTTTTTTAAAAAAAATTCCAAAGAAATTTTCAAAAAAAAATTTTCGCGAAAAAAACCTCATAGGCGTGTTTCTGGGGTTGAACTATACTACCTGTAAAAATACTTGCAGTTATTTCTGGGAAATCCTGTATAATTATAAACATATCCAAACTTTTACGCTTAAGCTTTAAATCGTGGTTTCCCATATGGTTAAACCCTCCCCCTTGCACCTGCCCATTGCAATACTATTCGAAAAACAATAAATAAAATAATCTGCCTTTAAAAATATCTAATTTTCAGACTTTATACCAAAAACAAGATTTGCATTTTCTTATAAATATTTATTTAAAGAAGAAGTTGACGGCATTGACTTTAACAACTTCTGAATGGCAGTCACTGATCATAAAACTTCAACTTCGAAGGAACAGAAAACTTGTTGCACCATAAATTTTTATGAATGAACTAATCTTATTGCTAGTGCCACTTCAGATTTTACTACAATGTAAACAGAACAGTGTTTATTTATATAGATACCGCTGCCTTTTTCCTACATAAATAATATAGACTCGGGTGTCATTAAATTTATTGTTTTATTATACATTATTTATACAATGCCCCAAACGTTCAAGTTGAAATTATGAATTTTTAATTAAACGGAAGTGGAATGATGGTGTTCCCTGAATAATTTTTCTTGTAATTTCTTTAAACGCCAGACTTAACTTTATTTAAACTGCCCGATTATTGGAGTTTATGGCATTATAATTCTTTTATAATTAGGTAATAGTTCAAGCTAAGATTGGGAGTAAAAAATATTAGATTTGTAACTTTCACTTTTTTTCCAATTGTGATTTGTGGTAAGAGTAAGCTTGTTTTTCATTCAAACAGAACATTAAAATCTAAAGATACTTTTCGATACATATTTTTTTTTTTTTTAATAATAATAGTAAACGTCTTTAATGCTACAATTAACATAAATTATCATAAAAGGCGGAATTGAGGAATATTATATACAGTGCGGACTATAAAATACGCAAACATATGGTTAACTATTGTGATAAAAACAAGGTGTCTGATAAAAATAGAATCTTTCAATGAAGTAAATATGATTTTCAGTGATTTTTTGAGAAAGAAAAATAGATTTTGGCAATTCTAAAAAAATAAAGCAGTTACAGAGGAAAAAAATGATGTTGTGGGGTCTAATTTTCGTAGGAATATCCTGTGGAAAAATTAAAAATACATTTACGGCCCCTCAAAAGTTATTTTCGAGCAATATAACAGGATATCTATTTTTAATAATTTAATATTTAAATTATGTTTATTTTTGTTTGTCCGAAATTAGGGTGCATCATGCGGGTGTTAAATACCCTTATGTTAGCCCTGTCTGTGACATTTAGAGGAAAAAAACATGAAAATATATATATAATATTTAAAAAAATGTTTCTGTTATTTACTAACCATATTGTTTATTTGTGTGTAGAAATATAGGGCCTTATGGGTTTTGTTGTTTTAGTAGATATAATTACTGGATTAGATTGATTAGCGAAGTTGTTAATTTACATAAAATGCTAATTTTGTGGTGACAAACAGAACGCGGCTGATATAATTAGGCCAGCAAAATAAATGCTGTGTTGGGATATTCAAAATAATAGCACATTGTCGCAATAAATGGAAAAGAACAACACAAAAAAATATTGTTGATATTATAGATTCGACAACATATTTTATTTGTAAGATTATATACTTTTTTGCTCGAACCTATTGAAAGAAATTAAGAATTGAACAAATAAATGACCCACCTGGAAAAACATCTTTGTTCTCCGTATTATGGGGATGAATCCAACCGTTCTTTTGCTGAATTATACACTGGAACATGCTGACGATTCGCCGAAGAAAAAAAAACTGAAGAGCGTGATCACATTTGGTGCTCCTCGATCGGCGTGTCTGTGAAAATCGGGCCTTGTTCGGGAAAACGGAAGTCACAATATAAATAAAAACCAATAAGCACGCGGCTTCTAAAAATACAACCAAAATAGACGGGAATCACAAGCCATTCTTATTCGAAATGCAGCGGCCAAGGTTGGAGGCTGTACGTACACAGAGAGCAATGGTTTTGTAGTTCGTAGCCGCTGGCTCGGCGCGTTGTTGCCGCTTCCTCAACTCGCAATTCCCTAAAATATACCCGAAAGGCACAAGGCTTCAGGGATGGCACAGTCTCGATCGATCTAACACTTGAAATATATTCCATTTCGCATGCTATTCCAACTATTTGCACCGAAGAAATCCGTCGAAACTACTCAAGAATAACACTAAAGTATATACAGGGCGTTCCAATTTATTCTAAGCACCAATCAAACAACCAATATGGTAATGTAAAATAACCAATAAGACGTTTATAGTACATCAAAAATTAATTTGATTTTCTTCAAACATTAAAAATATTAAAAATCACTATAGATAATTTGCAAAGTTCTGAACTAAACCCAAATTATTTTTTTTTAATTTTTTTCCATTTAGTTAAAGGTATTTTCTTTTTATTAATATCCCTAAAAAAATTTCAACAAAACTCATAACATAAGAACATGTGATACAGATTTCTTTTCGAAAAATAAAAAAATTAAATTTGATCTTTTAGATTCGTGCATATGTCAAGAAATACCTAATTTTTAGAAAAATAAATAATTTTTTATCGTTTGTCTATATATGCACCTATTTATACTTCAGTTTGGATCCCCTAAGAAAAATAAACTCTTAGAAGTTCTGTGTGTAGTTGGATTGAGAACATAAATTCTAGAGTTTATAAAATTTTTCCAGATCTTAAAAGAAATTAAAAATAACTTAAAAAGTGATAACAAATCACTTTTAAAGAGATATTTAACATGAAAATTCATTGATTTGTAATTTTTGAAGATCAAAATAGAATATATTGTCTTTGGATTCCCTCCAACCTACAACCCTTATTTTTTGGATAAAACCTAAAGAATTCGAGCATAGTCGAACCTATACGGTTAAATTAAATAAAATACACCCTGTATATGAAACAATAATACCCACAGAGCACAGGATGGTCAACCAATAAGTGACTACTTCCTCTGGCTTAAAACTTTTTTTAATCTCTCCAACACATGTTCCCCACCGTTAGTGTCAGGTTTCAATGTGTCGATGCATTTTTTTCGATGCTTTACCCAGACAGTCTTGTGATATAAAAACATGAAAATGCACCCAATAAATAATGCTGATAAAACAAAATTTTATGGCTAGTATTTAAAAGATACATTTTTCTTCAAAGATAACGTAATTCTATAGGAGATGGAGATTAAAAGAAATAAATTTGATGTAATTGACTGATGTAATTGAAGGGCAATTTAATAAGAACTTTGTGTAATCGATGGATTTCTGATAACTAAGAACAAAATCTACCAGAGGAATGCTTACTATTGTAAATTAACGGAATTTGTCACTAACAAGTCACAAACTGATTTAATTTTCTTATTAATATCAAGATTACCAGCAGTCACACTAAAGAAAATTCTATAAACGTTATTACTTTATCAAAAACAACAGTAACTATTCATTCAAAAATGTTAAGTCGGCTCTTAAAGTGGCCTATGAAAGGCGCTCTTTTATATTTTTATTAAGTGTTTTTTTTTGTTCCTTTATACATTTTAAACTTGTTCTACTAGTTATATTAATAGGTCTGAGGTGAATTTCTTCATTTTCAAGAACACCCTTTGGAATACGCCTCTTCAGTCAAGCATGGCGGCGCTAACAATGAAAAATATATTTTCAGGTCTTAAAGCGCTGTTGCGATGTTGTGACCAATATCTTTGTTACCCCGATTTTCTATAAATTAATACCGTATGATCGAAAAAAAAAATGATATTAAATATATTTGGGGAACGACAGTCGATGATAATTTTGGCGAGGTCAATCTCTAGACGTCATTACCTAAGAACTGTCATAAAACTTGTCAAAAATTAACACCAATTATAGAAAGATTAAAAAAGCATAGAACGTGTCCAGAACGTTACCTCATTTAAAAATCATTTTTACCCAATATAAAAATAAATTATAACCTTCTTAAGGCGAAGAGCCAGTAAGCGCCATTAAAAAGTTAAGAAGAGTACGGGCCAAGTAAATGACGTTTAGGGCTTAACCTCGCAAAAATTATTATCACTGTCATTTTCCAGCCGTTTTTGACGCCGTTTTTTTTTATTCTAAATATAAGAAATATTATACAGGGTGGTCCAAACTGTATTCGGAAACTTCGACATAAAAATGAGTGAAAAAGTTCGTATAAATGTATGTCCTAAAATGCTTAATTTCGGAGATACAGGGTGTAGAAGTTTCATTTTTATTTCGATTTTTTTCGAATAGTTTCTGAAGTAAGGTCAATATTTGGATGAAAATTGGTGTCTGGGAGTTTTTTGACATAAGAAATTTGATTTTGATATCAATATGACTACTATTTGCAGAGGGTGCCACCTACATGAGTTTTAACTGTTTTGAAGAGTAATAACTTTTCGTCCGTACCTGTATAAAACTACTGAGTGAAAAAATATACATTTCCACAAGTTTTTACGTAAAAAATGTATCTTGGTAAAAATCGCTACGAATAACCGTTCTCAAGATATTTAGAATGGAAATGGTCAATACATGTTATTACTGACAAAAAATAAACACGTTGAGTCGATAGTTATTTGACTGAAATAATAAATTTGGATATTTTTTTTCTGCGAAAAAATGATGATAAAAAACTTTTGGCACTAAAACATTTCAAATTTATGATTTCAGTCTAATAACTATTTAGTCAACATGTTTAATTTATGTCAATGATGACAGGTATAGATAATTTCGATTTCAAATATCTCGAGAACCATTACTCGTAGCGATTTTTACCAAGAGATCTTGTTTACGTAAAAAAAGTCGAAAATGTATATTTTTCTACTCAGTAGTTTTATACAGGTATCGACGAAAAGTTATTAGTACTCTTCAAACAAGTTAAAAATATGTAGGTGGCGCCCTCTACAAGTAAGAGTCATATTGGCAAATTTCTCATATCAAAAAACTCCCAGACAGCAACTTTCATCCAAATATTCACGTTACTTCAGAAACTAATCGGAAAAAATCGAAATAAAATTGAATTTCTACACCCTGTATCTCCGAAAATAAGCATTTTAGGCCATACATTTATACAAACTTTTATACTTATTTTTATCTGCAGAATATGCTGCCAAAATTTCCGGAATATAGTTTAGACCACCCTGTATAAATGGCTAAAAGTTAGTGTGCAGAGTATTTTTTTCATGATTAAAAATAATTAGGTCAAAAGTACGAGCGGTGTGGGAATTGTTGTTTAAAATTTTATGATCTTTCTATCAAAGTGATATACACATCATAAACTTTATTAACTTTACTTTAAAATTACTTTAATACCGCTGCTAACGATGCATCTGTTTACGGCTTTTACTATATTACCGATCGAGTTTTAAACTTTCAAGGCTTTTATATTGTCGAACTATTTTTGGATTCATAATAATGTTTAAACATTCGAGAGATCATAGATCATATTTCGCTGAATTGCGAACGTTTAAACAAAGTATATACTTTGAAAACAACTAAAAAATTTTGCAAAAAAATGCTCGTTGATGTGAATTCTTTTGTTATTATTTTGTTATGATTACATGCTGCATTTGTTAGATTAACAATAAAAAGTCAACAGCGACAATATTGGACTTCCTCGCAATAATGTGTCACCCTGTATATGCAACGGATAAATTAGTTTGGAAGTATCGGTATATAACGTCCAGTATTTTTAATTTTATCAATAAAATAGCATTTAATAATGCCAAAACGAAAGTGTGTAGTAACTAATAAAATTCTCAAGTTTCAATTCACTCTAAAGCCCCATACTCACACTTCGCTACTTCACTTCGTTCCTTCCTCGCGTCCCTTCGTCCAAAAATCATATATTTACTATGGGAAAATGTCGATTTTATGCGAGTGTGTGTTCCTTCCTCCTTCGTCAAAACGCTACTTCGTCCGTTTACTTCCTCGAAACTCTCCTTCCACGTACTTTCGGTTTTTGGAGGAAGTAGCAAAGGAATTATCACGAACACAAAAAAATACTAAAATATATAAAATATATAAATCGATCTTGGATTTCATTCGTAGATAATTTCTTGATTTGGCAGTACGTCTGTACAGGGTGTCCCATTTTCGTGTGTTTTGCAGGGTTTCTCGTTTATGAGTCGAGATATAAAGATGCGGTTTTCACATCACGCTGTTACTTTTTTATGAAACTAAAGATGTTACATACAGATATGTCCTAGCTCTCTTACTTCCTAAAATACAGGGTGAATCTGAAATTATTGCATTTTTCGATCCCCTTTTTATCATAACTTATCGAAAAGGCGAAAACGGTCTCCAGTACAGTTTTTCACGTAGAATGCAGTGTCGTAACTATTTCTCCGTTGGAATCTGTCTTTTTTAAATAGATTAAAATTTATATGTTTTTATGCGATATTTTGAATATTATTTTATTTTCCTTGTTACGAGCTTTCTAAAATACTTATTTTCATAAACGGGGTAAAAATGCATTATTTAACTTTATTACATAGTCGGCCGGTTTAAATTAGGTAATCAAAACAATCAACTAATTTATTCGACGTAAAATGTTGGTTATTGGCATGTTATTTAAAAGTAGCACGAGTTCAGTTTCCGTGTAGTTTATCAAAATATCACGATGCAAAGCAAAGTTATCTGGTAAAATTAAGTTAAATAAAATAAGAGCCGTTTAGCAGTACCTAAATAAATAAATATAGAGTATATTATAATTTTAGAAAGCTCATAACAAGGCAAATAAAATAAAAAATAATATAGAGAGTGTCCTGTTAAAAAAAAAGAACATAAGTTTGAGTCATTTTTCGAAATAGACAGCTCCCAACGAAGGACTAGTTTCGTCACTGCATTCTACCTGAAAAATCAGACACGTGCGGTGGGTAAGTACTCAATGGGTAGAACAAAACAAAATCAGGGTATCCGGTATATACCTGTACATTTAGATGAACAGTCTAATTATATAAAAGGTATTTTCAACGACCGCATAGTAAATACACGGTATAATACCAGTAATATCAAGGATAGAGTATATCTACAATATTCCTTATATATATATATATATATTGGTATATATATATTATATATATATATATATATATATATATATATATATATATATATATTGGTATATTTCTATTCCCGGTATTATACCTATCGGGTATTTACTATTCGGTCGTCGGAAACTCATTTTATTAAAATTAGGATGTTCATCTAAATCTACAGGTAGGTATATACATATATACCCAGATTTTATTTGTCTACAAATTGGGTACTTACCCACCGCCCATCGCTGATCATTTTCACCTTTTCGATAAGTTATTAGATAATCGAGATACAAAGATTATCAAAAAATGCAAAAATTTCTACTAATTAAAAAAATAAAAAGTAAAAGAAAGAAATAAGGAATAACTTTGAACTAAGAAGGCTAGGATAAATCTGTGTATAGCATATTTAGTTTCATAATAAGTAGAACAATGATGTGAAAACGGCATCTTTATATCTCTACTCATAAACCAGAAACCCCATAAAACACACAAAAATTGGACATCCTGTACATCTAGCAATCGCCAGTCGATATAAAAATAATTCACACACAGTAGTCTAAAAATGGAAGAAAAAAACAATATTGTCTTCATATTTGTGAAAAAATACATGTCCATATTTATGTAATCGTAGCGACAAAAATAAAAAAAAATAGAAATAGTGTGCATGATGCCTTTACAAAAATATCTGAAGAAATGGGGATTGACATCAACGTTTAATTAGTATGTCATATTTCATAGTTTCGATATAAATTACATAATAAACTTTACTCTATTGTTGACTCGCCTTGTATATTCATACTGATATACCTTGTACATGATACTAAAATATTGGGATTTATTAAAAAAAACATATATATTATTAAAATTAAATTTTTATTTCTGACACGACAAAGAATTGCAGTTTTATAAAATAAAAAATATGCGCCTTTCGGATTTTTTAAAAATTTTAGAGGTTACTAGATATTTCGTAATAAACATGTAGCTGTTATATTAAAAATATTTTGTGGTGTATTGTTGCATAATCGACTAATTTCCAAGCATCGAATGGACGAAGGAAGGAAGCGAAGTGACGAAGTAACGCGAGGAAGTAACGCGAGGAAGGGACGCGAGGAAGGAACGAAGTGTGAGTATGGGGCTTAACAGCGTTATCAGATGGAGCGGAGCGTCCGCGACGGACCGTCCGCGACTTCGAGCAAGTACCATGAGTTTATAAGAACGATTTTACATGGGTCGCGTATGCTCGGACGGTCCGTCGTGTTTTTTCAAGATAGCCGTCGGACGCACTCCGTCGGACGGAGCATACGCGCCCATGTGAAATTGTTCATATAAACTCATGGCTCATGGTACTTGCTCGAAGTCGCGGACGGTCCGCTCCATCTGAAAGCGCTGTAAGTTTTCTCTAACAGCGTTTTCAGATGGAGCGTAGCGTACGCGACTTCCAGCAAGTACCATGAGTTTATATGAACGATTTCACATGGGTCGCGTATGCTCCGTCCGGATGAGCTATATTGAGAAACCAACCGCGCGGTCGCTCCGAGCGTACGGTCCGCTCCATCTGAAAGGGCTGTTAGTCTATTAGAAACTCTATCAGGCGAACTCTGTTATATGTCTGAACTATGTTAGACAAACTTAACTAAAATCAGAATTTATTTTTTGACCAAGTCCGGATTTTGCCCGGATTTCAGAGCTCATTTGGAAACCCTATTTTGACCTTATACCTATTATATTCATGACTATATTATGGTAAAAATCAACGTTTAGCAATGTTAAATAGAGATTTTGACAGGGACTGTCTAAATGAAAAATGAAAAAAAAGCCAAAGCGTATGGAAATATATGTATTGTATATTTATTCCGTTACATTGTAGCTTACCGACGAAAACGTGTTCGTGCTTATTTAAAATTACAAAACGCTTGTTGCGTCAGTAGTTCAGGCTTTCTTTACTTTTCAGCGGGCAAATTTGTTCTTTTTTCATCTCTTTGCCGATGTTACCTGGTTTACATTAAGCAGCTTATACATTGCGTCAAGAAGAGATGCCACAAGGCGAACGCCATCGTCGTTACAACAACGTAATAGAACAATTATTCTTTGACGATAATATGCCTACGTTTTGGTACCGTTCCATACAGATTAAATTAGGCGGCAAAGTTTATTTATACTGTCTTTCACTTCGTGTTTAACTGAATTTCGCTCGGAACAGTTTGATTATTTTAATATCATTAATGTTTATTGAACAAATATTAAACGGTTGCACAAAAACCTTTTGTTTCTCTAAAATCCAGCGCCTTCGGCCAAATAATAATTAAAAAGAAATATTCTACAAAAATATTAAAAGTCAGTGAAGGCAACGTTCACGATTTTCTTTTCAAAACAACAAAAACTGCTACACAAAAAAATTTGCTATGCAAAATTGTTTCAGCCTACGCACGTTTAATTTTTTTCCGGATATTCTATTAAACTCTTGATTACAGAATTGCATGTCAAAAAAGATAAAGCAACTTTGATGTTACGAGACCAGAAAATATTTTAAAAAACACTCGGTTAGATCTTTGAACAGTGGCGTCTCGTGAGGAACCCAAAATGCCTATTTATATTCTAAATATATTTCTTTAAGTTTACATTAAAAGGTATTTAGTTAAAATAAAAAAATATATAGGGAAAATCCCTCTTAAGTCCCGTCTACATATTACGTTTTACCATTACGTTCAGTCAAAATGTACGTTATGTCTAGACCAGTGTTGCCAACTATCTGAAATAGAATTTCCCACAAAAACGTCCAAACTTTCCCGTTCTTCCTAAAAATTCCCATAGCTAGACTTGCTCAAAATCAGTATAGTCGAGAAACAATATTGAGGGGGCTTCCGTTGCTGTTCATTTATGCTTTTAACATTTATTTTCCAAAAATCATGTAACGTTATTAATCTTAGCTAATTAGTACATTAAAAGACCTTCAACTCAAAAATAAAATAAAAAATACTACAAATACATCCCTGCCGTATTCACTCAAATCCAAAACGAACGAATTGAACGAATCGGGGAATATATCCAAAAAATGACAGAAAAACAATTTACCCGTGAATTAAAATGACAGATACAACTGTCACTGTCATGGATCTTCTCGTTGGCCAAAATATAACCGCCTATCCGTCCTGTATGAGAAAAACCGAGTGAAATTTTCTTTTTACCCATTTTTTATGAATAATAAATAGACGAACTTTAGAATTTCCCACGAATATGGTATTTTGGGTTAAAATTTCCATTTTCTCTGTAAATCTCTAAATTTCCAAGGAATCGGAAAATTTCCCACGAGTTGGCATCACTTCCGTTTTAACTGACAGGCAAAACGTTATGTGTAGACGGACCTTTAATTTTAAAATAGCATTTGTCTTCCGAAGTCTTTTTGTTTTATAAATATTGATTAAATTTAAATGGGTAATGTTTGAAATATTTATTTGGCGTTGATAAAATGTGGACTCAATAAAAACGAAAAAATTGAAATTAAGTGTTCAATCATAGATTTATTGCCATTTAAAAAAGTTCCGAGAATACATTATTGTGAGCTCAATTTAAAGCAACGTCATCAGAGTTATGTGGTCTACCTACAAAGTTAAAGCTAGCTTGATTTAATTTGATTATTAAATTAATATATTAATATTAATTACATTCGTTCATCAAATTAAAAACATAAAAAAGGAACGGTAAATCTATTTATATGTAGTAGGTACTCTCACAGCACTATTAAAATTAAATTGTACTTTTGGAGAAAATTAGGAGCACGTTATTTTAACAACTAGTCATAAAATCCTGTTTAGCACATTGTAAACATTTTTACAGCGGTTGTTTTGTGATACCATGAGAATATTTTTTTTCAACAGCCCAACTAAATTTCGGCTTTAATTTTATATAAGCATTCCTACTATACCGATGAACATTATTTTTGATACTGCCGTTCAGTACTTCAGTGATATATAAAGTTTTGCAAACCTGTTTTATATAAGGATGTATGACTGGTTTTTAATGAATGATCGCCATTTCCACAGCTTGTATGTATATATGTATAATTTAGCCATATTCGAAAATGGATATTGGCATTGTGTATTACTATTGACATATGTCGTTTAAAAAAACCATATGGAACCAGACGTTGCCTTCTATCGTGCTTAAAATAATAAATTGTTTTTAATAACGTATTCGTCTCAAAGCTATTCAAAATGTTTTAGTAGTTATTATGTAGTAATTTAAAATAATGAATTTATCCGATAAAATTCACATGAGAGACAATAAAATAAAAAATGTCCAAAAACTAATCAATATTATTAGTAATTAGTAAAACAGGATAACTTTAATATATAAATAGAACATTCAGTCATGTTTATTATACAATTATTCGTTTAGATTTTTGAAAATATTAGCGCAAAACAGAGTTCTATTGTATTAAAGCAATTTGATTAGCCATGATAACCATATGAATCACATCCGTAAGTCAAAGAAATTGTGGTAAGACTTGCGGCAGAAACAAAATTTTATTTAATTTTATTTAACTTCTCTACGTACCTATTATACGTATATTTACTTCATTTAACAGATGAAGGCGATATAATCATTTAATTTTGAGGATTAAATTAATACTTAGTGCATCTGATAGGAACGTCATTTAAGATTAATCCAAAAATTTTAATTCTTGATATACGACTTCGATCTTTTCAACATTGTAAAGAAATAATAAATAACTGAGTGTAAAACTATAAATTATATATACCTATGTATATATTTATGGCTTATTGATATTATGAACTAATTATTTTAATTTCGTTCTATATGTACTTATATCTCCTTTTTAAGGCTTGAATGCGCACTTGTATGGCGATGATTTCTAAAGGATATCATAAAAAATAGACAAAAAATATCACATATGGCAAAGGAATCTTGGTCTCCAGTTTTAATCATCTCGGGTCTGAGATCTTTTCGTTTTTATTCTCCCTGAAAAAACGATTCAACTTAAAGTGAATGAATGTGCCGGTTTGCTATCGAATTACTCGTTTAGTGAGAACATTTTACGAGTGTAATTACGCTTGAAATTGTAGATTATAATTTCTGGAAATTTTTGTTTTCTCTACATTATCGTTTACGACATTTGGCGCATTCTCAAAAAATACCCAACGTGAAAATTCCTAACTCTCAAAATAAAATAAAACAATACAATACTGTAACAAAGATTATTTGAAAAAGAAGATTTTCACAAATCTAAAATTTGTCAACTTTCATGGGACACAGTTCATAAAATTGACTTCATGACCTGTATCCCAAAATATTTAATTCTTATAAAATCTTCACAAGAAGAAAAATACGCTGAGCATGATAGATTGATTTTTTATTGAACTTGCGGAATCGAAAAAAGAATGTAAAAACAACTCGCAAACGACTGGCTAAGGTCTTTAAGGCTCCCAATCCACATTTTATATCAATACGGAATTCGATGAGTCACCTCCCTTCTGAAGAAAAACACGCCATCTCCCCCTAAAAGCGAAATAGGGGGTGGCATGGCATTTTCAGTCGGCGATCATTATAGTAATTATTTTACGACTAGCTGTCTTTAATGAGACTTGAATAAAACATCCTCGAAAATGTCACATCTAAAAAGACTACGAATATTGTATTAAATCTACAATTTACTAAACAAAGATTTGTTTAGATAAAAGTCACATTTTTTTTTCACATGATTGCAACTATTAAACGATTAATAACTTAATAAAAAGCTCATATATGTTACTTCTAAAGAAATAATATTCAGAAATCCAATAATAAATAGACTAAACATCAAGACAAAGGTGATCAGTCCTATAATTATGAGTAAATATAAAGCCCCGTCTATACATAACGTTTTACCTGTAAAACGGATTAAGAACTAGAGTATATACTGCAAGTTTTATCTGCGTTTTTATCAATTATAACATTGTATTTAGTACAGATTGAGTACAGAAAAACATGAAATTTTACTACAAAATTGTATTTATTGGTTAAATGTCATTTGTAAACACGCAAATCTAATTATAAAAATAGTATCGTTGTAATGATCTTAAAAATATTACATTTTTAACAGTCGCTTATTAAAGATGCTGTAATACCTATATCCAAATTATTTTTTGTAAATTTACTTATATTTTATTCACGTCTTAATTCAGTTCGAGTAGCACGGATCGTTTTTCGTCTACAGAAGGTTTGACTTGATACGTTTTGCCTGAACAGGTAAGACTGAGAGATAAAACGTTATGTGTAGAGGGGGCTTAACTGGGCCTAATCTTTTAAATTGTTATTAAATGTTGAGTATTCTTATGATAAAAACATACCAGAAATATGTATAGACATAGAGCTGATTGAGGGATACAAATCAACTAAAAACAACTACACAACACCGAGTAAAGTTTATCACTGCATACAGGTGCGAGAATTTTTTTAATTGTCTATTGTTTTTTAAGAGGGAGAATATATAAGTCGATATATTCAGTACGCATACGCGTAGTAGGTACCTTAATGGAATGTCACCTTAAAAGATAAGATACACATCTACGTATATCTTCTTAAACATGATTTACAACAAAAAAATTAAATGTTTAATCTAACGGAGTAGATGTTGCCTCGATACTGAAAATTGATATAATTATGTTATTAGTAGTCCTCACTGCATACATATTAATTATTTCTTAGCAGGAAATTCCAGGTATTATGATTGGTAGTTAAGTCCGTTTTATTATTATAAAACATGTATTTTTAATCGTTCCACAGGCCTTCCTATTTTCAAGAATCTCTTTCAAGGCGGGGTATTTTTAGATAGAACCTCGATTAGGACAAGTATCATATTCCCGATGGAATATCTTTTATATAGTCTATCGCCAGATGGTCCTTTCGAGTTTGTCAACTATTAGTTCGTTTTTCTATCTTTTTAATGGGCTTAGACCGCACCTCTTTTAATATTGACATGGTCCAGCCTGGGTTAACCAATAAGAATTATTTATATCTTAAACAATTTGAAAAAAATCTTTAGTACAGTGCCGAGTCAATAGAAAATTGCATATAATCATTCTTTTATTTCGTACGCCGCGTGCAGCAAGGTTGTCGAACAGCAAGCAAGCTCTCCTTTTAGTTGTAAAAGCCATTACAGATTGCACAAAGTTACGGCAATACTGTATTTAACAGGTCTACAATGTATGATATTGTATAAGGCTTGTCTTTGTGGGAAAATAAAATAAAAATACTACACGGATTGTTAAATCTCATAAATCTGCACTTGCAACTGACTCTGACATCAATCACTGCTCTTATGAAATACATAGATATTTTTATATATTATATCTTTACGTTGTATACAATCGATATAGGCGATACCAACATAGATAAAACCGGCCAACAGTTGTGTTATTGTATCATAAAAATAAAACACAAATTCAAATTAAAAGATAAGAATACCAGGTACAAACATATACATTTTCTGATATGGCGTATCTGACGTTTTGCATGAAAAATTTCTTGGTATTCCAACCAGCAAATTAAATATTTCGAAAAAAATTCACGAAGTAAACATAATAAGAAAATATTCATTTCTGATATACATAATTCTATATTTAATCTAACAAAAATAAATTCAAACAGCTCTCATTCATAATATACCGAACTCTAGGAACATCTGGAAACATATTTGAAATAATATGTTTAAACAACTTTTATGGTGAAAAACCCAAATTTATATTGTAAATAATTTCAGGAGTATTGGCCTAAAGAAAAGCAACTAAAAATTTAAATATTATATTTTCTTGTGAGAATTCGAAAAAAAAACTCTGTGAAAAAACATAACTTAGATTAATTTAAATGTACTTAATTTAAAAGGAAAAGACATTGTTTTCTCTAAGCCAATTCTTTGTAATGTAGAGAGCGTGTCATTTATTTCCTTTTTACTTAAAAATAACAAAAAAACGTCATGACACCACAAACTAAATAAAAAAGAGCAATTAGGTAATTGTTCTACAATTAAATGAAACTTTACTTTCATGCAACTCTTGTGTATTTTTGTAACAGATAAATGAATAATTGAAACATAATCCTAATAATGGTATATTCAACTTTAAAAAAGTTTAATTAATATTTTTACCGAAATAGCTATATGAATCTTTCAAAGGGCATATAATATTTTAAATAAATATCTATTTGACAAAGTTAAGTTACATACTGTTAGATCATTTATTAACTACATAATACAATAGCAATTAAATCCAAGGTCAGAAGATGATTCTCAGATCAAGTTTTCAAGAATTCGGTTTAAAAATTCATTGAACTAACAAGTCTGACATTTATGGGTTTTAAGTGAATTTTCATATTTGTAAACATTAATTTTTGAAGAGTATTTAACAGGCGCGTTTTAAAATAAATAATAAATAAAGTCCAAGTATTAGAGAGTGAAAGCCTCATCTACCTGGTACAAAGAACTTTATTCTAACACACCTGCCCCTTTTGAAGGTTGAATAAATTCTACCTAGAGTTATTGAAGCTTAAAGGCTAACAAAAGGCTGTAAGTTATTGTTAAAGGTTTTCTATTGAAGATGCATGTACAGCCTGTAGGTAGACAGGCTGGGTAGGTCTTTAAACAATTCAGTTTTTTATGTTTTATAAATTAGATGTCCTGCCTGGTTCAGTCGACGTTATTTCAACCTGTCTGTATTAATTTTAAAACCAATTATTTTTTTAATCACTTAATGATTGTTTTAATTTAATAAATTAAAAAAGGGTTCAAAAAACTTTTCAAACTTTATAATATAAAATCTCTGCATATTGCGCGAGTTTCAAAATAACAACAAGAAATTATACTTTTCAACTTATAATAACTTAAGTAATTTTACGGAAAACTTACTGTTGAAAACTAGGAGTTTTCTGGTCGAACCCAACCGTCTGATAGGTGATTTAGGATCTTCATTTTCATCCATAGTGATATAAAAATACTTTTTTGTCTATCCTTTAAGTTTCACAAAAATACGGTATACAATAATATTAGACACTTTCACATATAAGTTAAAGAGTATGAAGCACCAGAAGATTTTTTTATTTTATTAAAAAATCACCTCATCCCTCGTGGTCAGTTTGTATTTTTTAAAAAGAGTTCACACACAAACTACACACAACAACTGGAGATTGAGAAATTATTAAGATCGCATCTCAAAATAGAACGGAATATTGCGCTCCTCTTGGTCACTAATATTCGCCGAACACTAGTTACTCTCTCTTATAAACAACCGCACGTTATGAAAATAAAGCATTTGCCGTAGAAAATTTCGTTTCCCCTGTTTAAAATACTTCAGGATTCATAACAACGCTACATATGGTTATATACCACATTCGTAAGTGAAAGAAGAAAACGTATTTTATGTATATTTACAATGGAAATATTAACATAAAATTTAAAAGTTATAAACACTTCGCTTCTGTCTCATTCTGGCACATAAGTTAACAAAGAATAATGTTAACCCAGTAAGGTCCACAGACTGGTACGACGCCATTTTGAGACACAACCTCCCTCTATCGAGCAGGTATACAAAATCAAGCGACGCAAAGTAAAGTTTATTTTGCAGAAACATGTATTCCAATAATTAAATAAAATAAACGTAACTGAACGTAACTATAAAACTCTATAACTCGCCTATATATGCCTTTTTAGACACCTGTATATTATATATGCATGTATATATTGATATAGGTAAGTACATCCATATACCTATATTTGGGTACATCTATACATTGTGTCGTATACGTTATGGATCTACTCTGCATAGCATAGAATAAGTACTGCCACGTACTGTATAGAATACATGTACAAAGTTGCGTAGTCATGCAACCCACCATACAACTGCACAGACTGTCATTATCATGATTTCATGATACGCACATCTAAGTTATCATAATTCGTGTACATATGATACTCCAAAATTAAAAATCCTCGAAGTTTCTATTCTTATTCTTGTAAAATAAAAAATAAACATGTTATCTGTGCTTATAGCTTAATAAGCTTATATACAGGGTGTTTCAAATCAAATGCGAAAAACTTCAGGGGCTGATTCCTTGTTCAAAATAAAGGATAGTTTGCTTCATAAACGTTGGGTGAAAAGTCAACCATTACGGAGATATCGCGGTACAAAGATGGCGGAAAAATAAAGTTTTTATTTATTATCTTGAAAACGAAAAGAGATAGACTAATGAAATTTTATGGAAGCATTACTGTTATGAAAACACACTTTCTTGTAATTTTTTCACTTTTTTAAAATGAGTGGAAGGGGTTGAAATAAACTACCCTTATCATTCTTGTTAACGAAATTTAAAGAAAAATCGTATCAAACGCATGCAAAAAAAAAATTTGGATAGTTTAGTTTGTTTAGACACTTTTTATCTCTTGTGTTTTCTTAGTAAAACATAAAACATTTGAAATTAAAAAATAAAATGTAAAGCATTACATGTCAGGACAAAAAACATTTTTGGATAAAGAATCTAGTAGGCTGCTGTCAAACAGTTTTATTTCGTAATAATATCGTTACATTTTCTTCTGAACGATAACCTCTTAAAAATTATTTACCAAGACAATTTTTAATTCTGTATTTTAATTCATGAAAATACAAAATAATAAAAAAAGTACATATTAAAAAAAAATGTTTCTTGTCCTGACATGGGGTAATGCTTTACATTTTATTTTTTAATTTTAAATCGGTGAGTTTTATCAAAAAAACACAAGAGATAAAAAAGTTTCTAAACAAACTAAACTATCCAAATTAATTTTTTTGCATGCGTTTGATAAGATTTTTCTTTAAATTTCGTTAACAAGTATAATAGGGGTAGTTTATTTCCACCCCTTCAACTCATTTTAAAAAAGTGAGAAAATTACCAGAAAGTGTGTTTTCATAACAGTAATGCTTCCATAAAATTTCATTAGTCTATCTCTGTTCGTTTTCAAGATAAAAAATTAAAACATTATTTTTCTGCCATCTTTGTACCGCGATATCTCCCTAATGGTTGACTTTTGACCCAACGTTTATGAAGCAAACTACCCTTTATTTTGAACAAGGAATCACCCCCTGAAGTTTTTCGCATTTGTTTTGAAACACCCTGTATAAATCAATATCCTCAGAATGATATTGGTACAACGATTTTTCAAAACGTCTTTAAATTTTTATTGCCAATATTAACGCACTATGATTCTAGAGTACCTTACTTGTCTTCCGTGTCCTAAAAAAAACTTAATAATAAAATACTTTTATAATATACAGGGTGGTCCAAACTGTATTCCGGAAACTTCGACAGCAAATTCTGCAGATCAAAATAAGTAAAAAAGTTCCTATAAATGTATGTCCTAAAATGCTTAGTATCGGATATACAGGGTGTAGAAGTTTCATTTTTATTTCGATTTTTTTCAAATAATTTCTGCAGTAAAGTCAATATTTGGATGAAAATTGGTGTCTGGGAGTTTTTTGACATGAGAAATTTGATTTTGATGTCAATATGACTCCTGGGCGCCACCTACATATTTTTTAACTGGTTATGAAGAGTAATCACTTTTCGTCCGTACCTGTATAGAACTACTGAGTAAAATAATATACATTTGCGACGTTTTTTACGTAAAAAATGTCTCTTGGTAACAATCGCTACGAGTATTGGTTTTCGAGATATTTGGAATCGAAATTATCAATACCTGTCATCATTGACATAAATTAAACATGTTGACTAAATAGTTATTAGACTGAGATCATAAATTTTAAAGTTTTTGTGCCAAAAGTTCAACAGAAACTGTTTTATCATCATTTTTTTGCAGAAAAACTTATGATTAATTTAAAAAAATAAAAATTTCTCAAATTTATTATTTCAGTGAAAATATCTATTTACTCAACCTATTTATTTTTCGTCAATAATGACATGTATTGACTATTTCCATTCTAAATATCTTGAGAACGGTTGCTCGTAGCGATTTTTACAAAGAGATATTTTTTGCGTAAAAAGTCGCAAAGATGCATATTTTTCCTTCTGTAGTTTTATACAGGTACGGACAAAAAGTTACTACGCTTCAAAACAGTTAAAACATATGTAGGTGGCGCCCTCTACCAGTATGAGTCATATTAATATCAAAATCAAATTTCTCATGTCAAAAAACTCCTAGACACCAATTTTCATCCAAATATTGACGTTACGTCAGAAATTATTTGGAAAATATCGAAATAAAAATGAAACTTATACACCCTGTATCTCTGAAACTAAGCATTTTAGGACATACACTTATACGAACTTTTTTACTTATTTATCTGCAGAATATGCTGCCGAAGTTTCCGGAATACAGTTCGGACAACCTACTGACCATATATACTGACCTTTACAATTCTGATATCTATTGACACTCTCTACTTTGTTCATAAAAAGACACCATAACTATCTGATTTAGTTCCATTACACAAGGTATACACCATATTAAAGTGCATTTCAATGTATAATAAATAAGTCTTCAGTTCCAATAAACACAGATAACCTATGATCTGATCTACTTAAATGAAATTCCATATATTGTACTTCATACACAAAAACCCTTTTAGTGGAAGATGACAAATACTAGAGTGAATATGGCCATCACTCGAGGTCTTTACGTATTTTTAACTATAATTTTTTTATGTATTAATATTGTTCAGATGTTCACGACGATCACATCGAAAAACTACCCAATTAAAGGAAGTAGTGAGTACTAATTAAGCTTGAGTTAAGCCATGATTTAATTTTGAATTTAATTTCTTCAGTTGTCGTTAAAGAAGTTAAAAAACCTCACCATCTCTTTATCGGGAGATGTCCGAAAAATGTTCCGATGCTTCACCAAGAGAACATCATTTTGAAGAATGACAATCAAACTCTTATTTCCGCTAACATAAAGGTACAAAATAAAATATATACGTTATTCTGATATATTATATAATTTTTTAAGGTGATTGTTGAAGGAAGAGTGAACATAACTTGTGTGAATATATATGATGAAGATCCTGAAGTACAGGCATATCCCAGTTATATCTCAGGAGGAATAGGATATAATTTTATAGAATTCCACGTAGTCACTAGTTATGGCAACGGTTTTAAATTTTATGTTGAAATATTTGGATATCAAATATGAAATGATAATTTTAAAATTAATGAACTAATTTAAGGTTGATGACAGTTACAAAAAACAACCATTAGAAGAAACATACATTTTATTATAAACACAGATAATCTACCATAACTGGTTATATTTTAAAATACTCTTAAAAGGTATCATACAGTATCACATCCATTTTATCACATACACAAAAATAGAAATCATTAAAAAAATCTAAGTAACAAAAGAGGCATTGTATGAGTGCATGCGAGAGAAAATCAACAAAATATTTCAGTTAGTCCATGGAAAAAATACAATTAAGTTTGTACCAAAAATCACTAATATGTACGCTACTTAAAATCTAACATTAACCCCAGTATTACCTGTCAACATTAATATAAAAATAGATTTAATTATTAACACTAGTTTGTATTATATGTACTTATTTATACCATTATACAATTTACAGGACATGTTTCATGTTGCCGCGATCTGTGTTTAGAAAAAACTTGACAGTTTGCTTATATAAAAACGAGATATTCATTCATAAGTAAAAAATTATGTACATTAACCCTAAGTAACCGATTTGCCTTCTCAGACACCACACAAAATATCACTAAATAAAATTAAAACATTTTCTGATACTTAAAAGTAAAGCGTCCTTTTTTCACTGGTTCAACAAAACCAATAAATTTACTTTTTCTGTGGTTTATAAAAAATTATCTATTGGTTATATATTGTATGTATTAAAAATAACTAAAATATTCTAAATAATAAACTTCTCATAAATCTTATTGTCTAGGTTTTTTAAGAGCTGTATGTAACAAACTTAAACTTAAAACCCACTTAAGAAATAAC
Source organism: Sitophilus oryzae (assembly GCF_002938485.1). NCBI lineage: Eukaryota > Metazoa > Arthropoda > Insecta > Coleoptera > Curculionidae > Sitophilus > Sitophilus oryzae. The sequence goes on from NW_022146479.1 coordinate 8,535,147, forward strand.
ATACTTAAAATAGTAATACAACTTATCGTAAGTGAGGTTTTGTGAGAAATCTGTTGTTTGGAACATCACAAATATTGTTGTACTTGGAAAAAAATCTTAAGGAAAAAACCATCAGTTAAGATGTATCACAGAACTAACAAAATACCAAATCTATACAGACATGTAATTGCCTTTTAAAAGACCCATAACAGCTGCCACTCTAGCTTAAGTTATAATACACGTTACTTACACAAACAAAAAATTGATAATTCCTGTAGAAATAATCGTAATTAATCATTGCATCCTTAAAACAGGCATCCCCTTCCTATAAACCCAAAATATACAAATTCTCTATTCAAAATATATAGATATATAACAGTTGTAAATTGTACTTGATTTTTCCACGTCGAATAAATTTAACTACTCCGTGCTTCTTGATTTTATAAATAGTACATGACCCTCAAAATATATCCTATTTTCTTATCTTTTTCTCGATAAAAATAAATAAAAGAGCAAAGAACTTTAACAACGCAAAATATTATAAAACTGTATGATATATTTACAAAGTTTTATTCAATGTACAAATATATATTGAAGTTTATACGCATAACACTATTTTCTGTAATACCTTGCTAGAATTTTTCATAAATATATTTTTATATAGTAAATCTTTTTACATAAGCACACATAGTGCATCGTTAAATAAAGCATGTCATTGAACCGATTCGTTTTTCAACCACATCGAAGATGGCGGCCGTTAGTCTAAGGGTTTTTTATGAAGTACTTTATCTATTTATAATCGTTATATCATGGCAAAATTATATTCCGTCAATTAAAAAAATAACGTACGTCTGAGCTTAAAACTAGAATGTTTTGTTAAAGCTAAATGCAATTATTATCCCTCTCTATAAAAAGCATGAACTGTTTATACATATGTCTAAGAAACTATTTCACTGCGATAATATTATAACATATAAAACCCCAAAGACATTTATTTACTACTGTTAACACACGTATGAATGAAGTCGGATTCACACTGCAGATGTATTGTTGTCTAATGTATATTCGGCTATATATATTATTCTCCAACAACTAAATACAGAAAATCGATATATATATATATATATATATATATATATATATATATATATATATATATATATATATATATATATATATATATATATATATATATATATATATATATATATATATATAGCTTTTAGTCACTTCACAGGGTGTTATTGAAGTATGTGGCCAAATTTCAAAGAATCACCTTCTGAAGTTTGACTACGTACTTAAATACTCTGTGTAATTGCTTTTCTAAATATACACAAACGTATTTATATAAGGTACAACAAGTATTTTTTGTTAAAGAATATTTAATAAATAACGTAGAATAAATTGAAGTCCATAAAATGACCCCCCCCCCCTTCCAAATCTATTCAAGCCCTCCTCTATATATATACAAGCATAAAAAAATACATGTAAACGCTTTGAAAGATAAAAAGAAGGACTGGGAAATGTTTTACCGATAAAGAGCGACAAAATTTGTTTACTCACTCACTATCGCTATCGAAATGGATAGTTGTTAAAGAATCGACACTGCTGTCGTTGGATGAAACGCTGCTTCGTATATTTGCAAAGCGCCCTACAATGATGTCGTCTTCCGGACTTATTAGCACCTTACTTACTCTAAACCTGGATTTGGAACTTCTGATAGGAGTCGGAGGTTCCACCTTTCGATTTTCTGGAACCTTGACTATCTGGAAACGGCTTCTTGGTGATGGACTCGAAGCAGGAGACGGGAAAGGAGATCCAATCTGTCATAAGATAAAAATAAATAAAAAACGCCCACAAAAAAATAGATGTGGCGTGAAAATTGTTCGTTTAGACGCAAGAAAAATACCTGGAAAGTCTTGTCAGGACCGCCATATTTCGGTTCACAACTCAAAGACACTTTCCGAGATGCTTTTTGCGAGATGTTTAAAATTTCTTCGTCCTCGCTACTATCTTCGGCAATATTTTTATTCACGGTGCACAAACCGTTCAGTTTTTTAATCAGCTGCGAATAGGCTTCAGGATCCTAAAAGTTATATGTAAGCAGACATATACAGGGTGTGACTAAACGAACGTACATTGCAAGAGCGGTTATTTTCGTCGATTTCGATTTTTGTTATCTTGGACTTTGTTAGAGCGTCACAAAGAGCTTCCACGCCTTTTATTTGAATTGCTTTATTCCCTTTAAGATTGATTTTCTGAAATTTTAAAAGTTGATATATTAGGTTCTTAAAACCTGTTAATAAAATGCACTTACTTGCAGAGAAGTATTTTCGGGAATAGCTTTGGAAAGTGATAAGATACCCTTGCACGTTAGAAGGGTGCACTGTAAGCCTAAGCCCTCCAAAGATTTTGTTAGAGGTAACCCTTCACTGATATAATCTAATACATCGTCAGTTAAATTGTTAAATCCGATATTTAAGGTATGAAGATTACTACATTCAATCTACGACCATAAAAGTTCATATTAGAATTTCCTTTGAAAATATTTAATATATATATATATATATAACATTTTACCTACGGTCTTATTAATTATTAAAGCATGGTGTTTATAGTAGTGAAGTTGAAAAGAAAAAACGATGAAACTTTACTACAAAATTGTATTCATGGTTTAAATTTCATTTATAAACACACAAAGTTAATTGTGAAAATAGTATCGATTGTAATGATCATTAAATACCTCTAAACAATTTTTCAAGTAAAACGGTCCGTTTTTTCATCTACACACAAGATTTTACTCGATACTGTAAGACTGACAGGCAAAATGTTATGTATAGACGGGGATTTACTCACGATTATATTTTTTATAACAGGCCCACTTTTTTCAGTGATTTGATTATTGAATATAACAAGCACTGACAATCCAATTCCGGCGATTTTCTGATTACACAATCCTTTCGCCAACGTCTCCAGTCCTCTATCGCCTAAACTATTATTACTAATATCCAAAACTTTTAAATGTGTATTATTTACAAGAAATCTTTGCAAAGCATCGGCTTCTTTAGTATACAAACCCGTGGAAGGAAGATAGAGTTCTCTTATAGTAGAATTTGTCATAAGTGCTTCAACTAGAATAGTAATGTATTGTCTAAAAAGCATAAACAATTTTTTTTTGTTAAAACTTACTTAAATAGAACGTGGGAAGCTTGACTAGCATACACCCATCAAATTTAAGCGTAGTGATGTTGGAATTATTCTTAATCACATTGATAAGCTGCCTTGTATAAGGTTCAGTTATATCCATGCCCTTGAAAGACAGAGATTCTAACACCATTATGTTGCTACAAGCACAACAAAAACACTTCCATGTGTCGTCGTCGTCAAAATTCATCGCTACTTCAATATGGCAAGCCGATTTGTAATACTCTAGCATATTCAGGAATTCTGTCATGGTCTCAGGTGTGAATTGGCACTCTTGTAAAATTAAGGTGTGAAAGTTGGTAACTTTTAATATATCCTCTAACGTTTCGTTCACGTCAAAAGTGATTTTAATGCAGTTTAATTTAAAAGTGGCAGAATGATTCATGTTATTTTTGATTTCTAGTATTTGAGATTTGACAGCGTCTAGTTCGATAGTGTTGTGCCTTTTACAGGAATCCTGGTAAATTTGAAGGATTTCCTCGGGTGCTAGATAGTCGTCTAAAGAGTTTAAATAGTTAGAAATTTAATTATTTATATAAGTACGAACAAAGTGACTTACTGATCGTCCATGGATAGGAATTTTCTGGCTCTCTGCAACTTACCAAAACCGAATCATCTTTTGGGAAAAACACACGATGTTTAGGCGTTGATTCAAAACAGGAAGATTTCCGTAAAATTGACGCCCGGGGAGTGTCAGGTAAGCTGAATTCTTCCCTATCTGAATTATCTGTTTCATTTTCGTCTTCAACAGTTTCTACAAAAAAAATCCTATGTATTTCATAATTTCATATTTAATAAAAATATATCATAAATACAATAAGAAATTGAATTATCAGTAATGATTGTGAATATAAATATCTTCAGCTTCTAAATGTTTTTCTTTATAAGATAAAGTTTTAGTTGAATTGGCAAAACGTTAATTCAGGGTTATTCATATAGAGTGAGCTAGTAATGCGTTTTAAAGATTTAAAGAAGTTCCCACCCAAGCAATATTTATTTAGCTATTAGTGTTATATTATTTAAAGGTAAGTAAAGTGAATTTTACAGATTTAACTAACCGAAAAAGGTTATTAGCTCTGCAGAACTATCATCTTCTTTATCGTTTAAATCAACCTTCCTTTTGAATGAGTCCTCCAAAATATTTACGTTATCTTCAAGAACCGCTTCCTGTTCTGTTTCCTTGCAATGCTTATCCAGATCGATATGATTAATATCTTCAATACCATCGTCTTCTTCGGATGTTGTTTCTTCAGGTGTGACGCTGTTTAGGGATAGGGATGAACCAATGAATTTAGAAATAGGTGTCGGTTCCAGGGGTGTACCTAATTCATCTTCGTCTATGGAAAATGATTTGTCTAGGAGAGAGGTCGATAACTTTACTTTGGTTTTAGTATTTGAGGTATCTGTAAGAAATATCATTCGAAGAATATATCTGAAGATACCATTATAAAAATATTCAATAATTTCCCTGAAAATATTTGTTTATAGAATCCCAAAGTATCCATGGCTAAATTAATTACATTTTTAATTAGAAAAGCATACTATACTTTGAATGAACTTTTCATTATGATTTGTGTTTCTTCTTATTAATTGTAGGTGTTCCCTGCTTATTAGGCTGTGTAACAATGCTCCAGGATAAATAATATATCTTTCACAATGCATATAAATAATGGATTACATAGAGTGCAAAATAGAATTGGCTTACCAATTTTAAGGTCACACACAGTGGAGTCATCGGAATGTTCTGTTTCCTCAGCCAAGGGGCTCTCTGTTATACTTTCTGTTCCACTATCAATTAGAAAAGGAGTGTCATTTTCATCCACACATGGGGCCAAATCCATTACTTAATGTTTAAATAGCACTTTCTTTCTCCTATGACCTTAAATTTTCGTTATATTTATAAGGTGTAACTGCTTTATATTAGAGTACCTACATCTTTTGCGGACCATCCTCCTCGAAATATAAGAAGTCAGATACGAAAACGTTTTCCCTTTAAATCATAGACGATCCTTTTAATTGTTCACGTTTTTGTTTTCAATTAGTTTTTACTTGAACGTCAAAAGGTAGACATAAGAGATTTTTTGTTATTTTATAGATCTTGATGCAAAACATGAAAATTATTTGAATAAATATCTTCTTAATAGGAATTTTGCTCACAATCTATGTTTTCTATATTTTAATTACAGGTTATAATAAATTAGACAAGACACAAATTATATAAAAAATGGAAAAATATCATTGAGTAATGATTTTCAAATTACAGGTAACTGTACACTGTACTGTACATGTCAAATGTCAAATGATGTCAAATAAAATTAGGGAAATAAAATGGAAGATTGGAAAATATTGGTGTATAATTAGTTGCATATACACTTACTATCTTTCATGCTAAGCTCAGTTGGGAACAGTAATTTGAAGTAAACATAAAGTAAAAAGAAATAGAATCATATACATTATACGGTAATATTTATAGTAAAAAAGATAATTGGGATTTGGTATTAAAAGTTGGTGCGTATGAATTATCATATTTAAAGTTTTAAAGATAATGCAACTGAAGGTTTGACTTTCCCTTCTTGGTGCTTAAATTTCTGAAAGATTTCCTAGTTCGATAATAATTTGCATATATTTTTACAAATTGTGACGCATACACAGGATATTTTCTAAAAATCAACCTCACTCATACGATTATATATGGATTATATAACTCTTCCAGACAGGGCCTTAGCGTGCGTTTCCTAGGTAACCCATATGATTCAAATTCACCATATTCACCCTTGACATTAATCTAAGGTAATATTTTGACGTTTCGATTTTAGAGAAACAACAATTTAAAACGATATACAAAATAGGAGATATCAGTGCAATATAAGAGGATTTTTTGTGCCTTAGTTTTATAGGGTTTTATACTCCTCTACCAGTTTACGTAAATACATTAAAACTATTAAAATTGATGGTTAATTTTTGATTTTATAGTACCAGCAGTATGGAAGAAAACCATCCAAGGGGTGCAAATAACGTCAGGGTATATGTAAGGATCAGGCCCTTTAACGAAAGAGAAGTTAAAGAAGGTAATAAAGGAATTATTGTTTGTGATTATGAAGAAAATGTGGTGCTTTTAAAGAAGCCTCCAGAGAAGTGTACTGGAAAGGATCTTGACAACAAATACTTTAAATTAGATTACATTTTTTCTCCCACTTCGGCTCAGGTAACATAAGTGAAATATTAGTTATATAAATTTTAATTTGTAGTAAATTTTAGTTGGATGTTTATCGCATAGTTGCTGCACCCTTAGTTGAACAAGTCTTTGATGGGTACAATGCAACTATTTTTGCCTATGGTCAAACTGGAACTGGAAAAACATTTACTATGACAGGAAATTATCAAGTCTCAGAGTTGAGAGGAATAATACCTAATACATTTACCCATATTTTTACTCAAATAGCTAATTCAAGTGAAGATAGGTCATTTATTGTAAAAGTTATGTATTTGGAAATATACAATGAAGAGGTTCGAGATTTACTGGGGTCTGATCCGAATAAAAAGCTTCAAATTAAAGAAAGAAAAGATATTGGGATTTATGTAAAAGATTTATCAGGATTTACAGTGGATTCTGTAGAATCAATTACACAATTGATGGATAGGGGAAATAAGAACAGAATAACCAGATCAACAATGATGAATAATGTTAGCTCCAGGTCTCATGCAATATTTACAATTGTTGTTGAGTCTAAAAACAGGCACACAAACAAAACAACTGTTGGAAAATTGAACCTTGTGGATCTTGCTGTAAGTTTATTGGTTAAATGATTATATTTATTGGTAAATTTTTATAGGGTTCTGAAAGGATTAAGAAGACAGGCGTTACTGGAGAAGGTCTGAGAGAGGCAGGCAATATTAATCAATCTCTTTCAACCCTTAGTAATGTCATCCAAGCATTAGTGGAAGGTAAATCATTTGTTCCGTACCGAAATTCAAAGTTGACGCGGTTATTACAAGATTCATTAGGTGGCAATTCAAAAACTTCAATGGTAAAAATCTTACAGCATTTATTGGTTGATATATTACTTATTTGGCTTTATTGTTAGATTGCAATGGTGAGCCCAGCAGAGCAAGATTATGAAGAATCCCACAGTACACTGAGATATGCCCACAAAGCCAAGTACATTAAAAATTATGCTAAAATCAATGTTGAAGAAAGCGGTCTTATTGAACACTTTGAACAGGAAATTGCTGAACTACAACAAAAACTATCCCTACTTACTATGGTTTCTGAACAACCAAAATCTGTGAGTGACTCTAAAGATATTTTTGAGGAAGTTTTAGTAAAGTTTTTTTTTAATTTTATTAGAGGAAAAAAGCAAAATCGGAGCTAGATGTTGAGAAAATTAAGAAAGCTGAAGCGGAAATGGAAAGAATTGAGTAAGATATTTAATATGTATTACAGCAGTCATTCTTTTTGATAATATTTCTGTTTTTTAGGCATGAAAAACGGGAATTAGAAGATCGTTTGTCAATAATACAGAAGAAAATCATTTGCGGTGGTGAAAACCTTTTGGAGAAAGCTCAACAGCAAGAATTCCTACTCCTAACATCTGGACAAGAATTAGAAAATTTAGACCGTAGCCACCAACAACTTGAAGAGCAATACAACAGAATGACAGAAGAGAAAATTGATATTGAAGAGAAATATTCATCTCTCCAAGAAGAAGATGGGGCACTAAATAAGAAAATCAAAGTTGTACAAGAAAGAATTAAAGAAGCAAAGGAAGAGTACGCCGATAAAGAGCATGAATACCAAAGAGACATGGAAGGTCTTAACGACAACAACCGTCTGTTAGTCAGAGAAATGCAGTTATCTAACTTGATGATTGATTATTACATACCTGCAGAATATAAGGTATTATTTAATATAGATTTTCTATAAATATTTATTAATATATATAATTTTAGAAAGTGATACAGCAGTACTGTATTTTCAACAATGATACACAGGAATATCAGCTGCAGGGAGTAGCATATACTGGCAACAACATGCGCAAACGTCAGATGGCAAGTGAGGAAGCTCCTGCTGTAAAATTCGAGATGAAGCAGGTTTACCACAAGTATCCGGATAAGAAAAAAGTGACAAGCAAAAGATCTCTCCTGAAAGCTTACTCTGCTGTGCCAAAACAAACTAGATAAGTGATATATGGGCTTAGAATTTAAATCCTTTGATTCCAAACGCATACTGTTCTAGTCTATGCAGTATTTTTCTAATTATGATATTATGAAGTATAGTATTTTTAATCAGTGCTTTGCTGACCTAGTCCTTTATCAACTGTTATTTTTGAGTCACGTTTGTTTGTATATTTGTCTTATTTTTGTATCGTTGGCTATTTTTGTTACAGAAATGCAAATTTTGACTAAGTGAGGTCATCAAAATAATCAAAAATATACATTTTTGTTGGTTTTATAAGGAAAGTTATTTTGTTAATATCTCTAGCTAGTCAATTTCTGCAAAAAATGATTATTTGTAATTGTTATTAAGTTTTATTCATTTTTAGAAAGATTTTTATATATATTTCTTCTTTTATTTATAATAGTCAATAAAGATTACTACCCAATAAATAAAAAATACCTTGTTTTAGTTTCTTATTTACAATATTGAACAAATAATTTTTAATTAATTAAACTAAAATAACTAAATTTTAATGACGGGTAAATGGTGGAGGATCCCAAAGTTTTGGCGTTATGGCAAAAATCCAGTATTATAGCTCTGATATTATTAAAATTAGTATTACTTTTCTGAAGTATATTTCTTGTATATTTCACAGAAAAAATGAAATTATTAAATAGAACTCTGGAAGCACTACATTATTTATGTTATCACAAAAGATTCATTGAAATTAGAATGAAAACAAACGGATATAATGGATTTAAAATAATCAGTAATTTTTTATCTAGGATTTGGGATAAAAATAACAACTGCACCTATCTTTGTAACTAAAATATATTTTTAAGTGGCAAGAGCAATATAAAAATATTAAGAAATGTATATTATGATTTATTTAATCATATAGAATAGCTTATATTTAATAATAAATATCAGAACCTAATGGTAGTGATAATTTGTACTAGACTCTTTGATTTTTGCAAATTGCTATTTTATAAACAGTGATATAAAGAAATATGCGAAAAATGTTACGTCAACGGTATTATTTTCGAAATAATCACATAACATGTATTTTTGAAAGACTTTTTTTTAATATATGTACAACACATAGTTTAAAATAAATTAATGTAGCATTTTACAATAAAATAAATATGTATTTTTTTATACAGTTTATGTACAAAGGAGCAATAGAGTACTGGAAAAGTACTTGCAAATTTTTACAAAAAAAAATTCTAGAGATTATTTTAATAAGTCACAATTTTTATGGCAAGAAACATTTTAGATTTTTCGTCAATATATAAAAATAATTCACTTAAGCCCCGTCTACATACAACGTTTTAGAGTATTTTGACAGACTTAACGGTTCGTTCTACGTGGGCGACAAAAGCGGGCGATACGGGCGATATTAGCGACGCGACTTTATCAAAAAACGTTTTCTTATGAACACTGAATAATTTCTTATGAAACTTATGAATTAGCTCTGTTATCTATGCTTATGAAAGTGTCCTGCATTGCCGGGGCAGGACGACTTCATAAGAAAACGTTGTTTGAAAAAACACGTGTCGGTCAAATCGCCCGAATCGCGAACTTTTGTCGCCCACGTACGACATGTGTTTTTTCAACCAACTTTTCTTATGAAATCGTCCTGCGTCGGCAATGCAGGACACTTTCATAAGCATAGATAACAGAGCTAATTCATAAGTTTCATAAGAAATTATTCATTGTTCATAAGAAAACGTTTTTTGATAACGTCGCGTCGGTCGTATCGCCCTTATTGCGCGCTTTCGTCGCCCACGTTTCGTAGGACGAAGCGTAAGACTGACAGGTAAACCAATATATGTAAATGCGGCTTAATACCTTTTCCCATATAAGAAAACAACAAAAATAAAAATTTAAAAATATCGACAAGAGATGGCTAGAAAAAAGTTTTAACTAAACTAAAGTTGATAATTCATGTGGACTATTCGTGGTAGCCACACTGCTGATATCGATGGTATTAGTAGGCATACCAGGACTGACACTACCACTAGCCTCCCTGGGATGTTTGCTGATATTCAAGTTCTCACCTGAGGGCGGTGTAGTCGTTGAGGGCCTTATTATATAAGGTCCGTTGCTATGAATACTTGCTAGGGGGTGTCCGAAACTCTGATTAAAATTGCTTACATAGGATTGGTTTAAATTGGTTTGAAGCGGTTGCGAAGTGATGCTATGAAAAGAATTGTAGTGTTGCTGGGTAGTGTCGTGCTGTAGTGCCAACTCTTTCACAGCATTCGTCTTTTCTCTTTGCCATATAAAAACGTTATGTACCATGGCGCACCCGCAAAATATTATACCGAGACCAATAAAAACACTTGTCACTATCGCCGGAGTCGAGTGGAATTGGATAAAAGTATACAGTATTATACCTACAAAAAATAAATATTTTATTCAAGCCATATACATACTAATATGCTTAGTTTCGTACCTGTTAGAAATACTGGTATTGATATGAAGAAACCCCCGACAGCACACACTCTGCTGATGGACGACTTTTGAAGATATTTATTAGTTCTGAAAATAAATAATTTGAATAAAGATATTTGAAAATGTTTAGAGGGTGTAGTATTTTAATAAATTTTTTTCTATTTTTAAAATACTTAAAGAACATATTCTTATACACCAAAAACCCATTAAGTAAGGGCTATATATCACTCCAATTCTCTCTACAACATTTTTCTAAATATAAATAACTTAGGAAACAACTCTAAAAACATTGAATTATTTGTAATTTATAATAGGAAAATAAGTTGGAAACCTTTTAGTTCAAGAATATAGCTTCGAGCACTTCAAATACTAAACTATTAAAATAACGTTTCTCTTGATACAGAATACTCAATACCAACAAACGTGGGAGTGCGGTTTAAAACACAATTTACTTTATCTTTAGTACCTACCATTCTATTATACTGTATAATGTAGTACTTATAGTACCTCTAGTAATTAAATTTAATTAAAATGTAACCCGAGTTTATCAAAAGCAGAGGGTAAATTTTGTTGTTTAACGCATAAAAACTGACATCAACAGATAAAACCCAAACGTTTACAGATGTTAAAATTTTAAAACAATAAACAAAAATCTATTTTTAAATTTTTTTAAGAAGCTTTATACATGCTTCGAGTTCTAATTGGCACTTCAATATAAAATTATTGCCACTTATATTTCCATTTGCAACAATATGAACAGCTGTAAATGTTAACACAAGACTTCACACATGACAAAACATAAATTGTTTATAATATATGACAAATTGTTATGATTTAACAGTGCTTAAATTAAATTAGAACCAATTTGAAAAATAATAAAATAATATCTACAAATTTTATCAGTTGAATAGAACGAAAAAGAATAATATCTTGTTGTCTATATTTTATGTTCTTAAGAGCTGGGAATCCATTTAAGAGAGAGTTTCCAAAAGCCTTTGAAAAATGCACCTGCTCTTACAGCGATGCATCGCGAATACGTTTTATACAGGGTGTTGCTTTTATTTTTCGCATCTGGCAATAATTACTCAAGAAAATGCAATTTGATCTTTTTGTTGAGCTTTAATATGCGACTGACCTCGTCATGGTGTAGGGTTCCAAGCCTTGAGAAACTTAACTTTATATCTATATGTATAAAGAAACTTAACTTAATAATATTGTATGTCAAGTAAATTGAATTTGCGATATAGATATATAGATACGTAAAAATATAAGGAAATACCAATATCTCTCGTGGTAAGGTCGTGGGAACATTAAAAATATGCCGGATAAAAGATAAACAGAACCCCAGTCGTGTTAAAACAAATATTGAAGAATATCTGAGAGCTTTAAGCTTCGGTTTGATGTTCGTGTTATTGTTTGTTAGCTTATTGCTTTACCGGAACCATTCTTGGAAAGTATCTTTAATTTTACTCCAAAATAAGTACGGACACACATGCTCCATTACTTTTAAATGCTCATAAATTTGAAAACGCACCATTAAGATTGATTTTTGTTTAATAAACAGGTTTCTACCAGTGCCGTAGTATACAAATATTTGGCTTAAAAAAAAATTGAAAAAAATTCCTGAAGTAAAAATTGCGTCTTATCAATCGATCCGTTTAGCAGGAAAAGGTTCAAAATTTTAATAATTAAATTTTATGATTTTAATTCCTAAATTCACTGGGCTGTGGTTTTTGATAGTATAAGGCACGCCGCTGATTTGTATGGAATTTTAATAAGCAACCTTCATATTACGACATTTAAATCGCTTAATATACGCATCCTCTTCTGATGTGACTCGTAGAAATCACACAAAATATACGCACTTGAATTTGCATATTGTGACCTAATAATATTCATTCATTAAAATAATAGATATAGTTAAAAACCAGAAGCAATAAACACAGGAAGTCTTCTTTTAATAATACGAAATATTATTATTTTCGTAGATTTTTTATTAACAAATTCTTTGACTATTTTTAGTATATTTTGGACTCCGGAACAGATAAATTCAAACATATGATTCATAAAAAACTAGAGACGTTAGTAGTAACTAATTATTTAAAGAAAGTGTTGAAAAAAATTACAAACGAAGACCCTACTAAACGGATTCGTTCGAATTTTCATGGTTGAAAATTTAATGGTCTCTTTTTGTTTGGTCCATAACCATACGAAATGGCTCCCTTTGTTAAGGAAATTATCGTTAGCATTGCCTGCTTTACCGTCATCAATCAAAAAACGTCCCTAGTCAAACATTATGCAGAAACGCTTTTCATTATATTTTTAACTTTAAGTATTGACCATAATATGACAGAAAACAGAGCTAGAGAGTGATAACGTGTAACATTATAACGTATATACGTATTAAAGTGGCCGGTATCTTAAAGGATCAGTTTACATGACATTAAAAGCAACACCTTTTTAAGTGCCTTAAAGTCAGCTTAAAGTTCAAAATACTCTCCCATAAGAATTTCCTCAATACTGGAACTCTCGAGCATGGTAGAGCAGTAGAGACGCAATCTTTTTATAAGATCGTATCTCAGGACATTGATTTTTTTAGAATTTTAGAGGACAACAGGTTTATAATTGACTGACTAATTTTATGTTAATTATCAAAAGCGCGCGTATAAAATTATGATTCAAATTCTTGTTTATTATAGGCCTATGTATAATAAAGAGGGCTCGAATTCTTTTTATTAAAGTCGAGTGTAAATATTAAAGAATTTAAACGCTTTAAAGGTAATTTAAATCCATAAAAGGGATTAGCTTACGTTTTTCAGATTGTGGTTGTTTGTATGGGTTCTCTCAAAAAATATATAGGCTATTAATCAATTAAACACATAAGGGTGAAGTCTTATGACGATAGGTCACCTTGAACCCTAGTAAAAATAGTGAATAGTTAAAAATCTTAACAAAACTCTTATACAGGGTCTGGCAAAAATGCGTCGGGCATCTGTAGTTCCCATAATAAAAAAACTTAGGATTTTTGTCTAAATGCAGACCTAAAGTATATATTAGGATGTATTTCAGGAACATATTTTAACTGCTACACAGTGGCTCAAAAAAATGTGATTAAATCGCGATTATTTTTTTTAATTGAAATAACCTGTGTATTATTGCATTTTTGGCTTCCTTTCTGCTCACTTTACATAATTCTAAGATATTATTAAATATGTTTTGATAGCTTCAGAGATGTTAACAAATAAATAAAAAAATATTTTTTCAACGTTTTTAAAAAAAAATATTAAAAATACAAGAGATACCCTGAAATCAAAACTGTACTAGGTATTTACTATAGTTGGCTTGTACTTACTTTCCTATAAATATCGTAATCTTAAACCATACAGGGTGTTCAAAACTCTATGCCAAACTTTCTAAACTATAATATAGCTTTTCTTCGATATTTTAAATGGAACACGTACTCTGTGTGTTATTCCTTTGTTAGATAGAGAATTAAAATATGAACATTTTTTGTATTTAGAGTATTTCAAAATGTTATACCTAATGATATTTATCTGGCATTTTACCGTTGAAAGAGCCATATGTAATAAAACACGAATATTTGCGAAACTGTTTTTTGTGAATTTTGCGAAATGTTCATTTTTTAATTCTCCATCCAACAAAGTAATAATATACAGGCTGTTCCATGTAAAAAAACGAGGAAAAATTATTTATATATTAGAAAGCTTGGCGTAGGATTTTGAACACCTTGTATGGTTCAAGATTACGATATAATATCTTAGGATTATGTGTTCCATTTAAGAAAGTCATCCCAATCCACTCAGACTTTTTTGAGCCACCTTGTAGAAGTTAAAATATTTTCCTGAAATACATCCTTATACCAAAGTTTACAGAATAATATACATACTTTAGATCTGCACTTAAACAAAAAGTTTTTTTATATGAGCTACAGATACCCGACGCACTATTGCTGGACACTGTATAGTAGATCTAACTAAAATGTGAAAAATTTTATTATTTTAAATTATTAAGAAGTTATATCCAACAGTGATATACAGTATGACGCCTCCAGTGGATGATTATATATACAGGGTGGTCCGAACTGTATTCCGGAAACTTCAGCAACATATTCTGCAGATAAAAATAAGTAAAAAAGTTCTTATAAATGTATGTCCTAAAATGCTTAGTTTCGGAAATACAGGGTGTAGAAATTTCATTTTTATTTCGATTTTTTCCAAATAATTTCTGAAGTAACACCAATATTTGGATGAAATTTGGTGTCTGGAAGTTTTTTGATATGAGAAATTCGATTTTGATGTCAATATGGCTCCTTCTTGTAGAGGGCGCCACCTGTATATTTTTAAGTGGTTTGAAGAGTAATAACTTTTCGTCCGTATCTGTATAAAACTACTAAGTAAAAAAAAAATACATTTCCGTGATTTTTAACGTAAAAAAGATCTCTTAATAAAAATCGCTACGAGTAATAGTTCTCGAGATATTTGAAATCGAAATTATCAATACCTGTCATCATTGACATAAATTAAACATGTTGACTAAATAGTTAATAGACAGAAATCATAAATTTGAAATGTTTTTGTGCCAACTCATCACCAATCATCATTTTTTCAAAAAAAATTTATGATTAATTTAAAAAAATAAAAATATTCCAAATTTATCTTTTTAGTCCAATAACTATCTACTCAACATGTTTATTTTTTGTCAGTAATGACATGTATTGACTATTCCCATTCTAAATATCTCGAGAAGGGTTGCTCGTAACGATTTTTACCAAGAGACATTTGTAAGAGACATTTTTTACGTAAAAAAATATGAAAATGAATATTTTTTCACTCAGCAGTTCTGTACAGGTAGGGACAAAAAGTTATTACTCTTCAAAACAGTTAAAACACATGTAGGTGACGCTCTCTACAAATAGGAGTCACAATGACATCAAAATCAAATTTCTCATGTCAAAAAATCAGACACCAATTTTCATCCAAATATTGACGTTACTTCAGAAATTATTTGGAAAAAATCGAAATAAAAATAAAACTTCTACACTCTGTATCTCCGAAACTAAGCATTTTCGGATATACATTTATAAGAAGTTTTTTACTTCTTTTTATCTGCAGAATATGCTCCCGAAGTTTCCGGAATACAGTTCGGACCACCCTGTATAATAATGTTATTAAGTATAATAAAAAAAGTTTAAAATTTGAAACAAAATGAAACATACCTATCGCTTCCTCCATGTGGACTCTTAACAAGTTTCACTGCAAACAAGAACTGTATAGCGCACACCAATAGACAACAAAGATTCAACGACAAAGTTAAGGCACAAAGGGCTAAAGTCACTTCATATACCACGACATACTCTTCTGCTGTAATGACTGTGAGCTGTTCAGCTCGCAAAAGTTCCCTGATATCGTTCGCAGTGACTGGGGAAATTTTCAGTAAGAAAATCAGCGACAACAACGCTAATAACAAGCTGACCAAGCATAGCAGTCCCAGGCTGACCAGCATCTCTTTCACTCCCACTTGTTTCGATTTGGCTATGAATTTGTTTACAGTGCTTTGGTTCCTTATTCGCGATATGTTCAAGCCTCCATTGAGGACCTTGTTGCCTGTGGACAGCACAGCTGCGTTGCTGTAGATTGAGTGCTTGGAGTTGTCCAAATTTGGGGTGACATTGTGCAGCTGCGTTACGTTCAGAGGATACTGCTGCGTGGAGATTCTGGAACTATTGGCGTTTGGTGATCGGAACCTGTGGGACTGCTGGTCCCTTGGTTCCATGATCATGGAACTATCTGGACGGGTGCCTCGATTTGCGACACCTACAAAAAGAGAATTACGCATTAATGTTGCGTTCTGATCAAGTTCGCTATTACTATTAGTTCATTTGAAACAGGAGTATATTAAAGTAGCCATAAACATTCAGTTTTTCCTCAAAGTTTGGACTGCGCAGTCCAAGCTTAAAACTACTGTAAATAACTGCGCAGGCTGTGTTAGTGTCGTAAGTTATTTTGCCAGTTTATGCGCACCACGATTACATTTCGAATATAAACCGTCAAGGCCTGGCTGTGCAGTTTTGTTTGAGGAAAAACTGTATGTGTGTGGGTACCTTTAGATAGTCTGTATAAAATTCAATTGAAAAAAAATCAGAAAAAACATAGTTATATGTAATTTAAATTAGAATCTCGAGAATACATTTACCAAATATGTACGTTGATTCATGTAGGTATATGGTTAATGCGGAAATTAACTAATACATTATTTTTAGAGAATAAAATTAGAAGATATTTTTAAATCTTATTGAAGGCCAACACCATTCGAATACGTACAGTTTTTATGGCTAAATTTCAATAGATCAGAAGCTCCATTGAACGTCAAAATTTTAGGCGGACTACCAGCTTCGTATTTTATATTAATAATATATTTTTTATTACTAAAGACAATATTGTGTATGTACTTACCGCCGTTTGTAATATGTTTCAGCATTTTGCTTTTTTCGTTTGTCTCTCATTTGTTTGATACAATATTGCGATGTAGAGTTAAAGGTATGACGAAGATAGTTCATGTGTATTTTCCACATGTTCTTTCTTCATTTTCACATTCCTTCTTCACTTCGGTTTTAATCGTCATGGTATGGATTTAGAAGTTTAAGCTTTATACTCGATGACATGCTTACTTAATCGTATAATACTTTCGAAGGGGTAATAAATCATTATTTTTAAGACACATTTTCTGTTGAATTGGAAATATCAATTCTGTAAATAGTATAAATTTATATCAGAAAAAAAAGATAAATATGTTTGAAACAGATTCTTCTAAAGAGTGAGCGTGAGGAATTAAACGATTTTTTTTATAAGTTTTGTTTGTTTCTGAAATTTCAAAAGTAGGTTAATTGAGTTAAAAATATTCATTTAAAGAAAACTTTAATAAGATGTTACAGTAATTAGCTTTAAGTATCTCAAACAACTACATCTTGACATAGATTTATATTCTCCATACATTATTTACTTACTTACTGGTAAGTTAATTAGATACAGATATTCTCATATTTCGAACAGTAGTATCGAAGTAGTAGATATCGACACAAATGATTAAAAAATCACAAATTTCGTAACCCAAGTTGTTTAGAAATAGGTACCTAACTCGGAAATCAGCAATTATGGGGCCTATTTTATTATTATATACATCATTAGCGAATAGAATGAAATGAGCACCTACCTAAATCAGTCTGAGAAAATCCATGTTCCAATTTGAATGTAGGATTGTCAAATGAAGCAAATCCTTTTGTTACAATCAATGTCAGATTATTTATTTAGATTGACTGGAATAACATACGAAAACAATAACTATTGTTCGTAATATTTTTTTTTAAACTTTTGATTTTGCGTAAAAATAATTCAGCAAAAAAAACTCATTTAGCTAATTACCTGCTGCATTAATCAGTCAAAGTAAAACTAAAACGAAGACAGGTGAATCTGTATGAATTAATTAAATAAAGTACCTACCCTGAGAAAAAATCTACGTGAATGTAAACAATAAAATTATGTTGTATTAATTTGAATATAACTTTTTCAGTTTTTATTTTCAAAAAACGCAGCAATAAATCTTGAATAAGCAATGCACTGTGTTTATTTAAATTTTAATTAAGGAAATTACGCGGACTAAGGCCGATCACCCCTTGGGGAAATATTTTAATTAAATAATTATGTAAAGTGTTTATTGTACTATTCCCTGACACTGACATATATTTATTTATGTTCGTTTATTAACTACAAATTACTGAAATTAAATACACTACATGGAATTTCATTGTCAGCAAAAATACAGAATGTTTTAAAAGAGAGCCAGGTAGCTGTTTTATCTAAAAAAGAAACCCGGCAAATGTCTATTTTAACGATATTTTATTTCCGTTTGGATGTAGTTTCACCTGCCTTTTCGCTTAATTGGGGTTGAAACTCAAACACCTGACGCTTGTACTTTTTAGTACTAGGGTCATAACAGACTGTTTATAATAATACAAAAAGGAATAAATATGAAGACGTCTAATTTTACATAAAATTTGGCACAAGGAACTCAAGCTCTACAGGTGACCTTACAAAATATAGATACAAGCCCTACAAGATAGGCAGAGGCTGAAAGAACAGGTAGAATTCCTACACATGTATCCCTCTCAGGTTTTTAGACACTTAAATTATCGGAAAAGGTTTTTAATACCACCTCCCATTAGCTCATAGGCGTGGATTATGTTTAAACATTATTTTTCATAAATAAATCAAAATAAGCCATTTCAGTTTGGCTATTAGTCCTTAGCGAACAAAACTGAATGTTCAAATATATTCTTAGCCACAAGGGGGACAATTTTTTTACTTGTAAATTATTGTCTATAGCTAAAATAGGCAAAGGTATTTATTTTGAGATTTATCAAGATATTAATGTTAATGGTACTGAAAATGCGATATTTAAATAAAATTTATGCGCTTAAAATTAGCATATGACATAAATACTTCATTCTATTTAATTATGGCAGTACACAACTAATTGGCTCCAAATTTGAAATTGGAATTGTATATACACTTAGTTTATTTTATAATTTGATTAATTTTGGATACCTATTTCTTATCCAAGTCTTCATGGACGAAAATATAGAATTATAAAAGTTTTAAAAATCATTTTTAATGCATCAATAATTTGATACAGTCCACTCATAATAGTCTATTTTGTGATTTTATAAAATTTTTAATAATTTTTGTCAAGTTTTTATCTTGAAACAACATGTACAACTATATCTTGGAAATTTGAGATAAAAAATTATGTCTGCCTGAAAACTTATTTGAATTTTTATATTTTTATTATAACGGGTGAGTCTTAAATAAGTGCAAATATTTTTGGGGGTAGTATATTTTGATCCCAGAAAACGTTTATCAGATTTTTTCGCGAAAAAAAAAATTAAATTTAGATTTTTTCTATTTTTTTTTAATTTTTAGTTAATAATTCCTTGATAATATGGCAACATAGGTAGTAGATTAAATTTACAAGAAAGAAAATCCAGAAAAGATCCAGTGGTTCTGAAAATTTAAGCAAATTTTTTTTCAAATTTTTAAAGTAGGTACATTAATTTTTTATTTCTTATAATTTTTAAAATTTTTAAAATAACTCGATTATTTTGGACTTATTTGAAAAACAGTAAAGAGAAAATATGTTTCTTTTATCGAAATCTACCAGTTCTGAAAATATATGCACTTATTTAAGACTCACCCTGTATAATAACTAGAATTTTTCAAATTAATTTTAATTTAACAATTTTTGAAACAATCCATGTTCCCACAGAGGAGTAAAACTTAATTTAATTCATAATTATTAATGATAAAAATCATGCTAAGTTCAGAGAGATTAAAGGTGAAATAGAAGATGTAATTTGTAATTACTTCTAGAACGAATGGGAAAAAATAAAGTGAAGATAATACATCAATAATTAACTTAATTACAGAGTTCGAAAAAAAATGAGTTTTTAAGGTAACAAAACTGCGCTTTTATCTTGTTATCAATGAGTCTAGAACTGTACTTTGACTAAGAATCTGAAAAACTATCCGTAATCTTGCTCGTTCTAGAGAAGAATCTGTCTTGAGGTGATATGATACGTGGCTGGGGCACTAAAATTATATTTTCACTAACCATGAAAGTCAGACACTGATTCACATTGAACTTTCAGTCACTCGGACGTAACTATTTATCGATGTTTAATAACAAAACTTTAAAAAGACATGTAGTATATAGAGACGACGCATATAAACCCGTAGGTATATACACCTACTCTTACTTAACTGAAAATGAATTCACGTCCACATTTTTGTAACGGCGGTTTACCGCTCCTTGCGCATTGTGCGCTGTGATGCCGGACTTTATAATTCTTCACCGCGAAGCAAGAAGCAAAGATATAATACTCTCTCTGTCTTTGAAGAACAGAGAGACCTCAACTTGTATTTTGAAAGAGGCACGAATGAACGGTTGTAAAATTTTAAAACTGACCATCCGGCTCGAAGGACCACGACCATGTTTATGAATCGAAAACTGTTTCTAGAAGAAGGTCAGCTCTTATCTTTTATTTGCAGCTCAATTTAGACATTATCACCTTTACAGTTGCTTCTATTAGATATAAATTAATATAGCGTTGCTTGTCCCACTCAATACGACGATAATATGCAGTTTAGTCTATCTATATTGATTTTTCGCACCAGTTTGCTTCACATTTTGTACCCCGATTGAGATCTGGATAACAAAATAATTTTTGTTTTAAAACTTATTAATACGTTTTATTCTAATTCTAAACTTTTAATATTCATAAAAAATATATGTTTAAACTTATTTTTAATTAATTTTGATACTGTAATTAAAAGCGCGTATTTAAAATCTTGTAAGTTTCCTACAAATTTTATTTCTAATTTCATAGATCAGTGTATTACAATAAGGTATTGTATTTATAGTTTAACCATATGTACCCAGTTGATATGGATCAATATACTTTAAAAACATAAACTTTTTTATGTATATTTGTAAAATTAAATTATGTTGTGCAAAAATTTAATTGAAAATATTCCAGAACGCGCTCTTTTCACGACTGTCATTCAATTTATACCGCATTGCCAATTGTTATAATTTATAGTTTCTTTAGAAGTAAAAAAATATAAATTAATTTAATTTGCATGAATTAAATAACAATCGTTATGTGACTAACAAAATATGATATTTGAATTTATATTCTACTGATATATATGTAAACAAATTAACATGAAATAAAAAAAAATATTTAAAAATATCTTAAATGTTCGGTAAAATATTAATTATGGCAACGCTGTCACTAACTTGATATTTATTTGACATTAGACATCCGGAGTGACGATTTCCTCTAAAAACTACGTGTTCTCGTAAGTTTTATTGATATATTTTTGTGTTGTGTCATGTTATATGGGTTTAGAATATTCGAGGTGTCGAGAAACTATCGTTTATAATTACCAGTTGCTTTTGTGGGCGCAGTAGTGCGCTCAAACTAAAATAACTAGTCATTGCAGGTAAATATGGCGGATGATGTCCCGGTTGACTCAGGGCCCGAGAAAGTAGTTGAGGAGGAACCTCAAAAAAGCGATGGGGAACTGAAAGTAGAGGCCCAGCCTGAACCAGAACCCCAGACACAACAGCCTACAGAACCCAATCCCGAACCCCAAACTAATCAAGAGATAGAAAATGGAGCAGAAGCTCCTCCCAAGAGAAAAATTATAATTCACGTGAAAACACCAAAGGAAAAGGAATCGGTTGAGGTTGACGAGGATATTCAAGTAAAAGATGTAAGTTGAACATTTACATACTGCTTGTTGTAATCACTAGAATGTTGTCATAACATTAATTTCTAGATAAACATATCAATGTTTATCATCTTTGAATTACAGATTATAATTGAAATGTATGTATTTTCTATATTATAGTTTAAAGAATTCATAGCCCCAAAGTTTAATGCCGAACCAGAGCAGTTGTGTTTGATTTTTGCTGGCAAAATAATTAAAGATGGAGATACTATACAATCTCATGGCATTAAAGATGGACTTACAATACATCTGGTTATAAGAGCTGCTCCTCGTACTAGCGATAACAACCCACAACGTCCTCCAGGTTTGTAAAAATGTGAGCGATGCTTTTATGAATTTACATACAATATCTATTTTCAGCTGATATTGGTGCAACACCTTTTAATTTAGGCAGTTTGGGAGGTCTGGCCGGCTTAGAATCATTAGGTTTAGGTTCAGCTAATTTTATGGAAATTCAGAACAGAATGCAAAGTGAACTGCTTTCAAATCCAGATTTACTTAGGTCACTATTAGACAATCCTTTAGTTCAGAGGTTAATGAATGATCCAGAAAATATGAGAGCACTAATAACTCGCAATCCTCAAATGCAAGACTTGATGGAAAGGAACCCGGAGATTAGTCACATGCTTAATAATCCTGAATTGTTAAGGCAAACTATGGAATTAGCTAGGAACCCTTCAATGTTGCAGGAACTAATGAGAAGTCACGATAGAGCCATGAGTAATCTGGAAAGTATTCCAGGAGGTTACAATGCACTACACAGAATGTACAGGGATATTCAAGAACCGATGTTATCAGCAGCAACTGAACAATTCTCTCAGAATCCATTCTCTGGAGTGTTGGATAATACTCAAATTAACAATCCACAACAAGGTTAGTTTTTATTTTCATATATAACAACTTGGTTAATAATCATTTAAATGAAACTTAGGTACAGAAAATAGAGAACCTTTACCAAATCCATGGAGCAGAGGATCTCCCAATCAACAACCCTCACCCACCACACCTGGAAGGAACGTTGTTAATAATCCTCCTATGTCGAGCTTATTGCAACAAGTATCAGAAAATCCTTCTATGATTCAAAACATGCTTTCTGCTCCTTATACTAGATCTGTTATGGATGCAATGGCAGCTGACCCCAACATGGCAAACGCACTGTTAGCCGACAATCCTCTGTTGTCCAGATATCCACAGTTGCAAGAGCAGATGAGGACCATGATGCCTCAATTTTTGCAGCAGTTACAAAACCCAGAAATGCAATCATTGATGACCAATCCACAAGCATTGAATGCTATTTTACAAATACAACAAGGTAAATAAAATGTATTTGTTAGTGTTTTTGTAGGAAATACTAATCTTTGTTTGCAGGAATGGATGTTTTAAGGCAACAGGCACCTTCTTTAATAAACACGTTTTCGCCACAAATGCCTTCTACACCGGGCACTACACCAACTACCCAGAGTAGTACCACTGAAGGGAGTACACCAACTACAAATACACCAACTGTAACTAGTGCAACTCCTGGTTCTGGAACTGGTGGTGCAGCGAGTAGTGGTGATCCATTTTCTGAGGTAAATATTCCATTTAATATCATAAAAAAAATTATAAGAAGATATATTTCTTTATTTTAGTTTATGGCACGTATGGTGGCAGGTATGACAGCTGGAACAGACCAATCACTACCCCCTGAACAGCGCTATCAACAACAGCTGGAACAATTGACAGCCATGGGATTTTTGAACCGAGAAGCAAATTTACAGGCCTTAATATCAACGTTTGGAGACATAAATGCTGCGGTGGAGAAGTTGTTAGCTTTGGGTCAGTTGTCTATGAGCTAACCTTTTTAATATTACTTTATATTGCGTTAAGGATGTTAGTCTCCTTTTTTAATTATCTTTCGTGCGTTATTCCAACTCGTTTCCGCTATCGAAATTTTTTTTAAGCTGATTGTCGTTGACTTTTTTAGAGAATAATTCTTTTTTCTTGGTGTTTTTGCTATTAAAATAATATTTATATTTTTTTTGGTCCAACGAACATCAATTATTTTAAAAGATTTAAAATCGATTTATTTTATTTATAGATTCTTAAAAATACTCTTTAAGTATTCAATTTGGGTCAAAATTATGGGAGAGGTCAACAAGAAAAATATAAAATATAAATAAGAGGTTTGCTTTGTTTATTTATTTTGTTAATTTCAATATAACTGCTGCGAAGGTATTCAAATTTATTTCGATAGTTGTATTAGTAAGAATATTTTACAACTACACATTTCAACCGCGATTTTGGTTGTAGTTATTTACTCATTATTTTACATGAATTTCGACTGTCGAAATGAGTTAGAATAATGCTTCAGGTGTAGTGCTGTTTCATGTACTATTTTTTATCATCAGCTTTTTTTTATTTGCTAAAAGTCAAGCCAAACATTTTATCTTTATATTATATATGTAACTACATAGAGTTCAGTTATAGGAGTGAGTGAAAATATATTGTGGTATTAGTAATAAATATTTAATAGGTATTTTGTAGGCTACTGTAAGTTCGAAATATATATTTTTGATGCCTAAATAGCAGATGTAGTATTCGAAATTCACTAAATTTGTCTATATAAAAGTGATCATTGAATAAATAGCGATACAAAAAGACTGTGTAGCTAAATTATTCTGTGATTGATCTCTATTAAAATATATTAACATTTTTTATCGGTGTTTTCTGATATTGTTGGGCCATGCTTTTAAATGTCAATAAAGAAATAAACATACTTGCATATTTTGCCCTTAGAAAGAGAGATCCAAGTGCACGCGAATACCCTCTTGTAAATATAAATGTAAAATGTAGTTTATATAAACTACATATCGCAATAACTATCTTTGATATATTTTGGAGTGTTTTTAGATATTCAAAATTTGTATATTAACATTGAAAAAAATTTTCTTTGTACATATATATTCAGTTCTCAAAATTTGAAAGAAAAAAATAGTAGGTTTAAAGATTAATCTATTTTCCATTAAAAAATAATTGAATTTTAATAACTTTTAATATTTCAAAGCTATTACTTCTACCACTATTTTCTAAAATTTATTCCATATTTATATAATACCTATAACCACCTAAATAAAAATGGACAAATTAACAAAGAGAAAATATTTGCAAAGGTTTAATTGTTTCGTTTTTTTATATTATATGCGTTTATAGTCTGTATGATTTTTAGTTAGTTCAATATATCTTTTAGTACAGTGGTTATATTGTGTAATTTTTAAATATATCAGCAAACTTCTGACTACATCCGGAAATAAATTATAATATATAATATTCACTTATTGTGGTATTTATTCTAATTAGATTTATTGTTTTGTGTTTCATTATAATGCATTCCTCTGTACATCTTTTAAGTTCAATAAAATGTTATTGTCTTTATAAGTCGTTTTATTTTTATTTAGATCCTTGTAACTTAATATATCATGGTAATTAACTTAATATATCATGGTCATGATTAATTATTACAGTAATTCTTATGCTTTAAAGATTTATTCATGTACTAGTTGAAGCCTGGCGCATCCGCCACGACGACAGAAAAAAAAACTTTATTTTATTTTTTTAATTAAATGGAAAAAACAAAAAATCAGCCGACGACAGTTTTTAGAAGAGCCAATTATCTTTTAGAAAAAAAAAACAACTTTCTAGTGCAAGTCGTTACTTCAGTAGAGACGACAGAGATAAACATTAGCATTTTATATATTGTAGATTTGTAAGAATAACAGGAATAATAATGCATTTTTAATTTCAAATCAATTTGTAGTTATTCTAGCACTTACCTTTAACTGCTCATTTTTCAAAAGTATCACATACCTACACCTGTTAAAATATATATGTATATATATATATATATATATATATATATATATATATATATTTATATATATATGTATCTTAACTACTTTAAAAATGAGAAGATTCTTTATAAATCTTATTCGATTATGGATATTGTGACACAGTGATCGATTTAAACCAACTCATACTGATTTTAGAAATTATCTTTAACTGAACTACCGCTGTGTACTTGAATGGACCTGTATATAATACACCATGCGTTCGAAAAAACGGCGGAATCAGA
Source organism: Sitophilus oryzae (assembly GCF_002938485.1). Lineage (NCBI taxonomy): Eukaryota > Metazoa > Arthropoda > Insecta > Coleoptera > Curculionidae > Sitophilus > Sitophilus oryzae. Next base: position 8,561,425 of record NW_022146479.1, read on the forward strand.
GATAGTTTGGAAATTAAAGTCGTTGTCATTTTATATTTCCAATATAGTAAATATCATCAATCGTCATTTTCAAGCCAACTGGACGTAATCTTTTTTCGATCATTTAGTATATCGGCTGCAAGTACAAGTAGTATGTCTTGGATATAAGTCCTGCACAGGAATACGGTTTATATTCTTTAGCTCACGGTTTATATTCTTAGATCATGGTGGATTCATCCAAATTCAAGATGATCCAAAAATCGTAATAAATTTTTGAAAAATCCAACTTAATTGGAAGGCAACATAATTATTCAGGATTCGGAACCTGGCCGCGAATATAGCGATACTCGTGACTCTGCATATTGCAAAATGTAGATAAACACTTAGTCTTTGCTTTTATAACGAATTTTCAGTATTTTATCACTTCTTAACAATTAAATCTTAAATATAATTAACATTCAGTGTAGCGTCCATTTGAAGAGACGCCACAATATGACGACCTACCGGAAAACAAATGGAGATCGCATCTCCCCACAACGCCACCTATAGAAAAAATGCTTAGGATTTTGCTAGAGTTTTAAAATTTTATACAATAATTTTAACTTATTTCTAAACCAAATTATGACTTAATATTTATATTAGGGTGGCTCCTTGCGGTGGCTGCAACCTGAGGCTTCAACGACGTCCTGTAATCCTGCTGTTAATACATAACAATATATATAAAAAACAATTATTATGTTTTAACAGCAGGATTACGGTTGCAGCCACCCAAGGATATATAGAATAAGGATATTCGACTGGCCCAAAAAAAACGTGCCGTATTTTGTCGAGGAAGACGATTTCGTCACGACCAATGGGCGTCGAGTATTTGAAATTGAAAACATATAAATTGACGGTAACCTATGTTTTTTGACTCATTTCACTGACAAATGTGATGAGATTGTTATTGTAATTTATAGATCCAAAATCCAAACGTTTTTGAATAAATAATTTATTTTAAAGTTATTTCCTAGAGGTTTGGTTTGGCCTTCTATATTCTGGTATTTGTCTACTAATAAATAATATCTTATTTTGTATTTCGATGTATGGAAATCCGCAAGTTTTGTATCTGAAGCCGCAAAGAAATTTCGCTCTATAGTGAGAAAAATGTTATATCTTTTTAGACGCGTAGAATAACAAAATTTCTTATTTTAGATGTTCTAAATGTGAGTGCTTAATGTCAAAAATTAAAAAATATATACTTGAAATATTTCAAGTTATACCCTTTTGCCCCTTTGAAGTAAAACAAATATTGAAGAAAGTGTTGTGCCTTCACAGAATTTAAATTAGCATTAGGAATAGATTTCCTTGATTTAGTAATGGTATTGCTCATAGAAATTGATAATATACTATTTTATATTCACTCGTTCAAGTGCTGATCTATTTTTAAATTGAATATTTATGTAAGTATTATGTATAACACGATATAAATAATTTAAGGACATCGGAAATTAAAATTTCAAGTGCCAATATTGATTATTTTTCCAGTTTTATTCAAATATATTGAAATTAATATGGAAACAAAAGTCCATAAATATTAGTTTGAAAAGCCGTGTCAGAAGAGTAGGATTAAAGACAAAGTATTAAGGTAACATATATTTGCATAAAGTTTTAATAACACTGACAATTTTATTTGTTTATGTTTATTAATTAAAATTTAGTTGCAATTTATTTCATATTCTAATATTTTTGAGAAAATTTTACTTAGATACATACCTGAATATTATGCTGCTTTTTTATTTTAAAGTGTGCCGACTGTGCTGTTATTTTTATACTAGTAATATTGTATACTGTAGGTATCGTATTCATATATAGTTATATATATATATATATATATATATATATATATATATATATATATATATATATATATATATATATATATATATATATATATATATATATATATATATATATATATATATATATATATATATATATATATATATATATATATATATATATATATATATATATATATATATATCAGTAGTATAGATACTTACTTTCTTTCTATGTGTACTTATATCCTTTATAGTCTTTCTAAGTGCATATAATACTACTTTTTTAAGAGAAGGCAGTTTTTAATAATCTATTGTTAATTCCCTTAATTCTGTGTCCCCTGGTTCTGCTATACAACAATTATATATTTATCATTACTGATTTTAAAAGTTTCTTTTCAAAGAATTTGACCATATATTTTTTTTTCAGAGTAATTGGGCTGTTCCTGAACAATATTGAATATAAATATTCAAAAATATGATTGATAACTGCATATCCTACTAAGTAGATCAATACCAAAATCCCATTAGAGAAATAAGTTAAAATTATGTTTTACTTGTATAATTTTCTTGCTATTTGTCCACCATTATTTGTGACTTAGAAATTAAATAGTCAAAAAGAATTTAGTACCAGTTTTTATTTCCCAAAAAAATTGTTAAATAATTACCTATTGCTTAAGATACAGTATATTATATTGTGTTTATAGTTGATAATTCTAGTTCTTAGTTGTTTATAGTTGATAATTAACAATATTTCTGATGTTAGATATTATATTAGATAAAAAATTTAATTACCAATAGCTACCTACCTATGTAGCTGCAGATTATATATTGTGTAGTAGGTACTGTATAATTCTTTAGTTCAAGAAACAAATATCAGTACAAGTATATAACAAAAAAATATAATAGTTGATGCAAATTCTTTGTATAACATACGTACCCCTATGGTATTCAACTTTTCATTGTTCTTTTAATTAGATACACAATAAGCACATTAATTCGTTTATTAAACAACCAAAACTAACTACTTAAATTCACAATATAAATATCACAATAAATGTATAAGCTTTGATCAATTCCTATTATTAATACCTGACGACTTCATACTTTATAACTACCAATGGCTATCCTACTAACACACTAGCCAACTAATAAAAAAATACAACATAAAGACATCGTTATTGCAATAATATAGAAATATATTCCATGTATCATTAACTACCTATAAATACAATACCCACATCTTCTTTTACGCGAATAGTGCGTTAGGAGGCAGAAATATTGCCTACATTGTACATCGTACAAATTGGCTAGAATTTATTAATATCCATTGCAAACATTTCTCTTTCAAAGGGTCTAAATGTTTTGTCTTTTTACTGTGTCCCTGTAATATGTTATCAATTAACAACAGTTATCAAATATGACCTGGACAATAATAACTGTTTTACCTTTTTTTCAAACTAAACTCTTTAAACAAACTATATAAATAAAATTTATCTCATAACCTAACTTGCTGCTAGAGTTTCTTTCTTGTTATTCTATGTTCCTGTATTGTTATTCTTCACATTATCAATTTCTATGAGCAATATCATTACTAAATCAAGGAAATCTACTCCTAATGCCAATTTAAATTCTGTAAAGGCACAACACTTTCTTCAATATTTGTTTACTTCCAAAAAATGTCAAAGCATATAACTTGAAATAATATTTCAAGTATATATTTAAATTTGTGACATGCACTCACATTTAGAACATCTGAAATAAGAAATTTTGTAATTCTACACGTCTAAAAAGATATAATAACATTTTTCTCACTATGGAGCGAAATTTCTTTGCGGCTTCAGATACAAAACTTGCGGATTTCCATACATCGAAATACAAAATAAGATATTATTTATTAGTAGACAAATACCAGAATATAGAAGGCCAAACCAAACTCTAGGAAATCACTTTAAAATACATTATTTTTTCAAAAAACGTTTGGATCTATAAAATACAATAATAAAGTGATAATAGTCTCATCACCTCATCACATCTGTCAGTGAAATGAGTCGAAAAACATAGGTTACCGTCAATTTATATGTTTTCAATTTCAAATACTCGACGCTCATTGGTCGTGACGAAATCGTCTTCCTCGACAAAATACGGCATATTTTCCAACATAGCCCGCTATAGGGAGTTGAATATCCTTCTTCTATATATCCTTGCAGCCACCCCACGGATGTATATTTTTATATATACATCCGTGAGCCACCCTTAATCGGCTAATTAAATAATTTAAAATAATTTTATATTTAATACAAAGAAGAGATAATAACAAAAGATTTTTATGCAACCAGTAATATATTATCATGGCTTACTATGAGAAAAATATTAGTAATAATACAAATACAGAATTATTATAATTAAATTATAATTATTTTGGAAGCTAAAAATAAGAAAATTGTAATAAAAATTTAGCAATTTTCCAATAAAAAATTGCAGATTTCTTTATCCATTTGTTTTTGTGTATTGACCTTGTATTGATAAAAATTCTGATAATATTGAAATGAGCTGATAGATGGCACTAAAAAAGGGTAATATTTGCATTCCTGGTTGCCTGAGATAGAGGGGCAGCATTTTAGCGCCTATTTCTAAAATTTAAATATTTGAAATTTTGTAATGCATTTTGCAGTAATTATTTCTTTTACTTTGTTTTGTCAATAGTTTTTTTATTATATTGAGAAGTAACTAGATGTCAGCGGTATAATGTACTATTCAACTTTTATAAAATGTTGAAAAATACGATAAAGGGTTTAAATTAAATATATTAAAAAAAAACAATATATTTTTTACGCGTCACATCGTGACCGTGGGTTTAGGGATATTCTTGTAGTAAATTAGGTTTCCTTGTGCAGCTTAATGCCTCTTTCATATTGAATTTGTGAGGCGACAGGTATAAAACCAGGTAGGGGGCAGAAAACAAGAAATATATCTTATGTCATGAATGTATTATGTTGTGGAGCTTTATTTTACCTCTTGTACCGCACTACTATTTGAAAGTACCGGACTTGAACGAAAGTACCCGATCTCCTGAAAGAAGACTTAACAGTAAGAGAGGATACCAGTGGAGACCACGCTCATATAGTCGTGTGGTATTAAGCGTGTTTGGTGACGAAGTAGTATCGCATCGTATATTTCAGTGTTTTTAACCAAAATATGAATTAAAAGGACTCGGAATTAATTAATTCAATATTAAAATAGACAATACAGACAATAACGCGCATTTCCATAAACTTTTCGAGTGCTTTTTCCAACTTTTTGGCGCAAAACAAACAAGAACAAATCAAAATATCCCACTGTTTGGAAATGATTCTCGTGCGTCTACGAAGATATCCCGTCTCAAAAATGATTTTTAGGTAAGTAAAGTTCAGTAACTATATTTAAGGAATTATAAATATTTAAAAAAAATACGAAAAAATTACCGTTAGGTTTTTAAAACATTTAAACACCTAATCTTTATAAAAAAAATATTTATATCCGTAATTTAATACTAACGATAAGGTATAATAACATTTTTCAGTTTAGTTTTAATGGTTTCGACCTTTTATAAATTCTCTACATATTTAAAATACTTATTATTATTAGGGTAGCTGAGCTAGTGCAGTATATTATAGTAATTTAAATAATGTGGTTTGGTCTGTTTTTTAGCGCATTAGAAAATTTATTTTTGCTTATTTCGCTATTATAATAACATAAATACAATTAGCGTATTATTATTATTTGTTGTAAACAACGCTTAAAAACTGCATCTTTGATTAAAAAATGTGGTATTTAAACACGCACAAGTAAATATTGTTTTCATACATCCTTTGTTTACGCGCTACACCTACAGCAATGAGCAAGTGTATTAAAATAACGTAACAGCATTTTTTTAAGAATAAAAATACGTTGTAATTAATTAACAACTTACTCACTTTATGAGTGACGAAATATATTATTCAATGGATGAGCGCTGAATGTCAAAGGCCATAGTAATTGTGACTAATGTGTTTTAATCGTACTATAGCTTAATTGTTTTAGCAAATAGCATCGTTGTGATAAAGACATTTTTAAAATCTTTTTGAAGCTTTGCTATTTGCTTTTGGTGATCAGTCGTCAGAGAGAATAAGCTATCGAGCACGGAATTGTTTTCTTTAAAATTCCTTTATCATCAACTGCATTGGGGTTCAAAAGGAATTGATAATTCTAGTAGTAAAACCATGAGCGCGCAGAAAGCTCGGGTTAGAATTTGAATGAATTGAGCTTTTACAGTTTTATGACTTAATATCTTATTCTCTTTGACAACAGATACTATCCTTGTTTATATATATACAAGGATACTATACAGGTATTTTCGATATTAGAATCAAGAACTAGTAGGTACTTTTAATTCAAAATGTTTCAACAGTTTTTTTATTTTTATAGCAAATTCCAGTAGTATAATAATTGAATTGGTACTACGTAATACAAAAAAGCTGTTGTTAACCATACCGTTATTAGGAAGTAATTATTTTTATAAATGTCATTTGATTTCTTTTCTACGAGAGAGCTACTGCAACTATAGTTGATAAAAATAATCCCACAGTTATTCTTACATTATTTAACTAGACTTTTTAAGTACAGTGAATGATATTATGCCGGAAATTTCATCTAGATAACAAATAGAATTTATATCTTCTTATTTTCGAGATAACAAATAGGCAAGTATGGCAATGTTATTGCTGGCGTAAATCTCTTTAAACGTCCTACCATTATACAGTAAAAACTAATTAGAGCAAAATATTTATACGATTCTTTCTAAGCTCCTTCTGTTTCCACAATTATATACAGTTATTAACGCGAATTAAATATAATAAATACCATCAAAACTATAATTTATCGAGTTATTTTGTTGGCATTAACTACAAACTACATATTGTTTTATTTCCTTTATTAAATTTTGTACATTATCAACATCAATATACAGATATTGAAATTTTCATAATTTTACCACTATGTTTGCTAAAATATCCAAAAATTATCAAGTTATTGATTTTAAAATTTTTTTTCGTAAAAATTTTTACGTTATTATTAAATTCAATATATTTCAATATTCAACAATGGCTGACCCATAAATAACGTTTTGTTGTTGTCCAGTGTAATAAATTAAATAACTGTACAGGTTTTTCAGGGTACATCTTGAATTTTTACTGTAAACTATCATAGATAAACGTGAAATCGATTATATTAGATGAATGGAGCTTTATTTAAATTAAAGGAGAGAGAAAGAAAAACTATCGTCGGCGTAGCGGGCAAGACTTGTTTTAATTTTAGATTTTCGAAAGCTCCTTTGTTGTGCCTCGGAGTTTTTTGCTAAGCAAAGAACATCTTCTGCGACGAACTATTATGGCAAGCTAGTGGAAAATTAATGTTCGATACGACTTGGCACATTTTTAACTGTAAACTCTGCTCTTTTCATTTTGTATCGATAGGCAGAAATACGATACCGGCCAGCTACTTTTAGATTGCAATAATTGCTTCGCTTGATAAAAAATACTTTGTAATTAATATAACAATAAAGGATTATTACATGCTAGGGAGCCAAGAAAATTACAAATATTAAAGATTTGCTTTAAAATAGTCCAAAAATGGATAATTCTTTAACTTTTTTCCATACATATACATATTCATAAAAATTGGTGGAAAAATTGGATTTTTATGAGACTACTTGTTATTAACTAACTAAATATGTAGAATATAAAAATATAACCCTCTTTGAAATTAGGAGTGTAGTACTAGACATATAGATAGTGTTTTAAACATAATGAAAAATCGTTCAAAACCAAGGGTTAAGAAAATATATTTTCTTAAGTCGGTCCCACACAGAAGTGTCTAGCCCTAGCAGTCAACTTTTAAGCTTGACCAATTAGGTTGGTTAGCGTGGTTATTTGAAGTGTGTTAATTCATTTGTGTTTGTCAAAAACTCTAACGTGATTGGTCGGGCTTAAAAGTTGCCTGCTAGGGCTAGACACAAGTGTCCCACACGATGTGTCAAACACCTTCCCAACGTTGGAAGGTGCATGAAAATTTGCCACATCGTGTAGGAGGCACACTTGGAACCAACGTTGGAAGCATTCTGTAGGACCGGTTATGCAAACCCCAAAATCTAAGCTTTTGAAGCTTGATATATTCTAAAAGTACATACATAAAAATTGTTTAAAAATCATCAAAACAAGGGTTTAAAAAATCCATTTTCTCACATAACCAAAACACTTACCTTTAACGGTTTGTATATTCTTAAACTGCATAAATTTTCCTACAAATCCTGAAGTTTTCATAATTTCCTCATGGTGTTTATTATTTTTTTAAGCACCTTCAAAACATCTCAAAAATTATAAAATGAACCACATATTTCACTCAAGACAAAATCCGCAAAAAAATATATTTTTTTTCAAGCTTAACAGATTCAGAATAATGTTCCTCTACAAAATATATATGGAAAAAAATCTTCACTCTCACTTTCTCGAAGAAAAATTTGAAAAATATTGGGAACTGCACGAAAATTTAATGAATTGGAACCCATTTTGCCATATCTGTCATCCTGACAGCGACACCACAGATACTGAACAAAAATGTAGAACTACTGGGTATAGATTATTTTTAAACTATTAAGCACCGTTTACATAGATCTTACTAAAAAATTGTGTTTTTAATGTTTTATCGTACAATATCGTACTAATAGTCCCTTTTAACCTTAGGAGCACCGTATTAAAAGCATACAAAGTCAACCCATCATCAAAAATCGTACAAAAACAATGCTAAATGATAAATTAACCAATGATGCCAACCGTGACATTAAAAGAGCTAGTTTTAAGTAATTATTTAGGCTTAAGATAGTTCTTTTTAAGGCTAACGTCCATCTCTGATCTCCAGCAAATAATATGGATTATCTCTGACTCTTTTACCTTCAACAAAATGAAAATTGTCACATTGAAATCGACAAAACCACTTTCAGGTGTACTAGATCCACTCCAGGTAATTTTTACCATAAAGAGTGCATAATTTACGCTACATTTACGGCTTGTTGTTTTACTCAGGATTTTTTTTAAATAAATAAGTTCTCGTACGTTTATTTATAGCTACTTCTTTCAAGTAAATCAAAGTGTATTATTTTCGCAATCTTGGATATTTTTATTACGGTAAACCCTGCTGGTGGAAAATGAAACATTTCCGGTAAAAAACACATCAAATTTTCTTATAAATAGCCGGTGCGGTGCAAACATAAGCTACTTAACTATTCACCCCTTTGTTAGTCACATGTCGTGATAGAAAACGTTTAGGAAGCTTACGAGGCGGGCTGAGCGATGAATATTGCAAAAATTTACCATGGAAGCCCTTATTTCTTCCAGTCTCAGCCCTCCATGACTTTCGTTTTTCTATTTTTTTCATTAATTAGCTGAGTAAAACGTCTGCTGACATCATTTGAGGCGTGCAACGCTAAATTAGTCACCTAATCGTACCTATTTGGGCGTAATTTTTAATGAAATCATTTTCTATTTTACAATCATTATATAACCTGTCCTGAAATTACGTTTATTAATTACATGTAAATCTTTACGAAAGAGCTAATTTAAATTAAAAGTATTTTGAAGCCTGATTAGCCAAATTTGGTAATAAAAAACGTCTTCCAGACATTCAGGGCTAGGCCTAAGCCCAAACTAATGCCTAAGTCATTTCTAAGCTGCTCGACTCTTTTTTCATTTGATTCTTTTAAAGATAAACAACCACCAAGCTATTTTTCTTCCACCAAATTTGGTTAAGAAAGGGTGGAGTAATGTATATGTTACGCCCGAAGTGTCTGAATAAAGTTCCAGGGAAGGACTAATTCAATTTTCTATTTAATTTCATTTCAACCATTAATTATTCGCTTTATTGCTGTGCTTGTTAACATATTTTATGTTTATTACACCTACCATATTTTATTAAAGCCGTTTTCTACATCCAGTGACGCAAGTGTTATGTTTATTTATAAAATAAATTTTTACGTATAATTTTGCAGATGAGTAGCTTAGATAAAGTTTATTTTAATAAGTAGGTACTAGAAGTTGATCTATAAGAATATGCCCCCTGACAGACAAACTTAATTTTTCACTAAATTAAATATTCATTTCAGGTGGTTACTGCGACGTTTTTTTCTTTTCGATCGCGGAGCACTTTTAAAAATAAGTGCTTTATTTTCTGTAGGTATAAGAAAAAGTTCGAACAATTCAGACTATTTGCAGTTTTAGTTTTATTATTCCCCAGAGTTGGTGGTACAGTTAGGCAAAGAAAAGCGCAGGTTTCTTGAATAGTAACTATGAGAATCGCTATAGTTACGGTGTGGGGAGATATAAATTATCTCTGAGATGTTATAATTTGAGTACTGTGTCGGTATTTCAAATGTAACACCTGGAACTATTGTTTCAGTGCGTTTTGACCAGAAACAAATTATGTTTTGCTTCGCACTTCATGTAATATCATATTTGTTGTGACATTTTAATTATATTTTTGTCACATAGAACTATGTATTTACAGAATGGGACAAATAAATTGAATAAGTCGATGAAAAATGAGTATTAAACGAAATATGAAATTAATGGCATTGGTGGGAATTCCAATAAGAGCAAAATATTTTCATATAAAAAATCGGTTGAAGAAGTAGGGTTTTCAAAATTATTTTTCTGACAAAATTACAGCATTTAAGCATCTAAAGTGACCGATTTTCATTCAACGTACGTTTACTAGGTATATGAAATATAGCTAGCAGCATTTTTAATAGCTAACTGTTATTCGAAACTAGCCATAAACTTCCAGATTACATTAAAAAAGGGGAAATTGCGGGAAGTTATCAATTATGATTAAAATCTTGTAATAACAATTTTGTAAAAACCTGATGCTGGGTATTTACAGATTTATGATCGCCGCCTAACTGTATTCCTGTGCTCGTTGCTATGATGAAACGATTTTTTTTAAATTGCATTATTTCAAAGTCTTGGAACTGAACAAAAGCATTGTGCAACGAAATCATTATGTTTTTATAATTGGGCTTTTTAGCTTACTGATTTTTTTGCACAGCACAAAATAAACGAGATATTCAATTAAAACTACGTTGAAAATCTGTTTATGCTGTATGTAAAATAAAATTTTGCTGATATAGGAAATTAGGGTAATGCGTTAATATTTTATTGACGTTGTTTAAATGAAAGTGCTATTTTAATTTAATTGTAATATTAATAACAGCTATATCATTCAAATAATTAGGAAAATTGGTGATTTTAGTTAATTAAGAGAATGTAAAACGCAGAATATAAATATAAAGTCCTTCATTGATCTTGTGCAGAATGTAGATTTTTTTTACAAATATATTGTATCTTTCTTGAGTTACTCATCATACAGTCTCAGGGTCCCAAACCAAACCAAACCAAAAACCAGTATCTGAGACGGTTTTAGAGAGGTTAGTCCTCCATCACCGATTTCAGTAATACCTTTGCATATATAAAGAAGGGCGGTACTAAAGTTCGTAACAAGAATTGTTGTCGTCTCGGCGCACTCAGTGATGAGATATTCGGGTTTTCCCCATTTTCCCCACAGCATCAGCATTCGCGGTTGTTTCATAGCTTCAATCTACTGAGGTGTTCGTTGAGGAGACAGTGTCCTGTTAAAACTTCATGACAATCCGAAGATTTTCTCTTCCCATTCCAGGTTCTTGAGGTCTGCTTTAAGTTAGTTTCCACTTTGGAAGCAGAAAGCAGGAAGAAGTGTTCGCTCCTTATCCAACTATATCGTTGCATTCGATGCCCTGGTGGGCTGGTACCCAGAGTAGGAGGATCTTTGGCTAATTTGTTCAGTTTCTCTAGGCTCATTCTTTGAGCAACCTCGAATTGATGGTTACTGAGTTGATCGCTTTTAATGCCGCTTCACTATCGGATAAGGTGGCTATTTCTTGTTTCCGATAGTTCCTAGCTACGATAAGTTGTATGCCTGTTACGATAGCTTCCTTATTGATCTCAGTGTAGCACTAAATGTTGACAATCCCTCAAAAGCAAGGGTTGAGAAAATGTTTGTTCTCAAAAAATCTCAGTATTTAAACTTTTGAAGAATAATTTATTAAGTATGTTGAACTGAACTGAAACGTTCACTATTAATCTATATGTTACGGTTAAAGTCCGATGTCCGGTTAATGTCGACATTAACATATTAATGTTTGGGTTAGGTTATGTTTTTGGTGGTTTTGTTGTGTGTTATTCTCGAGATTAACCGGGTAATGTCGACATTAACTGGACATCGGACCTTAACCGTAACATATACACCTTAAAACCTATACAGAGATGTGAATTAGTTGAGTAAGTGTCCATCAAGTTGTCAATGTCCAGTTCAAAGACAGTTGCAAATCGCCAAAAATCCAAATACTTAAAGTTTTATAGGGTGAAGTCATTGATCGTATTTGTCATTCGGCCAATCTAATAGTTTTTTACGCATCTAGTGTCTAAATAAACTTGACTTAAAGTGTTTGAAATTAAAAAAGATAGCTATCTGCAAAGAACTTTGATAACGTCTTTCAAATTTCTACGTTGGTTTATTTAGTCCACTATTGTCCACTATTAGTCCACTATCCGCAAATTGGTTTATTTAGTCCGCATATACTTAATGTAGAATTGCTGAATGGAGGAAGGTAATCGATGAAAGCTGCCTGGTGAAATTAATATTACTAATTAAAAGAAAGTTGAAGCCCCTCCTGGCGTCTACACCCTTGGCTGTTTACACGTGATACCTGTTCCCATATTATAGTTAAAATTGCGTCTGATTATTTTACACCCCAGCGGCATTTCAAACTAGTTTGGTGTGTGTGTATACCGCGCATGTATATGTGTTCTCTTGTGAAAAACTTGCTTAAAATTACCAATATATTCAGTTACAAGGCTCACTGTGCGAAGCCTTAATTCCACACGAACCGGTAGGAATATTCAGTTTCTTTTTAGTTGCGTCGGCTTTTGTCACATAGGCCGATCATTATTGTTATTACCTGAGCGTTTCTACGCGGCGTTTTCATTTTTTTCGACCTTAACTGGTCGTACATTTTAAATTTTACCGAGAATTTCAATTGCATGGTATTTAACAACACTAATAATACATCTTGTTTAATATACCAACTTGTTTTATTCCTACACGAAATGATATAGCGCGTTTCGTAATTAGGAAGTGGACGTTTTTATGCTAAGGCACAGTAATTTTACTAATTTCTTATACAGGGCGACAGTTTGAAAAATGGCAATCAGGAATTTTTAATTACCTGCACGAAAAACGGACGCCTTAGGATTTTCATGTATTTTGATTTTAACGTTCAGTATATTTTGTTCTACTGGTCCCATTTTGATGATTGTTGAAGCAATATGTAGCTAAATTATTGGATTCATTAGCCTCTTTTTAAATTCAAAATTAAAGCCCTCCTCTAACACCCTGTGGCATGGTCTAACAAAGTAAGAAATTTAAAAATAATTTTATCATCAAGGTGCATCTTTAATCTATAGTTTGATTTTTGGTTCATCTCAATAGCTCTATTTTTCTTGGGGATATTCATTTTTGAAGAAGTTTTGAAGAAATTTGAGCATTCAGAGCTTTTGGTTTTTATCAACGCACTTAGGAAATTGTATTCTAATGTTACTCTTATTGAAAAAGTCAAATAATTCAGAACACATCAAGCTATTTTCAGTTTTCATCCTGTAGAGAAAGTTATTTATAAAAATATGTCTTAGTCAGTCTAAGGTTGTTAAACGTAATTTAACAAAGATTTAGTCAGCATAGTCAAAACACACAAAACAACAGCCCAACGGAAAAGATCATCGACTGTTATTTCAAAGGCTACTGTGATGCTGTTTTTTTCTTCTGATTGTATTTATTTACATATGTGTAATGTACTATACATAGCCCTTAAGTAATATGGTTTAAAGCTTTCTCTTTATTGTGCTCGGTAATAATTAATTTTAAATACAGAACGGGAGTGTTAATATAATAATTAAAATTGCTAAATACCGCTGAGTAATTATATGGAAATTATAATTGGTATATGTGGATCAAAACAATTTGATGAACTGTTGTGATAAAAGCCAGCCTGATTATTTTATCCAGTCAAAAATTCATTACGGCTACTAATTGTATAAAGCTTTCTGTATTTAAATTTTCGCTCTAACTGAATTTATGAATATATTCATCAAGTTTCTAGAATATTTGTTATTCTTTATGCACCCCAAAAAACGTGCTTGCTTTAATTGTCTCTATGGCTACCGAATTCAATTTTTTTTTCCAAAAGAATTAAATAAATTTTAATTAAAATTAAGTGGCTTTAAAAAGTTGTTCGCCAGAATTTTTTTTCGGAATAATTTTTGGGTTTTAAGCCTTGCAGAGTTTCTAAAATTCTCACAATTAGATAAACGAAAGTTATTTTCGCATTTATCATTCTATCCGGAAGGTTTTTGAGGCTCTTTGTTTGGACTAGAGTCATGACCTCTTCAAAAATATCGCTCCTTTTTTCCCCTAGTATGTGGCATCGACACGTTTGGGGTCGTATAATGTTCACTACCCCGAGAATTCTGACAAAGGCCTTTCTCAAAATCGAATTTTAAAGCATAACTTCAGCGCTAGGATCACGTACTGTCACTCTGCCAAAGCCAAATTGTCGTTTATGGTTAATCCCCAGGAATTTTATTGTGTTGGAATTTTGATCATGACAAAATGACGCTTTAAGTTATTTACACATGGCGACATTTTTCTTTAAAATACCGCAATTACTGTTTATTTTATTCTCTTTATAGTAGTGTATATATATTCTCTATATAGTAGCGTATTGTGTTTATATGACGTGTGTTCGGAAAAATATATTTCTGGGTTTTTAAATTTACTCTAAAAACACACAAAATATAAACAACTCAAATTATAGTTTCCTGAAATTTCTAATGAACTGTTAAACTATTGTTTAATCTAAATACATTGGTTACACAATAAAAAATTTCCAATTTTTATGCCTACATGGCAAAAACTAAAATTCAAAAATATTTCATCTCAAAAAAAATTATTAAATTATTTCTAAAATCATCTAACTCCGATACAGCTTTATGAAATTCAACAAATTACACAAAAATATCAACCGAAACTAACAAAATTTTACAGTTGTGAAAGAAAGTCCTCCAGCTTTTTTCTTTGGCAAGCTGATAGCGGGCTACGAAATGATGATCGACGGAAATTGAAAGCTTACCAATTTTATTTGCTCATTAAGTTTACGTATAAAAAATCAACAGCTGCTATTTCTAGTGTTCAAGTGAAGCCAATTGAATTAAAAATAAAACAAACAGATGTAAGACCATGTGGAAGGTGCAATAATAGATTTCCAGGCTTTTTTAAATTAACTTGCCACGCGCACAAGTAATAAATCGAAATCTAAACAATCTAATACACTAAATTTTTTGAATAATTCCATACTTTAATATATATTGATTTAATTTTTTTTCGTTCGATATTTAAACTACAAGATGAATACCAACAATATAAGAAATCTGTTCGTGCAGAATTATCTAGCATACATCGAGAAAATAGAAGCCTGCAAGGACCTATAACGACCTAAGAGTGATGTTTGATAAAACAGGTAAATATGACAAAGAGATTAAAAACGAATAACACAAGCCAAGCGGAGAACAACTGGCTGTCTGAATGGGATATTTTTAAATAATATAATGGGGATAAAATGGAAGATATCTATATGCGACTCTTGCAAACAGCTCTACTGTGCAAAGATATGGGGAATAACGGAAGTCAACCGGAGAAAACTGAAAGCAGTAGAAATAGATGCCTACAAAAGAACTTTAGTAATTTCCTGAAGAGACAGAGTTCGAAACGAAGAAATCTGGCAGAGGATATATAGAAATAGAGGAATCTTTGGTAACATGGCAACCGACATCGAATGCAAACAACCTGTACTGTTACAGTATGGTACTGATATGTGCAGAGAATGGATCACATCAGACTTCCAAAACAAGTCATGTAATAGATATCTCAAAACCGAAGATACAGTGGAAGGCCCAAGAAGACTTGGAAGGAGGGTATAAGAAATATAATGAGTTTGAGAAATCTAAGTGAGGAGAAATTAAATGACCGAACGATGTTAGGCATCAAAAAACATCGCAAGACGTTCTAAACTGATATATTATTATTATTAAAAATAAACTGATATAGACAAACTGGAAGAAACACATGTACGAACACGTGCATAAGAAACAAAAATAGAAACTCTATCAGGCTGATTTTTAAAATCAATTTTCTGTCTCGTGGAGTGAAAAAAAAATAGGTGCGATGAGACGATATTTATACAAAGTTAATTGGCTTTGGTCTAGCACTTTCTAAATCCGAACTCTCGGTCTCCATTTGAATTACAGATTTAAAATGGGATTTGCATTTAGTCGAGTTGCGAGGAAAATATAAATCTCGACTATCCTATCTGTTGAAAATACGATATGAAACGCTAACCCTAAATCACCGCTCCACCGCATGAATAATAATTTCAAATTCGTCCTCGAAGATTCATCTTTTAAAAAGGCATATTTATACGGGCCGATAATTGCTTGTCATTATTATACCGATTTAAATAAGAGTAGCGTAATTGGTAGGGTAGGGAAATTGTCATCCTCGGGCGGGACAGTTTGCACTGTTCCTATCTCAATTGCGGATGCAAAACCAACTGCGAGAAAAACAAAGAACTCCAATTTTCTTCTAATCTGCCTTGATTTCAAGGTTTCGCATTTTTATAGCTTCGGGTTTTACTTTAAGCTTCACTGAACTTACTATAATAATAATCTTTCGTTTGGTCTCGCTCAGTTTCGTCCTTTTTTCCATGCAAAGTAAAACTGAGGCTTCTTGCTACTTATCGTTATTGACAATCTCTTCTTTCTAACAACTATAATCAATTCTGACTCTATTATTTATTTATATATAGCTATGGATCTTTTACGAAGAAGTTTTTAGTTTTTTATTGTACAGCAAGCTTTATCTACTTCAGTTATTATCCAGTTTAAAGAAAATCCACTGTATCTATTCATTTTTTGATCAAATTCATTGTACACCACACTAAATAACTTGTTATCTTCCTTTCAGTCTTTTGTTGATCAACAAGCTGTGGAGAAGTAAACTTGGCTAAGCTTACACATCTTGGTAAAGTTTGTGTTCATGTCTTTCAGCAAAATACTGTATTTTTATTGAAATTAATTCAATGATATTCATATATGCTTCTTAATACCTTTCTTGAATAAATTTGGAAGAATTTTCTTCCTTATTAATTTTTTTGGCACTTTCAGTGCTAAAATTCCACAAGACTAAAAGTAAAATAATCCTTTCATGCATTTTTCATGAAGCCTGTTTTCTATAAGCGTCTCCTAACTTAAATTTTATCCGTCCGGACTTTTTAGGAGGATTTTCGAAAATATATCACTTAAAATAAAACGAAAGAAAATGTATATCTTTCAGCGGGCCATCTAATACTCTTGATGCGAACAAAAAGAGCTTTGAGGCGTTGTGGAAATAAAAAATACGTCTGCAGTTGCTCGTTTAGAAGTCTGTCGTCTTGGATTTATCGCTTCGAACATAAGCATTAACAACGGTGGTCTTTTAAATTTAGGAATAAGTGGCATCACCGGAGGCTAAGTCTGGTCTAATACACAGTCTAGTTTTTAAAGTAAATTTGATACAGTTTCTGATTAAACGCAATGTTACAATGTTACTACTTTTAATATTAATAAAAGACGCGAGAGTATACATCTTCGACTTATTTATAATTAAACCAGGTCGTGGTGTAAATCTAGTTTAGCCGTTTCTTATTCCATTAAGTTTACACCTGCCCTGTTTAATACATCATCGCATCCGCGAAGCAGAAGTGAATATAAACCGAAAATAAACAGAGGCATTTTTCACACTCTGTACATTATGCCGTCTCTCCACTAATTCAAATTCATTTATTTTTATCGTGGCTTAAAAATAAGCGACGCCATGTGGATGTTGCGGAGTGTAGAAAATGGCCCTAAGACTTGCGTTAAAATCGTTTCTTGGTAAAGTCGAAAATAACACCACACGAAAAAATTTTACGAGATACGTAACGGGCTTGAAATAAGCGTTGTTGCGATTGTTCTTTAAACATTTATTTTTAATGATGGCATTGGAAATTTAAAACAATAACAAGAACCGAAAAACTCATTAATATATTGATTCCCTAACGATGCTCATAATACGTTATGAATTGAAATCGTTTCCGAGAATGAAAACTACGTACCAATGGAAATTCCGTTTAGTCTACGGATCGAATTTCAATCTAAATATGTTCTTAGAACAACACGAATGATATGGCCAGGTAAAGCGTATAAATTTATCGATATAATACGCATACCGTAGTTGCAAAGTGTCTTGGAAACAACATTGTTTGTTAGAAAGGTACAGGGATAGATACGCATGTATAGGTTTCGGTGGTCAGCATTTGCTTTTATGTAACAGATTAGAAAGGCTGTAAAAATTACAATTTATAGCCATTCAGTCAATTTGGATTGAATGGACGTTTACAGAATCAAACATTCTTATTCAAATAGCTTATTGATAAAAAAATATGAAACCAACTTCAGCTGATTCAAAGTACTTTTAGTTTTATAAGTTTTTACCAAATATTTTATTTAATTCTTCATTATATCTGAAGAATAAAATGAAATGGAAATAATGAATTGATTCTGGACAACAAGGCCAATCGGTGCCATATATTGGCCCAGAATCCTTCTACTTACTACGGTGCTGGAGAAGCAATAATTACAAAAATGGCTACAAAACAATGAGTGACCAACAACTTGGCACCAGGATAGAGACAGGCAAAAAAGTTGATAGAACTCTCATAAACAAGGAGAAGGCAACTGTCAAAACTGTAATGTGTCTAATTGAGTATTGGGATTTATAAGAACTTTAGCTGATGAAACCATGTGAAGATACTGTCAGTCAGAAGAAAAATGAGTAGGTAGTGATAAGCTATTGACAAAGAACTAGAATATGGAAGGTTCAATCTCCAAGTTAATAGACTTTCTGAAAAGTATGTAACTGGAGAATATAATCTGGAAATCAAGTATCAAATGAATGCATTTGGGTTGTAAAAATATTCATCGTAATTGACATATGTGTAAAATTTTGTGAGATTATTAATTATTTTTGATTAGATAATGAGTTAAAATTAGAAACTGGACGCTATAAGAAGAGTAATGAATTGAAAATTGAACCCAGCTAGTGGCGCCTCTGCCCACGGTTTTAATATTCATGGGTTCTTGGCACATTAAAGGAAGGTAATCCTGCTTAAGTTGCTGCTACACAAAACGACCTAAAAGTGAGACGACGATGAAAAATAAAACTTGTTAAACGTATTTACAGATCTCTTAAAAGCGTCAAACGGGTTTTGCTCTTGAGCAAAATCGCTTTTGCATTTTTATCAGGGCATTTATCAAAAAATACGCTAGGGCATAAAATATACAACTCGTTAAGCCTCCGACGAGAGAGGGAGAGAGATATAATTATAAAAAAAAACAAATCGCAGTGAGAACTAACTCCTAGCCATTTTACGATCAGACAAAACGTTAAAAAATCAAGGTTGGCGCACCTGTCGCGACCATTGTCGACTAACTTCAGTCGCTTCGAACTATTAAAGAGGCCAGCAAACAGACACACCGGTCATCTTGCTTGTGTTAAAGCCGCAATGGCTGGCAGTACACTCTCTTATACAAGTCCACCTCTTACGCAACGGCCACAATTGTCCATACTGTCCGCTATATATGTATCCTGCATTTAAATCAACAACTAAGAGTCCCTACTTTCTTCAGCTGGCATCGGACTTAACAGCCATCATTATCCTACCACCAGCACTTCTTCATTCTTAAAACAACTTTTTTACATAGACAAAACTATTACTTCTATTGAATCAATTGGCGTGTTAATATGCATTTTTAAAATACATTAAGTACGTTTGACTGAGATAAGTGAGCTTACTATGCGCTGCCTCTGCAGATAAAATCCCTAGTGCTGTGTATTAGCATGTGGGTGTTATTTTAAACTGCAGAAGAGATATAAGTTGATAGCTATTCATAAACGTATGTTGTTTATGAATATAGGAAATTATTAGACGACAAGGTTAGAAGTATGACGCGAATTTAGAAAAAAATAGATGCGTATAAGAAGTGTGAATAAATATATGCGCCTTATGAGCTATTATTTTTTTATGCAAAGAGCATAGCGGCTAGCTAGAGAGGTGTCCTATCAAAACTAAATTGAAGTATTCAATACATTTAAAAAAAAATACTACATGCAAATAAAGCTTGACCTCAGTTTACTGCATGACATAATATGCCTACAAGAGAACGTAGAGTTGGTAGCGTTGGTACTTTCACAAATCTCATTGCCTGCCACACTATTCAATACCTTTCTGTGTTTTTATTAGAGGCTACTTCTGTTCCGATAGCCACAAGATAAAAGCAATTCTCGTTTGGTCAATTTTCATTCATTGTCTATGTTTAAACAAGCTTGGGTTTACCAAATTTGGACTAAGCAGATTTTTATCTACCACTCTTAAATATTTTTGCTCGATGTTATCGTTTTTTATGCTTGCGAGTAGGGACATTTTAATACGACTTCTTTTTTAATTTGATTTCTTTATTTATTTTTTTTATAATTTGGTAACAACAATAGTAATAGTAGTAGCTTTGTGTTGTAGGTTCATTACAGAAAAATCTAGAGAATCTATAATAGTAGTAGATGTAAATGGCATTTTTGAACCATTGTTTTCTAGTTCCATTTTTGATAATGGTACCAAATTAAACAAAACCAAACATTACTTAGATCTATTATACTCGAAGGAAAGAATGAGTTATATGTTCATATTCTACGCCTGTCTATAAGCACATAACAGTAGTTTTACCAAATTCGACAAACTGTATTACTATACTAAACTAAAAAAATGATAATAAATCTTAATTGAGACGTCAGTGATATTACAATGACGCAGAAAAAATAAGGAGACGTTACGGGACTCTTATTCACGTTAAACCAAAGGTTTTACCAATAATATATAACCTGCGTGATCTAGAGAAGGAAATGATACGGTGCTTCTGTAGGGGGGCATAAAAGACAGACACGCTTGACCTATGGTCCGTAAAAATTATTTGACTCATCCCGACATAAAACTCGAAGGAAGTATTGTTTCTGTTTTAACAGTTAATGACTTTGGGAACATAATGTTAACGTTGTGCGCGTAATATAGCACATTTACCTTACGAAGACTCGCTGTCTATACCGGTAAATTATTTATAGACACTCCATTTTGTCTAGTCTAGACGATACAAATATTGATGCGGTATCATACAATGTGCTGTTTTGTAAGGATACGTTCCCCTGGAATAAGAATAGTAAAAATACACTTTGTAAATATATTTATATATGCTCACAGGCATACGACATGTACTCATATATTTATGCACTTTACAAATATGGTTTAACCTATACTTTATTAAAAATATATTAAATCTGCAAGTGTTTTGTCCCTTAAATACCATTATTAGAATTTTTATGGTAGCTGAAAATCTGATATATACCAAATCTCGCACTAGCTCGGTGTACGGAAGCAGAAAAACTGTCTACAATAAAGAAGTAATAATTTTCTGAATCTTATCTGTCCAGATCTGGAAACTACATAAAATTATCTATAGAAACTGTAAGTTTTGTGTCGTAAATACCGGTATTAACATTTCTATGAAAGCTGAAACTTGATATATACAATATGTAAGAACTTTTATTATATATTTTGATTTAAAAAGGATTTTAGTTTTAGATAATCCCAGAAAAGCTTTCTGTAATGAACTAGGTACAAAAATAGTACTTCCTCTGGGAAAATCTGCCATTGTAGTGGATCTACCACGAGATAACAATAGGCACCTTGAAACATCGTGTAGATTTGGAAAAACACATTGAATATTAAGCTGTAATATTTCTCATTGAGCAAAAAAGTATGTTGTAATTTGATATAGGTATACACGCATATCTGAAAACTTCAAAGCACTGTCTGTTATTGTTTATTAAATCAAGAATTTTTATGAAATTACCTAAAGCTGTGTATGTATATTATTCAAATTCGTTGTAAATACGGCGTACTCGGAATGTATTGAATTATTTAAACTTTCCACCACTTGGCTGCTTAATCGTTGGAAAAAAAAGAAACTAAACACTGTCTACGACGCAGACAGCAACAAGAAATTACACAGAATTAGAAACATATACGCGAATGTAAAAATAACTCTCGATCTCAACGAACCATATCAAATGAATCTGAGGTCCGTTTTATACATCTAGCTGTCAAACAACACCCTTTAATTAATTACATTTCCAAAACAACAGCATGGAAATTAATTAGGGTTGAGGCATTTTTTCCATAAACTCGCTCCATAGAGTTGCAGGTGGTCTAGTCGACATCCTCTGGCTCCTTCATCTCGCAATTATTCAACATCCTTAAGCCGTCTTCATATTAAAAGTGGCAGATAGGCGGTTAAAACGAAGAAAAAATGCCATAATCTACGCAACACTTTGCAGCCATTACGAGGCATTATGAGGAAGTTAGTATTAAGTACGGTTTTTGTTGGTGGAACTTCATTTTAGAAAATTGAATCCCGCATTCTGACCTGTTGTCCCGCGCTAGCCACTGGCCATTCCGTCAAAGCTTTCTATTTTGCTTTACCGTTTATAGATAAGATTTGCCGAATTGAAAATTATCAATTGAGGCAATCAAATTATTGAATAGAATCACTATTTAGTATAAGCATTTAAAAAAAATCGATCCTGGGGTAAATGTGTTAACCTTCTACTAATAGAAGTTTAAAAACGTGACTCTATACATTTAACAGACTATTAAACCTAACAATTCCTCTAATTTATCACTTTGGACCTCGCTACCGAAGATATTCTCAGAAAAAAGCCATTAGTAATAGTACCAATTAAGATTTTTTAATCTGTTTTTTATGTCGGGTTAACCGACTTAAAAATAAATAATAACTCTGGACAATCATCTTGTTTGGCTGGCACTTCGTTTCTTCAAATCATTTTCTATTATTCACTGTCTACACACAGATTGGTCTAAAAAGGACTAGTTGTAGTACAGTACTTCCTAACTAGTTCTAAATCTCGTAATTTTTTTGTAACAATGTAAATTCATTCATTAAAACCAAGTGCCTTATTTGTGGTGTTAATTGATGTTAAATATCGTATGATCATCTAGACTCTACTCAAAATAATACGTTCTGCATTAGCGTGTACGTAGTTACACAACTAAACAAGCTAGGTAACGGTTTCTCTGTAATATATCTTTGCCAACAAACTGATAACGATAAAAGTGTACGTAGCTATAAAACCCCAAATCTCAGCTAAGATGTCAAACAGGATAAGAATGAAACAACTTCTAAATTACTCCAGCTAAAATCAGATGGCCGAAACAAATTTTTAACTAAACATCGCATGATGTCGTATATAAATATCAAAGGGAAAAAAATAACATGGGATGATGGCAAAAAAAGTTAAAATATATATTCGAATATACAAGATGCTCATTTTAAAATACAGGTTCTGAAAATGTTTCTATTAATATTCTCGCCCACATGAGTGGCAGAATGCTTACGAGGGTCATTCAGTACCTTTTTAGGTTCTTCAAAATATATACTATTATGTTCCCAAACAAATTATTTGTGTGTAACATTTATTTCTTCTTAATGTTTGTATGATGTGTGTATCAGTACTTCTACGTCTAACATAACTTTAACAATCATTTTTGAGATATCTATAAATTCGCCCTCGTATTTACCATCTGTATACAGAGTACTTTGTGGTTTGATGAAATCTGACTGTGGCAGAGTTGATTTGCCTGTTTCTGAAGAAACCAGAATGCGTCATTGAAAAATTCGCATCTTACGTCTTCTATTTCCGGTCAAACTAGATATTATTGGTCGGTCAACATGTATGGTTTCCATATAAGCGCTAAGTGGACTACTTACCACATTGATACTGTTACTCCGGAATATTAAAATTCAAATCGGTTTCGCGGATGACCGGATTTTATAATTAAAATTTACAAAAGTATTAAAAATGCCGTGTAATAGTAATTATTTTTTGGAACTTTTCTACACAGGACATGTATTGCATACATATATACCAATATTAGAATTTTTATGATAGCTCAAACAGATATACTTTGGGGGTGTAAAACTAAAAGAGTCGATAATAAAGAAAATAATTTTTTATTGAAACTTCTCTATCACAGACCTGAAAACTATAAAAATCCTTTATAGAAACTATTAGTACCGGTTCTTAAATACCAATATTAGATTCTTTTGATAGGTGAAACTTTATATATAGCAGATCTGGCACTGGTTCCGTGTACTTCAGCAAGAAAATCGAAAAAACCTATTAAGTTTTTGAAACGTCGATACGAAAAAACCTATTTACCAAACCAAACTTGTCTATCCAGAACTCAAAACTATATAAAATTATACAAAAAAAACTGTAACAGAAAATCTAAGTTTTGTTATTAAATACCAATAATATTTTTTAAACAAGAGATGAAACCTGATATACAGGGTGAGTCTTAAATAAGTGCAAATATTTTTAGTGGTAGTATATTAATTGTTTTGAAGAGTAATAACTTTTTGTCCGTACCTGTATAAAAGTACTGAGTGAAAAAATATACATTTCCGTGATTTTTTACGTTAAAAATGTCTCTTGGTAAAAATCGCTACGAGCAACCGTTTTCAAGAAATTTAGAATCGAAATAGTCAATACATGTCATTATTGACTAAAAATAAACATGTTGACTAGATAATCATTTGACTGAAATTTCGAAATTTCGAAACTTCTTATTTTTTTAAACTAATCATAAATTTTTCTTCGAAAAAATGATGATAAAACAGTTTCTGCTGAACTTTTGGTACAAGATCATTGCAAATTTATGATTTCAGTCTAATAACTATTTAGTCAACATGTTTAATTTATGTCAATGGTGACAGGTATTGGTAATTTCGATTCCAAATATCTCGTGAACCATTACTACTCGTAGCGATTTTTACCAAGATACCTATTTTACGTAAAAAATGTCGTAAATGTATATTTTTTAACTCATTAGTTTTATACAGGTACGGACGAAAAGTTATTACTTTTCAAACCAGTTAAAAAATATGTAGGTGGCGCCCTCTACAAGTAGGAGCCATATTGATATCAAAATCAAATTTTTCATGTCAGAAAACTCCCAGACACCAATTTTCATCCAAATATTGACGTTGCTTCAGAGATTATTTAGAAAAAATCGAAATAAAAATGAAACTTCTACACCCTGTATCTCCGAAACTAATTATTTTAGAACAAACATTTACACGAACTTTTTTACGTATTTCTACCTGCAGAATATGCTGCCAAAGTTTCCGGAATACAGTTCGGACCACCCTGTATATTATGATACTTTGTAAAATAATATGAAATTGAAAAATTGTAAGAAATGTATCACTTCCAATATGAAAATATTAAATGTGTTCCTAGATAAGAAACAATTTAGTATTTCATATGAAAAAGCTATAAAAATTCGCGGAATTGCATTCGATTGCAAAAATGATCGAAAACGAGAAAGAACCTACAAACAAACGATCTACTTTAAAGAAATCTGCGACTTGCATTGATAGCTTGCACAAGAAACAATAAAGAATCGAAAATAATCAGAGCAAAACCTACACTCACGTTAAAACGTACGGTGATGTGTCCGTGAGTCCCGAATGAAAGTAAGGCTAAGTAGCTTACGAACATTGTCCAATCAAAATAGCCGGCTAATAAAATATCACCTATATTTCTTTATGGGACAGTCCATAGGAGTGTATGGGCGGGTGAATATGGGTGAGAATACAGGTAGAGAAACTACATACACAGCCCCAGAGCAAAATGCGTGGTCACCAGATTATATATGTTACGCTGTAACGTCCAAACAGCTTTTATTGAATCATTACGGACACTTCGTTGCGTAATATATATATTTAATTATGCGTCTTTGCATTTGCTGTCTGTATATGTTTACAGGAAACGGTAGAACAGGAAATATTCACTCTTAAAAACTTGTTACTTAGGTGCTAATTGGCTCGGAAAATGTTATTGTCTTTTTCTACAGAGCATATCGACACAATAGAAATAATTGCAAAAGAACCTGAACAGATTAACACAGCTTCAGATCTTTTTTTTTTAAGTTTCAATATACCCAGCGTGTCTGATGTTTTGGTATATATCAGGTTTCAGCTATCATACAAATTCTAATATTGGTATTTAAGAGGCAAAACTTACAGTTACTGTAGAGAATTTTATGTAGCTTTCAGTTCTCATTCTCTTTCAGTTTTATTATTTTTGATAATTTTTGAGACGTATGAAAATTTTGTGTTTATGAATAAAACTCAGTCCTTACCAATGACTTTTAATGAAAAATAATCCATATAGCAATAAAAAAAAATCAGTTCCCAAAATAAACAGAATGGTATTTTTTTGGTTTCTGAAACGAAATTAAGATTTAAATATTTAATGGCTAAAAAGCAAAAACAAAAAGAAAATTGATAATTTTAATATTCCTTGTTGCCACCTCTAGCCCTTATGCAAGCTTCTATTCGCGCTGGCATGCTTCTTGTTAAATTATCAACGTTGTCTTGGGGTATGTTTTACCCTTCTGCTAATGCTGCATCAATAAGCTGTGCAAGATTTTCTGGATTGTTTCGACGAGCTCTAACCCTTCTTCTGAGCTAGTCTCACAAGTGTTCGATAGGGTATAGATTATAGATCTGGTAAACATGCAGGCCAGTCCAAAACTATGACACCTTCCGTTTCAAGACATTCTCTAGTCACTCTGCTGGTATGGGGAGGTGCACTATCGTACAAGAAGTTAAAATTATAACCAATTGCAGCTCTCCAAAGAGTAACGATTGGGTCTAGCACCAAGTCAACATATCTCCGACCCGATAAAGTTTGTTGAAGTGGTAACAATGGAGTTTTTGCTCCCAGTATAATGTATCATATTATACCTTCCCAGAACATTATAGTTCCTCCTTTGTATCTTGGTACAGATTTGGCAGCTTGAAGTCGCGTTCGTCTTTCTGGAGCTCTGAGAACCCGAATTCGATGGTTATCTGATCTTAGGCCAATTCTGGTCTCATCCGAAAAAAGAATATTTTGCCAATTCTCAGTTGTCCAGTTTTAATGTTGAAGGCATTAATTTAGCCGGTCAATTTTATTTTGCCGAGATAACTGTGGGATCCGTAACTCTCTCTTTCTGTAAAATCATCGAGCACAAAGTCTTTTTGTTATGGTTTCAACTAAAACGTTCACACCTGTAGCTGTCCGAAGTTGTCTTTGTAGCTCTGGATGAGAAACATTAGGATTTATTCTAGCAATTTGGCCGACAAGGCGGTCTTGTTGTTCAGTTGTGACTCTTTGACGACTTTGTCTGGTCCTATCCTCCCTGGTCCTGGAATTAGGAACACACAATTCCAAGTACCTTGCATATGTTTTCGATACAACACCCTGGGTAACGCCTACTATCTCTACTACATCTCTTGGGAGCATTCCTTGTTCGGTGAGAGCATTAATTCTTCCCCTCTGTACATCTGTTAATCCAACATAAGGCATTTTTTTTTGGATCCAATGAAAATGTACCGGACTTTACCACTGAACACAAAATTCAAAAGAAAATAAATCGCAGCAGTCGTTTATTCTTTATTATCATGTTTATTTGCAACAAAAAACCTTATCTTAAAGTCGTATACCAATTTTCATCCTTGCAAGAAATTTAGTCAGAAATAAAGAGTGATTCCATATAAGTTTGGTTGTGTGTATATACGATTTGTCCTTTTTCTTATAATACTACATCAGTGCTATACTGATACAACTCAATAATTATTTTGGATTCGTTTTAAATCCCAGTCAATATATTTCAAGATAATAGCTTTTCCCATTAACACTCTATCACGATTCTTAAAAAAATGTCCAGGGAAGATTCTGTAGCATTTCTGTTTAACATTTTTCGGAATCTTCGAAAATACGCGTCAAGGTAGCTCTTAAATTATTGCCCAGGCCCCTATCTGATCTTAATTGACTCTATCTGGTTTTAAAATCTTTTCGTTTATTCGGTTATTTATTTTTAACTCCTCGTTTATTAATTTTGACCATTTATAAAGGCAAAATCTTTTAATTAATTTATACAAAATCTTACTGTTTATAGTTATAAATATTGAACGATCCCAAGACAATATTATTTGTAAATACAAATGATTGGCCTAGTTATGGTTTAAGTGTTTAACAAATAGCAGAAACCTGAGCTTTTTAAGAAAATGAACAAGAGATTTAAATCCTTGCATGTTACGCAAACGTAAATTGGCATAGATACACATTTACCCAAGCATTAAAATATCTATTTTGCTTATATTTTTTCCTTCCTTGTGTTATTCACGGTTTACTGAAAGCGTTACGGCCATAAAAAAGCAAAAAAAAGTGCGTGTTCGAATTTATATCAATTTTTCTTAACCAAAACCGTTGCGAAAAAACAAAATTGCGGCGATTTTTTTCTAAAAGGAAGTACATTTCAACAATTAAATCAAAATAGTTTCAAAATTTATCATAAAATATCGTTTTTGGGACCTGATAGGATCTCATAAATCCTATAAAAATACTCAAGTGACCCTCGTTTGGTATTTTAAGAGTTGCAGATGGGAAAGAACCACTTCAAGTGGTTACGGAGAAAAAAGTGTGAAATCTTTTAACGTGTGTGAATTCTTCGCTTATTCAAATTTGTTAGATATACCTAACTGTATTTTAGGAGCGTTAGACGGTGGTTAGACAACTGTCGATATAGTTTTTTCTTCAAGTAATTTCAAACTGTTTTTCGAATAAATTGGACTATTATGTGGTATTAAATTTCGAGAATCATCCGCAAATTATGGTGTCACATTACAGCTTTAATCTTTGTTTAAGGCGACTTCTTACATTATGTTCTGGTGAATGAACAGGGACTAGTTTTTCAAGACTTTCATTAACTCATGCGTCTAATATCTTCGATTAAGTACAGTTTATGTTCTTGGTAAAGATTTATTCCTGTGGGAATATCGCCACTGAGACAAACATTAAACATTGGGATCGAGCTGCAGGTGTCAAAAACTCCAGTCATTCGACAATCTTAATTACATTCTGATTAATAACTACTTCTTATAATCTTTATTAGCTCACGCTTGTGTTCAATAAAGTTGCTTTTAGTACCTTTAGCTATCGCTTTATTTAGTTTTGATATCGAAAAACCGTCAAGCGAGGGCTCATAAAATGCAGTTTCTCGGAATTTGGCAAAGAAAATCGAAAAGTCGAATTTTATAGTGGCGCATAAAATACTGCTGTGTGATTTTTATTTTTCCTTTCATCCCAGATAAGTTAGTTGTTGAGTTGGATGACGTGGAAATGTAAGGTCCCAGCAGTATTAAACTACTCGTGACGAAAAGAGAGTACAAAGTATTTTATTACTCTATTTGTGAAATCCATGATATGTGAAAGACTAGCTTTGTTTCCTTAAAGATTTTGTATATATACTATTATATTAGGAGTCAGCTACGAGGGTTGTTTTGTATATTTTGCATATAGAGCTGCAACCAATTGTGAAAGCAGTTATCCCAATCGTTTGTTGCTACCTTCAGAATTGCGTTTTTCAAGGCACTGACTGCATCTTCTGTGGACTGGAACCTTTGACTACGCAGTTCATTCTTAACTTTTGTTAAAGTAAAAAAGTCGTTAGGACTAAGGTCGGGACTGTATGGAGGATGGTCCAACAATTCGTTGTTTTCTTGCTTTAATTTTTTTTTGCCATTGAGGTATTTGAAATACCCAACAATTCTTTAATTTCACGATATGTGACAGATCAGCTTATGTACAACATCGACGTATTCCTGGGTGATTGCCATTGTTGGTGCGCTTGTTCTTGGATCGTTGCTTAGATTAATCCGTCCACGTCCAAATTCTCCATACCAACGAAAAATTGTCGAATGGTGTGGTGCTTCATTGATGAAATCAGAAACCAACTCCGAAAGTCATTCTTGTTGACCCAAGTGCCTTTTTGAGTGACTCGTCAACTTCAAAAATTCAATTTTGGTACAGTTTAAAAAGAAGCGATCTCAAAGTTAATTAAAGATGACAGTTAATTTTGACATTCGATATATGCTGACAGGCGCCTACTATGTTTCTATATGCAAAATATAAAAGACATCCCTCGTAGCATGAAATTAGTAGTAGTAAATAAAGTAGTAAATAAGATGATATTAAGCGGAATGAATAAATATGAGGTAGTGTAAAATCTAGTTGCGTGTCTGACGAAGGAAACAAATCTATATTTCTATTTGTCAAGAGGCTTTATTTTAAGAATATACAATTTATAAAGCGAATGGTTCGAGAGCGGTCTGAAATTTATAGAGGAAGTCGAAACCCACGCTGTGGTCAGTTCTAGCAGCCGCAAGAAGTGCAGAGGCAAAAAAGAAAAAACACCAATTATGATGCCCCGCCTTTATTTAAATCGAGTTTCCTTTGCAGCGCTATTTTTCCGGTTTGCTTCTTTATTTTTCAGCGCCCTGTGCATGGTGGATGGCGGAGTCGCACGCACAGGGACTGGCTAGATCAGCTTTTTCCATGCGGACGTTTTGATAGAAATAGCACTTCTTTGACGTAAAAATAGTGAGAAATGCTAATAGGGCGGCTAAGTGTGATAAAAATGCTAATTTGTCCGGTTCTTGTTTGATAACGTCCGCGTAGACTGCCTTTTATAAAAACAGAATTTTCCGATGGCCTGCTTAGGGAAAAAATCAAACTTGCTATTACACTAATGAAATGGCCTCGTCAGAACTATTATGTATCTTCTTTATTCTCCTTTCTGACAATCTGAAAAAAATAAATATATTTTTTAAAACTTCTGTATACAGAACTGTTATCTTAAACGTTAAACAAATAAAATGTTAACATAAAATTCTCTGTAAAATGATCACGAAATATAAGTGTCATATCTAAGTGTGTTTCGTCACTTAAAGTTTTGTCCCTTAAACACTAATAGTAAATTTTTGACAGGTGAAACCTGATAGATACCAAATCTCACACTCCTTGGGTGTCTATTGGAGCCTAAAAATGATCAACATTAAAAAATCTAATTATTTTTTAAAACTTGTCTATACAGAACTGAAAACTTCATAAGATTCTCTATAGAATCTGTAAATTTTGTTTCTTAAATATCAACACTAGAACTTTTATGGCAGCTGAAACCTGATATATATCAAAACCTCACACTCTCTTAGTGTCTTGGAGCAGAACTGGTCCACACTAAGAAATCTAATTATTCGTTTAATAACTTCGTCTATTTTTTTCATAAATTTTATATAGGGGCACTCTTCTACTTAATAATATCTTAATATAAAAAAAGAAACACGGATTTATTCTTATTGTTCATCAAGTTACAATTCCTGAACAGTTTTAAATTATTAATGCATTGTGTTTTCACAAATTACATTTACCTACAGCAAAAGAAATAAAAACACTAACTCAACAACTTTCTAATACACATTTAATAGTGGGAATTTACTAGATACCTAATAGATCATTAAGTTACTTTTCCGAAATGACATGTTACTTAAACAATTTATAATTGTTTTTATAATCCTAGTTTCATTCTGTCGTTTATATGATTGATACCAAGTACTCTCTATAAATCATTTGTCTATTAAAGAAAAATAAACGATTCAATATTTCTTTCAAGGGGGTTTGGTATGATGTTATTTTGAATAACTTGAAGTGTTGTGGTAAACTGTTTCTGTAAAATTAACCTATAGCTCAACTAATACCAAACTCTTTAAACCAGAACAGTTTTCACAAACTTTGTATTAAGATTTTACTTTTTTCTTTTGATATCAAACGCGGTCAAATGCCAAGAACCGTATAATAATAGCTTTTGTCAATTTTACAGCGGGTTATATAAAAAAATCATTGCGACTCGCAATGCACGTTTTTTTTTCGATTATTATTGTGTTTCAGTGAAAAATTGCAAACACCACAATTATTTTGTACGGGTATAATTCGCCATAAACCTCAGAAGGTCGTGCTTCGAATAATTCATAGGACTAAATGTAAAGGATTTTTTTTTAATTTTATATACCCTGGAGATGTGGTTGATATGATGAAAAAGGAAACTAATGAGATTTTCGTTGTTTAGATATGTCACTGGATAAATTTCGAGCATCGTTTAAGATGCCAATTAAAAAAAATCATCCAAGACAATCTTATCTTTCGAGATCTTACGTAATTGAAATTGACCAATGGCAAATTAGTAGTATGATCCGGACTGAAAAACCATACAGCATACAGGTTTGTCTCATTACGTAGCATTTAAATTCCTAAAGATATTTTTTCTCTCGTGTCGCAAGGTATCTACGAATAGATTAGAACACCTGCGGTTCATATATGTTTATTAAAGATTTTCAGGCCGAACACATTGTAAACAAATCGCGCAGTTGTCCCTCAAGTGAGGTTTCTACTCATTCTATGGTTTCGAACAATAGGCGTATGAGTTTTTCACATATGGATATCTTTATATTCCTATTCAGCGACCTACGGGAGCTTTTTGAAAAATCAAATTAGGGTACTGAGCTCGTGAACACTTGTTATTGTTATCCGTCTATCTACAATACACGGAAATGCACTTCTTAAGATCCTAAAAGATAATAATAACCGACAGATAAAGCGAGATAAAATTTATTTATATTTTGTCTGCGTTCAGGAAGTGTTGTATACTAAGGATGTTTTAAACAGAGTTACACGTTTTTAAAAGCTCTTAAAAAAAGAGGAAACATGATTATAAAAATTTCTAAACTTCAGTTTTTCTAGGTAATTATGTAGATTTAGAATACATCAAACCTTTAATAGTTTTAATGCTTTGGTTCTGTGAAAATATGTGTTTTTCGAACACCTGTTTTGAACAAATTTTGAAGATGGTTAAAACAATACCTACACCTAAAACTGTGATGGTAAGGCTAGAATGAGTTATATTTTTTTATTCTACGTCTTTTAATAAGCAAATAACAGTTGTTTAGTCAAAATACGCGACTTTGACTATATGTCGCAAAAATGTCCATTTTTGGCTATTTTATTTTAAACATTTTCAAAGGCTTAGAAAAATAGTAAATTTACTCATAAATTTATGAAAATTTCAGAATTTGCAGAAAATTTTATGCAGATTTCGAATATATACATGTTTGAAAGCTTAGGTACCTTGGCTTTGTGAAAAAAATAATTTTTTGAACCCTTTTTTTTCAGCTATTTTTGATAAAGGATAAAACGTGTCGTGTGTCCATTACTGTTCTCGTAAGACTACTATAACCGATATTTTCTTTTTCTACATCTTTTAATTGGTAAATAACAGCAGTTTTAACAAAATCGGTAATTTTCGTGACTATATGTATGGAAAAAACTCGAGAAATTGACCATTTCTTTAATTTTTTTAAACCTCTTAGAAGTATAGTAAATATAGCCATAGTACTGTGAAAATTTTACTATTTGTAGAAAATTTTATGTAAATTTGGGACATGTAAGCATGGGACAGGATTGAACGATTTGGTTTTGTAAGAAAATAACGTTTTTAAACCCTTCTTTTGAGTAGTTTTTGATGATGGGTCAAATTATACCTACATCCTAGTACTCGTAAGACTAGAACAGTCTATATTTTCGTATTCTAATAAGTAAATGACATTGGTTTTACCAAAATTATACTGTTATTACTATAGGTATACAAAAAACTGAAAAAAATACTTATTTTTGGCTTTCCGTTCATGACATCTATTTTTTTCTGTACTATTCATACCACCCACTAGAAATCAATTTATTTTATGTACGAACATAATACTAATTTCATTAGCTATATAAATACCTCAAATATAGACTTATGCCGCTAACGGAGATGGGAAATCAATGGAATAGAAATGTACTTTCTAAATTACAAACGGAAATGCTTAATTAATGTTTAAAGTTCGTGCCAGAAAATTTCGGTTTCCTCGTAAACAGACGGTTTCATTTTATCGTCATCAATATTAAGCAAATGATCACAGACTTTGGTATAAATGCCTCTCTTTTTATAATCCCTAAACCAACACAATACTGTATATTGCTTTTCCAATAAACTTATATACGGAAAATATAAAGTTTTAATTGTTAATTTCCAAATAATTAAAAGAGTCTATCTACATAATATATTTAGGAACAAAATTTTGGAACCTTGACAATATTTATTTTATCGTTGTCCAGAGAAATTGGAGCATGATTTCCTCCATATTTTTTCATTATTTGAGGACGAATTTCCTGTCAAAAATAATCACACACGAACACTTTAGTTAAAGTAATTTTCCCATAAAATTTTCGCAGTCATTACCACATAGTTGCTGCTAATGCAAATCTTTAGTATTGTTTAAATCGACATAACCTGCGACTAAATATACGTTTGCGAGCAGAAATCTAACGGTCTTTAATCTATCATCGATGGCATTAACCCAGATGCCTCAAATATGCCAGCGCCGAGTAGAAAAAAATAGATAAAAATATCCTAGCGTAATATCTATAGTAAATAATTTGCCAACAATATATTTTCATTCTAAAACTTCCCAGGCTAAAATTAGTTTAAACAATTTTCACGTCTGAGAAGCAAGCGGTGATTTTCGCGTTTTGTTTTTAGCTGGCATTTGTTTTGTCTGATACTCCGTCTTGTTATAATAGCTTTTTATATGCGTAGGCTGTGACGCAGGATTTCATAGTAAACCAAAAATAAAATTCAAAAAATTCTATATATAATGCTTCTACATCACTCATATCGGTTTTCTATTTGTGTTAAAACTTTCTCGCTGAGATCCAGTTTGTTTGGATCTGGAAAAAATATTAAGTATTAGTAGAAACAAGGCTTATCAATCCCATTCATAGACCTAGAATCCTTCAGCGGCAATGCAAAAGCAGTCGACAAATCTCTAGAATGGTGGAGAAATTTACCAGGGCAGAGACAGGAAAAAAGTTCATAGTAGAACGGTTAGTGTCAACAAAAGTTCAGGCAGACCTGATAAGCAAAGCCAGAAAGACAGTCAAAGCTTTACTGAGTCTACCAATAGAGCATAGGAAGATGTATAGGCATCTAAAGCTAATGGGATTGATGGGCGAACCCAGGTGCAGCTTCTGCCAATCTGAAGAAGAAACGAGAGAACACATGTTATGTCCTCGCGATAGCCTGGCAAATGTGCGGTTGGCAATGATAGGCCATTGACAGAGAGCTATATGGATATAGGACTGGAGATCAGAAGAGGACAATTGATCTGCAAAGGTCGCAGTGGATCAGGCCGAATGCTCAAAAGGAAACACTAGAAAGGAGAAGTTAAGCAAAAAAAATATCAAAAAATGTTCTTTTACAAAAATAATTTCTAGACAGACCAAAGGTCAGAGTTCTTCGAGGAAGAAAGCCAAACAAACTGATTGTTAATTCTCACGTAATGATGCGATTTCGTCTGCGTTAATACGAAAAAATGACGTCGTCAGTTATATCTAACTGCTTTTATAGATAGCCTCAATGGCAAATGGGTACACATGAATTTAGTTATCCTCGCATACTAATGCAAAGTAAAAGGCAGGCCTGAAACTCGCTCTAACGGCACAAACTTTTAACTTATTCATATTTAAATTGTGTCTTATAAATTAACGGTTTAATGAGAATTTAAATTTCGATTAGACATAACCATATTACATAACCCCGTTTAACACGAACCGATTTTGATTTTTCCAAAATTTTCGCAAATTTTTTTTACGTGCGACACTGCAAGGGCTGTTGACATTTTTATTGCTAGCTCTAGTTAAAGGTGTTTATGGAAACTATTAAGTTAACTGGTGGTAAATTATAGCGTAAATAATGAAGTTCTAAAGGTTGTTACTTGTTCACGGACGACTAAAAGTAAACTAATTAAAAATGTATGAAGAACGTTCAGATTTCCAGTTACTTATTGATGCGTTTTCCTATCTAAACATTTGAATAATAAAAGTCTTTAGTATTGGCTCAAAATGCAATAAAACAAGATATATACGTCTGTAATTTTACCAAAAATTACCATCAAATGTATGGAGAAAAAACTGAAAAGTTTGAATACTTTTGAATAATTTTATTTTTTTTTAAATTACTGATAATCATGGTCATAAATTTTTGAAAACTTGACTGTGGCTAGTAAATTTTATATAGATCTGGAATATATAAACTTTAAGGTCATTAAATGCCTTGTTTTGTAAGAAAAAAACGTATGTATTTTAAACCCTTGTTTTTGGATAATTCACCTACATCTTCTACCGAATATCAATTTAGAAAACACGATTCAAATTTTTATTCAGTCCTTGTATGGTAAATTTTAAATATTACTGAACCTCTGCCAATATAACTCCTGGATGTAATTATTTTTTTATGCAAATGTAAAAGAATTACACGCGCCATTTTACAATGTCTTACGCGTCGATAAATACAAATAAATACAGTATGGGCTTGTTAACATTCATAACATTACCCAAAGTGGATTTTGTCAAACCAAACGACGTATTTCTTTCTATTCCGGATTCAGCTCACGTAAACTCTTCGGTACATTCAAAAGTGTCAGTCGCTGTTATGTATTATAAACAAGATATGCTAATGATAGTCTGCAAAGATGATGATTGTTTATTTTAACAAGTTATTACCACTGACGAGAAAAAAATGTATTCTTAAACGAGCTATAATAATTACTAAATGAAAAAATACGAAAGATTTTCTTGTTCTCAAATCTTTCAGAAAAAAGCAGTACACATGGTCATAAACTTTTAAAAGTTTCAATATCTATAGAAAATTTTATGTAGATTTAGAGTATATAACCTTCAAAGGCTTTAATTGTTTGTTTCTTTGAGAAGATTTATTTTTTGAAACCTTGTTTTGAGTCAAGTTTTGTTGACTTGTAAAACTTCACCAACATCTAATACTGTACTCGTAATACCAAAATGGGTTGATTTTGGGCGAGAATAACAGTGGTTTTATGAAAATCACCGACTTGATCAAAATAGCCAATTTCTATGACTATATATATACCGGGTGCGTCTCAAAAGTGGCTCACTTCTATAACTTTTTTATTTTTTCAGATAAAAAAACGATATTTGGTTTGTTAGTATATGACATAAATTGGGATTGATTGACGTATCCAATTGTTTTCGGTCACTTCCGGTTTCACCGGAAATGACTACAACTTTTGATTTTTAATTGGCACTCTCGGTATTTTTTTACTTTATTCGCTAGAAAATCACACTTTGAATCGAATGACATATCATGTGTCAAATTTGGCATTTTGGCATATGGTTTATTTGAAATTGTAACATGCGGTTCTTAACGACAATTTAACTCAAAATACCAAGTGTGTGGTATCAAATTATTCGTAAAAAAATGCTTTTTCTAAATATGCTAATGAGCCACCCTCGTTCCATTTGAAAAAATTGAGGTATGATTAAAAATACGATTTGGGCATCTTTTAACCGGCCAGGACAAGACACTAAAAACATTAGATGATCAAGTCTATTTTTCCAAGGCTCCTTGATTAAAAATTAGTGTTTTTAACACAGCCATGGCACTCTAGATTGAAATTTAAAATAGAATTTGTTTTTGAGCGACTTTGTCAAAAATTGACATATGATATGTCATTCCATTCAGAGTGTCATTTTCTATCGCATAAAGTAAAAAAATACCGAGGGTGCCATTTAAAAATCAAAAGTTGTAGTCATTTCGGGTGAAATCGGAAGTGATCGAAAACAATTGAATACGTCAATCAATCCTAACTTATGTCATATACTAACATACCAAATCTCGTTGTTTTATATGAAAAAATAAAAAAGCTATAGGGGGTGAGCCACTTTTGAGACGCACCCGGTATATATATATATATATGGAAAAAAGACGAAGACTTTGGCACTTTTTGTTTTCATCTTTTCAAACCTCTTATAGAAATAGGAAATATGGTCACAGATTTATAAAAATTGCAGATTTTATAGAAAATTTTATGTAGATTGAGTATGTATAAACATATAAAGGCTCAAATGCATTGGTTTTGTGAGAATTTTTTGAACCCTTCAGCTCACCTACACTCTCAACATTCTCTAAACATTCAAATACCAGTATTTTTTTATGTCTTATAAAGAAAATATGGCCTGTCGATATGATGATTGTTTATTTTTAAAAGTTATTACCCTACTGGCGATTAAAATTTTCAAATAAAAAAATCTGGAGGTCTGCGAAAATCATATCGGATTTCTCAAAAAAATGTGGGACATGTTAGGCATAGTTTTTAAAGCTGTGCGCTTGACAGATGTCTGATGGGAATAATCGAGTCCCCTAATCACTTGTTTCTGTCTAGGGGATGTTTTAAAAAGGGGCGTGCATGGCTTGCTTATATACAGTGAACCAAACAAATAAGAACTGATTTATATTCTAGTACTTCACCAATAATTACCAGTTTAGATCTCTCACTTGAACACGACATATTGAAATGTTTTGGAATAATTGAAATAATAGCTGGTATTACAGAGTCCTATTTAAAAAAATACTATTTATTTAAATCACTGTAGCGTGTCTTTGTATTACTCTATTACGTGACAAATATAGAAAATGCGCTGCAATGTAATATGACAAAATATAGCTTCTATATTTCGCTTTAATATATAAAAAATAATTTACAGATAGTTTATTATTAATTTAATATTTTGAGATAAGCGCAGAAACTGATTTAGATAAGCTGTTTTCTCTTTCCCCCTGTATATCGAGTAAAACTAACAAAGGGGAGTATGAAATGAGCCGTCAAATGAATTGATTTATTTCAGTATAATGGTGGTATACAGATATACATCCATACAAGAAGGGTAACCTCTAGAACACACAGACCATGTATCGGTGTATATTTTAAACACGACACTTGGATAAATAATTATTTAGGTTTGGGAAGTGTTTATTTAACAGTAAGCTTACATTTTAGTTAGTTAATTTTAATGGAATTTGAATTGATACTGGCGCTATTATATATATAACTTATTTATTTTACGTAGACAGGCCTCTATAACAAATTAAATTTTGGTTTTCTTTGTTTAGTGTCTACACATCCTGTATGAAAATCCTTTAAGTCTCCAAGAACTATTATCCACTTAAAAATGATTAATTGCACTAGAGTTAATAACAGTTCATCCAGTGATGAACAATGGCACAAAGAAGATCATTTTGCTTAAGTAGATTATTTCACATCATAATAAGTTCCAAAATATCAAAAATACTGACATTTAAGTTCTAATAAACTCGAGATTTATTATGGTTATGATAAAGTTGTGATTATGTTATTTCCCAAAGCTTTTCAATCGTTTTGTAATAGATTTGACCGTCATACATTCGAATTTAGACATTCAAAAGTTAGTCTCAAGGAGAAGTATATTTTTTCCGTTAAAGACAAACTCAAAAAGGTAACTGAGCAATTTTTCGTCGAATATAAAACACAGTTGCTAAAATTAATGGTACATTAATTAGTAGGTATTTTATTTTAGATGGTAATTATTGCCAAAATGAGACTGACCTTCGTATGTCCGGTAAAGAGATATGTTCTAGGTGGATTACTTCTTTAATCGTATTTTCAATGACCTGCATGCTCAATCAACAATGGAATTATAATTATTGAATTTTATTTTCATGTTCATAAAGACACTTTCTTTTATATCAACCCTACTTGTTTCCGTTTTATTGTTTTTTATAACTGTATTCATAGCGACATTTTTTGGTTATTAAAAAAGCCGTGGATGGTCTCAGAAAGGCCACGAAGTTGAGGTAAATAAACTATAATAGACTCTAATTATTGCTTCCCTCAAGTAATATATGTATGAAGTCAAAGATGCTGAGACCAATCTACCTATTCAAGTACTATTATGTGCTGCCTTAATTATAGAAATGAAGTAAAAAACTTCTTATATACGTTATTAAGTTAGGATTATAGTTAGAGGTCATATACGTAGAACACGTATTTGAATAACAATGGAACTGATGGTTCGAAGAAGCAACAAAGATCATTGTAATAGTAATTTATGTATATGGCTATGGACAATTAATAGATCAGCGATGGTGAATGTACCAGTCTCTTAGAAAAATCGTAGTGAATATGAACGCTATAGGTAGTTTATCATGCCATATAAGAAATGTTTCAAAATTCATGATTATAAATGGAAGACTGAATTAAAAATTTAAATCTTCAAATGCGGTGTTTTTTTTTGAAAAATTGTTTTATTTTTCATCAATGTTCAATTATTGTTAAAGCGAACTTTACCGAACTCTAATAATATACTAATTTCACTAGAATTAAGAAAATTAGAGTTCTAAAAAATCGGCATAATACATTGAAAATGTAAACATTTGTAAGAAATTTTATGTAGATTTCGCATATGTAAGCCCTTTATAGACTTAAATGCTTTGATACGGTGAGAAATTCGATTTTTTGAACTCTTGTTTCGAAATTATTTTTGATGATGGTTAGGGTTATAATGATGCCGACATCTAAAACCCGAAATTTAAGTCAAAAATGCCTTATATGTTCATATTCTACGCCTTCTAATTACTAAATGACAGTAGTTTTATTAAAATTATATATTAAATAGTATGGACAAAGTTTAGTTGATATGGAGAGAAGTAGAAACATTGATCATTTTTGGCCTTCTTTTCGTATATTCAGAACTCATAGAAAAGCAGTAAACATGGTCATAAAATTTTGAAAATTGAAGAGTCTGTAGAAAACTTAGCATGTATAAACTTCTAAATACTTAAATGCTTTGGTTTTGTAAGAAAAACTTTTGCACAACTTGCTTTTGACCAATTTTTGATTTAATGCCCAGAATAGGCCATATTTTTGAAAAATAAAAAAATAGTAAACATGATTATAAAATGTAATCATGGTTCGCTTTAAGAGTAGCGATATAAATATTCGTTTTTTAAAAGTGATGCATCTTTGGGATAAGATTTCTAAGAAAATTTATTTTCTGTTGAAAGTTATTACTGAATAATAGTTTACTATTAGATTATAGTATCTTCTACGGTAAAGTGGATGTTTCAAGGTTCTTCATTGTTCGCTGTGACATTTTAAAGTGTTACAGTATGAACGAAAAAGGTTAAACGCGAAGATGAGCTTCGCAGAGGTTTTTAACAGATCCTCGATTGGCCTCCGGCCATCCAACTTGGGAAATATTGTCGAAACAAATTTAATATTTAAATTTTACGTAATGCTGTCGTCGTGCAATTATTATTAACAATCTTAGCAAGGAGTGCTAAACGAAGTTTTACAAAAAGAAAGTTGGCGTACGAAATGAAGAAGATAAAACAACAAATTTTCGTCGAAATAATCAATCATGCTAATTTCGAAACGGGGAACAACGCGTGAAGAAGAATTAAGAAAGCACAAAATGATTTTTGCTTGTTCTAATCAATCTTCTGTATGTAAAACGAGGCGTCTTATAAAAAACCGGTTTTGTAATAAAACAAGTGATAATAAATAAAAATCAATCAACGAACGTACTTGTCGGCCGGTATAAAATATAGATTAGATGAAATTTTATAAAAGTGGGCACCTTCCTGCAATAAAACACGCCAAGTGATTGGTTCACGATGGCCAGATGGCACTGTAATAGAATACTACAGGAAGAATTATTTATCCTTTACCATAAGATAGTTATTTACGGATTGTTGATTATTTTATGAAATCTAATAATTTCCCGGTTTCGCCGATAAGTTGTATTAATAAAATTACTATAAAATTCCCATAATTTCTCTAAGAAGTTACAAGTTTTAACCGCAACATGTTAAACAAGTTACAAACATATCCTTCCCCACAGGGTCGTACTTACCGAATAAACAGTATTTGTAATTTCTAGTAAACTATTATTTACTAATTAAAAGGTGTATAGAGTAAGAAGATATAAGCCATAAAATGAGTGAAAAATATACAAGGTGAGTATTAGATAAGTGTAAATATTTTCAGGGCTGGTAGGACGGTAGATCTCGATAAAAGAAACATATTTTCTCTTTATCGTTTTTCAAATAAGTACTAAGTAAGTAATAAATTTCCAAAAAAAAAATGAATCACTACCTAAATCTTTTCTGGATTTTCTTTCTTGTAAATTTAATCTACTACCTATGTTGCCATATTATCAAGAAATTATCTTTTCTTAAATCCAAATTTTTTTTCAAAAAAATTCCCAATTTTTGAAAAAAAATTTCGCGAAAAAAAACTACCGAAATATACTACCCCTAAAAATATTTGCACTTATTTAGGACTCACCCTGTATATAGTCATGAAAATTGGCGATTTTCCTAATGTTTTTATTAAAACTGCTGTTTTGTTTTACTAATTAAAAGGTGGAAAATAAGAAAATACATACCATTGTGTAGTCCTATGAGGACAGTAATACTTATACAGATTGTTAACTAGACAGTTACTTATAGGGGAACAGATTGGCAACACTGCCTATTGAGAACGCATGCACTTATTATAGGGTTTTCTGTCGACTCGTCGCGTGGCGTCGTCTATCGACGAGCGGGCCGATGTTGCCATATTTCAACCATAAAGCTCTTGCCGCGAGTAATAAACAAATTAACAACCTGTAGGTATATCTTATATCACTATACGAGTACTTGTATTGCTGAAGTATTAATCCGGACCTGTGCTGTAGGAGATATTTTTTCCGAATAAAATTGCTAGTTAATTTTTAAGTCCTTTCCCCGTTTGTCATAAATAATAAGCCCAATTAAAACGAA
The DNA here is from genome assembly GCF_002938485.1 of Sitophilus oryzae. Classification (NCBI taxonomy): domain Eukaryota; kingdom Metazoa; phylum Arthropoda; class Insecta; order Coleoptera; family Curculionidae; genus Sitophilus; species Sitophilus oryzae. Next base: position 8,604,235 of record NW_022146479.1, read on the forward strand.
AATAATTAAAACAACAAAACGGCTTTAGAGGAAAAAACTACACGGTTTAAATTTATTTTACCATCTTTCGCTGTCAGGTCTAATTATAATCATCGTACAGGCTACTTTGCTTATTTTTATGCATCCATAGCTAAAGAAAGATCATTTTAATGATAGCGTACGGGGCACTAGACGTAGTGTAATTTAATGGCTTGCAAACTATTAAAATTTAATAAATAATTAGTTTTGATTATACAGTTGGAGGTGTAATTAGATAATATACCTTGCGCTAATAACAAGTGGCTCGTATATTGTAGAGCAAAACTGTCAGGAGGCTGTTTCTTATAAAAAGACAGCGTACGCTTAAATCAGGTTTAGGAGTTAATTTAAACCTGAAAGTGACCGCGCGTAGCTCTAATGCCTCCAAGAATACAGATTTAAGCTCGACACTTTTCTTATTTTTCAGTCTCGATTTCTAAAAATAGCTAACAATTTTATTACAATCTACACTAAAAACTAAAATATATGCAGAGTGCAGCGTGTATCTTGTTTCCATCAACTTGATAACCTATAAATAAAAAAACATGTAAGGGAGGATCTGGGCGAGATAGCCATAGTTCGGGTAATTTTGTCTCACACTAATAAAACAGTACGAGTTACTCTATATACTGTTAAAACATGTTAATAATAATCTGAAACAACCAAAAGTTACAGGAAATATAAACATTTTTATAAAGTTTTAGCAATTCGGAGAAGCAATTCATATTTTATGTATGTCATATGTCGTATGTTAAATTTTATATTCTTTCAGGATCTGTCTTCGTTTGATCTGATTTGTTAGTAGTTTTCAATGAGGACTCGGGAGAGACAGCCATAGTTCCGAGAATTTTGTCTCAAGCTAAAGAAAACGTTACAATTAAGGGATGTTTCGAGATTTAAGCTCGACACTTTTCTTAATATTCAGTCCCAATTTCTAAAAATAGCAAACAATTTTATTACAATCTACACTAAAAACGTATCCATAGTGTATCTTGTTTCCAATATGCGCGTGCATCAACTTGATAACCGTAAGGGTTCAGGTTGTAAAGAACATGTGAGTCTTCAAAGCCAGCCAACTGGCTCTAACTAGGCAAAGAAAGGAAGAAAAAAAAACCGTCCACAATAATTGGCCCTGCAATATAGAAAATATTTACACGCCTTTAATCTTTTTTATGTTCTTTTGCTCTGTGTAATGGAATATTGAATATTTAAGCCAGTGAGGGGTCTACAAGCAATTTAAAGTTTTATATTTGCCTCGTACGAGGGTTAAACGGAAACTTGCCTCTCCCGCAGACCAAGCAAATCGCATGCAGACGAAAAAAGGCGAAATTCAACTAGCAGAACGCGAAACGTGTGGTTGGTTCGATTAAAATCTTGAAAATTTTATGCAAAATTGATCGTATAAATTAACTATCAACATAAAAATTTGTTCTTTTCTAACGCTTTCACTTGTTTTTTTTCTGATAGACTAAAGTTTATTAAATAACCCTACATTATCAAAAATCTCTCACAGTATTTGTAGGAAATTTTATCAATTTTTTTCTTTTGTTATCTTTTTTAACACTACATAATTAACTTATAATTTATTATGTGGCTTAGGATCAATTGCACAGTACAGATGAACGCCACTTAAGGTTTGGTTTAGGTTGGGTGGGTTCTTTCACAGATTAGGTCTATCTTAAGGAAGTTGACAATGAACAAATACAGGAAAAATCACAAAACATTACTCAGTCAGTTTATAAAGAAAAGGATCGGTTCTTTTAAAAAAATTATAATGGACGTTCGGTACAGAAGACGTTCTGATTCTAAATGAGAATTATTAAAACAATATCTAGTCAGGTTTAAAATTTCAAGTTTGAATGTCAATTTAGAAAGTTCGTTAATTGTTCCCATTAATTTTCAATTTTCGTTTACTTTGTTGTTAGCGTAGTTACAATACTAGCGTTGGTTTCTGTTCAACACGATAAGTTTCGGCTACACAGGTTTATACATAATTTCATGCTATGCATGTACGTATCGCAAATAAAACATACCACAACTTTATGTGCCTGTTTGCTTTCAACTAATGAACATTTCAAGTAAGTTACATAAAGTCCATAATATTGACACAGTAATCTTGTTGGCTGACAAAACTCCACGATTCTTTGAACGTGTTTGCAAGTAAATTTTTAATATTTGTTTGGTCACAAAGGCTCCGACTTTTAAGTAAATTTCAATTCAAACATCGCGTTCTCGGATTATGTTCCATCCAACTAAGTTATTTTTTAAAGAATGCCATAACGAACTTCTTAAAAAACACAACGCAAATAAAATAACTAAAAATAAAGTTTGATCGATATTTTTATTTAGTCTGGGAACAAAAGTGCTTTATATTTATACTCTGATGCAATAATATTTCTTACTAATATATCTTTAGTATGTTAACATGTTTCCTTTGAATTGTCTACATCTTTTCGATAAAACTCAACAGGAAAAAAGAATATTTTCTATGTCCCAATTACGTTTGCTCTTGACAAATACCAATAAAAATAATTGGGCATAAATAAGATATATTTCAAGCATTAATTTACGTGGGCGAAATAGTTATTGTGTTGCTGCTGATAAATGATATCAATTACTAAATAAAGATGACCTTTATGTCATTTTAAAACTTATACGATTTTTATTCGGTTTGGGAACCAAATGCTCTTGTTAGACCTTTGTAGAATATAACATTTTCCAGCCTTCGTCTGTCAATCAAACATTAATCTAGTATTAAGATTTAACAATACGAATTCTTAGTAAAATAATCTTTGATAATGTCGTTCCACTGTCTTCGATAGGTTTTAACAACTGTTTGTTTGTTTCAGACTAAAAATGGATGAAAAATAACAGAAGAGAACGTGAGGAGGATCCAGAATCCAGAGGATCCAGAAAAAATGTCTTCGAGTGCCTTCCTGTGCCTGAAAACCAACGAATATCTCCCAATATTTATATTGTTTTATATAATAAACGCTTGTCAAGCATGGCTTCCAGACACGAGCACAAAATTAATGAACAGTGCAAACAAAATATCTAGTATTAGTTTTCGGGGGAATGGCAGCAACATTCCCGACCATTTTACTGTCTTGTATCAAGACAAAGATTCCATCCTGTTGGGCGGAAGAAATCGAATATACAATTTGTCGATATACGATTTTAGTGAGCGAAAGAACTCAGAAATATTCTGGCCTTCATCGGAAGCCCATAGCCAACTATGTAATCTTAAGGGTAAAAACGAAGACGAATGCCAAAACTACATTAGACTGCTCTTCTTTACTAGTCCAGGAAAATTATTGGTGTGTGGGACCAATTCATTCAAGCCCCTCTGTCGAAACTACGCACACAAGGTTAGTATCATAATATATGCACGGCTTTAATCTAATTTATCTTTATTGACCCCTCTTTTTATTAGATTACTCTAAACAAGTTTTATTCTTTTGAGGCGTTGAACTTCCCGCTCCATACGTAATTTCATTTTGCACTTTTCAATCTATAATAAGAACTTGTACATACCAGAAAATAACTCGCAATTGTTATTTTATATACAAGAGAATAATATCTCAAATAAAAGAAATTCTTTTTTAATAATAGAGGAAAGTGCAATTATATCTCTGAGCTAAAATATTAAGAGTTTTAAGAGCAATTCGTATTATATAAGCACTAGTCGTGAAACTATCCAGATATTAAAGGTTCCTATATTTATCATTAAAAAGAACATTAGAAACTGACTAAAATAACTGAAACTATACATGTTGTTTTTAAAATTTTATATTCTTTGAGAATATACCTTTGCTTGATCTGAAATGTCAGAAATTTTAGAGAGGACCCGGGAGGGACAGTTCCGAGAATTTTGTCTCAAGCTAAGGAAAGAGTACAATCGACAGAGGTCTCGGGAGGGTTATTCCCATCACTGTAAAAATTCTACTACTCCACTAAAAACCTACCCTGAACTTGCCTGAACCAAGCCTGTATTTTCTCTTAAGATTATTATAAAGCTAACCTTGAATTAAATAAATAAATTTTATTTCGAACAATGCCTATATGCCATGCACAAACACATTTAATCTCTCATAATTAATTTAACTTTACTATTAAGTAATATCTACTGATAAATATCATACGGTACGTATATTCTCAAAATAAACACATACGTAGCCTTCGTAGGGGTAATAAATATTATTTTTTCTACCAATTAACTACAATTAACTTATGATTAAAACATTACCAATCAATATGTAAGCTAACGATGTAAAAGTGAAACAATAAATTGCTAAAATGTAAAGGTTAAATAAAAATTAACATTAATGCTCCTGCTTATTTAAATGACATGGAATAACAAGTTATTTTTATTAAATATAAATATAATAGCTTCTTGAGGTTTAATAAAGCATTCGACTCCACGAAGGATTTTTGTTGACATTTACAAACAAATTAAGGAGGTTCTTTCTTTTCGGCTTTGACATACAATCTAAAATAATTACTTGCTCGACGTGCTACAATACTGAAAAGCTATATAGCTTTTTTAATTTGCTTTTTATATTAAAATGCAGAAATTAATTATTAACTGCAAATTGCATGGGTTAATTATTTTATAGGAACTGTACCAGAAAAAAAATTGAACAATGAATGTATATCAAGGAGCGAAGGAGCGGCTTTAGTGGCGTATATTTTTGTTTAAAAACGTTTTATTTAAAAAAATATACTTATATAATACGAAATAAGTTCTGCACTGTAAACATCAATATATTTAAATTTATTGATAGAAATATTTTATTTTAAAATTCAAATAGATTTGTGACTATCAAAAAAAACGTAATGAATAAACATAAAAGATTTGAGGTTCTAGAGGTCTATAATTAAATTCCATCCGTTTTTAGTTGATTCACGTTCAAATTCACTTCTTCGGGTTTATAATGGGCTCTTTCAAAACTGAATATATTTCCCTGTTCTGTGCTACACTTCTTGTTCTTTGAAGGCAGACTCCTCGGCAGACACGAGATTTTTTTTAATCCTAGACTCAGCTTGGGCTTAATATAAACGAAGTTGTTTATTCAGATTTCGGTTTCCGACACGACAGGAGAATTAAGAAATCGCTTAAAATACACTTAATATTTCTTTGATTCGTGTTTAGTTATGTTTTCTCAATCTACCGCTTTAAGAAATATTAGTAACGGTCCCAAAAAAACTGAAATAAACTTGACATGAGTTAAATTCTATGTTCCTTTACGACTCTATAATTCTGGGCTAAATTATTAATAACTTTAAGTTGTGAAGTGCGTATTTCAGAAGATCTTGGAAATCTGGCCAGACATTACGAGTTCATATACATATTTGCTGGTTAAAAAAATAGTAAAATCTTAAATGAACTCAAACTATGTTTGTCGTTTGTAAAATTTCATATTCTTTCAGGATATATCTTCTTTTGATCTGAAATGTTAATAGTTTTAAGACAGCTCCCCGGAGAGAATGCAGTAGGTCCTTGGATCTTCTCTAAAGCTAAAGAAACAGTACGACTTTTTTTATTTCCCATAAAAAATATTAAAAAGTTCTTATATACATCGTTTAAAAAATAGTAAAGCCCTGAAAAATGACTAAAACTACTGAAATTAAATATAAAAATTTACGAATATTTAGAAAAACTAATAGTATTTCTAGTGTAATTGAGATTACTTTCTTTATTTTTGAATTTCCGCTTTGGCTTGATATTGTTAACCATCAAAACGTTATAATAACTAAAATATAACAAGAACAATGGCCGTAGATAGAGACCTAGAATGAAAGAAAATCACTTGGCTATTACAGGTCAGTTTTTACACTGGCCAGTTTCTAGTTAGTTACAGAAGTAACGGCTCATGTATTGCGAGCTCCGATTGTCCGTTTGATTAATAATTGCAATCAAAATATTCAATAATAAATATTATTGCTTTGATAACGAATCAATAATCAATATTACTTATGCAGATATATAGTGTATGATAACTGTTTAGACAGCTGCATTCGATTTTTCAAAAAAGTTCTAATAAAATATTGATTTTTCATTTATACATCGAGACGTAGTAAATAGTTTTATGACCTTTTACGTAACAAAGTTAGCTTTACTGATTTATTCCTACGATATTAATATGTCCAGGTAGTTTTATAGCCAGGAATAGACTCGATAATCAAAAAATAATTCACCTCCATACGACACAGCTTGTCCCTCTATTTGTGTTAATTAGTATCATGCCTCTTAGTGGTAATTTCACACGTGTATGTGAAAATTCACACCTATCGCCTAGAACTATAAAGTTCTTTGTAGCTGCCTTTAAGTAAAAATCTATTCTAACCCTTGCTAATATATTTTAGCCGATTTAATTTAATTAAATGTGTATTTTTTTCTATGCTGTATTGTTTTGAACAGGTGAAAGCATATTATTACTTAAAAACACAATTGTTCTTAGTGTCTCATTTTAAACATTCCATTTCGCTAAAACTGGTTAAAGCTTAATTAAATTAAAGATAATTTTTCAAACAGTATTGCTTTCTATTACAACAGTTAAATGTACGAATTGAAACAATCAATACTGATTTATTTGAATCTCTGATGATTACAGAACTTCTTGTTCAGATTCAACAACTTATTAGAGAAGTTTTATATGTCAAAACATGAATAGAACGAAAATTATGCTTAAATATCCGATTAAAACAGATTTTACGAAATTGTTTCGATATAATATTACAGTATTCCTCTTCATGTACCGATCTCAAGTAGCCTCTAGACTGCTTACACTCTTTTTTATAAATATATCCTTTGTGTACGGTTGATTTTCTTCAAATTTATTACAACAACGCACATTTATAATGACGCAATTTGTTTCGAGCATAGTTTTTGAAGTAGTTTATACAGGGTGAGTCTTAAATAAGTGCAAATATTTTAGGGGTAGTATATTTCGACCCCAAAAACACGCTTATGAGGTTATTTTCACGAAAAAAACATTTTTTTGGAATTTTTTTTAAAAAAAATTCGTAATTTTTTTAGTTCTCAATTAAAAAATATAATTTGTTGATAATATGACAACATAGATGGTAAATTAAATTTACAAGAGAGAAAATCCAGAAAAGATCCAGTGGTTCTCAAAATTTTAACAAAAAATTATTTTTTTGGAAATTTTCAAAATAAAATATCTCGGTTATATTAGATTTATTTGAAACAGTAAAGAGAATATATGTTTCTTTTATAGAGATTTACCAGCCCTGAAAATATTTGCACTTATTTAAGACTCGCACTGTATATACAAAGTGATTCTAACTCGTCAATTGCGTTTGTGTGAAAGGAATCTACAGTTTTGGATATTCATATCTTCATTTGTATCATCGGTCATACTTCAAGCACACTAGGTAATATAAATTAATATAAATTTATCCTTGATGACGTTTTCTTGAATACGGTGTTAATCCAGTTCGAGACTCGTTTCTTTTTCACTTTTCTCGCTCGAGACATGTCCTCGAATTGAGGTGAGGAGCGTTCACATTTAGTCCCACCCAATCTAGTTCAATTAAATTAAATATTCATTTTATATTATGGCGGGACAGCCCGCTTGCTTTTGTCCCAGACACATGTATAGCGTGCATTAGGGATGGTCATTTTTCAGTATATCGATGCATAACGAAAAATCAATACAAATCTATTGACTTATCAATTAAGTCAAAACGTCTCTTAATAATACAAAACAGCCATAATATCTGTATTGAGCCAATCGATCAATTTTTCTCATTAACTTTCCTTTATAAGGATTTTAACTAGTCTTAACTCTCAAGAAGTAGAATTATAATAAAAATTATCGACATTTCATAATATCGATACCAATTCCCTCATCATTAACGTATATGCACTGAGACAAAGTTGGGACACTCCTTCGTATGAAACGAACCTTTGTTGTAAGCTAAGTACAAGCGCGCAAGATTTTCGAATCATTTTACATTCATACTTCTTTGCGGTATGAAAAGAGGAAAAACATAAAAGTTTGGAGCTATTTACATTGCTCCCGTTTTTCCTGGAGCATAATAGAACCCTTAGCTTTATAGACATCTTATTTTCTTCTGTGAATATTAAGAACTAATTTATTAATGTGTTATTACTCATTTTTGGCAAGGTGCTAAATGACCCGGTTTGTTACAAGAAATAAAGAAAAGCAGCATTGTTTTGACATTAGCAAGTTTTTTATTTATATGTATATAAAAAATCTAGTTATAACGGTAAATGGAATATTTCCAATCTAAACTATATCAAGGCTCTGACTTATATAATCTCATTATTTTAATATCATTGATTTTAATTTACTACAACTATTTTTTTCTATCTAATTTGCATGGTAATAAACTAGTACACCAGTTATTAACTAATAGTACAATAAGTGAAATAAGTCTGACTGATATGTAGTAATTTAAAATAATGCTTCTCATAAATCTCCTTTTGTTAAGTGATCTAATTATTCGTTAAATTTACGAAGAAACTTACAGCTTCTTCTTTTATGAAAATACGCAGAAGTTTAAGTAAAAAAGGGCCTTGTAGAGTATCGTATTTCTTGGGAGGTCTTTCAGGTCTTAAAAACAGGTTTAATTAAAACAACACCAATAACAATAAAAGAACTATTTATATTATTGGTGCGGACAAGTATAGGAAAGACAACGTCCATGCAAGAAGATATTGGTCTGAGTGCTCTTGTTCTGGTTTTGTGGCCACCTGGCCTCACGTTCATTATTTTTATTTGCAAACAAGTAAAAGTAAACCGAACTTGTTGGAAGGCCTATAAAATATGCAGGTTTCTGAATATAACTCTTCAATATGCTCCAAGGTCTCAGTAATTATCAGTAATTTTTGTACCTTTATGACACGTAACGAATTTTCAATAATATTCTTCAAAAAATCGTTTTAAATTTAATAAATTAGGGTTTTAAATTTCGTCGTAAAATCTCAAATGCTGCATTACATGATTTATTTTCAATGGTTTCCCTAATATCGATCAAACTGTCTGTATAACAATCATTTATCTTATTCTCCAAACTTTTAGTATATTGACTAAAACTGGATATCAGAAAAATTGGCGTGTGTTTCTTAAATATTCATTCAAAGTTTATTATAAAAAAAAACACTGGACTCTTCAGAATCTTAAAACATTGTGAAGCTACAAAAATAGAAAAAAAAGTAATTTATTGGAGAGCAGAATGGACTTTTTGGTAGCGAGATTAAAAGAAAGGCTTTGTACTGTTGGTCGGTACAAGCTGGTAACAAAGACGTGAAGAAAAAGGAACGATGTTCATTATTAATAAGTGAGCATTCCTCTAGATCGACTTCCCGTTGGCAACTTACGTTTTGTAATGGAGAAACCGCAAACAAATTGAGAGAAGCACAAGAAAACCATGGCTTCCCGCTAGACCCATCCGTAAGTGAATCGACTGATAAAATTGAAGTATTATTATCTATCTACAATTGTACAGAGTGAGCCAACGGTTGCGTAAACCACATCTACATCGTGACCATAAAATTTGATTGAAGAAAAACTTTAATAGACACAAAAACTCATCACAAAGTAGACATGATGTCCTAAAATTATTCTTAATAAACGTATTTGTGCGAGGATAACACCATAAGGAAGACTGCAGTATAACGTTGCAATATATTGCATATTTGAATGAATTATATTAACTAACTGCCTTTCAATCAAGGGAAACCTTTTTCATCAAGATTATGAAAAACCTTAATAATTAAAACGCATTTAGAGGAATAAGAAAAGTAGCTGGCCTGCATAATGAAGATTTATGGGTCTTTTTCGTTGGCAGTAAAACGCTTTTTTGATAAGCTCTGATATTTATTATTCCTTGGAAACGAATAGTTTAATGTGGTTTGGACTGGAAATACCAGTAAATATGATAATTTGATAGTAAAAAGTCTAACCTAACGGGTCTTTATCCTTCTTCAGCTTCTTATTGAATAATATCGAGAAGAGGTGACCATTATAAAATAATTTTATGCCGAACTGGTTTGCTTTAACAATATTTTCACGCCAATATACAGGTCAGGAACTTCTACAGGAAAGTATTGCTCAAATTCTGTTTACAACCATAAGTATATTATATGAAGTTCCTGAATATCTTGGTAGAAATCCGGCCGAATACCAACTTTTTCAAAGGAAATTTCAAATTCCTCACAATTTTCACTTATAACTATTACGAAATTGCAATTAATTAATAATAATTTAATAAAGAAATTAGAAGCTTTCTCTCATTCCAATAAATAACTTCAGAGAAATTAACTGCATTATTAATCTGAATGATATTTAACTTTAGCTTCTTTGTGATGAGGTATAAATGAGAGGAAAATTGTTACTGGTTATTTATATTATGTCATTATCGATATGGATATGTAACTCTTCATGGTTTTAGCAATAAAAGAATGGTAAATAGAGGTATATGATGAGTATCAATTAGCTATAATATACTGCAACACATTATGTCATTGAAAATAAACCTGAAAAGATTCTTGATTTAAAAAAAAGTAAAGAAAATTTAAATTTGATTCATATTACTAGACCGTGATTAATGTTTTATGGCAAATCTTTTAAGCTAATTAAGTTTTTTTGCGAAAGAATTATACATATCCGTAGGTAGTGAATAAAAAAGCTTTCTATTTTATTAAGCAGCTTGTTATAATCTTCAATTTTACGACATAAGAAGCGACTATGGATGGGAAGCATTAAGCACAGACGGACTAGAAATAAATAATATATGCAAATCAATCCAAATATATTAAATAATACATAATGTATGAATGGTGAAAACAATATTCGAACGCGGAGAAATAGTGTAGTGAAAAGGAACTAACTGGTTTATATATGGAGTAAAACGTAATAAATATTATTTCAAGTTAGAAAAACTAGACATTTCCGGTGTAGGCTATAAGAGTGAAAATGTAGGTTGTATTGTCCACACCAGTAAAATACATATACATACAGTGGTCGCTTTAAATGGACTAATAAGCTTGGCAAACAACAAAAGGCGTTTATTCTGACTCAGTGTTTAAATACACGTAGGATATAAGCATAAAATTATGGCTTGCTTTCCAATATGGCCTCCTCTATTGCACTTTCTTCCTAGAACAATCCTAGACTAGTCAGTTATATACAAAATATCCTTCGAAATTTTCAAATATAAACGAATTCACTAGAATTTTGTTTCTGAAAACAAGGAAATGCTTAAAACAATCCTATGTTGGCGTTTCTGAAAATGGTCAGGTTGTGCGGGTAAGTCTGTTTGCTTAATAATTAATTACTCATTGAAAATTCGGCTATGCAAATCAGCCAGGCGTCTGTCTCTGCTTTTATGGGTAATTTTTCTTTAACGCGAAGTATAAACAGGTGCCTAATACCGTTTGATTGTTTATAGTAGGTCCGTAAAATGCTCATTAAATATTCAGTAAGAAACGTTTAAGTAATATATTAGGTAAGAGAGCTTTGGTAATTTCTACATTAGAATTAACTTATAAACAGTCTCGTAGCGTTTTATGTACGATTCATGAAATGAATATTCATAAAATTTATTGGTTTTGTTTTTAAAATGCCATTATTGAAAAATGCATTATTTGCATATGTATATTAAAGTAGGAAATCTCAATAACATTCAAGATTTACCCAATACCCCCGGTTTGGAACATGAATAATAGTTCCGTAATGATTGGTTTGCCAAAGAAAATAAGAGAAATCGTAGCAAAATTGCATGTTGAGTTAGAGATAGCAAAAAAGGACAGACTATTGTATATAACAAATATATAAGAATATAATATGTTCTTGCGAAATTATATTATTATTTTTCGTAATGATATAATAATTATTACGAATATTTCTTGTAATATAGAGAGTGTTTCGAATTGTATTCGGGAAACTTCGGCAGTATATTCTTCAGATAAAAATAAGTAAAAAAAGGTACGTCCTGAAATGCTTCGTTTCGGAGATACAGGGTGTAGAAGTTTAATTTTTACTTCGAAGTTTTCCGAATAATTTCTGAGTTAACGCTGATATTTAGATGAAAATTGGATTGCAAATTATTTGGATGAAAAAATACCTACAAGTGGGAGTCATATTGACATCGAAATCAAATTTCTCTTGTCAAAAAACAACCATACATCAATTTTCATCCGTATCTCCAGGTTAATTATTCAGAAATTATTTGGAAAAACCCGAAATAAAAATGAAGAAACTTCTATACCCTGTATTTCTGAAACGAAGCATTTTAGGACATAGCTTTATTAAGTGCCCCCGACTCAGACTAGACGTCCCAAACTAAAGATAGCATTTTCCATTTTAGACGCTTTAACAATAGACTAAAAAGTTCAAAATTATTTATTAACGTTGGCAATACCGCAATATTTACATACAATAACACTCCGTGAATGGACGAAGCAGCCTTCAAAATTATTACAGTATTATTAACGTAATTATTCATAACCCTAAAAAGATTAAAATAAACTTCTTTATTACGAAGCGGGGTATACAGTTACTGAGTAAGACGTTGTTTTATTTTGTGACCCCTCGTTCCACTTATGCACTTTACGTAACTCGACATAGTGCATCATTATCAGCGGTCTCCAACATACTATTACAACAGGAACTAAAATGCACAACGATAAGAAATCACGCTAAAAAAATGTCATTAATCAATTATCAAAGGAACATAATGCGACTAGTTTAAACAAACGAATTGTTATTGTTGATAAAGTCTCTTAATTTCCTCTGAAACAGTTTTTCTGTTTGTTGTTCTGAATTTAATTATTTTTAGATTGAAACAGAAGCTTCGGGTATCAATTAACACAAAAGCTTCTTGTAAATATTTAAATTTCCTTGACTGAATGCGGGTCTTTTTTGATTTCCCTAATGTCTTTGATTACAGTCAAGTGAATAGTCCTGACACAAGCTCCTTTTTAGAAATAAACGCTTTCTGTTTGGGTGGTTAATGATAGTGAATTAGAATGTAGCCCACCTACTAAAATGAAAATAACCATTGTTAATATATACAAAAAATAAACGGGAAATTGCGTATGGGAGCTATTAAATAATTTTTCTATTAACCTAATTCGTCCAGGCTCGTGTAGTCGTGTATACGAACCTCCCAAATATTTTATTAAGTAAACAATATTTTAAGCGAGGTAAACAAAGGAGTGGACAAGTTAAATAATTTTTCCTCATAATATCATTGAATGATATAATTATTAGTTACTCAAAAATCAACGTAGGTGCAATTCCTTTTTGTTATCGGTTAAAAATGAGAAGTTGGAATAGCTCTGTTAGCATATAAAATTATGTGGACTGAACTAGGTCATATTCTAATTATCCCCTTTCGTTTGCTCTACGTAAAGATCTCTTTCTATTGTTAGTATTTGTATAGTTTAAAATTTAAACCCCACCATTTCACTTTTTTAATGGTTTTTGCGATGATTTTTCTGTTTTTGATATTAGAAATTAATTATATTTTAATAAGAAAAATATTTTCAAAGCGATTTTTAATGGAGATAGTCTTAAAGTTCTTTTCCTATATAAAGACATTTAAATTAGATATTAGACAGGTTTTTTTGTTTTGTTAATATTTAAAACCTCATAGTGTCGATAAGAAAGATAGCTTTTTCATTGTTATATCTGTTTACAACATTTTCTGCATACATTCCGAAATACTGCTGTCATTAAAAATTAATCATTTCGGTTTATAAAAAATGTAAACTCGTATAAGATTAATGGTTAAAAAATGATAATTCCATAAAATTCTAAACGCCGCAAAATCACTCTTACGTGAAGGACACAATAAATCACAATTCAAAATAGAATAGAATTGTTCCAGTAGTATTTCCTTTTTAAAAAACCTAGGTTTATATATGATAATACATTTTACAGTAAATAATATTGAACAGGCATGATTGGTGACATTGGTCAGCTCTGAACAATAGCCAATAGCCTTGCGACTTTAGATAGATATTTAGATATAGGTAGTAGATAAAAAATACAGGGAAAAGGTTCGTGTTTGGATTTTTGCATTACCCAATCCAGTTAAAAATCGTATAATAAGATGTTCGATCCGGTTTTATTATTTCAACATAACGTCGCTACCGAAGTTAACGCTGCAGAGACATTTCTTTTTCTAACGGGATATGTATATTTAAAATAACTGGCGCTTATAACAGTGATTTTATAGTTATTAAGATCAGACCTCTTCCCTGTAAGCCTCATAAGTGATCCTAAGAGCCAATCTATGTTTATCTGGTGCAAAATAAAAAAAAATGTCGATGTTTTCTTGCTTAGTGCCCACATACTCTGCGTTCTTCGTGCTTTAGTTGTCGTTAAAAATCGTAACTTTGTAACAGAGCAAACCTTTCACTACTCAAACGTTCATTGTGTTGTAGAAGTCAGGTCATGTAGAATATCTCAAGAACATAAAATTTTCAACTGGTACATACAGTAAAAAATGATATTGATTTATTATCTTTGCTGTCAAATATGAAACACTAGCCGTTAGTTGAATACTCGTTATTACTCAATATTTTTATATTAAGCCTGAAAATGCACTAATTCTACTCCTATGCTTTGTCAAAAAATCTCTTCATAGGTGACAACTATTAAAATATTTATACATGGTGGTCTTAACTAAGTGCAAATATTTTTAGGGATAGAATATTTCGAGCCCAGGCCCAGAAACACGTCTATGAAGTAGATTAAATTTACAAGAAAAAAAATCCAGAAAAGATACACTGGTTCTCAAAATTTAAGCGAAAAATCATTTTTTTTATTTTCGAAGTAAAATATCTGGTTTATTTTAGAATTATCCTTGTCTATATATAATATAGTCTGACAATGAGGGGTATTGTGAGCTGCTGCCACCATGCAGCCTTTTTTTGAACCTTAAACATGAATGAAAATCGCCAAGAATTTTACCCCTCAATTAAAATGGTGGGAGATGGGCGGATCTAGGTTTAATAGTATATTTCTGTATATTTTCAACTTTCTTTTCTAAATCCGAGTTCCGAGTTTTTAACCTTGATTTAACCTTGGTCGGGCTCAAATTTTATTTCCATGTAAAAAAATATATAAAGAAGCAATTTTTGATAGATAAATTTTTATTTTAATATTATTATATCTTTAAATAAAATTTTGAGCTAACTTCCAAACAGATACACAAGAAAGAATGTTTTCAATAAAATGAAATTAAATTGCACAGAATTTTTTTCAATATTGAAGATTATTTTTATCTATTAATCCTTGTATATGAATACAAGATATTAATTAAATTAGATCTGTATTAGAAACATAAAAATAAGAATTATTTAATTATACCTCTGATTATACGCATTGAAAATAGTTTTAGTTTTCCTGAAGATTTTTTCTACATATTTTAATAGGTGTAATCAATGGAAAAAAAATATTGTTTTTTAATTTTGAATGGTATTTTTATTGTAAATATGAACAAAAGACCATATTTATCTATATAAACAAAAGAAAACAATTTGGAAAATTTGCCTACAGTATGTCCCCAAGTTTTCTCTAAAACAGTGTGGAAATTTGACAAAGAATAGGTAAACAGGATTAACCATTTAGACAAGCAAAATCTTTTATGAAAAATGCATTTTTTTAAATGTTAATTAAAAAAGTGCTTCTGTAAAGACAATCCAGGGATATACTGTATATTAGATACTTCGATAATGGTTCAATAAGGTTTATAGGGAAAGGAAGAACGACTGGAAAATTGGGGATAAACTGCAAGTATTTTTTTCTATGGGATTTTTGTATGAACTAAAGATCATAATGATAGTTAGTGTATGAACTCGTAAGTTGTTTTTTTTGTTGTAAGAATTTATAATATGTTTTTAAACTCAATTATTAATTAATAAAGATTTATTCTGAAGTTTACAATTAAGAATAAGTCGCCAAAATTGCTAATATTTATTTCTTGTGTAGATACACTGTATTTTTTTTTTTATAAAACTTTAGGAGGTTTAAAATTCTATTTATTCACTAGGGTTGCGATATATGTATGTATGTATATTTTTTCTTTGTGATGTTCATTGTGAAATTATTTTCATTAAAAATATTTTTCAAGAGACTAAGACAAACAGAAAAAATTGAACAAATTTAAATACTAAAATCTATTACTCCATCAATTTGGTTCATAAACTTGTTGTAGTAAGTATTAGTAGGTATGTAGGTATTATATTTATGTGTTTAAATCAAGTAAAATTTAGATGAATTTAGATATCGGTATCTTCTCTTGGATTTAGAATGAGTTTAAACTTGCAAAGAAAACATTTTCAATAAGACTATGTAGTTTTATTATTTAATTTTATTTTTTCCTAACCAATTGTGTATATCAAGCATACCTTATACCGTATGATCGAAAAAAACGGCGCGTCAGTTGGCTTGGAAATGACGATCGAACTTTTCCCATATAATTTTACATATAAAATGACAGCGATCTTCATTTTATAGCCATCGCTGACGCCGTTTTATTCGATCATACGGTATCTTTGTAGAACAAAAAACCTGCTTCTTTAACTTATCATCATAAAAAATAAGGCTTCCTTCGTTCCAACACACAAACCAAGTTTCTAGTTAATCATTAATTTATCACTAGAAAACAATTACATATCACATTTTTGCACTGATAACCACTGTCAAATCACTATTTAATGTTAGCTGTCAGTCTCTTAAGACTTCGGCTGCAAATGCACTAATGGATATGCATGAGCACATTAGTCCACTTTTTATTTAATATTGCATAGAGTAGATCTTCCATTGTCTTAAGTCCCATCCACTGTCTGATGTTGACGAAGCCATGACATCCTCTCTTTCCCTTAATCTTTCCTTCAATGATCAACTGAAGGAATTGGTATCTATTATTACGTATCACGTAACCCCATCCTCTGTTAATACACTTGTATGCATAATACCGGCAACTTTTTAGGAACATCCGGGTTTGTAGTCCTAATTTTTGGGGCATCTAGTGGATTCAATCAGCATGTCCAGCTTGAAATCATTCATAGTTGACTGGTTGGTATATTTTCTAGCTTGCTGCTTCTAGCAATATATTTTGATATTGTATGCACTAATTTAACTGTTAGGTCACTAATTCTATGACAATGGCAATCGTGTTAACCTTAAAACAGAACATAATTGATATTAAAAAACGATAAATACGATCAAAAACATACATAGATTTATATCGAAGAAATGTTATAATTTTTGCTACAGTAGATTACAGTACTTACCAGTCCTATTATTTTCGGTAGTTCCACAATAGTTCTGAACGCAATATATGCCTGGAAAATCAATATTGGCCTAGGAATTTCTGAATTTCCCTTTTATTTTCAGATTTTGATTGTTTGTTTTGAAGTATCGCGTGAGGTTAGGTTTCATCTTTCATCAACAACAGTTTGCGCGCGCTCCTTTTTCGTTCAAAATTTGTTCGATTGTTTATCGTCTCTATTTTCTTAATTATGCAGTCGAATTATTCTTTTTGGTAATAAATGGAATGTTGGGAATTTTGTTATTACTCTGATTTAAATATTCAGCCCAGAATTTTTTTTAGATACTCATTGTTTTTAAGAAAGACTCTAACATGACCCCAACTAACGGAAAGTAAAATCATTCCTAATAAGGAAACTCTAGTAATCGACCAATTAGAGAGTGAGAAATCCCACCTTTCCTAAAAATTCGAAATCGTAGCGTAGGGGAATACGAAAACTTCTGAGGAGCCCTCGCCACCTGGTGAACAGAGCCCCAAAGCATCCGATCATTGTATATCTATATCATCTATAATCAAGGGAATTATTTAAAAAACGGTAAAGAGAAAATATGTTTCCAACTCTCAAAAATATTTGCAGTTATTTAAGACTCACCCTGTATAACGATATGAAGCTAGAAGAAAAAAGTTTTTTTAAAGAAAGTTAATTTATTAAATAAGAGTGATTATCGGTATAAACAATAAATTGTTTTTATTTTCAATAGATGTATGTAACTGATTAGGAAATTCATGAATATTGTCTCTGACAGACAGCACAGGTGCTATTAGAGCATTTGAAATTGGTGAATAGAAAAATAACCTTGATGTATTATGTATTATTATGTATCTCTTTGTCTAATTTAAAAAGTTATATATCATCTATTAGTCAACATGAATGTTTTATGTTCTCCGGCATAATTTTCGATGTTTTTCTCTGTTCGAAACAACGTAGTAGACCTTGGAAATATTTTTTGTCCATTATGAGCTCTTGTCTATTAATCATCAGATGGACTAGTTAAACGTGTGCGTGCCCATTTGGATTGAACATCATTAACCAAACCGAATTTAAAAATCATAAAATAACTAAAAAGGTGTTACTGTCAAGGTGAAACAGGTTGACAAAAAAACTTGTCCGCTATCTAAGGCGGCGGTGATTTGATTTAACGCATTCATCATGTTCGCATTAAATTTCTATGGGAAGTGTGAAATATCATGGCCGACATCTAACTAAACACATTATTAAAACTATATTAAAACAAATTAGAATTGATTATTCAACTAACCACACCCTTTTAAAATAAATATTTTAGATTTGTTTTATTGACGTCCATTTAGCTTACATATAATAATTTATTTTATTATCTAAGAATATATAAGAATAAAACAAAATAGTTGCTAGTCTGACATAAATTTTCATGGTTTTTGGTCTTAATTGAAATGTATTTTTTTCTCTCTTTGGCATTGAACTTATAACGAAGCTAATCAGAACCAGACACGCACATTTTGTATGTTTTTTTCACACCCATTACAAAATACAAAGTTAAGAGAGAAACAAAAGTAGCCTTTAACAGGCACTACTTCAGAATTAAGAATTAAGTACTATATGATCGAATAAAAACGGCGTCCAGTTGGCTGGGAAATGACGATCGATGACATTCTCCATTATAAATTTTCATATAAAATGACAGCTATCTTCATTTCATCGTTATTTTAAGGTGTTAGTTACATATACAATAGTACCGTCGTACAGTCAAAAATAATTCTGACCTTCTTGACAAAATGATGAAGGTTATGTTTTTAAAAATGCATTTTTCTAAAATAATAATTAATACTACGAATAATGAGCTCGAAGAGTTAGATCTTTTTAAACGTAAATATCTCAAAAACTAAGAAAAAATACCTGAAAATTTGTATTCCATTCGATAAGGAATAAAATTCTCTATCTCTATGCAAAATTTCAGCTCAATCGCAGATACTAATTTTTTCGGTCAACCTTAGGTGTTTTTAGCCGAAAAATTAAGGTTCTCTCCGATTGAGCTGAAATTTTGCATACATACGGAGAATTTGATTCTCTATCGAGTGAAAAAAACATAGGTATTTTTTTCCTAGAAAAAAGTTATTAAGGGTTATAGTTTATTGCCAACGAGGTCCAATCGTTAGAGATCGCACATTTTGTGGAAAAAAATTCGCAGCATCAGTTTACTCAGTTTCTACCACCATTTATCACTACGGGCATCACTTTAGACCATTTTAAACTAAATTTAGTGTACAGGGTGTCCCATTTTCGTGTGATAGAAAAATGCGGTTTTTACATCACTGTGCTACTTGTTTATAAAACTAAAGAAACTACACACAGATTTATCCTAGACATCTTAGTTCATGATATACAGGGTGAATTTGAAATTGTGGCATTTTTGTTACTCAAACTTGTGTTTTTAATGGGATATCCTATACATTATTTTTTCATTTTATTTGTCTTCTTATGAGCTGTCTAAAATATAATATTCTCTACTTATTTTCTCATAAATAACGTAACAAATGCACAATTAAACTGTTTAACATAAATCAACCTAGTTTAAGATAGTATTATTATTTTATTTTATTTAAATAGATAATTCTGTTTATCATCGTGTTATCTTAATAAACTACACTGAAAATGAACTTGTGCTGCTGTTAGCTGCTGTCGATCAGAGACATTTTCACCCCATACTGTTAATCCATAAAAATATTAAAGCTGCTCTGAAACAATAGCTTCACACCTCTGCAAATACATACTAAGAAATAGCGCATCATCATACATAGGCGTAGCCTGAGGGGACATAGCGGGATATTTACCCTTACCATCCCTTATAAATAATAAAATTTAATCGTACTTTTGATCCAACATTTAAATTGTCTGTGTGCCGAGCTCGAGGACAACCTCTTTCATAATCATTATTCTTCTATAGGTTTGAAGAAATAAACACATCATTCATTATTTATAATTTTACTTTGACTTATACGACACAAGTGCTGTCGATTTTATAAAAGAAATATAAGTACTCTCAAGATAAACTAGTTTCTGATTATAATTTATGTCGTTTTTCATGAAGGCGCGCAGGTGTACTGAAACATGACCAAATATGTATGTATTGTACTTGCTTTTTTTCATGTAATTTTAAGTGTACGTATATAGATATTGTATGCCACTTACCTTTATATCTGCTTCCATTTTTCTGCAAAAGACAATTGTCAGCCTCAAAAAATGCCCATACCTGAAGAAATAAAGAATTTTATGTGTATTTACTTCAAAAGAATTTATATGGTTTTTGTTAAAAAATATCAAATAAATTAACAGAAAAATTAATAATGTCATTAAATACGGATCTGCTAAAAAACTGTTAATATTTTAGCGAATACGTCTTCAGCCTCTATAAAATAAGTATATATAATTCTATGCATATTATGTGAAATTCAGATTTTTAAGAGCATTAGAAACATCTTTATCAAACATGTTAATTGAAAAAATCGCATTCTTTAGCTTAAGAATGGTTTTCTTTGTTACAGAATGGGCTCTTCATCGCTGAAAACGAGTCAGATGGTATAGGGATATGTCCCTACGACCCTAACCACAACAGTACAGCGATCTACAGTTCGGGACATTTATTTTCGGCGACAGTTGCTGACTTCTCAGGAGGAGACCCACTTATTTACAGGGACCCCTTTCGGACGGAATTATCTGATCTCAAACATCTCAATGGTAAATTATGGTTTTGGGCTCGATTTCCCTTCAAATTGTACCTCCAGCCAGCTGGGATAATAGTCAATTGGACTCAGTTTGGCTCGACGAATTTTGTAGTATATAATCACATTCATATATTGCTAATAAAACTACTATTCAGTGGTCTGCAAAATATTTTAGTTTTAAAATCCTAAATATATCAAAACCTGTGAGCAATAATAATTACTTTTTTCTTGTCCATGACTAAGCAATGTTTAATTTCATGCAGCAATAAGCGAATAATTTAAATAAATAACTGGTAAAACTATTTTCAATATAAAATTGAATACCTTTTATTTATTTTTGCATAATTTTTAACTATTTTTAGTTGAAAATTAGAAAACACAAATCAGATCTTCAATTTCTCTTTAAAGAACGTTAAATGATCGTGTCGAAACATTTTTTTTTCGATAGTAATAGAATAATTATTGATTTTATGGTTTAAAAATGACTCCGAAATTGCTTTTTGTTAGAATATAATTAAAAATAAATAAACAGACTTGAAAGAAAACGCGGTTCACGGTCGTGAACAAGTGCACATATCGCGATGAATATTTTCTGCATGTGTAGGCAGATTCTGAAAGGATCTCTCTATGTCGAGTTGACTATCGTCCCTCCAGCTCCTTATCTAAAAAAAGGTCTCTTTTAAAAACGGATCCCGCCGTGATATAAAGGCCCATAATGAGCTATTCTTCGTAGGCCACCGCACCGCAAGTGGAAGGCCATTTTGCTCCTATTTTATATCTTTTCGTTCGTCTTAAATACGTCGGGCGTTAAGCAGCGGCAGCGGCCGCCATTTTTGAACGGGCGCCGCCATTTTACTTCACCGGAAGTAACGTTTTAACTTAATTTCGAGCCCCCTGGTCATCGAGCAGTGGCACGATCTGCCTCTGGAGATCTCTCGGTTGCAAATATGGTTGTTTGTAAATAATTTGTAACGGTCGCTTTTTCACTGAAAGCATTTTACGATTCGAGTACATACACTGCTTAAAGAAATTAGGTGGGCGTCAGGTCAATATACAGTATTATATGTTAAAACTTGGAGAAACCTTCTCTAGAATGGTGGAGAAATTCACAGGCTAAAAAGTTCATAGTAGAACATTCGCCAAAATTTGGCAGGCCAGATAAGCAAAGACAGAAAGACGCAGTCAAAGATGTATAGTGGATCTACCAACAGCGCATTGTAAAAGCTTATAGGATTGATGGACGAAGTCAAGTGCAGGTTCTGTCAATCTATAGAAGAAACGACAGCACTGGGAAATATGCGGTTTAGGTGATTCTGAAGCTATAATAGCTAATATTAAGATGACACAGCGAAGTGAGACTCATAACAGTAAAGTGAGAAAGACAGCCCTTCAAAAAATCGTAAGCTTGGTATTCGCCGTGGAAACTGCGATAACTAGCTTTTAGCCATATTGGAAAGGTATCTTTACTTGCATAAGACAAAAGTAGAAACGAAAAATTCCATTCCAGTTCTTATCCATATGACAAAGATGGCCCTATTGTGAAGCTTAAAAATGTATTATTAACGTTTAGTGGGTTGAGGAAGAGACAAATAACTGTTGAGCCTTACCAAGCCTTACCAAAGAATATATTATGATATTCTTTGGCCTCACTCTCAAAAGATCACAAACTTGGAGTCACTAGACATATATTTATTTTATTGTTGTACCTATCTTTGTCACATCCATCAATATGACAAAGGCCGAAAGGTGATCTTATTGAGAAAATTCAGATGGTTCGGAAACTTGTACAGAAATTAACAGTGAGAGACTGGATATGTTTAAATTATTATGTTAACTCATTATGCTAAGCCTACGTAAAGTCGTATTCTAATTAAAAATCAGGAAGTGATTATGTTATATACTCCAACATATCGTATTACCTAAGCACCACTCAAGTCTACAAAACTTAATTTAACAGATATTTAGACTAGTATGGTTGCGAGTAGATATATGTAAAGTTGTTTTGCATTGAAAAAACATAATTATGCGCACCTGTTTGCTAAATGTTGCGATTATTTTTTTTTCTCTCTTAGAGGCAAGACGATGATTATAATTCATTATGTTTTTGCAACGATTATTAATATAAATCAAGGTAACATCCCATTATTGAAACAGCCAGATGTCTGTCGGCTTTCGAAGGTTAGAGGACCCGGTAAGAGAATACCAAGTGGTATTTAATTTTAATATATTAAATCAATTAATTCCAACTTACACGACATTGTTCTTACATATAATGATGTCTGAATCACATTCCTGTGAAACACTAATATGTACTAGAAAACAATACTAATTTTATATGAATCATATAATTAAATCAATAATTTTTTTCTTAAGAAAATCTGTTGTTTCAATAAAATGTAGGGTATTAAATATGACACAAAAACGAATTTATATTTCGTTGTGCCCCCAGCAGCGGGTTAAAACCAGAATATATTTTTCTTTAGAAGCGGTAAATGTAAAGAGAAATGCCTGTAGGCGGTTTCATGAATTTTTACGCGAACACACAGTAGCTTATAACTACAATTATTCCAATTCAAGATACTAATGTCGGACCTTTTGAATCAGACTAAGATATAATCTATTTATTTCCAAATAACTTGTTTGCAACCGCTAATAAGCTGAAAAACTGTTATATTTTCCGAGTTATTTAAGTAGCGGTAGTGGTAGCAAGCTGAAAGCTCTTTCGTAGTAGCACTATTGTATATAGAAGCGACTATATATAGCCTTTGGTACTGGTCATATTATGTTTCTTAATGATTTAATCAAAGCAACATTCTCCCGGCTATGTAATAAGCTAGGAAAAGGTATCATCATCACTTCAAATATTTTTCTTTTGCTCTGCTTCTAACAAGGAGGGAAAACAGTGGCGTATCATCTTCAATATTTACCTAATTATTATCTATTTAATACAAAACTCAGTTCAGCATATTTTACTGTTACAAATCTCAGGAAAAGCAATAGAAACACCGAAACGGAGTACTTATTTATTGACAAATATCTGAAAACTCATTGGTTGTTTATTTATTTGACTAAAACATATTGTAACAGCCAACAAACGGATAGCGATTTATCTGAGCAACTATACATTCCGTAGCACAGAGTTGGCCTTGTTTTAAATCGCACCGATCAAATATTTCTTAACATGCAGGGCAACTAATTTTTATTAAATTCTGGTATATAATAATAATGGTCAGTATTAGTTATTAGCCTGGTTAAAATTTCTTTTTAACATTTATATTCATGTAAAACAAATATATGATAATATTTTTCATTAAATAACTATATACGGTTGTTTGATAATTGGAACAGAAATAACTGGTTTGAATTTGAATCACTGTTCTTTCAAAAATGATAATATAATGTGATATATATCATATATATGAATAAATAAACAAAACAAAATTAATTAGTACATTAGGTAAGTCTGTAACTCCGGATTTGGACTACATTCCAGAGTTTAGAAAGCTCAGATATTTTAACAGTAAGCTTTCTAATAATTCAATTAGTAAAATACTGACTTTGAATATAGACAATATAATTACGCCTATACGTTTTATAACGCCTATATATGTTTTATAAAATTATATTTCTTTCAAATTTCAGCTCCGAATTTCGTCAGCTCAATCACGCACGGAGAGTACATCTATTTCTTCTTCAGAGAGACGGCTGTAGAGTTTATGAACTGTGGCAAGGTAAGGATCGAGAAAAACGTCGAAAAAATCGAGTTCAAAAGGCAATTCCTTATTTCTTCTTCCAGATAATTTACTCGCGAGTGGCCAGGGTTTGCAAACACGACAAGGGCGGTCCGCATCAATCAAGGAGTAAGTGGACAACATTCACAAAGGCAAGACTGAACTGTTCCGTACCCGGGGAGTACCCATTTTATTTTGATGAAATACGTAAGTACCAGGCAATAAATTTACACGTAATTGGGACTAATACCGCCGCTCCGTCCACTGCCCGTAATGATTTAACCATAAATTAGCCTCCTTCTATTATCTAAGATTAAATATTTAAATGTTTACGAAGGGTATTATTAGAATTTTTTCTCTTCCACATGTTGTTTCGCAAGGACTTAAAATGTCATGCAAAAAATAGGTTACTTTAACAAGGCTGTTAAAATATTTATTAATATTTTTGTTAAGGTTTTAATCGTATTAATCTACCACTGTAAGACTTCCTACTGCTTGTAATCTTGAAATGAAAAATTACTCTAATAGAAAATCGGGCTCTTTTTCCATTAAAAGAATTTTCTGCAATTATGTCTCAGATGATTTATCGCATTTTACTCTGGCCGTATATGTAGCCGGTAAAACTACAGAAATATGAATAAAATTTCAAGTATTGCGGCATTTTTATAACGAACCACAATGATATGTATCTTGACAGTAAAACAGCTTGAATTTATAATTGTAAAAATATGAAATCTATTTGTACAGTAGCGTCCTACAGAAATATTTTTGTGGTCCCCCTTAAAATGAGTCGCCGCTGCTAAAATATGTGTAATAATACGAACCTATCCAATAATGACAAATCTAAAAGAACTAATTATTACATAGTGAACAACTTGCTCGATATTGCGTTCAATTTAAAATTGGAAAACTCACAAGCAATTACTATTATTGGCCTGATAGAGGCAATTAAAGTTCTATAGATTAATAAGGTATATCTATCGCTCATCATATTACTAGAACTTTTTTCAGAGTCTATAGGAAGTCAACTCAATTCATTGGCCTTTTACAGCGCAAAGTTCTTTGTGGCCCATTGTTAGCAGTTTTTATTCTATGTAATTAGTTTAAATAAACGAAAAAAAGTCTCAGTGAGTCAGTTCTTCGAGTCATTTTCGTCTAGTTCGCGTCTTTGTTTCTGCGTGGGCTACTAAATAAATGTTAAGCGATGTTCTCTGCTTTATATTTCAATTATTTTCTGTCACACTTAACATACATTTAACGGTAAAATCAATAACGTTTGTTATAACCTGTACCGAGCCTACAAAAATTTCCATATGAATCGCCCGGCTTATTTATTATTCTCAGCGCTTTTTGACGCACCTTGTACACCAACATTTAAATGCCCAGACTACTCCTATTATTAATTTTTGACTTAATTAACTACTACGAGATATATGAACCGTAATTAACTAGATAAGCACTGATTTACTTTGGTTTCCTGTTGGCTCTTAATATACAGGAAAGCGATAGAAGTGTTCATAAGTTTTTGTTGAAAAGGAAAGTTTATTTATCTATGCATATCTAATCTTCTATAGTGTCATTTTAGATTTAAGAAACTGTAAATCTCCGAAGATTTTCTTCTACATATTAATTGATTAAGGGAACCTTTTCTCACGATGCCGAGGAATAAATTATGCAACTGTTATCATAATCTGTGGTGTTTCTGTAGTCTACAAGGTGTGCTTTGATAATTTTTTCTTTTAATCCCGACGTATCTTAGAGGATCATTTATTCTTTAATTGCACACTTAATCAGTCATGGTTAGTATCATTAGCAGATGACTAAAAATGAATAATACTATAGATCATCAACAGTTTTAACTATCCGCGGTTGATGGTTAGGAAATGTAATTTTCTGTGGTAACACCTAGAATTCCAGCTTAAATAAATCTTTCCTTGCATGTTGACGTTCCAGAGTTTTATAATAAACCAAGATAGCTTATGGTTAGTCTCAGAAGTTTCATTTTCAGTCATTGGAGCCATTATAAATGCTCTTAGACTGTCTGAGTTCCTCCAGTCCTATTATAAAGATAAGAATTGAACAATTAATCTTTCCTGTCTGAATTTCTTGTTGAATAATTGAATATAGTCAAAATGATGAAAATTGTGTTACTAATTGACTAACATATAGTTTTATGTATTGTAAAGTCCTATTCTTCGTTTTAAATGAAAGAGAACAATAAAAATTTGTTTAGTTATCTACTATTGATGCTAACATGGTTAGGGAATGTAATTTCCTGTGGTAACACTAAGGTTCCAACTTAATTTTTATTTTTCCTTGCAAGTTGACTGTCCAGCATCCATAATAAACCAAGAGAGATTTTGTTTAGCATCAGAAGCTCCACAGCTTCATTTTTAGTCATTGAATCCATAACAAATGTTAATATACCGGGTGCGTCTCAAAAGTGGCTCACCCCTATAACTTATTTCTTTTTTCAGTTAAAAAAAACGAGATTTGTTATGTTAGTATATGACATAAATTAAATTGATTGATGTATTCAATTGTGGAAATGACTATAACTTTTGATTTTTAAATGGCACCCTAGGTATCTTTTTACTTTATTCGATAGAAAATAACACTCTGAATAGAATGACATATCATATGTCAACTTTTGACATTTTCGCATATGGTTTATTTCAAATTATAACTTGCGGTTCGTAACGAAAATTTGACTCGAAATACCAAGTGTGTGGTACCAAATTATTCGTAAAAAAATGCTTTTTCCAAATATGCTAATGAGACACCCATTTGAAAAAATTGAGATACGATTAAAAATACGATTTGGGCATATTTTAACCGGCCAGGACAAGACACTGAAAACATTAGACAACCAGATTTATTTTTCCAAGCTTTTCAAGTCTCCTTGATTAAGATAATTAGTGTTTTTAACATTTTAACAACAATTTAAAACGATTACGATTTTTTATTAAACGAGACTGTTAAAAGTTGGTATATGATACATATGTCATTCTATTCAGAATATCGTTTTATGTAGAATAAAGTAAAAAAATACCGGGGGGGATTTAAAAATCAAAAGCGGTAGTCATTTCCGGTGAAACAGGACGTGACCAAAAACAATTGCATATGTCAATCAATCCCAATTTATGTCATATACTAACATACCAAATCTCGTTTTTTTTATCTGAAAAAAATAAAAAAAGTTGTAGGGGTGAGCCACTTTTGAGACGCACCCGGTATAATAAAGACCTTCTGAGGTCTTGCAGTCCTTGTCATAGAGATAAGAATTGAACAGTTGGACAACAAGACATTAAAAATGTGAAAATTGTGTTACTAATTGGCTAACGTATATTTTTATGAATTGTACAGTCCTCTTCTTCCTTTTAAATGAACGAGTACATTATACATTTCTTCAAATAACGAATTTAAGGATTAAAAGTTAAGCTTATATAGTCATTAAAAAGATGGAAATTGTGTCACTAATTGACTAACGGTTATTTTTATGAATTGCAGAGTCAACAAGTGCGATAATTGAACGCAAATATGGCGAATCGAGCACGAAGATCATCTACGGGGCCTTAACAACCCCGGACAACGCGATCGGCGGTTCTGCCATATGCGTCTTCCAGATGTCGGACATCGAGGAAGCATTTCGAGGACCTTTCAAGCACCAAGAGAGCATCAACGCTAATTGGTTGCCCGTCCCGGACAACAAAGTGCCCGAACCCAGGCCAGGGGAGTGCGTAAGGGACAGCAGGATCCTGCCGGACGCCAATGTGAACTTTATTAAGACGCACCCGCTCATGGAGAGAGCGGTTCCCTCTTACCAAGGCAGGCCCATTTTGATAAGAGTCAGCTTGAACTACCGGTTTACGGGTATAGCGGTCGATCCGCAAGTTAGAACAGTCAACGACAAGACGTACGACGTCATTTACATCGGAACAGGTGAGTGTGGAGAGTGCACAGGCTCATTGTATTTCGTTATCGTGGCTTCCTTTTAGATCTCTATACGGACCGTCGCGCGTTCGTGTATACCGGGCATTAGAAAATCCAACGAATGCCCTAAGATGCTCAACTAAGAAACTTTTTGTTTTATATTTATCTGTAGAGCAGGGTGCAAAAAAATCATGATTTAAAAAAAAATCCATTTTTTTATTTTAATCAATTTTTTTTTTATTTTAATGAGGCAACTCTGCCGGATATTGACAATATTAGCATTTCTACGGCGCGTGTCGTTTTTCTACATCGGGACATCGGTCACCGATATATTTTATTCTGTAAACTTTGCCGATACCCCTATTTTCGCAAAAAAATCGGCCGCTTAGATCAAAGGGATTTTTTTTTAAATAGTCATGACTGGCTTAAGTCGAGAATAAAATTAGTACCATCTAATGTTCAAAGTGCAAAGTACTTATTGCAGAAGAAAATGTCGGTAGAAATTTGGAATGAACTAGAAGATAAATTAGAGAAGGCGGTTAGCTTGATCAACGTTCAGCTGTTTCAAAAAGGTATAAAACAACCATGACTAATTTATCTTTTGACATTGATTAGTCCTCGGGAACAAAAATATAACCTGACATCAGAAGAAACTAGTTCTGCAATAGAGTTTGCGAATGAAATGTATTCAAATACCAGATTTCTGGCACTTCAAAATAAATCTCTTTCATTTAGAGGTGTAATGGCAACCACGAATCACACGAAATAACTTCAAAAATCGGTCCAACAAATCAAGTTGATTTAAATCATTGCACCCTGCTGTAGAGTCACCCACTGAAGTTTGGTACACTATTTCTTTTATACCCTGTATATACGATCCTGATGAAAGTTTTTTAATTTAAAATTCAGAAAAACACTTTAAAATCAATATTATTTTAAATTATTTGTTTCAGTGGGCTTATACTAATGAAATCTCCATAAAAGTATATACATTAGTCAAGATCATTATTTCTGTAAGGTGTGTCTTTCTTAACACATAGCAGGTCAACATATATGACGCTTTAAAAAAATTATCCGAACAAATTTTAGGCTGATTATCCAACACCGATTATTCGTGTTAACTATATATCTATTTATTTTCCTAAATACCGTTACTTAACTTATTAATAACAGACGCTCTTATCAATATTCATGATTTTAATTAATAAAAAAGCTGACCTAAAAATTAACCGTATTTGTTCATAATGAGGACTCTGTAATTTGTTGCGTTAATGATTTGTTAAGAGAACTTTTCTAATTTACAATTTGATAGGTATTCATAAGCCTGATTCATATTTTAGCTGAAAACGATGACTTCGAATTTAGTAATTTTAATCTTCGCTGATTTCATGTAATTATCTGGTTGAATTCAAATTGAGCCTGGTTTGACGAAAAAAAAAACTATTAGAATAATCATTATTATAATGCCACGGTAGTGGATGATTGATTTTTAGTGAGTATCCTATTTTAATTTGTCATCAGTCGTTTCTCAGAACATCTAACTAACCAGTTCCTTAGTTCAGGTATTATACTGTTAATGAGGCATAACACTTCTAACCTTGGGGGTTTGATTTCGTTTTAAGTGCTGCGATCAGACAGCAAGCTGTGTGTGTGTGTGTGTGTGTGTCTAATACAACTTTACGTTAAGGCGGTATTAGTGAGCTTTAAGCATCTGATTTATAAGGCATTTAAATAATCCTTAGATTAAAGTTTAAAAAGTATGATGAACTATCCAATAAACTTCTTGATGACACTGTATATCAGTCCTTTCTAAAAATGAAAAAAAAATCGACCGCAGCAAATTCATGAACGTTAGCCTAATGGTTGAATACAGTGGACGATAAAATCTCCCTGCGTTGTACGTTATACAAAAGTCATTCAGGCTATTAAAGCCCAGTTCAGATTTATAAAAGATGCGGGACGGTAGGATTAGAATAAAAACACCTGAAAAAGCTTCGCAAGTTCACAAGTTTTATCTTGATTACCTGAATGGGCTCTTAACAAACCCCATTAGAATAGAATCGCGTATTTTGCATATAAAACTACCGGCCCTTGCGTTATTGCCATTTGTCACATTAAGATTTATGATCGTTTAGTTTAGTTGGTATATAGGAATTAACAAGCTCTCTTTGTTACAGACGATGGAAAAATATTGAAAGTGGTGAACATCGCGTCGGAGCAGTCTTCCAAGGCCTTTGTCATATCAGAAAACGAAATATTCCCTAGGGGTACACCTATAAAACAACTGGCAATTGCTCCAGGGATACGGAAAAGTCATAGCTGTCAGTAAGGCGGAAACCAAATTGGTTACCCTCAACCACTGCAAGTCCACCGCAACCTGCAAGTAAGTTTATTCTTAATTTGGAATAATATAAACTCATATAAAACTTTGTTTCGTTATTTTAGTGAATGCATCGAGCTACGAGATCCTCACTGCGCATGGGATCAACTGAAGAACCTCTGCGTCAGCGTAGACATGGCTACGTCCCTTAGGTATCTCATACAAGACATAAAGAGAGGAGATGCTTCGAGATGCAAGATATCCACCAACGAGAAAGTGCCCAGGAAGGAAATTGATGATGATAACACCATCCCTAGCAACTCCATCGAAGAAGAACCAAACTCCAACGCAAAAGAGTTGACGTTGCAAGTAGAGAATCGTTCAGATTTTGATGAATGCAACAACGACATCAACTCTGATGTTAAAACGGGCTGTTCTCAAATAAAGAAGAGCGAATTCACGTCGGGGACATTGTGGTGGGGCATTGTGATCGCAGCGATGATTGGTCTCTTTGTGGGGTTTGCTGGGGGCTACTGTGTGTCAAGAAAATTTTACATGCAGTATAATAACGCCCCTTTTATAGAACAACACAACCATCTGGATAGGTACATATTTTATCCACCTCTAATGAACGCGTTCTTGAATTAATGTATATATTTTTGTTTGTTTCAGATTAAACGTGAACCAGAATAGTTTTTTAGCCAGGCCGACCAAGACGGTTAATTTAGACGTCTTGAACGTGTCTTCGGACACACTCCAGCCAAAGAAAGATAACTTAGGATCTCTAAAAAATTTAAATATCACGAACGAAGGGACTTTGCAAAAGATCAAGAAGACGTACATATAGATGCGAAGAAAGAGCATTTTTGGCTTGCTTCTGTAATCCTTTTTAGATATATTTTTGTACCTGCTGTTTTATTTTGAGCGATGTAGACTGCCTGCGAAGCTATTACGTGTTTTATAGTATACAATAAAATATTTTAGTATTTTTCTACAGTAATTAAAATGATTTTATGATGAAGTAATGGATTGTTGATTAACTTGGCATCGGCTTTGTAGAAATTTTTCCTGATGGATTTTATTTGATGTCAGTTATTGTAAAGCTCAATGTTTTATAGATATGTTTTAATTTTTAGGTGTAAATTTTCAACTTCTAAGTTGTTAAAGTAAATAAGCGCTCACTTTTTAAGGCACAAAAGCATTATCTCACACATATAGTATTTTTTAAATACTGGTTTTAGGATTAGTGTAAATGTGCTTAATTCAAGATATACAAAGATTTGCTAAGTAGGAATCTTATTATTAATGGTGCATATTGTACCTTAAAATATTTTGAAATTTAGCTCAAAAATTATGGATGACACTGGCAAATAATTCTTAAATTAAGTGAAACTGTTAATCTAAAGAAAGAAAAAAATAGAGTATTAACTATTAGATGATATTATTTTGTGTACAATAATTTAATTTTAATAAATGTCCACTGTTTAAACCTGTATAATCAGTCCAAATAACTGAGTAGGTTTAACATTCTTAGAGAATAGTTTAAGATCTAATGTTTTATTTAATATCTAAGTTAAGGAGTATTCGGCAATACGACAAAGTAACAATTCATCTGAAGCGTAGTTCTTAAGCAATTATTGTAAATAGATCGATTTTACTTTAAGTTAGTTTCAGGTACAGTTTTGGCTGTGATCTACAAAAAAAATGCCTTCAAATATTTTTTTATCGATAATAAGTGAAAAAATAATAGAATGACTTTTTTAGGAGGATTTTTAGGATTAGTGCCCGTTCGAATTTGTTTTATTATTTTTTCTTTGTACAATTAAGCGTTTTAGTTTAATCTAGGAACATAAGTAAATACATTCCAATCGCTATTTTACATTTAAGTAAATAAAAACGAAAACAATACAAATGTTGCTTTATTCAAATTAAAACCCAATATAAACCCCAAAAATTCTACTTCCTGATAGAGAGCAAGTCAAGTTTCAATAAACCAAATAAAATCCCTATGAAATGCCCCTCAAAAATTGCTTCGTTATAAAAACCACGCCAGAAGAATGAGCGTCAACATTCTCTGTAATTCTAATCACGTTGGCCGCCATCTTCAAACCTACTATGTTATAGGGGCGAAGCAATACGTATTTTCCTTTGAAGGTATAGTCACAATAACAGATGCGAAAGAAAGCGACTGCATCGGAAACCGTTCGGCAAACCCGACACCACTCAATAGTGGTGTAAATACACCAGTCGTTTAGTCCGGAAACCCATGCTGTGTCGTATTCGCTTACTGGAGTGACATAGTGCGTGGTTATATGTTTCTTTTTAAAAACGCGTGTAGGATTTTTGTTGAACTTTTGAACTGTTATTTCAACTGTTATTGAACTGTTAAGTTTTGGTAATTTGTATATCTTATTTAAAATGGGATACAAATGTGTTTATTTATAAGGAAAAATAAGATATTTATAGTATAAAAAATTAATTTATTTAACAAAATTTAATTAACAATGTGACAAAATAGTTACCTTTCTATTGGTTCTATCGGACTTTTTTCGACTATATAAATCTTTATTTGTAAACTTTAATACATCAAATATTTTCAATCTAATAAATCATTTAATGATGTAAATAAGAGGAAATTTCTCACATGGGTGGTCAAATTCTATAGTTTTCATTATATCAAACAGCCTCTGAGAAATGTTTTCAACTCAAAATGCCTTTAATTATGTTTGACTACATCATTAAAAAGGGTCTTCAAATACATCAATGTGATATTTGTCTAAAATTTGCAAAAGAATCCGAATCTCTGGATAACTCGAAATTATTTACCCATTTAAAAGCCTTTGCTCATGAAAGTGGAAAAATTTGTTCATTTTATTTAAAGGCTGGAAAAATTATTTGTATTAAATTTTGATGAGTTTTGCACTGAAGAAAACATTCAGAGGCTGTTTGATATAATGAAAACTATAGAATTTGACCAACCATGTGAGAAATTTCCTCTTATTTACATCATTAAATTATTTATTAGATTGAAAATATTTTATGCATTAAAGTTTACAAATAAAGATTTATATAGTCGAAAAAAGTCCGATAGAACCAATAGAAAAGTAACTATTTTGTCACATCTTTAATTAAATGTTGTTAAATAAATTAATTTTTTTGTACTATAAATATCTTTTTTTTCCTAATCTCCTACGAACTGATATAATATGACGAGTAATCTATTAAATTACTGTGAGATTATATGCCTCGATAACATATTGGTGCAGATTATTTTCACCCAAACAAATAATAACCCAAACTATACATTGATGCGGATTGTCTATGAACTCTTTCTGAAGGTCACAGAAACCTGAACGCGGAATTCAGTGTTCTTTCGCATCTGTTATAGTTAATTTGTGGTATAGTATAGTAATATCATTAGAATGCAATTTTGGTCCACAGCCAGTACTGGGAATGCCCCACTCCTAGTGCAGTACCCTGGATCAGGGAAAATCAGACCTTCCACTGGAGAAACAGACAATAGGACAGGTATAACAAAGCCTTCATTTAAGGTTCTAATTCGAAAACCACTAAAAACTGTTAATGATCAGCAGAAATAAAGTATGTCGCTTGTATGAATTAAGTCTCTGCTGCGATAAATATGACTCCGCGATAAATATCCTAAAACACCCGAGCACACGATTTGTCACTGCCAAGCTCTGGATTGCAAGTGGCATCCTCGGCATCCCCTATTTAGGAAAGTAACGCTAGAACTAGAGGAACTATGCTCCCATTCTATCAAGGACCTGCACCAACTAGTGCAGGATACAGGGATAGAAGACTGGGTGCAGGCATAGAAATGCGACAAAGACAAATACAGTACAGGTCGCAGTGTTTTCGGTATAGGACGGTTAGGAACCACAGCTTTCAGACTTGTTGATGGCGTGCCTGAATAAAAAAAAATCTTAAATAAATACCATACGATCGGAAAAAACGGCGCCAAAGACGCTTCTTTATTTTTTAATGGCTTTAGAAGGATATAATTTATTTTTATTTAAGTAAAAATGATTTTTAAATGGTATAGTTTAAAATTGGAGAAAAAATTATTTTTTGGAAATATCTTTGCATCTGGAAACGTTCTATCCTTTTTAATCTTTCTATAATTAGGCTAAATTTTGACAAATATTATGTCAGTTTTTAATAAACGACGTCTAGAGATTGACCTCTCCAAAATTAATATCGATTGTCATTCCGAGCCGTCCAGGACGCCGTTTTTTTCGATTATATACGTTACTTTTTCTACGACTCCACGTAAAAGATATAAGTTATGGCACATTCAGAGAAATAAGTAAACCTAGAAGTTATATAAAGTATAGAGATATAGAATAAAGATCTTTTAGTTCACAAAAGTATAAGAATCTCTACAATAAAATATATCTGGCAGATATAATATATACATAGATGTAAAAATTAATGCATTGGAGAAGCTTTTTGTCCGTTTTTGCCGAAAATATATCATCCAGAACTTGCAAAGTCACTGTTTTAACTTTCCTTCCTTATTCTCCTTTATTTTAAAAATAAAATTAAGACTCGGACGCTTCACAAACTAATCGAACAGCCCTCGTACCTGGTACTACCATACAACAGGTAAATGTTCTCATTTTTCTACGCATGTGCTTAGCGATTGTCTCTTACCTGAGTACCTACCTGTCAGGCAAAGTAATCAGCAAAAGCTATCGGTACTGTGTGTGTTCGTATTAAAAATTATTCGTTCTATACCTTTAAAAACTCAGAAATTCGACAATCGAGGGTATTGCGATGGAATATTAATCTACGCATCAGGTGAGCAAAAATTCGAAGCAAATACGTATACTGGGTGATATTTATTTACTGTTAGCTGCGCTGGGTACCGCGGCGAAGATTGTTTCGCCACGAAGGCTTTGATTTAAATAATTAAGTGTCGAGTATTATATTTTTATTCGATTATTTCGTTTAAAACGCGACTAAAAATACAAGAACTATCGTTTATTCCTCGTTATTGGTGATTTGAGTAGTGTCCTTACACGCCTACGTGTTTACAGGTGTATTTCTTCAGATTCTTCTATGCTTACAGCATAAAATATGCAGCAAAACCTTAAATGTATGAGATACCTCTATTGACGCTAAATTCTTACCTCATTCCTCGCATTCCTTTCTTATATGGTGGAAGGTGTGGCGCTTTTGGTACCTTATAGTTTGATTTTAATATTCTTTTAATCGAATTTGTAGTACTATTCGATAATAACAGTTCCTTTCAATTTTGGAATATATTAAAACGCGATTATATTTAAATTATAGTTGGGCAGTGCGGCTGGTATTTATTAATGGGGAATTAGAAAAAGTATTTGAATTTTTATTTGACAGTAAGGCTGTAAAATCACGATCGGTAATTTTTATTTATAACTTGTTCTAATAACAGTATCAAGACGATAAATATATTAAACGTCTGATTACATTTAACCATAATCTTATCTATCACATTGTTTTAAGTATGATCATTTTTATATCGATTATAATTCTCTCATATCGTCATATATATCTTACAATTGATAATCATCGCATATTACTAACGAAAATTAAATTTCTCTATTTTCCTGCAATTTCCAGAAATAAATATACTTTCAACGCTCAGCCATGGCTTACAGAAATGGATATTCACGAGATGACAGAAATCTGGATAGGGACAGGGATCCAAGGAATGATGTGAAGCCTCCAGTTCATATTATTGAACATTTGGCAACATTTAGCGTGTCTCGCAATACTGGAATCCTTTATCCAATTGATGGAATGCGTAAACTGCGCCAAATGGAACAAACCAATGGTATATGGTCGCAGAAAATGCAGATTTGCTTAGATCACCCTTGGGTTTTAATCTTAGATGAATCTGGGGTAAGTAATAATTTTTTAATATTAAAAATATACAAACATTCCGTTACAAAATATCTGAAAGATAAATTTCGGAAAATAATACAAAAGCGATAAACTACAATAAACACTTTGCTATAACATTATTTATTATTAATATTTTTATCGCTAGGTTAGATAAATTTTGGAAAAAATCATATGGGCAATAAATTTAGAAAGCTGTAATATCTAAAAATTAAGTAAATGTCTATTTTAATTCAAATCTTATCTCTCAAGTAACAAGGATATTAAAAACAGATTAAATGCTTTTTTTCAATACATACTCTTAACTTTTAAACCCTACTATAATCTAATGATGCATAAATTATTAAGGCATTATACTCGCTCTATACCAAATATAAACTTTTTATTTTATTTTTTAAAAATTTTATTAAGGTTGAAAATACTAAATAAACATAGGTGATAATTTTGGCATGATTTATGAAATAAATTAAACAATGATTCATGTTCTTAATGTTTTTCACATGCAAATATCTTCCTACAACGCATATTTTATCCAAAAATAAATTGTACTTTACAATATTTAATCCCATCTCATCCTTGTTGCATTTTTACGACGCTCGAGACATTGTACTAATAAAAAAATAAGAATTTTATGATTCTGTTGATTTACAGAGCCTGGTTGAAAGATTTCCAGTTGATAGCATTGAAGATCCTACGGCCTTTATGAGCCAGGATCCCATGGACATGTACAATAATATCTTGGTGTTCATTATTGCTGATTCAAGTCAATCTTCACCCGCCGAAATGCAAATGCATATATTTCAGGTAAGTTAATTAATACGTTACTATATCGTAACGATTTATTTTTAAGCGTTGACATTGATTATATCAAAATCAATTCTTTAAAAGTACTTGAGGTAAAAGATAATTGAATTTTTATTACTAAACCTCTGAGAAATAAATAAATACCAATAAGTAAATATTTATTTAATTCACAATAATAGGAAACACTTTAAAGTTACCTAAATATTTTTTTATACTGTTAATTCAAACAATCAATGATAATGACAGGATAATCCCTATAATCCTTCCATTTAGAGCTAAAACTTAGAATAAAAATAACTATGATAGTAGCAGATAATCTGAAATATAAAGTTTGGATCAGTATATCGAAATTTATCTTTATTGTAGTGCC
The DNA here is from genome assembly GCF_002938485.1 of Sitophilus oryzae. Classification (NCBI taxonomy): domain Eukaryota; kingdom Metazoa; phylum Arthropoda; class Insecta; order Coleoptera; family Curculionidae; genus Sitophilus; species Sitophilus oryzae. The sequence continues at coordinate 8,642,357 of NW_022146479.1, forward strand.
AAAGTATTTCTGCTCAAGATTTGGTTGAAGATTTGAAACAGCTAAGAATGGGAAAAGCGTTCACTAGAAGTCGAAAAAGTAGTATACCACCCCCCGCCCACAAACCACCACAGCATATTGTCAGCCCTTCACGTGACCACAGCAGAGATTACCTGATGCATCAAAGATCTGATTCGGAACTGACGGAAAACAACGATGACTCTAGTTCAACAACCAGCGAAAAATATGAAAGAGACGTAACAATATTGAATCACTGTTTTGATGATATCGAGAAATTCATCGCTAGGCTTCAGCATGCTGCTGCGGCTAAAAGAGAGCTTGACAGAAAGAAAAAAACGAGGAAAACCAAAAAGCGAGACATGGGTGATGGTATGTTGACCATGAGAGCTAAACCACCACCAGAAAAAGAGTTTATTGATATATTTCAAAAGTTTAAATTATCGTTCAATCTTCTAGCCAAATTAAAAGCCCACATTCATGACCCGAATGCTCCAGAATTAGTACATTTTCTTTTCACACCTCTGGCACTAATTGTGGAAGCCTCGCATGACTTCTACTTCGAACAGCACATCCCCCAAAACGTAACCGCACCCTTACTGACCCACGAAGCCATTAATCTGCTTATGAATTGCGTCACGAGCAAGGAAACAGAACTATGGCATTCTCTGGGAAACGCCTGGATTATGCCTAGAGATCAGTACAGTGGACACGTGCCATCCTATCATCCGGTGTTCATGGATGGATGGTCTCCAGAGTATCCAGTAGACGATCCTGACCTTAATGATAAACCCTATCCGTTGGATGTTAAAGATGATGACTCCGACAATCACTTTATGCCGCCTGTTGGAGAAAGCACGGCTAAAAGTGACATTTCTCTCGACTCGATTGAATTGAAAGGAGAAGAAAAAGGATTTGGTTATGGACAAGAGAGATTTTTAGAAGACCTGCAAAATCGAGGAGCTCATATCGTGCAAGTTACTTATCCAAGAACCGCTAACAACGATAAAGAACTAACTGTTGTTAGAGGAGAATTTCTAGAGGTATTATTTCAGTACACTTTAAAATTATATTTTGTGTTTTAATTGGTTGCTCTGTTAGATATTAGATAGTAGCCGAAAATGGTGGAAAGCAAGGAACAGCAAAGGACAGATAGCTCATGTACCAAATACTATTGTTACTCAATATCATTCCAGCAATGTAAGCCCGCTTCATAGAAATCCACATATAGAGGTAAAAATAATTGATAATAAACAAATATGGAGTAAATTTAAAGTAAACTTTTCTAGGACTCTCCACCGGTACGTTATCCTGGTCAAAGTTCAAGCAATGATCACAGAGTTCAGCCGAAACCGGCAGAATTCATCATGAACGACAGAATAGGTAAGAAAGGTGAATTCCGATATTTCTAAGTATCCACGTTGTATCGTCTTGGTTTGTTAAATCCTTCATTTTTTTGTACGTCATGTCTGCATTGTTGTGTATAGTCCAGTAAGGCATTTATTTTTAAAGACTTTAAATTTTAAACGTGTTTATTCGTTACGAATAAGCTTAATAATAAATTCAATTACATCACAATAATTACTGTTTTCTGTTTATTTCAAAATCGAAAGCTGATTCGTTTACAAGTAATATTTATTAAAGATATATTTTGTGTATATATCGCATATAAGATGTAATGTATCGTTTATTTTTACTAACTGGAATGTATTTCGATTTAATAAATATTTTCATACAAATCTATGTTTGTTTTGTCTTTGTCCTGGCTTATATGGTGTGGTGTGCATACAAGGTGGAAACTATTCATGTATTCAATTATTCAGAGAGCTTTAAATAGATTTATTATTTCTGCGGTTATAAGAAATAATCTGTTAAGTACTGACAATTATATTATTCCCTATAACCATAGAAGTTTGGGTGTCTCAAGTAAAAATAATAAAGATGTTATTTTATAGATACATCTTTCCCAATTTACTTGGAAAGGTGTAATGAGACAATGTATATCTAAATGACAGAAATTTAAATCTCTTGCTTTTCCATCTCCTTATATAAGGTTGGTGATTTTTTTTTTAATTTTACACCTTAATTTCCGTTTTATAGTAGAGCGCAAACAAGCACAACCTGTTTCGGTACCTGTTCCTCCACCTCCTCCTCCTCAAGTACCCGCGCCACCCCCTCCTCCCCCTCCAGTAGGTGACATGTCACAACCAGCAACCCTCAAGAGAACGGTGTCACGTCGTTCGATAGCCTCAAACATCTCTATGAGCGATGCCATGCAAGAAGAGCTGAACAGCGTGTTGACTATCGTAAGGGAGAAACAAAAACCCTCGCCCCTGAACATCAAAACCACCCCAGAAACTTACATCGATTCAAAATCAACCCCTAAGGAAGTGCAAGAATGGATCAGGTCCAAAGGTTTCAGTGAGAACATAGTTAAAAGGTTCCAAGGGGTAGACGGTTACAGGCTGTTTGAAATGACCAAACCTATGTTCGAAAAAGTTTGTAATCCTCTACTGGGAGCTAGGTTGCACTCTTACGTGCTCGTACAGAAGTCTGTTAGCAAAGTAAGCCACCCTTTATGAATATAAAGCTTTAAAATACTAAAACATAATCTCTTTTAGTTCCAAACCTTTAGAACAACAGAGCTACAACAAATTCTTGCCAAAGCGAGGCAAAAGGTTGACCAACAAGAACCAACGACGGAGTTATGATATAGATAATATAAATGCTTTTAAAATGATATTTTAATGTGTTACTAGTTTTAAATATTGTTAGTATTCAAATGTATTTAGTCTGCAAATATTAATATTGGTTTATGTCATCAAAAATATGTAACATATTGTACGTAAGAGATTAAATTGTTAGCTTTAATAAATTATTTAAATCTAAGCCTTTTATTTTTGCTAAAGTTGCTGTCTTTTACTTCTAATTTCAATTTTTTCCAAATTAAATTCGTGTTTTACTGGTTGCATAAACGAAAATATCATAACTTATCCAAAACATCATAAACAATAGAATATCTGAGGTTCAGAGTAATAAAAACTAAAATTGTAAGGCGGAAACATTTTTATTAAAATAAAATTAAATACAATTACTTCTTAGATTAATAAATAAATTGGACTTATATTAAATATATTACTGACTGTAATAAAGCATGTCTTCGAAGTGCAATATAAGCCATTAAATGTGATTATTAAAAAATTCTATGAAAAATTGTTTTCTACTGGTATGTAACTTCTAGCTAAAGAAATGGGAACAAATTAATTTGTATTATAATAGGTGTAGTTATCTGGGAAAAAGGTAAGTTCTTAATTAATATACCTTTCTTATTAATATATAAGAACCTGTCTTTTACCTATTCTATACTCCTCGCTATATCTATTAGTAGGATTATATTTAATTATATATTAATTCTAAATACATAATAAGAAAATATTTTCGAAATGCATAGGACACAGACCATTAGAAAAATTAGGACAAAATTGATACCTATTTAGAAAAAAAGATAAAATTATCTTGTAAATATAAAAAAATAAAATGGGCGATCAGACAATTATACAAAAATAATTAATATTTATATAAAAAATAAAGCTTTTCTATTTAGACGCGAGTATTTGTATAACGGCAAGTTTCTGAATACTGGGTGTTGAAATAGAAATACTTTCGAATATGCAAAATTGCTTAAATGATTATCATGTTGCAAAATTCCATCTAGTTCCTTAAAATTCGTTGATAAAACACCTTACGCTCATAAAAATTGTACCTACTCTTATACTTAGACATTTAATTTACTCTTATAAACCAAAAAATTAAACTAATAATTTCTTTGGTATTTTAAATGATATTTAAAATTCATTGCTTTTTTAAATCTCACCATATTTTTAATTATACTAAACATATAAAATAACACCCAGTACGACTATACGATAAATTATTTTTTAAAACAACTTATCTAAAGTAAATATTTACATATACCAAACATTTAATTAAAAAACAATATAAAGAAGAAATAGTGACTTTAAAAGCCGAACTCATTTTCTTAATTCCATCACATTCGATTGCACGCATTATTTCTTAAAAGTAAAAAAGAGGACTGATTCAAATAATCCCCACACAAAGACAAAAATAAATAAAGTCTTTATGTTTAATGAACTGTCGCTGGTTTTCTTGTTCACATCTATCATGTGACTCACGTTTTTTTGTACTTGATTCACTTTCTCATCTAAGTCCTGTAAGCGTCTGTCCAGACTGTCTAGTTTTAATTTTATACTAAAAAAAATATTGATTATTTTGTTACATTGATTCAAACATTTTTTTAAAATTGTTATAATAATACTTACTTGGATTTAGATGGAACGGCGTTTAAGGATTTTTTTGCGTCATGAGATGAATCTGAATGAAATTCATCTGAAGAAGTATCGTTGACGTCGACATCAGAAGAAATTTGCTTAGTAGCAATTTTTCTCTTTGTAACTTTCGCCGATGATCGAGATTCTCCAACCTGAACCAAACAAGGTGTCAATTTCAAAGTAACATAAACAATAAATACGCAAACAACCACCTGTTCAGTGGCGCAACTAGACACCAATTTTTCTCTGCCCTTCCATTTATCTGGTAGTATTCATTTGAGGGTAAAACCAATTTTAAACGACCCGCGCCAATGAGCTGGAGCGGAGGATTGCTATTTTCAGGCTATGGGGCAACCTCCCACTAACCCCCTCTAGTTGCGCCACTGACCTTCATCAAAGAAAAAAAAACAGCAATTTCCACATTAACATTCAAACATAATATTTCCAACAAAAACACCAAAAAAAATTGAAAAGGCACCCCTTTTTTAAAATAATAAAAAATATGTCCTAACACCATATAAAATGACCCAATAACCTCTTGTATAAGAACCAGATGTCCTATCAACCAATGCACACAACACCCACAAAAATAATAATTATAGTTAGTATAACATTTCCACAAAAAAAGGCAGAAAATACAAAAAATTCTGAAAAGGTACCCTTTTCCAAAATAATAAAAAATTCACACCACAAAAATAAAAAGGGTTAAGACAATAAAATAAATAAACCATTTTTACAATATGATCAAATAAAAATGGCGTCAGCGATAGCTATGATATAACGATCGCTTTTATATATACTCATTTCCAAGCCAGCTGGAAGCCGTTTTTTTTTCGATCTGAAAAAAGGTACCCTTTCCTGGGATAATAAAAAATATATTAATACAAGAAAAATAAAAAGGGTTAGGACAAAAATAAATAAATAATAAAGAACCCATTTGTACAGTAACCAGACGTATGTCCCCTAACTCCCAAACTACTCCCAAAAATATTAATTATATCCGGCAAAAAAACATGTTAATAACATTTTCACACAAAAATATTTACAGGAACTCTTTTTTTTCTAAGTAATAAAAAATACAAAACAAAAAATTAAACAAAGATTAAAAATTTAAATTGAATAAAAATTGACTGACCTGTTGTGGATCGACGCTGATGATACTGGCCGTTTTAATCATTGGAGTAGGATGTTTTGTCCTTGTCAGTATTTTATATTCGTATTCGTATTGGTACAGATCATTTCTTGGATCCCAAGGCCTCAAATCAGAATGCTTATAAACCCACTGGCCTGACTTAAAATCCTGCTGGAAGTGCACAGGAAACCAGTCTTCGCATTTTGCTTTACGTTCCTTTGATCTAGCTGAAACAATTTAGAAATAATATTATTAAACAAATATTTTTTAAATCATATAAACCATTACCTCTTTGAGCTTCTTCCAGGATGGTTTTTTCCTCAGTAGCTGCGTTCATATCATCTCTTCTAATGGCGGCTGAAACGTGTTGCCATAATTTTTCTGACTCATTTTCGCCCTGATTGTCTAAGGGTACAGTATACCTTGTCAGTCTCTGTTTTCTTACAGTTGCTGTGGACGCGAACAATGTCTGTATCTCCCCGGTCCTTTTGTCTTTAAGATTAATTGTTCCATCCCAATAGCCTTCTATAGAAGCCAATGTCTCTTTGCCTAGTTTTAAACGGCCTACAATGCAATTTGTTTGCTCTGACCCACCCAAAAATGGCTGTAAAAATAAATTTTATGATTAAAAAAAACACATGAATATAAATATTTTACCTTTAATTTAAATTCGATTTCAGTGTAGTACCCTGTTTTCTCACAGTCAATTGAAACTTTTCCACCCAACTCCATTGTGAGTGTGCCCATTAAAATGCCTTTACAATGAGCATAAGGGACTGTAAGCTTGTAATCTTCGCCTCTGGGAAGTAATGTTAAAACCGCAGTCCCATCTAAGATTGCAGAAGTAGAGTTACCATAGAATTTTGATCTAGCTAAAATGCTAGCGCTGATTGCAAAACCATCTTGGCGATTAGTCACATAAAAAGCTGAAACCTACAACATAAATAGTAAATATTCAAAATAATTTGATATATAATATAATGGTTACACACAGGAGGATGATGTGACACTTGCTCTGCAAGATAGAACGTTTTGGAACCATTGGGATGCTGCCAGCAACATCTGAAAGTTTCTCCAAGAATAGGATTGTATGGTTTCTTCAACCCCTTTGGCTTCTTATAAAGTCCTGACAAATACCATTTTACCACTTGTTTCATTCGAGTAAAGGCATCATCTTCAAGAACAGCTCTGTAATTTAAAGTACATAAAAAACGCATTTTAAAGTTTTATAATAAATATTGCTTACTGAGACAAAATATCTACATGATAATAAGAATCAGAGAGCTTGTCAAGAAAGGATCTAGGTTCAAGAATAAAAGTTGGCAAGACAACCTTGCTCAAATCCATACCGGGGCGAACCTGCTTTACAAGAAACCAAATAAGCGATTTGTGTTCTTCAGCTAATTCTTCCACCTTAAAATTCAATTTTAAATTTGAAACTTTTTTATTCAGACATAAATATCATACCTGAGCTCCAACATCACCAAACTCTTCTTCTGCATTGGGAACATAAGGAGTTTCAAGGGGTTCTTGTTCAAAATTTTCTTCCTTTTGTGATGCTTCAGAATCTGTGTCTGATAAGTCTGCTTCTCCAGTACTCAACTGAGCACCATTATCCGCTTGACTAATATTGTCCAAATCTAGAATAAATAAATTATATTAGCATACAAAATTGCAGTATTAATATCATTTATATACCATGCACAAAATGTTTTTCATAATCAGTGTCTGACCACTGAGTTTCATGAGTTGTACTACCTGAAGATTTGTTACTGACTGATCTCAATAAAGCACCATCATTTCTTATTGAAATTTCTAATGCATCAAGCCAACACATACCAGAAGCTTGACTAGGAGCTCTAAATATTAAATAGGAACCTGGAAGGGGCTGTACAACCGCTCCTAAAATAATATTTTACGTAAAAGTCCCCCCAAATATTTGAGAACACGAAAATATTACCAATTGCTTCATTTTCTGGTCCTCTTGGAGCCCAAATTGTTTGGTCTAGTGGATTATACAATTTAAAACAAAACCCGTCCTTTTTACTAGGCCTTTCAATAACCTTGCATGCATTTAAAAGTACAGTCCCTACCCAATGACTACTCTACAAAATAACAAACCAATGTAGATAAATAGGTACCAACATATACTATTAGCATAACAATTTCCCAAGAACAAGTAAACTTACTTTAGCTTTTGGACTCTTGTACAAAACCAATAAACCAGGCTTCAAAACACACCATAGTTTGGTCCATGATTTTAGAGTACCTCTAATTTTTAACCAGTCAGCTAATACAACTACTGAAGGATCTTTTAACGAATTTAATAATTCATTTGTAACTCGCTTCTTCTCTTTACGGTAATTTTTCCTCTGTGCCTTATATGATTCCTTTCTCATAAGCTTTGTGCTTGATTCAGGAGTGTGAAGCTACAATGTTTTCAATTAAATTAAGTAACAAATAACTCATAACAATACTTACTCCTTCAATCGTAGATGCAGCTTCTAACCTATCTATATTTGAAATACCTTAAATAAAAATATAAAGAAAATAATAGGATAATAACAATAATTGGGGAACTTACCGGGACTGCCGGGTCCGGGACTATTACTTAAGGAATCTGTTGAAGGTAATTTGGGCAAAATATTAAGTAAGATTCTCGATTTTCTGTCTTCACTTTTAGGATGGGCTGGCGTACTTTTATTTGAATGAACTCCAGAGTTTGGATTGTCTTGATTATTAATGGCATTTTGTGATCCTGTATTTGTTGACATTCTGTTGCCAAAAACAGCTGTAGTAAAAAGAAATCATTACTACAATTCCGACATCAAATTAGTTTACACTATTTATTTACCTTGGATATTCCACTAAAAAACAGTCAAAAAGGAGCGATATATACTGGACATTATAACTCTTCTAAAACGAATTTTTATATGCATCGTTTAACAAAAATAATGACAACAAAAGTGAAAAAAAATGTAACCAAAACGTCGTTACACGATGACATGCGCCCTGCGCAAACAGTGGAAATCGCCAAGGAATTCCTAGCGCACATGTCCGCAAAATTACGCAAGGAGTCTTCCCTAAAGCGGCCTTCACACTTGACGCAGCTAATTTATTGATTTCGCAACAGCACTTCATTATTTATTCCATAATCATTAATAATAGCACAGAATATTACAGATACTACTTATCCCCCTACAGTCAATATAGATTATTTTTTAATATACTATATATTATATTATTCTTAACTTATAAGTAACCGCCTATTAAATAATTTATCACGATAGACTGCATTACCATAAATTGTATAAAGTAAATATTGTGGCAAAAAACAATTATTGTATACCAATAAAAATAGATAAATAGCGCAAGGAGGATATTTTGCAAATTCTTGAGAAAATGGTAGATGCGCCAATCAAAAGCAAGGTCACTATAATCTTAATTTTATTTAAAAAAGGAGTTATGTATTATCGATTGACTTGAACTTGGTTTAGCGAACCTTTTATTTGTATCGATATATTATATAATCTCAAATTTTATGGAATTTAAACGCTTTAATTTACTGTCAAATTATATTTTTTTAAACAAAAATAAAACAAACAACTTTATCAAAACATATCTTTTATCTATATGTACAGATAAGAGGTAATTTTTACATAACTATAGGGATATACCAATATAGGTATAAGCCTGTATCATAAAATTTCAGAAATTTGAAACAAGGAGGGAAATACACAGAAGAAATGCAATACCGTGTTGGAAAGTGGTGGAGAAACTATACAAATATAAACCTTAATCATAAATAATAACCTAGATGCACATCTCCACTACTTCCCAATTAATTATAGAATTGGGACTTAAATTTTATGATACAAAGTTTACAAGTGTGTGTTTAGGTACATTTTAAAATGTACAATTTTATTCTTTTTTTCTGTTTATTCTTAAGTATTCTACTGCTGACGACTTCTATAATAGTCCCCTCGGTCCGGAGGCCGCCAGTCTCCGGGCAGGAATCTACCTTCTTGTGGATACATTGGAGGAGCTCCAGGGAAGTTCCCCCCATAATACAGCGGTCGGGGATGCGTATTAGGCGGCATCATCCTGTCCCTTCCATACCGCCAATCACCTTTGCCCTCTGGGGACCTTAAAAACAGAAAAATATATATTTAGTAACAGTTTTGTAGTCCATATAGTAAAGCTTACCTCTTATCAGGTCTTGGTGGATAGTCTCTTTCTCTATGAAAGGGGGGCACATTTCTCGAATAATCGTTGTACATCCTCTTGTGATCGCCTGTGAAACGATCTCTTGGTATGGCGGGGCCACTGTTGGACCATCTATCATGATCCCCATGGGGTGCTCCATGCCTGAAGGCTGGCGCGTTATTTTTTCTATGTCGATTATATCTGTGATCGTCTTCTTCATTGTTCAATTCTTCGCGCAGCCGTTTTCTTTCCTTTTCTAGGTGTTTGTCTCGCCTGTCTTTTCTAAAGTTTATAAAAAAAAATGTTTAACAGCTAGAAAAAAAGTCATTTGATTTTATTTACTTTTCAGTTCCGTCGCGATGATGTTTCTTTGTCTCTTTTTCTTCTGGTTCATCCGTATCGTGTTTTCTTTTGTGGTGGTGGTGATGATGTTCTTTCTCACTGTCGTTTCTCGACTTTTCTTTACTAGTTGAGGCGTTATCCTATATACAAAAAAAAAATAAATAAAGAAAATTATGTGCCATATAACGGGACTTACATGTTCTTTATCAGGCTTATCTGCTTTCTCAGATTTATCTTTCTTCTCGCTTTTCTTCATTTCCTTGGCTTTGGCCTTTTTATATAACTGATACAACTTTTTAGCGTCATATTCCGTAAATTTGGACACAAAATACCAAAGATTACTGAAATAAAGTTATTCACAGTATTAGGTTAATTACTACAGTAAGCTTGAGAGTATTCAATTACTACATAAGCTTGAGATCATACATCACCATCTTACCTTCTCCATTCTTTTATTTTTTCTGGATCTGAATACTGATTCAAACAGCTGCTAATTTGTTCTCCAATTTGTATAAGACATTCCCTGGTATGTTGAACTTGTTCAGCCTCTGACATTGTTTGGTCTGGGTTATCTAGAGCCTTAAGTGCCTTCTTAACAGGCCTCATTTTTTCCTTGCACTCGTTGAAGATGGCCGGGTCTAAGTCACCTAAAACGTTTATAGCTTTTGGTTCATTGTTAGCGGTAAAATGCATTGGCCCTGCACTCTTTTTGTCTTTCTTCTTGTCCTTCTTCTTTTCTTTCTTAACTACCTCTTCAGAATCTTTATCGGTTTCTTTCTTAGGCGGACTTATCTTGGATTTCTTGTTCCCGTTGTTACTTACACCCTGGCTGCTTTGTGTTGTTGATTCGTCGTTTGAGCTGAAGTCATTTTCAATAATTTCTTTGGTTAGTATTTTCGACTCTTTAACTTCTTTGACTTTCCTTTGTCTCTTTGGTTTGGCTGCTCCTCCTTTTTTATTAGGATCCAACTGTTTTTTCAGTATTTTAAGAAGGTATTCTGCTCGGGATTGTAGGTGCTTAGCTTGAGGCTTTTTGTCTTCGTTCATAAGAATTTTGTCGCCTATTTTCAAGGAAGGGTCTAGCTTGATTTGTTCCCACGAGCCGATACCATATAAATAAATGCCTCTGAGAAGCTTGGTGTCTTCTTCTGTGCCCCATTCCACATCAAAATGCGCTGGTTTGGTTTTAGCGTCAAATATCCACCTGTTCCTTTCTTCTTCGTTAGATGGTAGGATTTCGTCAAGGGGAGCTAGTTCCTCTTCGCACTGCATCATCGTTTTTGCATTGACTGACACTCCTCCGAGTTTAAAGGAGGGGCCTCTATTTCTCTTCCTACCTCCTTCGCTATTATTGCTTTCGTTATTTTCCTTAGTTTGTTCGTTCATAAATGCCACGCATCTTTCGTGCAACATTTCTCCAAGTTTTCGTAACTCTTGTAAAGGTTTTTCTTGTAGTTCTGCATCGCACGCGACAGCTTCAAGTCGTCGAAGGGGAGCGCTAAATTTCTTGTAGCTCTTTACAAAACGACGGATTTCAGCGTCAGTGAAATTCCTGATTTTCTCTCTGTTTCCTGCTGGAGGCCGACCTCGCTTCTTGGGTCGATCCTCGTCAGATTCTTCACCTTCCAGACTAGAACCTCCCGATTCATCCTGCTCTTTCCCCTTCCGTGATTTTCTACCTTTACCTCCTTCACCTTCGCTTTCAGACTGGTTAATTTGTTGTAAAGTCTTCCTGCTGCGTGGAGGTAAATACAAATCCTCCATCTCCTTAGATTTCTCTTCTTCTTCGACTTTCTTTCTCAGTCTTTCCGGAATGATTTCGTCCCAGTCTTTACTTTCTTCATCATTTTCGTTAGCGTTATGCGCCGGAGATGGTTCGGCATCCTCGTCAAATGCCGCAAAACTTGCGACTTTAAAAGCTGATAATAGTTCATCCCCTGCCATTGTAGGAGCTTCATCTCTTGTTTCAGCTCGACGTAAAATTTCATCAATATCACAATTAGGTTCTTCATCAACGTCTTCATCTTTGAACAGCTCTTCAGCGCCGAATTTTAAGATCGCAGTCAAATCTTCTTTATTAAACGGATTGTTATTGGACGAGCCTTTTTTGTCCAATACTGTCCTTCCTGTCGTGTCCATCCTTTGAATAACCAGGTGATCCAAAACCATCTTCTGTTTGGCGCGCTCCACAATCTCTTCCTCTACGCTTCTAGCGGTAACTAACCTATATATGTTAACTTGATTCTTCTGACCTATTCTATGAGCTCTAGCCTGAGCCTGGAGATCATTTTGAGGATTCCAATCGGAATCGAAGATAATCACAGTGTCTGCGGTAGCTAAGTTAATGCCTAGACCACCTGCTCTGGTGGATAACAAGAAGCAAAAATCCGGAGAACCGTCAGCGTTGAAATGATCGAGAGCTTGACGTCGAATATCTCCTTTGATACTACCATCTAGTCTTTGAAACGGGAAATGTCTTAGTTGGAGATATTCTCCTAATATATCTAACATTCTGACCATCTGAGAGAAGATTAGGACTCTATGGCCAGTCTCCTTCAATCTAATCAGTAATTTATCTAATAACACTAACTTCCCTGATCCACGTAAAAGAGTTTGAAGTTTATCTTGCTGAACCTGATAATCATTCTCAACAGGTTTGGTTAAAAAGGCATGGTTACAACATTTTTTAAGTTCAATAACTATGTTCAAGAAAGTGCTAGAAGATCCTTTTACACCCTTTCTTAAAGCATTGTAGTTCTTTGTTAAAATCCATTTATAATACTCTTTCTGAATTGAAGTCATTTCAACGCGTAGGATTTGCTCTACTTTCGCAGGAAGAGATTTCTCAACGTCTTTTTTAACCCTTCTTAAAATAAAGGGTTCTAGTTGTTTGTGTAGTTTCGAATAGCCCCTAGTTGAAGCATGCTCGTGATCTTTTTCAAAATCGTCCCAACTTTCAAATCTAATAAAATAAGGATAATTTTAAAACTAGTTGTATACGCTATTACAAGACTTACTTATTTGGCATAATAAAGTGTAATAAGGCCCACAACTCTTTTAGACTGTTTTGTAATGGTGTACCAGTTATAAGAAGACGGTGATTCGTATCGAACTCCATCAGGGCTTTATATAAAAGAGAATCATCGTTTTTCAATCGATGTGCCTCGTCTACGAGCAACATCGCCCAACTTATACTCCCCAAAAAAGCTTTATCTTTAAGAACAATCTCGTAAGTGGTTAAAATAGCGTTAAATTTCAACCTTTTTGATCCCTCATAGCACCATTCGTATTGACGTATCTAAAATGTAATTGACAAAATAGCAAATGTTTTCTAGAAAAAAAAAAAGATCTTAAAGTAAAACTTACAATTTCCCTTGATTGAACATCGCCAAGATATGTAACGAAGTTCATGTCTGGGGCCCACTGTGCAAATTCTCTTTGCCAGGACGTCATTGTAGATAAAGGAATAACGCATAAAAAAGGCCCATGTAAATGATGTGTATTGAATAGATAGTATAAGAAGCAAATTGTCTGAAATTAATTAAACATTTATCTCAAACCTCTTTTAAGCACAACAAAGCATGATTTAATAAATAGGTTTAATTAATTCAGTATTTTTGGAATTTAAAATTATCACGAATAACAAAAAAAGTATTAATTTACCTGGATAGTCTTCCCTAATCCCATCTCGTCAGCTAATATGACGGAATTTTCTTTTGTCCAAGAATGAATCATCCAATTTAGACCATGGATTTGATAATCTCTAAGGACTAACGTCTAGAAATAAAAAAATAGTTTCATCTAAAAACACTAGATAGAACTTAACGTACTTTTTCTTTGCCGGTCATATACTCGGGTTGTGTTTTAACCTCGTGAAATTTCGGCCTGTTCCTTAGAACTTTGCAGTGTTTCGTCGGAGTTTTCGATGACTGCTCTCTTTCTTGAAATTCTTCGATTTTTTCAGGCCATTTCTTTTGAATTAATGCGGAATCTTCCCAAGTTGATTCTGCGTAAGGTAAACTCTCCCATTTCACATAATAGTCCACACCTTCGTCTGGTTTATTATACTTTGCTGTAATTAAGTGCTTTATCAAAAAATGAACGAAGAAAATAAAAGGGCGGTAGTACCAATAATCCTTTCAACTTGGTTGTGGCTTTTAAGGAGTTCCTGGGTTAGTTCCATTTGGCACTCATAATACTCGACGTCTTCGGGGGTAGAGTATTTCATCCACTGTTGAATTTCGACTTCTTTCTTAATGTAGTTTTCGAGTTTCTTCATGCCTTTGACTTTTTGTTCTCTTAACGACTGATCGGACTCCCAGGTGTTGTGGATATGGGCCCAATCCTTCCATTTAATCAGGTATTGATCTTCGGTGTTTTCCAGATCGTTTGGATCGACACCTACGTTAGGATCACCGTTTTCTTCGACGTAATAGACTGTCGTGATGTTCCCCGTAACTCCTTTCTTGCCCCGTCGCTGACCGAGAACCTTTTCAATGGTTTCGGATTTATCTTCTGGCACAGGCTCAGCAGGCTCTGCTTCGACCTCCAACAGGTCTTCTGAGTCAGTTTTTTCTTCGCTATCTTCTTTGTAGCTGACGGTTGCGTTGGTTCTTCGGGACGCGATGCGCCGTTTGTCATCTCCCGAATCATCTGTGGATTCGTCTGAACTGTACTGTTTTCGTCTCCTCGGGGGGTTCTTCTTTTGGATTTGTGCACGGGACCGAGCACCCACCCGTTTACTGGGGGGAGGCCGTTCTATTTCTTCTTCCGATTCGGAAGAAGAACTTGCATCGTTATATTTCCATTCGTCTCTCGTTTTCTTCTGCTTGTTCTGCTCTTCCAGCCTGTCTCGCGTTCTGCCCGACCTTCGAAGGTCAATATGTTCCTCATCTTCCTATAAAAGAAGTCTACTTTTCAGCATACCAAATCTCTCTTTTTTACACATGCTAATAGAGTCTTGTAAACTAGATAGTAAAAACCAACCATTATTGTTAGCTATTTTAAATGATATATGAAGGGTACAGGGGAAAATTGAGCAGAGTCACAAAAAGCAATTTATACACAATAACGAAAATACTAATAACGTTATTATTAACTAGTTGCCCATTTAAAATAAATACCTGTAAGAATTGTTGCTATAACTTCAATCATCTTCAGAATCAAAGCGTCTAACTGACATTCATTTATGACATGAGTGAACTACAAATTAAGAAATGAAGCAAAAACAATATTAATTTAGAAGCACCTCATTTCATAAAAGACGCGACAATATGGACCCTGATCATTTTTGCGCTGCGCAGCGTTTTTATACGAAACCGACACTGCCATGAGAAAGTTTGGGTTGAGAAGTATAAGAATTTTGCCAAAAAAGGACTCGTGCTCTTTTTTCCTGTGCAACCTTTATATGTATAATTTAAATAAAAAGAACCAGACATTTTGGATAGTTTGCATATTTTCTCGTTAAAATATACAGGGTGGTCCGAAGAGTATTCGGGAAACTTGGCAGCATTTTCTGCAGATAAAAATAGGTAAAAAGGTTCGTATAAATTTATGTTCTAAAATGCTTTGTTTCATTTTTGATTCAATTTTTCCACATAATTTCTGACATAGCGTCGATATTTGAATGAAAACTGGTGCCTGGGAGTCTTACGACATGAGAAATTTGATTTTGATTTCAGTATGACTCCTATTTGGTGATTGATTTTGATGTCAATATGTCTTCTATTTGTAGGGGCGCCACATACTATGTTTTAAATGGTTTGAAGAGTAATAACTATTCGTCCATGTCTGTATAAAACTACCGAGTGAAACAATATATATTTCAGTCATTTTTTACGTAAAAAAGGTCGCTTGGGGGTAAAAATCGCTATGAGTAATGGTTCACGAGATATTTGGAATCGAAATGATCAATACATGTCATCAGTGACATAAATTAAACATGTCGACTAGAGAGTTATTAAACTGAAATAATAAATTTGAAATGTTTTTGTGCCAAAGATTCAACGCAAGTGTATTATCATTTTTTCGAAAAAAAAAACTATGATTAATTTAAATAAATAGAAAGTTACCAAATTTATCAATTCAGTCAAATAACTATCTACTCAACATGTTTATTTTTTGTCATTAATGACATAATGTATTGACTATTTCCATTCTAAATATCTTGAGAACGGTTGATCATAATGATTTTTACCAAGAGACCTTTATTACGTAAAAAATAACGGAAATATATATTTTTTCACTCGGTATCTTTATACAGGTACGGACGAAAGGTTATTACTCCTCAAGTGTTAAACATTTAGGTAGCGCCTCCTACAAGTAGGAGTCATGTTTTTCAGTCGTCAGGTTTTTAAAAATTTATATCGAGTTTCTCATGTCAAAAAACACCGAGACACCAATTTTTATCCAAATTCAAAAATTATTTTGAAAAATCCGAAATAAAAATGAAACTACTAAACCCTGTATCTCCGAAACAAAGCATTCTAGGACATAAATTAAGAACTTTTTTACCTGCAGAATATGCCGCCGAAGTTTCCCGAACGCAGGACCACCCTGTATAAAAAAATGTTTTTCAAATTAAATCACCTCTTTAGATGATTCTGACTTCCGTCTGTTAGACGTTCCAGGACTGCTCGCGTTGGAATGGAGGCCAGGATGGCTGTCTTCGTCGTTAGTTTTAGACGTTTCGAGATCAGAATGGTTCTCATTCTCACCACCACTCTCAGAACCTGATCCGGAACTAGACGAACCAGAGCCGCTGAAAGTAATTTTCCCCGTTTTTACTTAATTTCGAAATAACAAGTTTTTTAAAAATTTTATATAAAATAGCATTAAATTCATTAATCGCTCAGAAAATATTACTTGAGAGTGCTCTTTGTCTACTTTGCAAAATAATTAAAAAATCTAAAATATTCAAAGTAGGACAAAAATATTCGAATACAAACTCGAATATTGTTTAAATTAATTTTGTGCAGTAAATTTTTTTTCTGTACATTAGAAGCTGCACAAAACAAATCGAAATAACATCGATAGAGCAAAGCTCAAATGAAAATACAACCAGGACTAATATTAATATTATATTTAATCATAACACCGAATGAGAAAATATGGCCTTAAATTGCAGAAACATTATCTATATCGAAAGGAAATTGAAACTATAAAAATATTTTCTTTTATTGAAGATTTTACTAATATACATAGACCCTTTTTATTAGTTAATTTGATAACGAAAAAAATTTGGGTAGACTTCAGCAACTAAAATTTAATTAACATAATCTTTAATATATTAAAGATATATAGGTATACAATATACTCATTATTTTTTAAATAAATTAAGATATATTTCTATTGAATAATTGATAAATATACAGCTCTTTACTCATCAATTTGATAATGAAATTATTAAGAGAAGATTTAACACAAATTTAACCAACTAAAATTTATAAATTTACCTATAATATGAAAAATATAAATATAATCATTTTTTTTTAAATAAGTTACAGAGACCATGTCAACTCAATATTAAATTTTTAGGCAGAAATGCTGAGAAAATATCCAGATAATGTAAATACATACTTACCGTTCGAAGACCTCTAGAAGATATGTATGTAATTCTTGAAGAAATGAATATAATTTTGTCCTTAAAATTCTTATTTGTAACTAATACAAATTTAATGGGACTGGTACAACATACTTTTCGAAAAGAATAAAAACAAAAATTAATACTAACCTATCTGAACCAGAGTTCTGTTGACTCTCCGATGAACTTCCACTATCTGATCCTGAATTTTCTGATTCCTCTCCACTCTATAAGGGTTTATTGAAGTTATATTTTGTTTATCACAGTTTATTGGTGTTAGATTAGATGATTTACATAATTTTTGTTCAAAGCTTTTTGTTTATGAAAAAATATACACATTCTAAATAGGTACTTATTTAATATTTTTAAAGTTCAAAAATAGAGTTGCGTCCCTTTCAGAAACTTCCCCTTTATTCAGTCTAATATTGCAATGGTCCCAAAAAATACTTGAACCATTTACTGTATAACTTATTAACTTGTATTGGAGAAATAAAATTACCCCACCATTTTTTCCCTAAAATCTAGAGTATTATTTTGAAAGTTTTTCAACATATTATGTGTGTCTCTAATATATTCTATTTAGTAATACTTCAGAAGCTTGATTATTTGAATTACACGTATCATAAAATTGATTTACGTAAACTTAAGGTTATAACCCCCAATTTTACCCTCTTTTCGAGATTTAAAAGAAAAAATCTAGATAATAAAAACCATTAAAAACCAAAATGTAGCCTTAAATCTGCTTATATTTAAACCCACAAAAATGTCGACTAATTATTAATCAGGAGTTGAGTGTCCCCTACTAGTTAACCCCCTCTAAGGGTTATTATAAACATTTAAATAAGGCAAAAATTAATCTCTATGAAAGTGACCTATTATGTAACAGTTTCTTGCTATTAATGGCATCAAGGGGTATCAAAATACAGGACAGTATACAGCAAGAAGGCAGAATGATAATAGAGAGGTTAATATACAAAATTTTGAGCTCAATTTGCTCAAAAGGGTACATCTAAAAAAATCATTTTTTTTCATGTAAGGCATTCATATAAGTCTAAAGAATGATAATA
The DNA here is from genome assembly GCF_002938485.1 of Sitophilus oryzae. NCBI lineage: Eukaryota > Metazoa > Arthropoda > Insecta > Coleoptera > Curculionidae > Sitophilus > Sitophilus oryzae. The sequence goes on from NW_022146479.1 coordinate 8,661,032, forward strand.
TGCCGAGAAAACTGTGGAACACACAACCCTTTATTGAAAAAAATTGAAAAAACCACTTGTAAACAAAAATATTTAAGGGTAAAGTGGAGAATATGTTACAAGTCTGGGAGCCACGCCCTTGAGTTAACAATGAAATGGTAAGAAGAAAACAGTAAAAAGCACCATAAAAACCATTCAAATTTTCATTTATTTAACTAGATTTATTTCTAAAGGGTAAACTTACCTCAGGCATTGTGAAGAGAAATTTCAAAGAATTTTCGAATATAAACGTGGGTCAATTTTAGTAAAATACTAAATCATAGAAAGAATAATCATCCCTCAATTAAAATCCGTTAAAATTACTTAAAAATATCGTATAATAAAATAAAAAATAAAGTTTTAATGATCACTCTTTAAATCGCACCACAAACCCTCGCCATTTTGATCTCTCGCTACGGACAATGAAATTAAGTAACTAATTCTTAACCGAAATCACGTAAAAATTCACAGTTTTCTTCGTTTTTTCCGTAAAATTACTAAATAAAGTTATACTATCACAATATTCAATTAAAAAGGGTTAAGGTTACAAGTGAGTTCTTGCACTATATTCACAAGCTCGAACATTTTGCGGCCATGTTTGAAATTTTCAGAGACTCGACAGAACGACGACAAAACGTGAACTGCGCATTGTGTCACGTCAAGCAAAGATGGCCGCCAATTTTATGGCGAAAACATATTTCGACCAATCAGAAACCTTAACGTCACTCTGACGGACTTTAGGCGCTCTTTACAAAGAGACGATTTTGCTTTGAACAAGAAATTTACCAAAAGGAATGAAATAAATTCAATTTTACATCACATCCGGCCCGCGAAATTCAAACTGATCTAAAGGAACATTCTAGAATAAATTTTATAATTAAATCGCTCTAGATCCCAGCCAAATACGTGATTATTTCGGTTAAATATTATATTTCTGTAATTCTAGTTTGTCAAGATATTTTTGCTAATATTTATAAAATTTGTTAATATTTTTATAATAATAATTTAACCACATTTTATTAAGATCAATAATAAGTGGCAAAAATCATCCTAAACTAATGTAAAGAGCGCCATTTTTTTGTATATATCTATAGGAAAAATCTATTTATTTAAATTAAAAAAAAATATTATTCATTTTATACCTAAACTTCATTTTATTGCACAACTTCTCATATAAATTTAATATTTTTTGTTTTTACAATTATATAAACAAAACATAGATATACGAAATCACAAAAATATGGCATTTTATTCATTTTTTTAATTTGGTTGAAACAATTAACTAGAAATAAAAATTTTTTGGTCCAACACAAAAATAATTGAAATAAATGTCTTTTAGTGCAAATTAACCACTCAAATGTAAAACTGATCAACTGATATTTATAAATGTTCATAAAAAAAACAATTTTCAATGAACACTTTTAGCATATACCTTACAGATACTAACATTTCAAATATTTTAATAAATAAAATTGAATACTTTTATCACAGTATAATATATACTGTGTTTGAAATATACATGAGTTTATTTTGAATATGCTAAAAGTGTGTGTATGATTAAGTCTTCATCTCATAAAAAATCCTAAATAAAACATAATTAAGGATGTTACCCTTAAAACATATCTAACATCCCAAATATATTAAAAAAAAACAAGCAAGCACTACTATAGAGATTTCTTTTAAACAAGTTTAGCAAGTAAACTTTTGGAATGCTTTCATAGGACCCATGAAACCATGTCTACACATAAAGTTTTACCTTTCAGTCTTACCTGGGAAAACGTTGTGTGCACACAGGGCTCTAGAATTTTATAAAACAAAGCTATATTACAGAACAGGTTTAATCACATATAAATAATTTCTTAATGTCCATTTAATAATGCAAATCACAATAAGAGATTAAAAAGATATATTTATATAAAAGCAATATTATTAGCAAAATATTTGTACTTAGGATTTATCAAGGTAATATTTATGCTAAACTTGCCAATGTATATTGCCATCAAAAATATGTTAAAGCTCTATGTAATCAAAACAAAACATATTCACCACAGTTTGTTGATGTTCTAGGAACCTTGTGCCTTAAAACCAATGCACTTTCGGCTGATATGATCGGCAAGGAATTGTCAAAATGAAACTGGATTAAGTGATTCACGCTGTTAAACATCCTGTCTTTCGTCCTGACCTGTAAAGAATAAATTCAAATTAAAAACAAACTGTGTATGGGTCATTGAATAACTAGAATATTATTTTCTACTAAGAGTCCAATAGTAAAATAAGCGTTCGACATTTAACGTTTTATGTAAAACTGGCTAGGTATTTTTACACGGAGATAAAGAAGGAAATTAAAGATAATGAAGATAAAGGATTATACTATATCCTTACTGTAGCACATTTTTAGACAACTTCTTTATTTTTAAGATTTTGATGGTGAAACATCAACAAAATATTCCTTATGTTTGGACTAAATTTTCTCGAAAATAAAGATATAATTTAAAATTTCGTTACAATACAGAAATAGATTAAGTTTTAGGATTAGAGTGATATATAATTTATATTAACTACTTACTATGCCTTCCGGATCAATTAAAAGGAGATGCTTCTTGTTGTTGTCCTGCATTCCAGAAAGCACAAACTGTCCAGGTGTATTGGTGGACTCCCTCACCAAAAAGTCACCATCTTTCTGCAGCAACCTTTCTGCTTCAGCCCTGGATATTCTTCCATGGAACCACGTTTCATTTTTTAGTTGTGCAAAGTTGTCCGTTTCACTTCTGGAAGATCCTTGATGATGTGTAAATGGTTCTGAAAGAATTATTTTTAAAAAAAATTCAAAACAAACTGTTAAGAAACTTACGCATATCAAAAACATCGCGTTCCCGTGCAACTGTCACACTGTCATTGACATAGTCGTGATGGGGCCCATCACATGAGGCTATATCACAATTGAAGTCGATTAAATTAGGTGTTACAGGTGGAAGAGTGGTGAAAGGGGACACTGAGGCAGGTAGAGGAGGTACAGGTGGGGGGCCCATCATAACATCTGGTGGAACCTTTCCTGGAAGATCATTGTAGTAGTCTTTGTCTGCATCACCGCCAGTTTGAAATGATGAATGACCCACAGCAGTTGCAAATCTGTGAAAAACAAGATAAAAAACATTATTTTATGTATAATTATGCTGACAAAAAACAGCTTACATATTAGGCTTGGAATACTGTTGAAACCTCAACTCAAAAGCCTGACCAATTGTAACAAGGACATCTTTAGCTAGCCCTCCACCACATTCTAGGACATAACAAGCTCTTAATTCATTCGAATCTTTTGCAATGTAACTCACAAAATCCAATGTTTCCTGTAATATATATATTGCCAATAAGAACAACAGCTGATGGAAATTATATTTTATGTATAACCTACACTATCTCCTCCAGAAGCAAAAGAAATTTTTGGCATTTCATGATTGGCTATGATCTGGTTGGTTTCCAGCGAAGTCAACGATAGATTTGCTCCAGATACCTTTAGAGTGACGTTGGTTCCAGCATGACTCATGTTAGGAGTATCTGCAATGGCTTTGGATACCTTTTTATCCACTTTCTTCTTTTTATCCAGGGTTTTTAAGCCTGCAGCTACACATACCCGGCTAATGCATTCCCTTCAAGAAATATACACATATTATATAAAAATATACAATAAAAATTTATATAATATATGCTTACCTTGCCACACTGGATCTTGTCTTAAAATCCAATGTTTTCATCGATACTTTGATCTCCAAGCAGCCCACATACTGAAAATACATATTATACTTGTGAATTAAGTTTTACATGATGATATTAACATGAAAGAAATCAACAAAATTTGTTTATATAATTAGCAGAGTAAAATAAAATTATGTTGAAGTATTTTAACATTTCCCAATACTTATAAAAACAAATATATTAATATGGAGAAGATATTAATACTTTCTGTGGATTTTTCGAGAACAAATACGTGGCATTTTAATACGCAGTACGCACGTACAGATATTTTTTTGTTCTAGAATTTGGGTGTGGCAGGTGATTTAATATTAGATTGAAATGAAAGGCAAATATTTTTGGGGTTGAAGATGATTGATTTCTTCAAAAATGAACGGCAAATGAACTATAAAAATGTAGAAAAATCTTACCTACCCTTACAGCATATGTTGCTCCCTGGCTAGCCATCAATCTGTCTGAATGCATTCCTCCAGTAGGTTTTATGTTGAAAGTGGCCATTTTAGGGTAGGTTTTCGTGACAGAGAAAATTCCACGAGGGCATTCTCCAACGAATTACGTATCGTTGGACTTCTGACTACAATTAGGACAGCAATACCTCGTTATGTAGCTCGACTCCATGATGCTTTGTTCTGCTTTCACGACTACGCGACCTTTACCAGCTGGTAATACCACTTTGTTATGGTCCTTTTAAAAGGCGTTCACGACGTGTAGTAACAAACTCTAAAAAAAACTTCAGTTGCTCTTTTGCTTCTTAATATTATACAGCCACATATTTTTCAGTTTTAATTCCAACAGAGTTCGATTCTGGACTAAATATTTTAGGCGAAAATGAAGGAGACTAGGAGACTGGCATCTGGAAAAATGGGTGCATTGGTATTGTGAGTTGCCTATGAAAGCATTCGTTGTGTTGGAAGTTGCTAGGTAGGCTCATAGATGTCTCATATCCCGACACCTTCGCCATAACTATCGTTTTTGAATGTTACAATCAATGTATGATGTTATCATATTTTATTATAAAGTAATTAAAAATGCTTGATTTAAATATAATTAAAAAGGAAAGGAGGTGTAAATAAAGCAACAGTTAATTGTTTAACAAATCTTTACTATAATTTGTCTTTTATAACTCGTCGTGGGAGACATTTAGAAAATAGCTTACAGTAATATATATGTACAACATTTAGGTGCATTTAAAAATCAAATCTAGTGTTGGCCCTTTATTACATATCTTAGAAATACGTCCTAGAATAGTATAATCATAAAAATATCGAAATGTACACAGATTATACCAGTACGCCTTGTTAATACCTACAAAAAATTTCGTTTTTAATGCACCCATTAAGTCTGGAAATAGAATGTAGTTTAAAAATATTAGAATCTGATGTTGCACTAATATACAGGAAAATATATTATTTTAATTGGTAATATATACCGAGATAACCAATCTTAACTACAAGAGAGATATCAATTTTGCTCAAATGCAGCTGTTTCATTTTGTTAACCATCTGTATTGATTGAATATTGAAGCAGAAAGGATGGCTCATAGAGATTTGATTTTCTAATCATGTGCTGGCATCGCATATCACTAAATTCTAATTACGCAGATTTGCCAGGATAATGAAACTTTGTTCCTCTATTTCACTTCACTCAGGCGTATAGTAGCTGATAAAATTCGGTAAACAGCTGTTTTCCTTTGAGTGTTTTGGCTGTGTTATGCGGGAGTCTACACGAAAAGCCACCATTTTTCGTCCAGATTACGTACACGAACGGACAAAGATTTAATTAACAGTTTAAATATTCCAAAATATCCCTATCGATCTCGTACTACAAATTATTTTAAATTTTACAACGCGAGTATATTAAGAAAAAATGTTTTTTATATCACTTTTCTAACAGACTTTGTCTATATAAAAAATGAAATAAATTATTAAATCGATATTAATAAGTGTCAACCGCAATTCTATTTCCATAACAGAACAATAAAGCATATATTATACATCTACTAATTGAAATTCACAATTTTTTCGTTGAAATTTTACACCTGGTATAAAACGCTCTATCAAGAAATATCAAATTATACATTAAGAACCTCTTGATACTGCCTGGTATACAATATTCGTGTTACCCTTGTATATGCGTTTTACGTAATTCTTACTTTGCACCAAATTTCAAATCCATTTTATTTACCAAAATCAATGCCTATTGAAAATAAATGGCATTCATAACATACTTTAATGTTCTTGGTCAGTGTAAGTATTTATTTTCAGCAACTACACTGTACAATATTATTTACAAACACAGTAAATACATAGATTTTAATTTCTGTTATGTATTTCTTAATTCAGGCATAAACTAATTCAGTGACAACCTGTTGTAAGAAAAATAAATTGGGTATAAATTGTCAATGTAAAACCTAGAGTAAGTAAATATTAAATATACAAAGATAACTATAACACGTTTTGTAGTTTTAATAAAAGAAGTGCGCTAAAAATAATCATTTTGTTTGTGTATATATATACATATACAGGTCATCACTGGTGTTATGTTGAGAATACAACATTGAATGAATAGAATATTCTTATATTTATATATATCTTTACTTATTATATTTACATAAGGTATAGCAATAAGAAAATAATTGGCAGATATTGTTCAATTTATAAAAATATTACTAGTCTACTTGAATATAAACTGAGCAACTTATACAAAACTCTAGTTTTCAACTAAAGTTTCAAATTTTATCAAAAAATTACTCCCTGTACAAAGTTGTGAAATGCTTGGCACTAAAAAAAATATAACAATTATCTTACCATTAACACTTATACAGCAACTATATCTCAGAAATTTAATTTATTTATATCCAAACCTAGATTTTTGATTTATATATTTAATTTTGTCCTTAAATATATTAATTTATATTTATAAACTCTAAAAACATTCAACCCTATATAGGTATATATCTAGTATTCTTAAAGTATACAAGAGAATATATACATACTTTTGATGCAAACAATATTTTTTTAGAGTACTTACATTTTAATAGGAAACATTCGATATAAATATAAACAGACATTGTTAAAAAAAAGTAAATTTTTGCTCTATTTAGAATGTGCAGACTCTACTTTAGTGCTAAATACTGAAAAGTTTACTTTTAAGACAGCCCTGGTATAACTAAATAATTACGCATTTATCAGGTATACATTAATCCAACCGAATCTGTTTATACCAAACTGTGAATACTGGTATAATAGAAATCAGAGATAATATAGTTATGTTTGTTATAAACGTGTATCAAGATGAGAAAACATGATGGGCTTCCAAAAAATATTTTTAAAAAAGCATTTCCTTTTTTTCAAATTTTTACAAAAATAAAAAAGTAATATTACTCTAGAGACAATCGGAGTTATTGATTTTGAGTTTATAAGAGAAAATTTTAGTGGGCAAAAAGTTAGGGCAGCTTTTATCCGTTTTATGCTGGAAAACGTATTTCTTGGAAGCAAATCACTGCGTCGTCAACATGTATACATTTCAAGAGTCTGTTAAAAATACACATTTCTTTCCCCGCCTATATTCTTTATACTATTACAGTCTTGGTTTTATTGGTCCTTGCACATCATCTTTTGATATGATATCACTTTTATGGTGCCATAAATTTCACACCATCAACTTGACTACAATGTGGCTAACTAGAGCACGAGCACCTCCTTTATTTTCCATCTAAACTTCCATTTTAAAACTCCAATCACCTTAACAGCGAACACAGAGTAAATATAACCAGAAGAAGAGTTGAATTGGACGACTTGAAATGGACACCTGCTGTTTGAACTGCCGCTGGTAATTCACCTGTATTAAAGACATTGTTTAAATCATACTGTAACTATATAAAGCTGTGTATTTTTTGGACTTAAAAATAGAAAAAATATACAAAGTAGTCCCTTTGTTCATGTTTTATTATAAAATCTTTATATCTGATTTATCTAACTATCAAACATAATAATATACCAAACTAAGGCTTATCTTCCCATGACGGTTGTGTATTACTGGTTACATAACTTTATGATTCTATAATTCTAATTTTATATTATAATATTAGATATATAATTCGTTTTAATTTGTAAATAATAAAACAGAATATATTTAAAAATAATAAAATAAATTTTAATAAATAAGTTAAGTTAATTATCCATAATCAAGGGTTAAATTAAAAGAGCATTTTGCGAGCATTCATATTTTTCATATATATACGATGATAGTACTGATCTTTGCCGACTAGATAGCGCCATAGGCAAAAAGGACGCGAAGTTCAATTGTTTTCCGCTAGGGTCGCCATATTATGGCGTCTCTTCAAATTAGAAGCATCTTTAATGTTAAAAAATATTCCAGATTTGAGCTTTAAAACGCGACTAAATATTCAAAATCGATTGTAAAGTGAAGATTAATTGTTTATCTACGCTCTATAATACACAGAGTCTCGTGTATCGCTATATTCGCTTTATATCCACGGACGCGTCGCGGCCAGGATTGAATGTCGGACAAAGCTTTCCATTTATGTCGAATTTATGAAGAATTCATTATGACTTTTGGGTCATATTGAATTTGGATGTGTTCACAATAAACTAAGAATATAAACCCTGAGCTGTGCTGTCCCAAATAAGGGCATAGTCTTTCATCCTGGCTGGCTCTGTGTATCGAGTCGTGAGTTCCATGGAATTCGTTTCTCTAATTCGGTAATAATAAAAATAGGAATAAATAACACTATAAAACAGACAGAAGCATATTACGTTTGTGTAAAAATGGTAAGCAAACCTGATTTCATAAATATGTAAGATTTATTATTTCTTCTCTGTCTTTACCAGTTGCCTCTATGTTCCAATTATATACCATATAAGAAGTCATCTTGATAAAACTGTTTCATGATTAAGATCGTTTTGTATGTTTATGGTTAAACAAATTCTCTTTTTAATTGTATTTTGTGTTGCCCCAGTATTCGAAGGCGCATTATTGTATTTAGCAGCAAACTTCTATATTATATACATGGTCCTTTTAGGAGCAAGTGTAGTTGTTCACATAAATGTAAATTCTAAAATAAATATAATTTAGCTTACAATAAAGAAATTTATTTTACTTTATTATACTTAAAATACTTTCACTAAAAACACTCAATTATAAGACTCACTATAAATACACTAACTCACTAGTAAGAGTGAAAAGTTTATTTACAAAATGCGGAATGTATATATATATATAGAATGAGAATTCAAGTTATTTTAAAACAAAACTGATGAAACAAATTAACTTTGAGGATTTTGTAAACAGAAATTTCTTGGTTATTCTGCTTATTTTCTTTTATCTTCTTCTGTGATCTTCTTTATCTATTTTAGGCGCTAAAACTTGAATCGACGCCTATAAACGTGATTAATGGAGATTAATTCTATCGACCATTTTCAAAGTTCTATTGAGAGGGATATAAAACATTTATAATTTTATATATTTGTGTATCTGTTTATATTATTTTTAACTATAATATTTAAACAGAATATTATTGTTTGTTATAGATGTTTACATTTATTTATTAGGGAAATAAATAATAAAACCTGCAGTTTCACAGTAAACGAATGAATTAATATATTCGAATGTTTTGGGTTTGATTAAAATAGTTCTAAATTATTAAACAACGTTTAATAACGACTTTCAAATAAAATTACTCATTTACCACTTCACAGCAAACTCGCCATTTAGAGCCACTTTACTTCTACAGCCTTGTTGAATGTAATGAGCTAATGACACTTAAATCTCTGATAGTGTTCAATTAAAGTATCAACATTTAAAGTTACACAAATCATAATTAGTTAACTATATACCTACATAAGTAATTAAAGCGACACTTTTGACCATCCTTATCCAGAATATATTATTTTAGATTTCATTTTATTTACATACCTATCACAATTAACATACTTCGGTTTTATAACACTCAAGATTGAGTTTAAGGAATAAAAAAGCAGGTTTTGCTCTATTAAAAAATTTGGCCACTATAAGCTCTACTAAATTGTTTATATAGTTTCAAACCAATAGAAGTAATGTAATATCTTTGCTGGAAAAGAGAGAAGCACCGGAGTTGAAAGCGAAAAAAGTCTGGTATCAACGAGAGAGTAAAAGAATTTATTGTCTACAAATTTCAAAAAGAGCTAGGAACATTATTACAAGCACTTTGAGCTTTAAACAAACTATCAAGCTTTTAGCTGTAAAACTAGGTATTCTCTAGGGTTTCGCTGTTAAAAGTAACTCACGTGGATGTGGATACACGAAGATACGGATCTATAATTATAAAATGTTTATTGGAATTTACCTTCGAGAATTGAGTGTATAATTAGAATTAATTGCTTATAGCTCTCATCCAACACAATACTAACATTTTAAAATAATTTGCTTGCAATAAAAGTTAATCTTATTAATGCCATATGTATACATAAAATATGCATTAAAAACACTTAGATTTACATTGATATTATATCCTAGAGCCTCTTAGTAGAATATTTTTTAGAATCCAGAAGTTTTTAGAATCCCAAACCAAACAAAGTTCTTCGCCTCAGTTGTATTACTGGTTATATAACTGTTGTATCCTTAATTTCCAATTTTTCTTTTATATATTATTCTAAATTATATAAGGTAATAAATTAATTAAATTTGTAAATTTTGGAATGTAGATAATCTGATATTATTTCTTAAAATTACTTGTAATAGTAGGAATCTTTTAAAATATCTCTGTAGTTGGCGCTATAGTAAAATAAAAAATTCATTTATTTTCCGCTAGGGTGCCACATTTGGCGTCCTTTCAAACAGACGCGTCTTTTGAGTTTAAATATATTCCAGATTTTAAACATAAATAAATATCCAAAATTTGATTGAGGAGTAAAGACTAATAATTATTGTTCTTTTACGCTTTGTTAAATACAGAGCTTTAAGTATCGCTTTATTCGTAATTATATTTAAGAATTTTAAAATATAATTCTTTTGGTAGGGTCCCGGCATACTCATGGTACTTAAGAGCCAACTTAGAAAATTAGATATCTGGTCTACAGCACTTAAAGGTAAGTTCTAAAAATAAGTTGGAGGTTGGTTAAAGTTATATTGAAGAACTACATATATGATATAAACATTATATTGTATGTTAATTAAGGTATAAATAATATACAATAATATTTAATAACAATATATTCAAATATAGAATGATTATAAAAGTATTATGATTGAGAAATAATTTAATATATTTAACTGTAAACAATCAAAGTCAGCTTGAATATAAAAAAAATGTTCATACAAATATCAGTCAGCTTGAATATAAGAAAATGATTCATATAAAGCATATTCATTATTTCTTACCATCACTTGTTCCATTAAAAAGTTCACTCACAATTACATATTAATAAAAATAATGTCCATCTAATAATTTAACTTTACTTACTTCACACACACATACATATATCTTCAACATAACTTTGCCAATACATTTATTGTTTTTAAATATACTTATTGTAACCCTCAGAGACATAAGTTTGTTTTTAAAAAAAAATTATAGATATCTTAATAAATTAAATCTAAATTCTTTTCCTAAAATATTTTTCCGATTTTTTTTAAGATTATTCAAAATAGATAAATTTCAATTACTGAATATCATCATGAGCTGTTGATATTTTACACAAGTTTTTAATTCCTTCAACTGGAACTGTAAAAATTAAACTCATGTCGGAAATAAACGGCTACTATTCCGCCTGTTTTTAATACCCGATGAAAAAAGGAGAAACCCATATACGTTCATTTTGGACAATAGATAATTATTCTCAATGTACGCAAGGTACACAATGCACTTACATGATAGAGACTGAAGTACTGTTTGCAATGTAATTGAAATGTCCTCAAAATTGACAGGGATTGGAAAATTTTACGTATATCGGTTTTTCACTTCATCAAAATGAAATGAAAATGTGAAATTCGCAGAAATAAAAACGGCCGTGGATCAATGAAATATTATTATGTATTAAGTTAAACGAAATATAAAATATTTAAATTTGTTTTAAATGTGTATTATAGTTTTCTGTATTACTATTTATAAACAAAATAATAACAATTAACATTTTAATATTTTATCATTATTTTTAATAATTCTAATAAATGCTTACCATTGATGACGTGTACGGCAACAGTTCTTGCAGCTAGATTTCCCACTGTGCAAGTGTAGTTTCCTGAATTGCGTTTTTCTAAAGGTGTTATAGTCAAAACAGATACTGCAGAATCAGATTCCTTGGTTATATTCAAGCTGCAACAACAAGAAAACCATTTTTTTATACAGGGTGGCCCATCGAAAACGTTCCTCAAGGCATAACGGCCAGGGTAATTTTTTTTTCAGAAAATCCAAAAAACACGTCAATTTTGTTTGTGAGGGGGACAACTTTTGCCCCAAAAATGATTGCAAAATCTTCAACCCTCTAAGCGGGGGTGTCATCCCCCAACTTTTTTCAAATGGGAAGGGGGGTCAAGTGGCGCCGCAATGAAAAGAGCTATCTATTCTCTATATATCTCCGCTTCGTTTTTGAAAATCGGTCGAGTCATTGAGAAAATATGAAGGATTGAAATTTGAAAAGTTTATTTAAACATTTATCAGAGTAAATGATAAGGATAAATTCCTTCGACCAATTCGCTGTTTTTTCTTATTATTTCTAGATGTTTACGCATTTTTTCACTTGCCACAAGGTTGAACGATCAGGTGCGGTAGTTGCTAGATAGCTGTTCTGTGACTTGTGCGTTGATGTTCTTCTCAATATCGTTAAACTTTTTAAGAATTATGGTGTACTCACTTGCAGAAAAAGTGGATATGATCGAACTTTATTTTAAAAATAATGAATGTGGCAATCGGTTTGCGCAGATATTCAATGAACGCCATCTTGACAAACACCTTTATGGCAAAATTGTTCGCGATTTAGTAGCAAAATTTCGCGAAACTGGTTCCGTTATGAATAAAAAAGAGACAGAGGGAAAATCCTGTAGTAAATGAAGCTATGGAGGTATTCGTATTGGGCCAAGTTGCCATGGGTAGTACGCTGAGTACAAGAAAATTAGCCAATGAGACCGCGACCGGCGTGAATCGTACAAAGTGTCCAAACGATATTAAAAAAACAAGTTCCACCCGTACAAAATTTCAGTTGGTACAAGAACTCAACGAAGACGACTTTTGATCGTCGCGGGCTGGTATTTTTGGAAATTCTATTGTGGGTCAGTTTAACGATATTGAGACCGCACCTGATCGTTCAACCTTGTGGCAAGTGAAAAAATGCGTAAACATCTAGAAATAATAAGAAAAAACAGCAAATTGGTTGAAGGAATTTATCCTTATCATTTACTCTGATAAATGTTTAAATAAATTTTTCAAATTTCAGTCCTTCATATTTTCTCAATGACTCGAAGCGGGGAAATACTTTCAAAAACGAAGCGGGGAAATATAGAGACTAGAAAGCTCTTTTCATTGCGGCGCCACTTGACCCCCCTTCCCATTTGAAAAAAGTTGGGGGATGACACCCCCGCTTAGAGGGTTGAAGAATTTGCAATCATTTTTGGGGCAAAAGTTGTCCCCCTCACAAACAAAATTGACGTGTTTTTGGATTTTCTGAAAAAAAATTACCATGCCTTGCGGAACGTTTTCGATGGGCCACCCTGTATAAAACCCAACACCTCTATAAACAACTGGAAAATTATATAATACGCGGTTCAAATATGAGCCACTAAACTGTAAAAAACGATCATATAAAAGACCCTAAAGTAAGAAAGGCGTTAAATTTCGCTGACAATGATTTTTTTTAGAAAGATATATGGGAGAGATTTTTTTATTTATATACATATAACAAAAAATAATCACTTCAAGATTAGATGTTTTGTCAGACAAAGCAGTTTTTCGAAAAAAAAATACAATTCATTTTTTAGGGATGACATTAGAAAAAGAATATGCTTTCTTTTATATTCTTTGTAATACGGGTCAACTTCTTTTCAGCCTAAATTCTACTTTTTTTTTCTTTACATGAAATATCTATTAAATTTTTTTTGAAAAAATTTAAAAATCAAAAGCCTTTCAAATGAGAATTGTTTATAAAGTTTACCATGCCTTACATGTCATTTATTATTGTAACAATTTGTTAAACATTCTTGTCAAACAATAATTTTTATTGGACGCGTTTGGTCACTGTGATGTCGTTTTAAGTTCAGAGAATAAATAGCCTTTAAAGATCCGATACGTTTTACATGTCAGATTTACGTGGTAAAACGAAATATCGCCTAATTATAGCATTGTACTTAGTGAATTTGAAACAAAAGCATGGAATTTTACTACAAAATTGTATTTATGGTGTAATTTTTTTTGTAAATATGCAAAGCTAATTGTGAAAATAGTATCGTTTGATAGTAATCATTAGTATCCGTAAACAGTTTTGCAAAATTACATTATTTTTTGGAACTATCTAAAATATAAGGTTTTTAAAAGTTGCTTATTAAAGATGCTGTAATATATCCATATTATTTTTTGTAAATTTACTTATATTTTATTACAATATTTATTACAATGATTCAGTTTTCTAGACGGTCATCAGAGAGTTTTTTGGTATACACACAAGGTTTTACTTGATACGTTTTGACTAAAGAGGTGAGACTGAAATGTAAAATGGTATGTGTAGACGTAGGCTTAACGTAGTTATGTATATTTTGGAGATACGAGTATATTCTTAGTGAGAAGATTAAAAAAAATACTAACGACCTGAGGGTTTTTATGTGGGAGGAGATAGCCATCCCTTTTTAGGGCGAAGTGCTAGACAAAAAACGTTTTAGACATCAGGAAAGCCTCAAACAAGAAATTAGATAAACAGAAAAGGAAGGAGACTAAGTGTGTTTAGGCGCCTAAGAAACTTTTGTCGAGTTCGATTTTTAGCGGGATTATATGGGCCCTAAAATGAAAGCGAGAAGCAACTTTTGACTTAACTTCATTTAATTATTTTGTCGTAAAATTGTGTAAAGCTTCATAACAGTGAAAATGAATAAAACATTTTAACTTTTAGTTTAATAATATTCCAAAAAGATAAACAAATATTCTAAAAATAAATTAACTGAAACTTGTATTAAAGCTTCGTCCACACGTAACGTTTTACCTGTTCAGTCAAAACGTATCGAGTAAAATATAGTGTAAACAAAAGAACGGTGTGTTTAACTTGAATTGAATTAAGACTGTCTAGAGTACTAGCAAGATCATTCAGTTTTACAATAAATCTGTCTTTTTGCCTACATTGAAAACATACCGGGACCGTCTCAAAAGTGACTTACCCCTATAACTTTTTTTTTAGATAAAAAAATAAATTTGGTATGTTAGTATATGACATAAATTAGGATTGACTATTCAATTATTTTTGGTCACTTCCTGTTTCACCGGAAATGACTACAAGTTTTAATTTTTAAATGGCACCTTTGATTTTTTTATTTTATTCGATAGAAAATGACTCTCTGAATAGAATGACATATGATATGTAAACTTGAACATATAGTTTATTTGAAATCGTAACATGCGGTTCATAGCGACAATTCCTCGAAATACCAAGTGTGTGGTAGTAAATTGTTCGTAAAAAAATGCTTTTTCGAAAATGCTATTGAGCCACCCTTATTCCATTTGAAAAAATTGGCCAGGACAAGAGACGAAAAACATTAGAAGATCAAATCTATTTTTCCAAGGCAATTAGTGTTTTTAACACAGCCATGGCACTCTAGATTGAAATTTAAAATACGTTTCCTTTTAAGCAAAAATGTCAAAAGTTGATATATGATATGTCATTATATTCAGGGCGTCATTTTCTATCGAATAAAGTAGAAAAATACCGAGTGTGTCATTTAAAAATCAAAAGTTGTAGTCATTTCTTCCGGTTAAATAAAAAGTGATCAAAAACAATTGAATGTGTCAATCAACCCTAATTTATATTAAATACTAACTTACCAAATCTCGTTTTTTTTTCTCTGAAATAATAAAAAAGTTATAGAGGTGAGCCACTTTTGAGATGCACCCGGTATATGGTCTTAAATAAGTGCAAATATTTTTAGGAGTAGTATATTTCGACCCCAGAAACACGATTATGATTTTTTTGTAGTTAAAAACATAATTTCTTGATAATATGGTAACATAGGTAGTAGATTAAATTTACAAGAAAGAAAACCCAGAAAAGAGCTGGTGGTTCTCAATTCAAGCAAAAAAAAAATTCTTTTGGAAATTTTTAAAGTAAAATAACTGGGTTATTTAGGACTTTGAAAAACGGGAGTTAATATATTTCTGTTATCGAGATCTACTAACCCTTAAAATATTTGCGCTTATTTAAGATTTACTCTGTATAAGCATTGTAGCAATATTCAATGTCTTTTCTTTTTAACCACACTAAACACATTGGCAATAATTATTAATAAACTCACAGATAAAACTTTCAGTGTGTAGGCTAATTTTTAATGTGTCCTACTTAATACTTGAATTCTGAGGCTTTACCCAATTTTTGTCTACTTTTTGAACATCACACTTTTCTTGTTAGTACACTTTTATTTTATTTCCAGCAGCTTCAAAAAGAAAGCATATTACAGGCCCTGCTTTGTAGTTATCCAATTGTGTCCAAATTAATTCAATACTGAAAATCTAAATTTGAGCTAGTTTAGTTTTCGATGGGGCTGTCCGACCTTTGTCAGATTTTTTTTCAAAGACAGGAGCTTCTGTCGACGTTGTTGTAAATTTTTGTTGGAATACTGAAGACCTTTTTTTCCAATTTATTTATCAACTTTCCAAAGAGTTTAAACAAACTAAGTGAAAAAAGAACCTCAGAGAAAAATAAATGGATTTTATTTTTCTTTAAACGACATTATAAAAAATAAAAAGAAAAACTCTTTCAAATAATTTCCACAGAAAGAGAAAAAATTGTAAACTTGTGTATTTTTTTTTTGTTTTCGATGTTCAGTATAGCAAAAATAATCTGAATATTGAAGCGAATGATTTATATATTTTTTGTTTTTGTCCTGGGGACTTAAAACCGATAAATCTAAAGAAAGATCTATGGAAAAATAAATAAAATAAATTAAAAAGAATTGGATATACTTGCTTCTAACTCTGATTATTCAACTCATAATAACTAAATTTATTATTCCTTTTAAATTAATTTATTTTAAAATTATTTAAGAGTAACGTTCCATTTATTTATTTTTTTATTAACTTGCCTAATACCAATCGGTTTCTTTTTTCGATATTTCTTAGATTTATTGGTTTTAGGACCTCAGGCCAAAAACAAAAAATACGAAAATCAGTCTCTTCAATATTCAGTTTGCCATATTGAGCAAAAAATACGCAACTTTTCAATTTTTTATCAATTTCAGCCCTTTTTCTTATGAAAACTTTGATCGAGTTTGTATTTTTGGTACAAATTCTTGTAATTCTAGTTTAGAAACAGAAATAAAATACATTTATTTTCTTTAATATACTTTTTATGGGATTTATTAAAGTATTCTAACAAAAATTAGATTTTTAAAAAAAATTTGTCTAAAAGAATTCAATTTTTGATCACAAAAAATAATTTTTTTAAATCCAAAAATTGTTTGTATGAATGTACTTCACATAAAGTATCGAAAAAATACATACTACAACTTCTATTGGAGTTGTTGAGTTGCGAGTTTAGCTAAAATCAACAGCTTTTAATTATATTCTATGCCATAACATTTGCCAGTATATCGACATTTAGTGCCAGCTATTTTCATAATCAGGTATTTCGCCAAGTTATGAAAACATTGAGTATAAAATACCCCGTTTTGTAATACTTAACCTGTTTTTGTTACTACGAATTTCACGTTAAAACATCAAAACTGTTTTGTTTTGATACATACAGTATGTTCTCCAGAGCTTAAATTGCTTTAAAATATTTTTTTTCTTTCATTATATATATCATTAATATTTAGGCGTTTATGAACAATAATTTCTTGCTTTTATAAGCGTGAAATAGTTTAAATATAAGCTGAATGGTGTCTTGTTTAGTAAGTTTGAGTCGCATAAAATATTTATCTCATTTTAACTGCCTTAAGAGTTTAAAGTAATGGTTCGTTAGATGACAATGTCTACTATTCTATGTATTTTCTATAGCGAGCGGCAAAACTTAATAATTGCGTGTTAAAGGCGAACTATAAAATTTACGGTCTAGAAGACGTTAAGATATTATTTTACATTTTCACGTAGTTAGTAGCGGTTGCAGACGTCTAAGATACAAAGTAAACGATCAGATAATTGCTAAAGCGTGTCTGTATACAGGATATTTCGATTTATGTGCACTGAAATTTACCATGACAAATTATTTTTAAGAGGAAAGTCAAAAAATTGGTCATTTTAGTCATGTCACCGTATTTAATAAAACTGCTGTTATTTACTAATTAGAAGGTGTAGAATATGAAAATATAGGCCATTGTAGATTTGCGTTTGCGGTCTTTGATGAAGTCAAAGTTTTAATCATCATCAAAGTTCGCTCAAAAACAAGAGTTCGAAAAATTAATATTGTATTAAAACCCAATCATATAGGTCCTAATATTTTTATATTTTCTAAAAGTGATAAAATTTCATATATAAACAATGGAATTTTCAAAACTTTGTGACATGTTTTACTATGTTTCTAAGAGCATTGAAAATGGGTAAAAATAGTCAAAAATTAAAAATTTTCGAATTTTTTCCATTTTTGCGATTTTGATCATGTCACTGATTTTGATAAAATTACTGTTATTTACTAAGTAGAAGGTGTAAAATACGAAAATATAGTTTGGTCTAAAATATATTTATATTTTATAAAACTGCACAAAATCTCCCATAAAAACTATAATTTTCGAAAATTGATGAATAGGTTTTCTGTGTTTCTAAGGTGTATATATATATATATATATATATATATATATATATATATATATATATATATATATATATATATATATATATATATATATATATATATATATATATATATATATATATATATATATATATATATATATATATATATATATATATATATATATATATATATATATATATATATATATATATATATATATATATATATATATATATATATTATATATATATATATATATATATATATATATATATATATATATATATATATATATATATATATATATATATATATATATATATATATATATATATATATATATATATATACATATATATATATATATATATATAAGCTATATATATATATATATATATATATATATATATATATATATATATATATATATATATATAGAAAATATATGTAAAAATAGCCAAATAAAAAATAGCCAAAAATTTACAATAATCTAAGACTTTTGGCGTAAAACCTTTTTTAAAGAAGTATTAAATTAAGTCTGTGGTTAAATCAAACTATAAAAAAAGAAAAGGTTTGTTTACATTTTGCAAAATAAATCAATGTATATTCTTAGTCGATCTTATATCTGTGTAAAAAGTCATTACTCGTCTTTTGAATTTGGCTGTTTTGGCTCTATTATACCTAAAACATATCCTCAACACAAAGTCTATAATAGAACAATAGTTATCAAGCGCAGGGTCGAGAAATGCCATTTTCGACACAAAGACATAATTTAAAATCGCTTTTCTAAAGAGAAGAATACAAAGTTAACGATAGGTGGGAAATAAAACGGTCCCGAATATGTTTTTGAACGGCCTGTAAAAGAGAGAAAAATATTCGATAGATTTTGAGATTTTTCACGGCATATGCGGCCTCATAGAGAGACAAAGCCGTAAAAATAACATTCTTATTGCATCAGGAACTGGAATCACAGATTTTCTCCTATTCTCCCAGCAAGTTTCCGCTCTAAAATCAGAAGGGTGCCTTTATTTGAGCCCCGATATAATTTAATTTTCCCCGTAGCCATTTACTTTCGATAAAATATCAGATCTATGATGTACAGCGTTGAGTGTTTCATATGTTTCTTTAATAGCGCTCTTCTTTCTTCGGATTTTCTGATGCTTTCTTTACATCCTCTCGAATTTTAACACTTACTTTTGTCAAATAAGACATTAACAAGTTAAACAGGAAATTTTTGGTACCATGATGCTTTTGATGGTTCCATCAACATTTGAAGATATGGATGAACCCTCTAGCTCTGAGCGAATTTTGATGATGGTTAAAATGTTGTCTACATTAACGACCGTAAATGCAAGGCCACAATAGTATATATTTTTGTGTTCTACACCTTTTATTAATTAGTAAATAACAATAATTTTATCACAATCGATGAACTGACCAAAACCGCCAATTTTCATGATTCTATTTTTGACTATTTTTTACCCATTTTCAAGGTTCTTAAAAATATAAAAAACCTAGTCAAAAAATTTTGATAATTATAATGTTTACAGGAAATTTTATACACTTTTCGAAAATATAAAAATATTAGAGCTTAAATGCTTTGGGTTTATTAGAAAATTGATTATATAAAAAACCCTTTGTTTTTGAGCGAATTTTGATGATGGTTAAAACTGCCTATTTTTTTTTAATTTTTGTTGTAAATTGCACAAATCATGAAACACATTCAATTTCTTTATATAATTTTCATTTCATATTTTCAATTTTTTTTTCTACTTGATATATCCGCGGGATAACTAGGTTATATATTGAACATCTCAAAATATCAAATATCAGGACTAATCTATAATTTTCCATATAAAGATTGGCAATTTTTATGAAATAAACAAGATATTTTCTATTAAGACATATCAGATTTGCTAGATTTGATATCCTAGCCTTTTTTTAATTAAATTTTCCTAGTATTATAGAGAGTTATTTTAATTAATAGTTATATTTCTGTTGCTATAATCCCTTCAGTACTCTGTGGTGATGAAATGGCTCATGGCAGAAGCCAGAAACCTGTTTTCTGTACTGTTAATACCTCCTTTGTTTTCCTAAGTAACTTTCTCGATGAAGAACATCATTACAAAATGAAACAAATGAGACATTTCATTAAAATTGGTAAGTTCATAAGTCCTCGAGGACACATCAAGTTTTATGCCGTTTGTATGTGTGCCAACTTCCCGTTTTCCTTAAACTTGATGCACTCCAATCAAATCTCGACTTTGTGACGTCGACATGGAACAAATTTCCATCGTCAAACTTGCACAATTAAATTAATTTTCTTTTGCTTTGTCCCTTAACTTTCCCTTAAGTCAATCAACGATGAGTTTCTCGGATGAGAATTATGCTTTTGCCCGAAAATTTGTCACTTTCCTATAGACAATGGATGCTGTTTATTTGATTATCTATTGTTCAATCAGAAAACATTTAAGCTAAATTCATATAAAAATAAAAGACATATATAGAAAAGAAAGAAAAAAAAATTTGCCATCAAAAACTCAAATAATATAAGACAAAGTTTCCTAATTTGAAGGAAGTTGTTCTCTATGAAGACTGAATAATATTAAATCTTGTGACATTCTACCAGCATTGAATTTAAATAGTTAGGAACTCGGAAACTTCTAATAAAGCTTTAATTTTTCTTCAATTAATTACTTAGACCAATTAGAATCAGGTTTAACACAAGGACAGGTTATCGGAGTAAAATTTTAGTAAGAATAAATTGTAAGAGCTAGATTGAGATAATACCGTTTGATCGAAAAAAAATGGCGTTAAAGAGGGCTGGGGTGTGACAATCTATGATAATTTTAGCGGGGTCAATCTCTAAACGCCATTTACCAAAAATTTGTATATAACTGGTTAAAAATTAACACTAATTGTAGAAAGATTAAAAAACGATACAACAGTTCCAGACACACAAATCTATTTCCAAAAAAAATATTTTTTCTCGAATTTTAAACTACACCATTTTAAAATCATTTTTACTCAATATAATAAATTACAACCTATTTAAGGCCAACTGGTAGTAAGCGATTGAAAAATAAAAAGTCTAGGCCTTGACCTCGCCAAAATTATTATCGATTGTCATTCTCCAGCCGTCTTTGACGCCGTTTTTTTCGGTCGTATGGTATAACAAAATAAGAAAGCTGTAGATGTAGAATGTATGAGAGGGGGTTAATTCTTCGGTTCCCGATTCTTCTGTTTCCAAATTCCCATTTCATGTTACGGATGGAGTCTTCCCGGTGCTTGAGTTCCACTTTAACTTGATTTGTTGGGTAGAAGAACGGTTTTGGGGTCCAGTAGTGGAGTGTTAAATAAGAAAGATAATAAAATAATATAGTGTCTGCAGATTCTGTTTTTGTTGAAAATTATAAAAACTAACAGAAATGTTGGTTCTACACCCACTGTGAAATATTTATTCCGAATGAATCAAAGAAGTCAATAATTAGAATCAAGTAGAATGCAAAAAAAGATAGAAGTTTGATATTTTATTAAAAACTAATACAAATTGTAAGGGCTAGACTGAAGTCAGGCTAACGAAATAAGAAAACATTTTTATTTATCTTCTATATATAAGCTACTGTTACAAAATAAATACTCGATATAGGGCAAACAAGATTATGCTTGGTAATTGTATTTGGTTCTATATTTGGCGTGGAACTGTTCGTGTTTTGGCCAACTTTTTGTCGGACTCATCTACGAGAGCCGAAAACGTAAATATAGCCGCTAGATTTCAAGCACGTACGTCAGGATAAAGTTTTACTAGCTTTATGATCCGCAATATTTTACTGAAAGCTCGCCATCGTACGTCTTTCTGGGAAATCTTTTTGTGGGAGAGCGACTTCTCGATTAGCATGATAATTTATAAACAAGATTTTAAATCTTCTCGTGGGATTTCTTTTGAATATGGCAGAGGCTTTATACGTACTCTGTCACGCTGCTTTATATGACATCTATTTTTTTAAGGATAAAATTATGAAGTAAAAAATTCTGTTTACATATACTATATCAAATACAATTTTATATACCGGGTGCGTCTCAAAAGTGGCTCACCCCTATAACTTTTTTATTTTTTCAGATAAAAAAACGGGTTTTGGTATGTTAGTATATGACATAAATTAGGATTTATTGACGTATTCAATTGTTTTTGGTCACTTCCTGTTTCACCGGAAATGTCTACAATTTTTGATTTTTAAATGGAACCCTGGGTATTTTTTACTTTATTTGATAGAAAATGACATTCTGAATAGAATGACATATCATATGTCAATTTTTGACATTCTCGCTTAATAAAAAATCGTATTTTAAAATTCAATCTAGAGTGCTATGGTTATGTTAAAAACACTAATTCTTAATCAAGGAGCTTTGGAAAAATAGATTTGATCGTCTAATGTTTTTGGTGTCTTGTCCTGGCCAGTTAGAAAATGCTCAAATCGTATTTTTAATCATATCTCAATTTTTTCAAATGGAACGAGGGTGGCTCATTAGCATATTTGGAAAAAGCATTTTTTTATGAATAATTTGATACTACACACTTGGTATTTCGAGTCAAATTTTCGTTACGAACCGCAAGTTATAATTTTAAATAAACCATATGCGAAAATGCCAAATTTGACACATGATATGTCATTCTATTCAGAGCGTTATTTTCTATCGAATAAAGTAAAAAATACCGAGGGTGCCATTTAAAAATCAAAAGTTGTAGTCATTTCCGGTGAAATAGGAAATGACCGAAAACAATTGAATACGTCAATCAATCCTAATTTATGTCATATACTAATATACCAAATTTCGTTTTTTAACTGAAAAAATAAAAAAACTTATAGGGGTGAGCCATTTTTGAGACGCAACCGGTATAAAGTGATTCTCCTAATTCTTGAATATATTCGTTAAATCATAGATAGGTATATCCTCTATCATAACAATTTTAATACTTGATAGGTATTATACTGGTACCTAAAACAACCTTACAGATTATCTAGAGAATTTTATGTAACTTTCAGATTTGAGCTTTAAGGTTTAAAAAGTTATTAATTTTTAATGTAAACAATATTTCTGCTCCAGTACACCGAGCTATTGCATTATTTGGTCTATCAACTATCATAAAAATGTTAATACTTGTACCTAAAAGACAAAACCTACAATTTCTATAAAGAATTTTATGTACTTTTCAGATCTAGAGTGACAGAAGAAAAAATTATTAGTTTTTTAAAGTAGACAGTGTAGACACTATTTTTGTTCCGGTACACTGAGCTAGTACCAACATTTTTTGGTCTATCAACTATCATTAAAAAATTAATACTATTATCCAAGACATAAAACTTATAGTTTCTATAGAGAATTTTATGTAGATTTCAGATATGTAGAGATAAGTTTCAAAAAATATCTCCTTAATATATAAATAAAACTTAATATGAAAGTTTATGTAAGAGTTTGAAATGGCAATCTAGGTAATGGTTGTTGAAAAATATAAAAGGATCAGTTGGCTTGCAGCCAGTACTAAATATCATTTAAGTGAGTTAACTGCGGAAGAATTAATATGAAAAAATCGACGATTTTGGCAACGCATTTCATATAAAACGAGGATTTATCGCGGCACAAGAACAACAAAATTGTAAACTAGTTTATTTATTATACCGAAGGAAAGCATTAGACGTCATTTTGGTTTACGTTCGAGTCAGAGTACCCAATTGTTTAAGCTTTCGGATGTAATCCACTTAGCGAAATTGTTGTTAACATGTTATTAAATTAAGTTAAACAGTAATGTAAAGCAATGCATTAAATAATTTTATTCCTCTCTATAATTGAATTTTATTTATAATTAAATTTCCAAAGCAAAAGAGAACCCAAGAGGCCGAGGGGTGTTAATTAAATTTTGTACAATGTTTCAATATGAGGTCTATTTTAAACAGCCGATGATTAAATGCCATTAATAAAACTACTGTCGCAAATAACTATAAAATAATAAATTAATAAAAACACGATATAATTATAAATAAATACAGGGTGATTGATTTTATACAGTTACAAAAGCATCCCACAGAATCTGCATTTGCCGTTGTTTTTTAGCTTCATTCTACTGATGTGTTCATTGAGGAAGTTATGAGAAATTCCTTCGAGTGTCTTAGAGAGTCTTTCAGGTTCTTGAGTTCCGCTTTAAGTTCGTTTCCACTTGGGAAGCAGAACGTTTCTGGTCCAGTTAGTGGAGTGTTATCTTCTTTTCCAGCTAGATCGTTTGCTTTTTCTTTGCCTTCTATCCCTTAGTGGTCTGGCACTTAGAGTAAGAGAACTTTATTATCTTTGCCTATTTTGTTTAGCTTCTTATTTTATACTACAAAGGCATAGTCATGAGCAAACGCAAGACCAATACCAAGCGGATTTTTGTCTTGGTCTTGCATTTACTCATCACTATGGCTTAAGGTCTTGAAGTCTAATAAGGAGTCTTGGACTTGGTCTTTTCCTCTTGCAGGTGTTACATTTTTTATTATATTTTTACTAGAAGCAATTTCCATATAGAAAATTTTTAAAGAAATAGTATTTTAATTAATTTAATGCAAATGGCACTTTAAAGAAAGAAGCAACAATATTTGTTAAATGAAAATTTTTATTTTTCAATTTCAAATTAATTTTTATTTATTTATGCTAAAATAACAAAACTTTTTGACTATTGCAGTATTGCTTTACGTAAAATATGATGCAAAAATCTGAAAAAAACGTGATTTTATTTAAACACACTATTTGCAGTGAATTAAAAGAATAATTTTGTACAAATAAATAACTTAATATATCAACTTGCATCTTGGGCCTTGGTTTTGGTCTTACCTAAGTCTTGGATTAGGCGGTAGTCTTTGTTTTAATCTTGCACAAAATTAAGACCAATACCGAGACAGCAAGACCAAAACCAGTCTTGCTCATCATCAGAAATGCATTATTTACTAATATTTAAAATATTTGAATACAATCATATGAATGATCTTCTATAAACAACGTGGTGTTAGTTCTGTTAAACTATTATTTATTGATGTAAATCTTAATGCAAAGGGAAACTCCTAAAGAATATCTCAGAGTATATTATTATTAACGTCTGGTTCTCTAGTTTAAAATTTATACATTTTCCTTTTATTATTAGAGACTCAATCTGAATAGGAAAACCTAATTTCCTAAGATATTTCACGCAATTTGACTACTTTACTGGGGAATATCTTTCGGAAAATTCAAGAAACGAAGAAATAAGGGAGTAATGCAATTTTAATGTGTTCGTAAGAAATATGCATGTGTTCCTCATAAATACTAGAAGTAGAACATTTTGCACCATCTAAATGCGAATTTACTATCTTCTAAATTGCAGAAAACAGTTTTTACTAGTCGGGTACGGGTTGTTGTAAGAATAATTCGTTAGAAAATTACCTACCTTATTTAGAATAGACCAACTAGAATTTAATTTAAATATAATGAAACTTTAACAATTTTAATAATAGAATAAATAAAAGTATAATATCTAAATCACCACAATACACCAAAAACACTTTTACTTTTACACTGGACGCGCGTTTCGCTAACCATGTTAGCATCATCAGCAGATGATTATAAACTGTTTATAATCATCTGCTGATGATGCTAACATGGTTAGCGAAACGCGCGTCCAGTGTAAAAGTAAAAGTGTTTTTGGTGTATTGTGGTGATTTAGTGTTTTTATTTTGCTGTGTAACACCAAAGGTTCCAACCCTCAACTGTAATAAGTATAATATTTATTGCTTTCTTTTCTCTCTGATTTATATTCTATTTACTATATAATAATACTTCAGAAGAATAGACAAAGGAGTTCAACCAACTTATTATAATAAACCATATCAACTTGAGCAATATAATTCAGGATTTAGGAGATCTAAACAAAATTTACGTTTATCGCTATAATACTATATAAATTCATTTTCTAACAAGATCTGCTTTATATTGTAAACACATTTATGTTAGGAGGGACTATTAAATTGGCTCTAAATCTCAATCCGGATCAGGGATGGTTTTCAATAAAAAGATCGGGGGTCATCGGATCAGTTTTAGAATGTAAGTTTTCTCTTTTGCATCTATCTTTGCTCTTTTGCATCGTATGCATAAACGACAATCTCGGTGCCGCATTCTTATTCTTTCAGACATATTCTCGAAAAATTCATATCACGAAATCTATCTTGCCTAATGAAAAATGCATGTCGCAGGATTATCTCTTATGTTTCCTGACAGGAAAGTAAAACTTTCAATAATTAATATTTTCGATAAAACTATTCAATAATAAAAAAAAATATTAAAATATGTAGGGTTGCTATACAAGATATTGATTTAATTTAATTTTTATATTTTTTTTATTTATTTTTATTATTTGTATATTTTTTTTGTGCTGTTGTTATTTGTTTTGTAAATGCTTTGTCGATAAAGTTATTTTGGCTTTTTGCACAATAAAGCGTGATTTGTTTTGTTTGTTTGATAATCCGGACTTTGTCGAAAAATATATTATGAATTTATGTATGTAAAGTTTGTCTCGCGAGAGAATACCTTGACAGTGAGAGGTGCTGTCTGCCATTTTAATTCACAGCTAAATGGTATTTTCAGTCATTATTTGAATTTCTTTGGAATTTTACTTTAAAGGGGAAATTAAAGGCCGTTGAAAATGTGTTAAGTCAACTCTTTTGTTTTTGTGATGTACCGAAGATTTGTTACCGTATACGTTACAAATGAAATTAGATTGGATTATCCTCTTTTGACAGAAGAGAAGACTTTGAGCATTTTATTAGTTTTATCCAAGCCACACTTTCATTTTGGCTTTGGCAGCATATTCTCCCGATAAAAATAAGTAAAATAGTTTGTATAAATGTATCTCCTAAAATGGCTTCGTTTCAGAGATACAGGGTGTAAAAGTTTCATTTTTATTTCGGATTTTTCCAAATTATTTCTGAACTGGGTTGCTATACAATATATATTGATTTTTTTTATTTTTTATATATATTTTTTTTATTTTTTCTTTATTATTTTCATATTTTTTTTGTGCTGTTGTTATTAGTTTTGTAAATGGTTTGTCGATGAAGCTATTTTTATACTTTTTTTATTTCTTTTATTATTTGTATATCTTTTTGGGCTGTTCCTAAAGACATTTATTATTATTATTATTATTAACTAACGTCGATATTTGTTTGAAAATTGGTGCCTGAATGTTTTTTGATATAATAAATTTCACATTCCGAAAATATGAGGGACGCCATCTACATGCTTTTTAACTGATTTGAAGAGTAATAACTTTTCGTCCGTACCTGTATAAAACTACTGAATATATGAAAGATAAAATATACATTTTGGTCAATTTTTGGGTAAAAATCGCTACGAGCAACCGTTTTGTCAACAGTCGATACATGTCATTATTGCCAAAAAACAATGATGTTTAGATTTGACTGAAATAATGAGGGGGCTTTTTATTTTTTAAGCCAATCTTGATTTTTTCTAGAAAAGAATATGATAAAACAGTTTCTGCTGACTCTTTGGAAAAAAAAAACATTTAAAATTTCAGTCAACACGTATATAATTTTTGTCAATGATGACATGTATTGAGTATTTAGATATCAAACATCTTGAGAACCATTGCCAATAGCGATTTGAACTAAGAGAAATTTTTTTACGTAATTTGCTGCCAATTAAAATGACAGGCACAACTGTCACTGTTATGGATCGTTGGAAAAGGCGTATTTTCATTTAAGCGCACGTAATCATAACAAAATAAAGACAAAAGAATTCACTTTCGAACAATGTCAGTTTAGTAGATTGAAATATTCAACAAAGTTAAGTTGTTTTTACGGTTAGATTTCCAGGGCATTTTTTTCTGACACCTTAAAAATCCGAACATGTCCGGGTAATTCCGGACGTATAGGAACCCTAAATATGACCTATATGTCTAATGAAAAGCAAGTTCAATTCAAAAGATGGCTTGTTTAACTACAATAAATCCTGGCAAAAAATTGTTAATTACTTTTGAATTTTTAAAATGATTAATTACCCTAGGCTTTTCGTGGGTTGTTGATAATTTTCTCTAAATTTAAATTGGACAAGATAAAAAAGAAACCCGTTTTTTGTTAGACCAAGGTAATTTTTATTAAATTGTAACTATAACATGCTCTGAAAAAATAAGATACCTTTTTATTTAAAACAACATTCCATGATTTCAATTTCTGTTTGCTGAGGTATTTAATATATTCGCTCTTCAATTACTGAGCCTAAAATTCCATCCCTCAAATTTCTGAGTTTGAGTTTCAAATCAATATTGCTTGATATTTTTAGTATTTTGTCTCAAGATTAAATAATACAGACATAAGAATTTAAGTATTTTTAAACTACAAACAATAACGGAAAATTGTAATACAATATACATATATTTAGAGTTTTATAAAAATAATTAATTTTGCTGGATGAGAGTTCCTGATTTTATTCATTGAACGCTAAGTTGCGGCAGAAATATAATAGTTATCCGAAATTCTATATAAATATTCTATAACCATAAATTTACATTATATGTACATTCTTATATATTCTTGTTTATAATGCAAATTCAGGATTTTATGTTAAAATTGATTTCCCAGGTCATAAAACGTGTCAATAAAACTTGTTTACTGCTCTTTATAATAATATTTTATGCAGTACAATATTAAATATACATATATTCCCCTCAATCTTATTTGTAATTTAAAAATATTATGTAGTTCGGGTTTTAAAAAAGAAATTTTGAAAAAATGGATAAAATCTCCATTATTTCAGACTAATCAGGCATCTTTAACTTAAAATGGAATGTAAAAACTTGAAAAAAACTTTTCAATATTACCAGTTCCACAGTTTTCAAACCCGCATAAAAACAAATGTTTTTTTCTCTAAATTAAGGACTTTTGAACACTTACAGAGGCTATTTCAGCATGTTAAACATTTTCAATTCAAAGTCGAACTCAACTTATTCCAAAAAATCAGACGTAACATTTTCAAATTTATTAGAAGTTTTTTTAATTTATTTTCTTGATAAAGAACTGGTTTTTCTTGTTTTTGATTTAGTTATTTATCGTTGGGGTGTTTTTTTTTAAGTTTTCTGAACACGTCTAGACAAAACAAGTCGATTAAAATTCAAAATTATGACTTTATTATTTATTTTTCTTGTTGTTCTGGAATTGATGGAGATTTATTTTCCGTAAATGTTAATAATAGTCAGTAAAGAATAACGAAAACACTCTTTTGTTATTAAACAATCTATTTTGGGTATTTTTTGTACCAGAAATTTTGAGTCAAAAACCATAAATAACAGAAAATTAGGAGAAGGTTTTTCAATTTTTTTGGGGGAAATTTCTAATAATTAATACTGTATTTCATGCCGTTTTGTCCCTTCAACCCTAATTTGTATGCGGTGTCCTGGAAACCTAAAATTTAAGCCATAGCTGCTTTTTAAAAAAAACTAAGACATCGCTGTGAAAAACTGCGTGAACCTTCGGAGAGATTATCTTGAAAAATTACTCAAACATTTTAATTATTTTGTCAGGAAATATAGGTCAGGGTTTACATTATATTTTCGTACTGCCATTTTTTTGCTATATTTATTTAAGTAAGTCCTTAGCTGTCAAATAAAATAACACATTCAAAATAAGATAAACAAACTATAATGTTATATTTCTAGCAAGCCACGAGAAATATTCTTGCTTTTATCTTCATTGTTTAATTTTGCCTCCATACAGTTGTGAGGTTGGACCAAAACAATTCTTCGCATCCTCTGGAGGTTTATATAACTAACATTTAAACTATGTAACAACAACGTTATATTATTTTCTTTTGTTCTCTACTAATTATACTATAAACTTTGCTAAAGATAAATAACATAATCTAAATAAAACTAAATTAGAAATATTCAAAATAATTCGTTGAGAAAACATAAATATGACTTATCAAATTAAAGAAATTAAATACTGTAATGCTGGAATATTTTGAAACCTAAAGTGCTAAGATTTAAATTATTAACTATATTTTAATTAGGTATCATTTTGAGCAAGTTTTGAGTATGTAAAAATATATGTTGGTAATCTTTCTTGGCTGTAAAAAAATAAAAAAAATAATAGATAAAAACTTGCCTAAATGTTTTAGTATTTTTATACAGTTTTAAATCAGCTGTAGAAATAGTTAACATTGGCAATAATTGACAAATTATCGGCTTGTTTGAACCAAAAATAAAAGAAAAAACTTTGCAGACTTTTTCTTAGACTTTATCTGTGGCCAACTGGGAGTAAAGTGTCTATGACCACCTGAGAATAAACTTAATAAGTGAAAAGTGTATTTCATTCTCTACTGGTTGTTCTCTTTATTGGTATCGTGGATAAATCAATAAAGAGAGACATCAAAGAAGTCATCACAAATTACTGTAGCTATTTGTTGTTTTTCTCTTCCATTTCAAACAGAACTTGAAAGAAAAGGTCTGTTGATAATCGAATAAAAAAAGTGTTGACTTTATTTCCAGTCACTTTCTTTGATTTTTTTCGATAATGTCTTTATCCAGTTCACACCTTTTAATTATATTCGAAAGTTTTTCTTTTGGTATAGGTGTTCAAAAAGTTATTAATATGATATCCTGTTTTAGCTAAATTTTTGATTCTTTATCTTCACTGTCAAATAACTAAAGTATGAGACAAACATTTAAATGAAAAAAGTATGAAAAAATTAAACTCATCTGCTTGCCAGTTTAAGAAATTAAGTATTTAAAGTGGACGTGATAGTAAAACTAAGTTCTAAACAGCTGAAATATTCTAATTAAAACAGAAATAATGAATGTAGCAGTGTAATATCGAAAATAAATTCAAAAGAAGTGGTTTGCCGTCCAGAATATTAATGAGAAACAAACTTTTCTAACGTCTGATAGAGCAGAACTAGACCACTTAACTTATGAATGCTTTTAAGGAAGCTTTAAGGATCTGACGACTTTTTTGGTGCATACGCTAATGCTAAGCTCAAAAGCTCTTTGTCTAACAAACAGATTATACTTTTTTTGAATTGATTTATTGGTCTTTTTATATAGTTCAATGATCTGAAATTAAATACATACATACAGTTATTAAGTTAAGATACAACATTTTTTTCACAGGTTTTTATGTTGAATTATCTTATTTCTTATTTTCTATATAGAATTTATTATGTATTTAATGTTCACATACATACTTGTAGAAATGTTCTTCATTACATATGTATTTACTATATAGGGTTAGTCCCAAATAACTCCAAATATTTTTAGTATATATTTTCTCTTTGTTATTTGTTATTCTCTCGTTTTTCAAATAAGCACAAAAAAATTAAACTACTACCTATGTTATTATCAAGATCTTATGTTTTTTAATTGAAAATTTAATAAAACTCTAATTTCAATATCTTTTCATTTTTTTTAAGGAAAAAAACTTTACAATTAAAAGATTGTTTCAATATATGCGGTGTTTTTCGAGAACGAAACCTCCGCATAAGACGAGGGATTGCTGTATTCATAACTATTTTTTTTTAATTTGATAGAAAACTATTTGTTTGGTTTGTTTAGTAAGTCCGATATCAATAAATGGCCCTTTTATTAATCTGATCTCCACCGTTTCTTTTCGAGATATCCGCCAAGTCGACTTGATGGCGCCCGAGTTGGATGGACCCCCCATAGATAAAAGCTCAGTTCTCGACATCAAACAAATATCTTAGCCTGCCCTAGCCGAAAAACTATTTGTTCCCGTCCCCTGCCTCGCCGAATTTATTTATAAATTCGAAATTTATTTTATTCTTTTAGGTTGTAGCTTGCATGGGAGGGGGGAGTTAATCAACGTGACCTTATGGCACTATTGTCTCCCCTGTTCTTGTTATAACTAATTTTCTATATTATAACTCATAATAGAGTTTCAGGGCTTTGACAAACGCCAGTATCTGAGACGGTTTTACAGAGGTTAGTTCTTCATTTACGATATCAGCCGGACCGAAGTTTATGGCGTGAATGGTTGTGATCTCGGCGCACTCAGTGATGAGGTGTTCTGGTTTTTCCCATCTTCCCTAAAGAATCTGCTTATTAATTTGCTGAATTTTTGCTGAATTAGCTTCTACTAAGGTGTTTATTGTGAGACAGTGTTCTATAACAATTAGAAGATTATTCTTACTTAAATCAATAAAAATCTTCGAATTTCTTATGATTTAAGTAAGATCTTGATTCTCTAAAGTCTTGAGCCATTCCTTTGAGTGCCTTAGACCGTTGGATGATTTCCAGTCCAGGTAACGAATGGAGTCTTACAGGTTTTTGAGTTCTGCTTTAAGTTGGTTTCCACTCGGGAAGCAGAACGGTTCTGGTCTAGTTGCTGGAGTTCTCGCTCCTTTTCTAGTTAGATCGTTTGCTTTTCATTACTTTCTATTTCTTTTTGGGCTGGCACCCAGAGTAAGACAACTTTATTTTCTTTGCCTAATTTGTTAAGTTTTTCTAGGCATTTGTGGACCAACTTCGAATTGATGGTTACTGAATTAATGATGGTTACTAAGATAAATTGTACGTATCTTTCGATAGCGTAGATTTTTGCCTGCAGGATGCTGGGGTAGGTGCCCATTGGTTCGGAGTATTTAGTTTTATTCTTCCTTCGAATCGAAATTAAATACTCAGTCTGGCTAATTACCGCTGCGGAGTTGCAAAACTTTTGTAATTCACACCCTCCATTTAAGCTGAAATTGCTCCACTCCCTCTGCTCGACGTGTAACACAAGTTTATTATTAAAAATTATTACTGGCAAGTTTGGAGGCCCAATCTAATATAGCCTGTTTAAAAACAGTTTCTTTGCCTGGAATGTCGAAGGTCAAAAAAGGGAAGTGAATATATATTAGTTGGCCATAGGAAATTATTTTTTTATTTCGATCCCTTTATGATATATCGAATTCATTTTGAATATATTTCGTATCTTTTATAACTTTCGTCGTCATTTTATGATTTTATCGATAGTAATATTAGATTTTTTTTCCTATTTTACTTAAAAAAATATATATATTCAAAGAGGACTCCAGATATTTTAGGAAAATTATCCGCTTGGATTTAATAAGACGAAAAGGATATGAAATACCCTAAAAAGCCTAAAAATTGCCAATTTTCAGTGTAAAAAGCCAACATTTTATGATTATAAAATTCA
Organism: Sitophilus oryzae; assembly: GCF_002938485.1. Lineage (NCBI taxonomy): Eukaryota > Metazoa > Arthropoda > Insecta > Coleoptera > Curculionidae > Sitophilus > Sitophilus oryzae. Next base: position 8,694,942 of record NW_022146479.1, read on the forward strand.
GTCTGTCAAGTTTGGACTACAAATACAAACCTATAAATTAAGCTATGAAAAAGCTGTGAAATTTAATCTGTGAAAGCCATGGAACTTAATTAAGCAAGCTTTAGCTAAGAAGAGTTATAAAACTTAAACTACGAGATCTAAGCTAGCTATTAAATTCAAGCTAAAGACCAGCTTTGAAACTCTAGTAGAAAAACAAGATGACGAATTGGAGCATTATAATTTTAGCCACGAAATCTAAGCTGGCGAAGAACTTAAACTATTAAAGTCAAGAGCTCTAAAATACTACTTATGAAACTTAAGCTGCATTACCGAAGTTGGCAAACTCAAGAAATTTAAAACTTAAAAATTTAATTTGGCAAACGTAAGCTATGAAACTTTAGCTACAGAACCTAAACTTGTATAACCAAGTTATACGACCCAAGCTGTAAAATTTAAGTTACGAAATTTAAGTGTACTTAAATGTAGTTTTAACTTAGGTTACTAATCCTAAGCTGAAAGTCAAATCTAAGTTACGAATATCGACTATTTTTACACTGATGCTATTAAAACTAAGCTAGAAACCTCAAGATGAAACTTAAGCTGGAAAACTTTAGCAGACAAACCCAAGTTATAAATGAAATCAAAGCTACCTAAGCTATAAAATCCAGGCAAAAAACATAACACAAAGTTTTCTCTTCTTCAATTTCATCAATTTAATTGAATTACTTAAGTAAACTTGCTAATTTCGTCGAAAAGGCGTTAAACTTGGCCAAATAACTCACCGTATTTTGCCTCCCCGCGCTTGTATAATAACAGAGATAATTTAGATAATCAAACTTTAATTAGCTACATAAGGCGATCAGTTTAAAATAGATGAAGCAAGAAAATAAAGGAATAGATAGCAAGCGGCTATCTATCGATTGATTTTTAAGAAAAGAGAATCCGGGAATTTTTAATATCCTAATTAAAAGGGCGTTAATTAATCAACTGGGGCGGCGATATAAAACAAGAAAGAATAGAATTTTAAAAGAAAATCTACACGAAAGAATAGTTTTCAGTTTTTATAATCTGGTTTGTTTGAACCTTTGTTATTTATAGTAAAAAAATATTGATAGTGCGAGTTCTTTGATGTATTTTATTGATTTAACCATCGCACTGACATAAAGAACGCGGAATTGATAATTAAATAAAATTCTAGCTTGTTCGAGGTAGATAGCTAAAAATATTTTACAGAAAGACCCTGTAAAATAAGGCATAGAAGGAATTACTAATTACTGAAAATTATATTATATTTCACTGTTTCTTTTGTCGTAATTTTGTTAATAAAATTTTATTTATTTCGATAAATCCTTTCAGAGTTAAAATAAATTATATTAAATAAAATTATATGTGCTTTCCCAGCTGAAAGTTTCATGTTTTTATTATATCGAAAGATATAAATTTTGTAACAAACTAAAATCAATTTAAAATTCTCCAATATCTGTAAAAATCTTTTAATACTATTGTAGAAGTGTTATAAGATATTAAATTCTCAGAACTTAGACCAAATTTCCTTCATTTAAGTAAGAACAATTTTCGGATTGTTACGGGGTTTAAGCAGGACACTGTCTCTTCAATGAACACGTCACTAGATTGAAGATAAAAAATAATGGCGAATGCAGATTCTGTAGTGAAAATGGGGAAACACCAAACCAAACCAAGATGACAACCATTAGTGCCATGAACTTTGGTATGACTGAAATCGGAGATGTGAAAAGAAATCAGTACATGTATATTATTTGGTATATTTTTCATTTTATTGATTTTATGGAAAGCACTGTTCATTAAAATGTTGTATCCTATGTTATAGGGCTTGTTTCTCTCTACAATTTCCTGTCTCACAATGTACCGTTTGTGTCCGGGAAGGGTTCATAGTTTCATAGTTGTCGATTGTGAAAGAGAAATCAGTACATGTATATTATTTCGTATATTTTTCATTTTATTGATTTTATGGAAAGCACTGTTCATTAAAATGTTGTATCCTATGTTATAGGGCTTATTTCTCTCTACAATTTCCTGTTTCACAATGTACCGTTTGTGTCCGCGAAGGGTTCATAGTTTCATAGTTGTCGATTTTCGAAAGAAATCAGTACATGTATATTATTTCGAATATTTTTCATTTTATTGATTTTATGGAAAGCACTGTTCATTAAAATGTTGTATCCTATGTTATAGGGCTTATTTCTCTCTACAATTTCCTGTTTCACAATGTACCGTTTGTGTCCGCGAAGGGTTCATAGTTTCATAGTTGTCGATTTTCGAAAGAAATCAGTACATGTATATTATTTCGAATATTTTTCATTTTATTGATTTTATGGAAAGCACTGTTCATTAAAATGTTGTATCCTATGTTATAGGGCTTATTTCTCTCTACAATTTCCTGTTTCACAATGTACCGTTTGTGTCCGCGAAGGGTTCATAGTTTCATAGTTGTCGATTTTCGAAAGAAATCAGTACATGTATATTATTTCGAATATTTTTCATTTTATTGATTTTATGGAAAGCACTGTTCATTAAAATGTTGTATCCTATGTTATAGGGCTTGTTGCTCTCTACAATTTCCTGTTTCACAATGTACCGTTTGTGTCCGAGAAGGGTTCATAGTTTCATAGTTGTGGATTTTCGAAAGAAATCAGTACATGTATATTATTTCGTATATTTTTCATTTTACTGATTTTATGAAAAGCACTGTTCATTAACAGAACTAACTCACCTCTAATGGAGAACTATGACTGTATGATGAGTTACAACTTGGGGAAACACAATATCTATGTAAGGTTGCAATGATTAACCCCCCTTTCCTAAATTTTACTTTCCACATTCTAGATATTAAATTATAGTTTTTCTGTAGATATTTCACAATTAGTTTCATATTTTGGAATCGCAGTGAAGCAAAGTAAAAATCAAGATGCATTGAACGACACTTTTTATGATCTTAAATTATTTTGTTCGCGTTTCCTTCTGTAACGAAGTTAATTTCTTTGAAATAAAGATCTAATTTGAGCGGAAACGCGCATTAGAAATAATAATTAGTAATCCCGATCGGTCCTTCATTTTAATACTCTTAATTTTTGCAAAATCTGGCGTTGCCATCTTTGGGAATAATTCCAAAAAGGCGCGCTGACATTTTGAGTAGGGCGGAATCGATGAATTTCGAATAATATTTCAGCCCTTGTTTTCTATTCTAATTAGTGGAAAGACAGTCCTAAGCCCTCAGGCTGGACCGGGATGGGCGTTGAAAATATAATTAAAGTTGACATTGAGTACCCCCAAAAAAACAGCGGCTTTAGATTCTTAATCCATACTTTTTGGACAAAAAAAAATGGAAATTTATTATACTCTTCAAAATAATGATCAAATCTTCCAGCTAATAGTTTTTTAATTCAAAACAATAATAACAAAATATTTCATCAATAATCATAATGCGCTAATGAGGCAAGAATGCACATGAACAATGAATGTTCATGTGCATTAAACTAGAGGAGAGATATGTCAATCAGGTATCAAATTTTCTTTTGAAATAAAGTAGTCAGTTTTATACAGCGTGAGTTTCAATTAAGTGCAAATATTTACTGATAACAAATAAGTCCCAAATAGCCGAGTTATTTTAGTCTAAAAATTGCTGGATCTTTTCTGTGTTTTCGTCCCTTTCAATTTAATCTACGATCTATATTATCAAGATATAATCGTTATTAACTGTAACTTTTTTTCGTTAAAAATACTTAATAGTTCCGTTCGTGAAACCCCTAAAATATGTGCACTTATTTAAGATTTACCCTATAGTAACTTTAAATTTAGATTTTTTTATTCTTTTTGTCAGCATTTATTCTCATCGCCCTCCAAAAAATTAGAATAAAATGAAAAGTCGAGTAAAGTTTACGTCTATACTATTCGTAATTATTTGAATTTGCCTTTGTGACATGCCGAGATATTCGTCTGGACTTTGAAAGTTTTTAAAATTTTTAAATTTGAAATTAAAATATCTTTCTACGTTTTTTAAAACAGCTAATAGTTTCGTTAAAGTTTTATAAGGCTTTCTATTTATTACTATAATAAATTCATTCATTAAGATACTTTTTAAAAAAAGTCTTCTAGGTATTACATCACGTAAGAAATTCTACAAAATAAAATAGTTATTTTTTGTCAACACCCCAGCGTTGATCCAACGAAGACCTTTAACATTACATTGACTTTACATAACTTAAATACAAATTCTTAATATTTAACACATGGTATAATATTATTCATATTTTATTTTTTTGAAGAAATGAATCGGCCACAAAGATACAGACATTATTTAAGGTCCTTTAAATTCAAGTAAATGATCACAGAGAATACTCTGAGTCGCGTCTATTTACCATTGCCTAAATTTTAAATAATCGTAAACATTGTTTGGATTTGGATAGCGTTTCTGGAAACAGCAAATTTCAAACGGAAATATTTTGCGGAAAGATTTCGAGAAACTTACCTACTGCCCTGGCTAAGAATTCTGGCTCCGTGTTTCCAGGAAATAATATTTCTATCCGGTTCATTTTCCATGAAGCCCACACTTGTGGCCAAGCAGGTTAAAAGCAAGGAGCTGCCTTGTCGATAATGCCTCTCGTGAACTTCTCGTCCTGACTCGTCGACTATCCGCACTTCTGGAGCTGAAAATAATTATTCTCATGTATTGGTCGTTCATATATTAAGGTCTTACAATATATTGGTAAAGCTTTTTTAACAGGTTGAATATTTTTAAACATTTTTAAAAAATTAAATGATTTTGTTTGGTGATCGACTGAATAAAACCACACATGAAATTTTGAAGTTTCAGAATTTATACGAAAATTTTATGTAGATTTATAATAATATGTAGAAAATGGTTTATTTGAACCATTGTTCTTTGATCAATTTTTGATAAACTTTAAAAACTTTACATCTATCACTGTAGTAGAAAGGCCAGAATGGGCTATATTTTCGTATTCTTGGCCTTTTATTAATTATTAAATATCAGTAGCTTTATTACAAGCAACGTTTTGGTGAAATACAGTGAAATATTAAAATAGTTAAAGTATCTATATGAAATATAAGATCAAGCTGTCAAATATACAACTACAGTGTAATATTTTGTAGCAAATTATTAGGCTAAAGCGTTTGACACATGCCTATAAATCTCACTTTAACGTTATATCCCACGTTTGGAATAGCACCGATTGGATAAATATTAATTATGTATGTTGTAATCAGGTGCAAGAGACTTCAGAAAGTCTCTATGTATGCTTACACAACCTATTACTAAGGTTTATACGGACATTAAACTACCAGTTTACGTCACATTAATAAAAGACCCTTATTATAAATCCTCCTTTAGGTATTGTGGTACGCGCTTATGTTTTAGTTTCATAAAAGAATTATTTGTTATTTATTAGAAAATAAAATCGAAAACACATGATTAAATAATAAAGCTACCCTTTAAGTTAATTCATCAAAATTAAAATTAAACAAAAATTAAAATCAAACAAAAATTAAATAATCGTAACAACGGTAAAGATATAGATTTCAGTTAGTTAATAACCGTCATTTTATTAGAATGAAAGAAAAAATAGTAAACATAGTGACAAAACTATGAAAATATCGATATTTGTAGGAAATCTTACGTACTCTTAGAATACATTAACCGTTAAAAGCTTAAATGGTAAAATGCCAGAAAATTACATTTTTCAACCCTTGTTTTGAAGATTTTTGATTTGATGGTTAAAAATAAATAAAAAAATAATGTACTGTATCCGTAAGGCTGAAATGGAGTATATTTCCTTATTTTAAATGACCTGTATTGAAAAAAGTCGAAAAACAGCCCAATTTTGGCTTGTAAATTGTTGGAAATTTTATGTACTTTTATAACATAATTGACCTTTAAAAATTTTTCGCTAAAAGCTTTAGTTTTATGTATATTATAATCAATAAAAAATTAATAAACGATTGAAAATTTTTGTTGTTTCCATATTTTTTTATATTTCTTTAATCAGGGACCAGAGAAGTGAAATAAACTTTATTTGTAAAACCAAAAAACGTCAGGCTCCCGCAAAACTTTTTTCTTAAAAACAAACAAACGAAAGGGAAGTTATTCAGTTTTAAATGTCTTGGTTTTTGTGGAACAGCGAACAAAAAAAATATTTTTTTGAAATTTCAAATCGTACGAATTTGCAATTTAAAGTAGCAAATTCATATTTAAATGGAATATTAGTTTCTATAGTCAATTCAAGTTTTTTTCAATCTTTCAGAAGTTTCATCTAATATTTTCTTTAGTTTGAAAAATAGCTATCGACTTTTAATAGACATCGATTTGAAGATTTAATATCTTTTTAAAGCCCGGTCCAGACGTAACGACTTACCCTACGATTTGCTTGCGACGACAAAGCGTGCGGACAGCAAGTCTGAACAAAGTTTAGAATGGCACAAATTGGAAAGACTGAGTTAAAAGTTTGAGCTCCAGACAAGTCATAGCGTGTGGATTCTCACAACGATTTGTTTGTGGTTTTATTTTAATTAATAATGTGACAATGTTCGCATGAATTTCTCAGTGAGTTAATTGAATTTTGCAAGAGTTTCCCTGGATTATAGCAAGTAAAATCACAAGAATACAGAGACAGGAAAAAGAAAAATCAGGCCTATCAGATTATTATTGAAAAGTTGGATGTGGATTATAAAGCGATAAACAAATAAGTCGCTTAGAACTGCTTCCAGAAAAGAATGTTCCTAACTTTATAAATTTATGCGGTCAGGCGCTATAGGGATAAAGATATTTATAAACCATCTATGGTATCTTAATTTACTTAATTTTCTGAACGTTTAAGGCACCCCCAGGAATTCTTGTAGAGACGTAGTTAAGACGTCTAATTTGTCTTTTTTAACTTATTTAAACAAATAGCAAAATCTAACTACAACAGTGTTGAACAACAAAAGACTGAATGTCAAGTCGTTGTACTTGGTCTGTACGTTTAACCTGCAACGTTTTGTTGACATAAGCAAATCGTACGATAAGTCATTGCATCTGAACCGTACTTTTAATAGTTAAGACTGTATGACTTAGTTAATTTTCTGTTTTACTGTAACTTTTTTGTTATCATTGAATTTAATATTATCAATTTCCTTTTTTATTTGACTATATAACGTGGATTTAAAAAAAGAGAATATAAAATTCCAATTTGGGAAGAGTGCATAAGGAGGACATTAGAGAATAGGCGGTATTAAAAGCCTGAATAAAGGTTAATTCAAATAGTTTTCTAATCTGGCGTGGAAAAATCTCGTTCTTATACAATGCAGGAGAAAATGGCTTCCTAAATTACTAAAACGGAACAGACCTATTCCAGGCGATCTTAGCGAAAGTTAAGGGACCTTAAGTTAGTTTACTTACACATTTATATTCAGGATAACACAATTACTGTAAAGAAGCTTTAATTTTATTCGGGAAGCCGGTAAACAGAAAAGTTTACTGGCTGAGATCGAGCAGTTCGCTGCATTATCTGGGATCTTTGAAAAGCACCGTACTCGAAGCTGTCGAACGATGATTTTTTTGCCCTTTGCAGTTAAAATAAATGCACCGTAAAATCATGGCAACAGGTTAAATGTTTTCCGTTGAAAAATAACTTTTACTTTCACCCGTGTTTATGGATTGCAGCGTACCCGATGGCAAAGTGCATATATGAAGATTGATGCATTTGTTTTTCTAGTTCAGTCGACTCGTTACTCGCCTCCTGTCATTTCGAATTTCACCTTTTGTCAAGCGATTTTTCAAAATTTCTCTTTTTCGAAAAAAAAATAAAAAATGTTCTATAGTAAAAAATTTATCTAGGCAATAAGAGGTACATTATTTGTATATTTGAGATATTTTTACTATTTTCCAGCTGCTTTGAAAACACGAAAAAAGGAACTTTAAAAAATCGTCCATTTTTCTACTTTTTTCCATACATATATAGTCATAATACTTATCACGTTCATTAATTGTCGATTTTGGTCAGGTCATCGATTTTGACGTAACTACTGTAATTTACTCATTAAAAGGTGTGCAAGAAGAAAATATATGCCACTGTAGTCTTACCAGATTAGTAATAGATGTAGGAGACAAAGGTTGAAATAATTAATTTTATCACAAAATCAAGGCAGGCATAACATTTCCTACAATTGCTGAAACTTTCATAATTTTGTCACTATGTTTACTATATCCCCCCCCACCCCAAGGCTTTTGAAAATTAATATAAAATAGATACAAAATTCATAAAAATTGGCGATTTTCGTCACCTATTTTGTTAAAAGTACCGTTATTTACTAAGTAAAAGAAGTAGAATAAGAATATATAAACCATTGTAGTCTTAAGGAAATAATAATGGACGTAAGAGACGTTTTAACCATTTTCAAAAATAGCTGAAAAACAAGGATCCAAAAAATTAATTTTCTGACAAAACCAAGGTACCTAAGCGTTCAAAGATGTATATATTTCGAATCTACATAAAATGTCCAATAAATGCTGAAATTTTCATAATTTTATGACTATGTTACTATATCTCTAAGGCCTTCAAATATGTTTAAAAATAGCCCAAAATTTGGTAACTTTTTGTATTCATATAGTAGTAAATATTGTCGATTTTCTCCAAGTAACAGATTTTTATAAAAATACTCTAAGTGACTAATTTAAAAGTCGCGGATTAGCAAGATATTATCCATTTTGTCCTTATGAGTACAGTGTTAGACACAGGCGAGTTTTTAACCATGACTATAAATTATACATAAATTTCTCAATAAAAATTTGGAAAGGGTTTTATCAACATTTTTAGTATTTTTATTATCTCTAATAGATTTTTTTTAATATGCCAGGGTATATCCTGATTTAAAATATACATTAGAAATTATAAAATTTTCTGAATATCATCTAGCGAAATAAAAAAATGAAATTTAAAGTGGCATTTTAGCGTCTTTTGTACAATATTTTTAGCCGCGTGATTTTCGAAGCAGATGTCGCTTTGTAACAAGTCTGAATATTCTTTTGTGCGGCCGTCTAGAATACCTTTTTGGGGTTAGGAAAATCGTAATATAACTCCTTGTTTCTCCTTTGATGTGAATTTTCCTCATAAAGCTCGCCATCTATTGCTTGTTTTTAAAGATAAAGAAATATCTTAAGATACTCTTTTTACAATGGGACTTATTTCTGAGATGTTTTTGTTTAAATAACCGCTCTGTAATATTTCAACAAACTTGATGTTTTTGTATTAACTCTCTTGAACTTTGAATTTTCATAGTGTATGTGACATTTAATTATGATAATAGTCAACTTTAAAGCGATATAAACTGACGGTAACCTTTCAAAACTTCTGTTTTCTATAATTTTAAACTTTAATGTTGCATTTCATTATTAAATACATGAAAGGCTTTAGACACTATCTCTCAAAACTTTGGAAAGTAAATGAACGAATTAATTTAAGTTTCATTGAAAATGTAGCAAAAGAAAAAATGAAACTTTATTTTATTATATTATTTTGTGTAATTATTGTTATAAAACCAAATTAAGTTCGTATTATTCGAATTATAATGTTTCAGAAATAAATGTCCTGCTTTTACTGCGTATTACAAACCGCACAGTATTAATTAATTAATTGTTTTATTTGATTATTCTACGAAATTATTTAATTTCATCTACACTTATGCAGCTTTGTTCGTTATTCAACTGGAAAAACCTCTAAATCTGTTTTAACCATTGATCGAATACAATTAAAAATTCATTACAATTTCATTATACGCACATTGTGCTTTTGCGCCCATGTGAATAGAGTTAGATTTATGAAAACTTAACGTATGCCATTGAAAACTCATTTTTGTTGGGGTTAAAAAAGTTCACCAAGTCATTAAATCGGAATGAAAAGCTTTAAATATTTTTCAAGTTTGCAAAGTTTAAAAAGTAGTAAAAAGAAAGTTTTATATTCATTTACCTGATAATATAGGTGACTATATCCGGTCTGAAAATAGTAGATTAATTAAATTTATGTTCGAATTTTACTGTAGTTTCTATATTTTTTACGTTGTTTTATTCCATTCTTTTTAAACTTGATATAGATGCTTTTTTACAATGCCTTCAGTGAGAAGATTTTTATTCTGAATTTATTATTAATAGATTTTTTTCACTAGGTTTAATACAAAAATAACAATATAGATACAAATTTCTAATAGAATTTATAGAAGCCATTAATTATAAAACTTTCGGGTCTAAAACAACAGACTGAAGAGCTCCAATTTCTGATAACTTAACATCTGTCATTGAACACATACTTTTCACATGACTAAGGCCCATAAAATCCTAACTTTGCGAATAATTTAACCCAACAAGGTCTCAAGTACAACTTGAGGGAGTCTCTTTTACGTGACTTCTGTTTAAACAGGGCTAAATACCAAATCACATTTTATGCTCGTCTGCGCTCAAGCATATGTTGTTTGTTTAAAATTTAAAAACACGTATTCTTCTTTATTTTTAGTTTAGTAATCTAATCATAACTGAACAGACTACGATACACATATTCTGTTATAAATTGATTAATAAAATTTAAATTTGATAATTTTTATATTGTATTACACGGGTAATAATTTTAATACTCATTGGTTATTTCCTATATTAATGATACCTTAAGATTACACTTACCTGTAATTGTTAAATGTATCCTCTTTACTTTAGGCGGATAAGTAGCTACTTGACATGCATATATCCCCTCATCCCTTTTAGTGACATAAGATATTTGCAGTCTGTAATTGTTAGGATATCGGAAAGCCAGATGTATGCGTTCATCTTTACTGTGCGTATTCTTCCCAACTGTCAATAGATTAATATTCTGGTTCTTGACTTGTGTCCATGTAACCTGCAAATATTTTAATAAATTATTTCTTTTGCTCTAAACCTTGAAATGATATATAAATATATTCATATATATTTTTGGCACAAATCCTATTTTTATGTGTAGAATAATAAAGTGTTTGGAAGAAAGAAAAAAAGCAATCCATGTCTATAATTTGTTTTATTTGCTTCTTCGTGAAATAGCTTTTTCAAATTTCTTCTTTATTCGACCAAATAATTCTGGATAATAAAATTTTATATCCTATATAATTCTTATCTTTACGATGCCTTCCTTTAAGAAAAATATCGATAGGTACTAAATGATAATGAGAAAATCCATTTCTTTCGTCCAGAATTAATAGAGAGAATCACTTTTATATCGAAACCTCTCAGTATTTGCAGTTGGAAATAAATTAAAAAGTTCTAATTTTATTTGTAATTAATTTAAGTTTAACGTTTCTATTACTCATTTAAAAATAATTAAAATATTCTCAAACTATATCATTTACTAATGCCTTAATTTTATGCTTTGCCGGTAAGAAGTATACATAATGACATTGATATGAAAAAATATTGCCATTAAATGATATTCTTCTTGTGTTAATTAAATTTTTGTCGATGTAGATAAAGTAAAACAGCATTAAAAGAGTTTATAGGAATGATTGTAATGTTTAGTCGAGTCTAGCGCTGCATTTCAATAGACTGACAACAAAGGATACGATAAACCCTGTGTCCGACTTTCCGTTTTCTTTCTGCCGAATTTAAAGTTAGGGAATGGTTAATTTTATTCTGTTCCGTAAATTAACTTTAAAAATTAGCAAAACCGTTCCCGAGCAATATTCTGTACAGTTTTATTTTTTTTTACTTTTTATTTGGGCTCGGCAAGAACGTATAACGAAATTGTTTTGTGTAAAATTTTACTGTAATTTATTGAATACCTTTAATTAGAGTTTCTCTCTTTTATTGTTCATAATGTGTTGGCACATGGTTTACAGTTTCTATTGTAAATTTTGAAACGTAACGTATTTTGTTTTGTTTGGCTTTGCTTTTATGTGTTGCCATACTTTTCGGTATTAAGGTATTAACAAAATTGCCGATTCTTTCCGGCTTATCTAATTTACGACTTTTAGAAAACCTGTTATTTATTCAAGCTAATAAATAGAGTATTTAAAGCCTGGATCCGTGATTAGTATTAACATTCAAGTGTAAAAAATTTAATATCAATTATTATTGTACCAAAGAATTTGATTACAAGATTTGATATTCTGGTATAATTAATTATGGTTCTGAAATCTGCTATTCCATTTTAATGAAGCGAAACATAGGATTTTAAAACAAATATGCCCCATTAGACAAAATTAAAATACAATAAATAATTATATTAAAGCAGAGGACAATACAACTAAATTTGGCCTGATTCAATCCAATCATGTCTATTTTCAATATCGGGCAAAACTGTTTTTGAATTAAGTTGGGAATATGCTACACAACGGTTTTATCTATTAATACGAGCCTACGCCTAAAAAGGGAAAAAGTTTGCATACCAAAAGATAAAAAGTTTCAAACCACATGATAATATTAAAAACGCAAATGGAATAAACTTTTAGCGGGCGTATTCGGAAGTTTGAACTGAAACAAAAGTTTTTAATTTCGATGGATTCATTCTCACCCTCCATTTGCTTCCGAATGCATCTGATATTTTTGTTTTACTTCTAATATCAAAATTGCTTTGAAGTACTTTCTTTTATAAAGGAATAAACTGCTAATTTTATTTTCTACAGAAATCAAAATGAAATATATTACCTAGCTCTGGTGCGAGAGAAAAACTTCAAGAATTTTTTTCGAAAATAATTACATCTCAAGAGCAATTTGAGAGCTAGATATGTAGTTTAGGTGTTTTTTCTCTTCTTCTCGGCCGATGTTTGAGATTAAATGAAATAAACTTGACACAGTAATTGGCTGACCATTCCATGAGTTTTACGGTTCATTAATTTACTGACATTCTTCGATGTAATTTAGCTGTTGGAACTTTCTGGTTCAACAAATGAAATCTTCGATCTGGGTATTTATAGCTCCACTATTATTATATCAATATAATTTAGATAGTTGAATTTCTATGTATATAACTCAGTTACATGTGCAATGCAATGAACATTTTTGAAAATTTATTACAAGGCATTCGAAACAAAAACTTTAATATTAACTATTATACGGTCACATAAAGACTTTTAAGATTGTATTACTGCTTTTAATTTGCTGTTTCATACCCAATATTTTCTTTAAGATAACTCATAAAGGTATGGAGTTTATTATAAAAGCGTAACAAATTTTTATGTATTTTAGTAACAGTCTAATAAAGCCTTATTTCTCAGTATAGATTTATGAAACTCATATTTATATTAGGTATGAAAATAGCGCTATGAAATACAAAGAAAGATTGTAAATTAAATGCTTGGTAATAGAATATACAACTTTATTACTCAATTGTTACCTGTAATGTGAGTTTTGAGAGTGACAATATATGGAAATGTGACAATTTATCAAATTTCTTATAGATCTGAATCTCACACGAATGCTTTTAACAGGAGGAAGCCCCCGAGCGCATGTAATGTAGGTTTATTCTCAAAGGTGCGTTAAGCTACTTTTGCCTGAATGCTTTTATTATCTAATATCGCATTAGCGTAAAAGATACTGCATGAAAACGCCACTACTCTGCGCGTAGACACGTGAAGCGTTAACGTTTTACGTAAATTAATATCTTCGATAAAATATGTAGTGATCAGCGAAGCAACGAACTTTTGTTAAGCTTCATTCCACAATCGGCTAGAAGGAATTAATTGATTATTGAGCCTAAGCGTGGATTGGGTTAAATCTTTGTCGTCGATAAACTTTGTATTTGCTATCGATAATTTTCACGATCTCTCTCTGTCTTGCTACTTCCTAGTTCTTTTTTCAGTAATTGTGTTGGTCTTTAATTAAATATTAGGATTAACTGAGATTCGATCTCGTAACATTGAGATTTGATCATAATAAATTAGAAAATTATTTTGCTCGTAAATTACATTTTTAAATCTGCCATATAAAAATTTTCATCGCATTTTTTCAGTTAATTATAAGTTATCTCTCAGACTGTTGATGTAGCATGCTTATAAATAAATAAGAAATAGTTGAGAACTTCTTTTAGGAAAACATGCGTATCCTAAAAAAATAAATTGTGACAATAAATTATTTAATTTTCTTACAATAATAATTATTCTCAAGCATAATGAATGGTTTCCGGAGTTACGTCTCTCCCACTCCTTAGAACAATGCAAATTTAGCAATCTATCGAGCAATGTAAGTGGATAATTAGTTCGTGTTAATTAATATTAGCCTAGCTATTGGTGAGGTTCAATTTAATTCCAATAGATATCATATTCCGTGTAAATTTGTCTTGTAATTCACTAATCTTTTAATTCTGCAAAAAATTATTACAGTATTTTTAAAATTCCATAGCTTCTAATAACTAAAAATATATAATTATATTTCTGAAAAAAGAAATATGAAAAGATCTATTTTAGAAGTTTATTCTCTCAATTTAGCATGTATTATGGTCGGGATTATTTAATATAACACAAGTTTAAACAGTGGAGTCGTAGCCTTTAAAAGCTTTTGTAAAATTTTAATTCTGTTAAAATTAGGTGTAAACCATATGCTTCTATATAGAGAAAGGGTGTATTTGGTAGTAGTAAAATTATTTAGGTGTTTTATGTTAGAATTAAACATCATAATACCATTCTTTTCAATAAATAAGGGATATATTCCAAGCAATAAATAAGTTTGGTTCATTTTTGAACTTTGGAAAGAAGGTTAAAGAGAGATATATATGCACAGTTAAATTTTAATCAGATAGAAAGGTTTATGCGAGTATTTTTTGGGATATAGTTCGAGGAAATCTGAATTTTGTTTATTTTTATGTGGGGCGTTTTGTTAGGGCGCTGAATTTAAAATATGGTCTATTTATTAAACCATTTTTGGGTTCCAAGATTTGATTAGGGCTCCACCTACATAAATTCGTTGGTGAAAATTATTTCTCCGACATAAAATACAGAGAAGGAAACTTCGGGGAAATATTTCTCTCACCGCTAAATTGCTATCAATTTATTAACATCAAACTTTTTTTTTATTAAATTAAAGAATGTTGGTAGAAATATAGTAATATAAAAATCTTTTTATTTAAATGATCTAAAAAGAAGTCAGGAAGTGGTTCTAATTCAAGAAAGAAAATTAAAGCTAAATTAGGCAAAGAAAATAAAGTCCTCCACCAAGAGTGCCAGCCCACCAAGGGATAGAAGGTAATGAAAAAGCAAACGATCTCGCTAGAAGAGCAGCGAACGCTCTACTCTCTAACTGGACCAGAACCAAGTGGAAACCAACTTAAAGCGAACTCAAGAACCTTGAAGACATCATCGTGCGTAACCTGGAATGGGAATCCTCCAACAATCTAAGACACTCGAAGAAATTTCTCAGAACTTATGACCGAGAAAAATCTAAAAGATTTTCCTTAATTTAAGTAATAACAGTCTCCGTATTGTCATGGTTTTTGTCCCCTGAATGAACACCTTAGTAGATTGAAGCTAACCTAACCTAACTGAAACAAACAGGTAGCATACAAAGCACTAGGACACCTCATTACTCGTTCTCATTATATATAAAAAACAATTCTCTGTAAAATCCTCTTAGATACTCGCTTTTCAAGCTGAGACTGTATGATAAGTTGGGCACACAATAGGATCTATAAGGCTGCGGTGATTAACCTTCTACCTCAACAATCTCCAATATACTATATTCAATGATTTAGCAAAGTGAAATAATTGTTATAGAAATATTGAATTTGAAATTAGTAAAACGAGAATTATCTTTCAAAAATCGGACAGAATAAATTGTCTTTTGTGCAATTCGTTAAAGACAGAAAGTCAGGTGCAGCGTTATCGGATGGAGCTTTAAAATTAAAAAAGTAGAGTAAGGCGTTCTTAGATTTACGTACGGTTTTGTCGCCAAGAAGTCCGATGCGACAGTCGAGATTTATGGTGGATCCAACTCTAGCGGTGACGTGAGTCAGTTCGGATCCTTCTTCAAAAAAAGGGCCCTTAAGTCTGGGATTTGGCGATGGGAAGATTGGCTTATACTTGGTTGGATTCTCATCTCTGAAAAATGAACAGAATCTTCACCGATTAATACTTACGAATGTTTAAAGATACTTGACTATGTTTTATTGGAAATAGCTTGTTATGAAGTTTTATTTCAAGAATATTTGAGTTCCAATCTAGCCATTTTCATGATTTGAAGTCAGACTACACTCACCGGCACGAATAACGGATACCTTAAAATTTTGTTGTATTTTTTAGTTTATATATATTGTGTTCTAGTGGACTGAATTGCATTATTTTTTAAGTAATTTGTAACTAAATTAATTGACTTTTTAGTATCTCTCTCTGAATTAAAAATGAAAGTTTCTAACCGTCAATTATACGAGGAAAAACAAAACTGGTTGATCTCAATAGCTTTATTTGTTTAGAGATATTCGCTTTTGAAGGAGACACTGATATTTTCTTTATTATTGTTTCTATTATTATTATTCTATTTACTTTTTACTTAATTTTTACTTATTTTAACTTTACATTAAAACCCTGCCTTTACTATTAGATTGTTATATTCCACAGGGTGTTTTAAACTTTCACCAGTACATCAAAATTTTGTCTTCCCTTGTATAATTGACAGATGAACTTTCATTTTTAATTAAGAATTCAAGTTATTTAGCTAAAAACTGCATAAAAAATAATCAAAATCGGCTCACTGGAAAAAAATATATTAAACTTTAAAATACATAAAAATTTTATGGTGCCCGTTATTCGTGCCGGTGAGTGTAAACGACGGCTTTTTATATTACAACAATAATAGTTTACATTTTAGTTAATTTTCATGAGTTTCTTAGCTTTGGATTAAAATGTAGGTTAATTGCTTCTTCCCATAGAAGATAATGTAAGAAAACCACAGCTTACTTAAACTGTAATTGACTCTTTCGTCTGTATAAAGTTAAAATTTTAACCTCCTGAAGCATATCCTCAGCAACTCTAATTTTAATTTATAAAATCTAATTTTTTCTTGATTTTATTAGAAGCTTGTCAAATTGGCTTTTTGAATTTAATCATATACTTGGTGTTAAATAAAAAATTGATAGAATATTGTGGTTCTTTCTTTAATAAACGTCTCTTAAATTTACACTCTTTATGTACGAACGCTGTTCTAAACGTGATTCAGTATTCAAAACTTTATTTTACATAATTTAACTTGAACCATGCACCCTTCTCGGACGTTGTGTGTTTAATTTACGTCAAGATTTTTTCTCATATTTTAGAAATGTTTGCAGCAATTTTACATACTCGTAACTCTGTGTAATGTTGGTAGCTCCTAGTTCAATTTTGTTGGAGTGTACAGGAGGTTCTTCTAGCTTCGGTTCTGCAATTGACGGCTGAATAGTTGTTATTTCTTGAGCTTTTGTTGGCGGAATTTGAGCTACTACTGTAGGTACATGTATTGACTCTGAAAAAGAAGAAACATTTTGATATCATATTTTATTTTAAAATTACAACAAGAGTTCATATTTTGAACTGGGAGCTAAGTTTGTATTTTGAACTTTTTTATGTAAAATTTTTTTATACATTTTATGTAAAAATTATTATTAACACTGGACGTACAGAAATTAATAGCTTTTTTTGTAAAAGATCAATTCTAGTAAACTAATAATGTAAAAGGATAACCCGACAATTTTTAAAGTATTTTTCCGATAAATCAGGGGATATTTAATTGATGTAAACATTCGCAAGCATTTGCACTGTCAGCGCCATATTGGTGTGACGTCAAAGTGATTGATGTAGTGTACTACCAAAATAATGGAGTTGATCCTAGGTACCGGCACCTACATATACAAAACCGCACGTATGATTTATGGCCATAAGAGCAATTCCCGACAAGAGAACTAAGAATATACCAGTTTTAAATTCCATTGTTGCTCTTGCCTACGCATGCAGGCTTATTCAAAGGCCGATAATAATGTTAGGGGCGCTGTAAAAGTAAAGACCGTCAAAAAGGCCCGCTTTTGTTTATTTTCCTACTTTAAACTACAGAATTTTTCAATTTGGTAGTTTAAACGAATAGTTTTGAGCGAACGGGAGACGGTACTCTACGTTTTGTTTTAAGTTCGCGTTATATACAGAACAGTTTAATGGGAAAAACTTTAAACAAATTCGAACAAGTTCTTAATCTCCTATTAAGAATACTTTGGGGTTTTTCTTTTATAAAATACAGTATAAAACATTCTTCAATGACAAAGTTTTATCTCACGTAGGAACCGAGGAAATAAAGTCCGTTTATTGTCAAAGTAAATTTTTTCTTTAAGCTTTTTATGAGCAATTTTGGTTTTACGATCGAGTTAAAACATAAATTATACATTTTAATGGGTAATATATATTACTTATTAAAACTTTAAAAGTACTAATACTATACTCATCAGGCAAACATGGCCTGTATTTTCTTGTTCTACGCCATTAAATAAGTAAAGAATAATAATTTTATCAAATACGATGTCTTGACCAGAATAGTCAGTTATCATGACTATGCGTAAGGAAAAAAGTCAAAAAATTGTCCATTATTAGTTAATTTTTACCGGTATTCGAAGCTCTTAGAAAAACCGTAAACCCTTTTCATAAAGTTTTGAAAATTACAAGGTTTATAGAAAATTTTATGTACTTTTAGATAATATAAAAATATAGTGCTTACATTCTTTGGTTTTATTAGAAAATTGATTTGCTTGAACACTTCTTTTTAAGCAAATTGTGATGATGGTTAAAACTTTTCATACATCAAGGGCCATAAATGCCAGACCATAATGGCCTATCATTTTGTGTCCTGTGATTTTTAATTAGTAAATAACAATAGTTTGATCAAGATCCGTGACATGACTAAAATCGCCAATTTTCATGAACATATATGAGGAAAAATTAATCGAAAATCTCCATTTGTGACCATTTTTTTCGTGTTTTCGAGGTTACTTAAAACATAGTAAATCCGGTCATAAATTTTAAAAATTATAGTGATTATAGGAAATTTTATGATATTTTTAGATAATATTGGTGCTTACGTGCTTTGGTTTTATTATAAAATTGATTTTTCAAACCGTTTCTTCGTTTTGAGCAAATTTTGATGTTGATTAAAACGTTTTCTACATCAAGGACGTAAAACATAAAACCATATTTGGTTTAAATTTTAATTTTCTTCGTTTTTCCTTATTAGTAAATTACAGTAGTTTTATTAAAACGGGTGACGACCAAAATTGTAAATTTTGACATTTATACACTTCTTTTATTTTTTAATTCTATACTTTGAATACTGAAAAATATGAGTTATTTAAAAATCATGCGTATATCTTCATATTTTGAAGAAAAATATCGTTAAAACTTTGCGATTCCATGCGGTTTATAGATAAAATATTATCTTATAATTAAATTCGGGTAATTTGTTAGAAAACATAGAATAAAGAGCAATTTATTGCAAGGATTATGTAAATTTTTCGGCAAACAACTTTAATAGGTCGGGTAAATAATTCAGTAGGGTCGGCAGCGTGTTTCTCCACTTGTTAAATTTCGAAACACGTATGTTGAAGTAAGGCGCGTAACGATATTAAAATTAATTAAGTCAAATAATTTTCGCCGCCGCTGCTTTGATTCATCTTCGTCTAAGTCGAGTTTTTTTCATTTTATAATATCCATCGGCGTGTTAGTTACTTGTTCGATAACTGTCATTCCGGCAAGTTTACAGCCAAATATTTTCTAAATTTCGAATCTTCGATGCGATCCTAACAAGATGACACCTTTTCTAAAATTCCTCTAACCATTGTAATCATAATTCCCATCGGCCCGTTCGTTGGTTAGTTGTTCGACAAGTGTCATTCCGGCAAGTTTATAGTTAAACATTGCCTGAGTTCCTAATCTTCTACGCGATCCTTACAAGATGACACTTTTTCTAAAATTCCTATAACCATTGTAATCATAATATCTATCGGTGCAATAATTAGTTGTTCGATAAGTGTCATCCCGGCAAGCATCCGGCCATCTTATCTGATAGTCAAGCAGCGTTAAAAGCGATCAATTCAGTATCAATCAATTCGAAATTGGTCAAAGAATGCATAGAGAAGCTGAATAAATTAGGCAAAGAAAACAAAGTTCTCCTACTCTGGGTGCCTGCTCAGCAAGGGATAGAAGACAATGAAAAAGCAAATGATCTTGCTAGAAAAGGAGCGAACACTCCACTAGGACCAGAACCGTTCTGCTTTCCAAGTGGTAACCAACTCAAGGTGGAACTCAAGAACTTGGAAGACTCCATCCGCAACCTGGAATAGGAATCTTGCAACGGCCTAAGACACTCGAAGAAGTTTCTAAGGGCTTACGATCAAGAAAAATCAAATATCTTCCTAGATTTAAGTAAGAACAATTTTCGGATTGTCATGGGGTTTTTAACAGGACACTGTCTCCTCAATGAACATCTCAGTAGATTGAAACTAAGAAGGAACGGCGAATGCAGATTCTGTGGGGAAAATGGGGAAACACCAGTACACCTCATCACTGAGTGCGCCGAGACGACAACCAGTCGTGCCATGAACTTTGGTACGACTGATATTGGAGATGGAGAACTATCTTCTATAAAACCGTCCCAGATACTTTTTTGTCAAAACCCTGGGACGGTATGATGAGTTATAACTCAAGAAAGGGGAACACAATAGATCTGTAAGGTCGCGGTGATTAACCCCCCTCTCACTCATTCTAAAAAAAAATTCTAAGCATCCGGCAAGTTTACAGCCAAATATTGCTAAAATTTCTAATCTTCGAAGCGATCCTAACAAGATAACAAAATTCTATAACAAAATATTTAAATCTTTATAAAATAGTCGGCAGCATTCAATTTGTAATAAAGTTATAAATTCCATTATTACGTCTTGCATTATATTTGTTCCCACCCTACCGGGTCGTTTTCGCTTCAGTTGCTCAGTAATCCTTGCTTTCCACAAGATTTAATGCAGAAGCGGAAAAGGTCAATCTTGATTTTGCCTTGCGAAATGTTTCAAATGTTTAACCGTTTAAATTTCTCCGTTTTGCCATTCTTAACAACCGCATTGACCTCACTGACACAACGGAGAGACCTTTTTTCCGATTTTATTTGCTATTAACTTTTACAGTCTCTCTGTTGATCAACTTAACTGCTATCTGGCACAGCAGTACCTTAATTTTAGTTTTAACTGGTTAATAACTAAGTTAATAACTAACGCACCGATGGATACTTTGAAGAAAACTTGATGTTTTTAAGGTGATATTTTTAGTTATTAAAATTTGCATTGTTCTTACTGACACGTGATAAGATGTGTCAATTTTTGTTAAAGTACTGTTATTTACTTATCAAATGTCATATAATTTGAAAATACAAGCTATTCTGACCTTACAAGTGCAGTATAGTAGATATAGATTACTAGGTACAAAGAAAAAAAGTCAATTTATTCAAAAAACTAAAGTACCTAAGCATTAAAGCTGTTGGTTAGGTTAGGGTATATAAACCTAAATCTACACAAAATTTTCTACAAATTCTGAAGTCTTTATAATTTTCTGTTTATATTTTCTACTTTTCTAGGCTCCTTGAAAAATTGCCAAAAATTGGCTTTTTTTCGATAGTTCAGTTCATTATTTGAATGAACTTTTCCATTTTCATGTCATGAAAATTTCCATTTTCGTCATGTCACCAATTTTGTTAAAACTGTTGTTATTTACTAACTAAAATATGTAGAATAAGTAATGGACGTAGATGGTGTGTTTTAATCCTCATCAAATATAGCTGAAAAACAAGGGTTCAAAAAATTAATTTTCTCACAAAGCTAAAATACTTAACCCTTTAATGGTGTATATAATTTGAATTTACATAATATTTTCTACAAATACTAAAATTTTCAAAATGTTATAACTATATTTACTATGTTTCTAAGGCCTTTGAAAATTCGTAAAAATAAGTGAAAATATTTTAGGGGAAGTATATTTTGACCCCAAAAACAAGCCTATGAGAATTTTTTTCGCAAAAAATTTGGAAATCATTTTTTGAAAAATTTATTTGAAAATTTTAAAACAATTTTAATAGACATAATATCTTCATAACATAGGTAGAAGATTACATTTACAAGAAAGAGAATTCAGAAAAAATCCAGTGGTTCTCAAAATTTAGGCCAACAATATATTTTTTTTAATTTTCAAACTAAAATATCTCGGTTATGTTGGACTTATTTGAAGAACGACAAGAAGAAGATATATTTCTTTTATAGAGATCTACCAGTCCTGAAAATATTTGCACTTATTTAAGACTCGCTTTGTGTAGTCACGAAAATTGACAATTTTGGTCAAGTCACCGAATTTGATAAAACTATAGTTATTTACTTATTCAATGGGGTAAAACACAAAAATACAGATTATACGAGTATAGTATTAGATGTATGCAATTTTTTTTTATTATGAACAGCAATCGCTCAAAAACAAGTGTTTGTAAAATCAATTTTCTTACAAAATTATAGGACACTTAAGAATTTTCATTTTTATATATTTTAAAAGTACATAAAATTTTCTGCAAATATGTAAAGAGTATATATATATATATATATATATATATATATATATATATATATATATATATATATATATATATATATATATATATATATATTCAAACAAAGCTTACTATTTTTCTAGGCGACTTAAATAAATAGTCAATGTTATAGTCAAATGTTAATATTTCAAATCATCCATGTGACAAAAAAGCATATATACAAGTACAATATAAACTTCTAAAAATATTTATCACTAACAGACATACTATAAGAACAGAGAGAATGGAAGATTAGGCCACTAGAAGTCGGCTAATATTTCAAATCACCCATGTGACAAAAAAGCATATATACAAGTACAATATAAACTTCTAAAAATATTTATCACTAACAGACATACTATAGAATACACAACTTTTAAATATAGATGGTCTGTTTTATTAAGGAATGACTTACATATTTTTTTTTATTCTTTTATCTACGTCGGCCTTTCTGAACAAATGTTGCATCGCTGTTATATAAATGTAAGATCTAACAAAAGAGACTACATATCCGTTGACGGCGATGACATATGTGTTGTTAGATTATGCATTGTATTGTAGCTGAACTGAAGATAAAGAAATGCGTTCATGCACTTTGAAGTTTAAACTTTGCATCAAGAGTAATGACTGGAATAATTTTTATTTTCAACTTAACGTTACTTTTAGTAGTTAGATGGTATTTCATAATTTATAAGGATATGAAGCTTATTTAAATTTTATATTTGATATGTTAAACTACCTTAATTTGAATAGTAACATGATAATACTGTTGTAGAAACTTAAAATCCACCCCGTTCTTGCTATAATAAAACTATGGGCGTAGCTATGTTTTGACTTAGGGTGGTGCAAATAAATTCCAAAAAATCGGTACTAAAATCTGCTCTCAACAAAACTGTAATTTTATTTTAAAACTAATCTGCGAGGGTTCTAGTTAAATCTTCACAAAATTTCGATTTCAAATTTATTTTTCATTTCTTTAATCAATGTACTTTTCATCTACAAGATTTTGCGTGATTATGTTGAAGACGTGATAAATAAATAGTAAAAGCAAAAGTAATAGCGAAGAAACGAAAATTAAATGTTTGTGTTTGTATGCAGGTGTTGGAAGCAGTTTTTTCGACTTCTTTTTGGGGGTCAACGAATTAAGCAGCCAGGATCAAATATTTATATTTCAATGCTTTTAAAACTAAATTTTTTTATAAGAACCAAGTTATTTTAATTGTTCCAGATATCTTGTATAATACATAATCAAACTGAGTTTTAAATAACTTAAATGGTGTATAAATGAAAAAAAAAATATTCGAAATATATTGAATATATTTTTTACCGTTGTTGATTGTTGTTCTTGATATACCATTTTGCAAAATATGAAGATACTTTTAAAAACTATTTGAACTACAAGAAATTATGCATGAGCTAGAACACTAGGATGAGGCAACTGCTCCACGTTGCCTTGCCGTCGTTACGCCTATGAATAAAACTGTTAAATTTGCATAGCCTAAATAAAAAAAGTTGTGTAGTCACAAACAACCAACTCGGGCTAGCCTTAATTGCATTGAAAAAATACATTAATATTAAAAAGGAAACTTAACACCGTGAAGTATACTAACCTGCAGCTTGTGAACAAACCATTATTTCATACAAGACCAGCAACGTTGGGAAAGCTTTTTTAACACGATGAATCATTTTCATTATGAATCTCTAATTACTTGGGAAGTATCCCTTGGTATCTATCCATCCTGAAACAATAAAATTTAATTACCGACCCATCGTTTACGAAAGTAATATTTCATCAACGGTTTTGCCTCGAAAAAAAAAACTAATAATTTATCGATTTATTATTGGCCGCTCAAGAAAATCATCTCCTAATAGGTTTTAAAAATTATCTAAAAGATTTTCATCATAATTTTCGCTCTTTAGAGCGGAAGTAATAATAAATAATATTGATTTTGAACGCTTCTAATTTTTTTATATTAAAGTAGACTTGAAACTTACTAGTTTGGATAAAATTGGTGTATCTTGTAATTTCAATATTGTAATTTCCTTGAAGCTGCTTATTTATCTATAATTCTATTATCTATAAGGACAAAAAGAAAAAGTGTGTCTGTAAAGCAGTAAATTCCAGAACTAATGAAGATATATTTAAAATAAAATGAAATAGTTTAGTCTGGCCAGTAAATCTTTTAGTTTTCTTCGCAGAGGTGCGAGAGTGTATTTAAAACCTAGATAAGGTGGCGATAAATTTTTATACAGTCTAAAATAGGCAATGAATTTTTGTGCCTTTTGTATAAATCATTCCACACATGCTAGTTTGTTTCAAACATAAAATTTTTAGATTTAAATCCGTTGAGGATCAGAATTTTAAAGATAATTCACTTAAATTGCGTTTATTTCCTTTAAGGTTTTTTGGAGATAAAGTATGTTACAGTAGACTCTATCATTATCAAACAATAACAAAGTAAGTCAAAAGACTAGTTAGTAAGTTACAAAAGGGCTGCTCAAACTAAATTTTCAGTTTGAGCTGCCTCTAAAGGAAATCCATTTAAAAATTCATACTCTAATGTACGCATTTTCTTTGAAAAGTTAAGTTTTATGAAAGTAATTCATATAACGCAAACACCTAACATGTATATGCACTTTAAAATGCGGCACGAAACTTTTGAATACATTTTAAACTTTTCTTCGAGATTTCCTATAGAAATTTGCACTTTTTTATTCCTAAGAAAATAATAGAGGGTTTTTAGTTGATACCAACTTGTAAAGACTTCATCAGCCTTGTTTTATTAGGCTAACCAGTCGTACTACTTTTGTTTAACTTCAGTTATAATTTACATAAATAATTAAATTAATTTAGCGGATATTATTTTTTTTCTCCAAAAGTAACAACTGTATTTTTCTTTAAAAAAATGTTTGTAAAATTATGTATACCTCATGTAATATTTTGTCATATTACCTACATGAGATAATCATATTTTAAATGAGATATATAATATGATTGTTCATCTGACTATTTAATGAAAATATTTTACCTCATTTTACCTCTTATTTTATTTATTTTGTAAAATGAGATGACTTCAAATAAAATGAGATAATATATGTATATGTAAAATATGGTGGTTTTATTTAAGGACATTTAATTTATAGGGAGAATTAAAAATTCCTATGTTAGATAAGATTATCACAGTATTTTTGATCCAATTCTTTTTAACGGTCTTCTTTAAAAACTAAATTTATTTTCTAGGATCCAGTGTAAAATATAGTCTCATATTATAATATAAGTTAATATAAAATGTCTTCTCTCTAAGTCTTATCACATTTTACCTATATGTTGTGTATATCATGTAAAATATGGTGGCCACATTTAAAGAAAATTAATTTATAGATTGAGAATTAACAAATCTCATTTTATATAGTATGATCACAGCTTATTTAATTAATTTTGATCATTATTTGACAATATTAAGGTGTTTTTTGAAAAACTAGAACTAACAGAATTTGGTGTAAAATCTAATCACATATAATGTAGATTCCATCTCATAAAAATAATATTCTTAATATAAAATGAGATGATTTCATTTAAAATGAAATAAATTTACATTTAAAATTTACCCTCATCAATGAAATAATCATTAATTTTGAGGAGGAATTAAAATTAGGTTACAGTAGAAATTAAATTTCTTTTGATAGATATCTGTCACATGAGTGTCTATAATGAGATATTACCAGGTTTATACTCGTTGGGTTTGTTTTGATTAATAGTTAGATAAATTAGTGCTAGTTATTCGGGGCTTGATCACATGACGATAGGTATATAACGTATATAAAAGGAATGGTGCATAATATTACTTATCCAATTCGAATGGGGTTTGAATAAATTCATTTAAAGTATGCCGTAATCACGATCGGGAGTCTTGTAAGTTCGGCAACAGTTGTAACCTCATCTTAGTGCACCAGTGCAAATGTTGGTGGGCGGAGATAGTAATGAGGCAATTGGAGCATCGCCCAGACAAGGAAAACTAGAAATTAGTACACAAATTTGTCCCATTCCAATGTCTTATCTGAATTTCAATCCGCGATCTACGTTTCGCCGAGGCCAAATTGCACGGGAACTTTTTACATGTCTTAAATATTGATCGATCGCTGTAAATAATGGGTAAGTTAGAAGCCTGACAAAAACGCTAGCATCCGTTTAACTTTGCTTGTATGCAGAGATAACTTTTTACTTTGATCCTTCCGGTTTTAAAATGTTTTCGAATACCGCGGCTTCACCGTGGATAGGGCGAAAACGTTAGACAAAAGCTTTTCAAACATTTTTGCATATTTTTTTACCGCGCGGCTCTATCCGTTTTGCTCGATAGTGAATATGTTAGAAGAAAATCTAGGGTAGTTGCATTAGTTCAAACTTATAAAAAGATCGGGGCTTAAATGCTTTGTTTTTTGAATTTTTCTTTTTGAGGAAATTTTGATAATGTATCTATCAAGTACTGTAAATGCAAGGCAAACAATGGCCTATATTTTTGTATTCTACGCCCTTTTTATTATTAAATAATTAAGATTATTAAAATGGCCAGTTTTTTCATAACCATATCAAAATTGCCATTTTTGGATATTTTTAGCCGTTTTTGAGGCCCTTTCAATACTAATAAACCCTATCATAACATTTTTAAAATTAAAATGTTTATAAGAAATTTTATGAACTTTTAGAAAATATGAAAGTATTGGGGTTTAAGTGTTTTGAATTTATTAGAAAATTGATTTTTTAAACCTTTGATTTTGGGCAAATTTTGATGCTGGTTTTATTTTACTTTACCTACATCAAGGATTGTTGTAAAAGCAAGGCTACAATGGCCTATATTTTTGTGTTCTACATCTTCTTATTAGTAAATCGCAGTAGTTTGATAAAAATCCATGACATGATCATAACTGCCTATTTTTATGTATGGAAAAACTTGACAATTTTTGTCTATTTTTTACCCGTGTTTGAGGCACTTAGAATAATAGTGAACCCAGTCATAATATTTTTAAAATTACGGTATTTATAGTAAATTTTATGTACTTTTAGAGGATATAAAAACATTAGGGCTTAAATGCCTTTGGTTTTATTAGAACATTTATTTTAACAACCAAACCCTTGTTGAATTTTGATGCTGGTTAAAACTGTCTACACCAAGGACGGTAAACGCAATGTTATATGTAGTTATTATAAATTATATAAACTAAAATATAATCTATGTTATATTTTAGTTTTCTACGTCTTTTAATTAGTAAATAACAATAGCTTTATCAAAATTGGTGACATAACGAATATAAATAATTAGGTAGCTCTTAAATTGCATTTGTCAATCATGCCAATTACACAGTCACTTGATTTTTATTAAATCTAAAAAATTATAAAAACAAATAACAAAGCACACGGCCCTTTTTGTATGTTTTTTTATAGACAAAATAATAATTTCATTTATATAATATATTTTTTAATAATTGAAAATACATTTATAGTTTACCCTAAACATCCTTTAAAAGCACGGAAAACATACAACATGCGTTGTAAATATCATCGGTTTATCTCAATGTTTGGCAATTTTGAAAGCAATGTAATAATAACAGAAAAAGCCATCAAAAAACGGCGATTTTCGGCTTTTCACCAGGATAAAATGATCCTAAAATTTGTCGATCTTGTTTATCTCTCTATTTTGGTAAAATTACAGTCAGAAAATTTGCAGGAATTTATTGTTGTCATCATTTTGACTTATAAATAACAGTTTTTTTAAGTAAACGTCATTTAAACTAGTATATTTCTGCTTACTTTTTAAGTTTTTAGTTAGTGGGCACAAAATAGTTACTTTACTTTCGTCAATTTATTCTTTAAACGTAACTAGTCAAAAAATCGGCTAAGCTATTGTGAACGACGTCCTAAAAACTGGCTGTAAACCGATTCAATTCAAGTATTTGGAAACAACTCTAGTGCTAGGTCATAAACTGGGAATTACACAAAGCCGGCTGCTATAAAGCGGTGCTTATTCCTTTCATTTTGAAATATCTGAATCGTTATAGAGAACTACAAATAAAATCTATACCTTTATTCAAGCATTATCAAAAAGCACATTATAATTGTAAGAAAGAACCATAAAGAACACGATTATAAAAGTGACAATTATCCATAGAAACGAAGCGTTTCAGAAAATAATAATTATTAATGCGGTTGAAGCAAAGGAGCTTGGAACACCCTCAAAAGGAGAATTTTACTACTCCAACTCCCTGTGGATACATACCAAGAATATACAATTATGAGAAACACCTTACTATAACATTGAGTAATAAAAGATATTTTAAGGGAAAAACAGCAGTTAAAAGACAGGGATAGAAGAATTTGGACCGAAAACTCAATATTCCGAACCAATCGGCACTTATTCCAGCATCCTTAAGGTAGAAATTTACGATAGTTTCCATCTTTACCATCGAAACATGGGAACTATCGGAAACAAGAAATAGCCATCTTATTTGATAGCCAAGCAGCCTTAAGCGCTATCAACTCATTAACCATCAATTCGAAGTTGGTCAAAGATTGCCTAGAGAAGCTGAACCAATTAGGCAAAGAAAATAAAGTCCTACTATTTTGGGTGTCTGCCCGCCAGTATAGAAGGTAATAAAAAAGCAAATAATCTAGCTAGAAAAGGAACGAACATTCCATTGGACCAGAACCGTTCTGCTTCCCAAACGGAAATCCTCTTAAAGCAGAACTCAAGAACCTGAAAGGCTCTATCAGTAACCTGGAATGGGTTCTTCCAACCCCCCGGTCTAAGACACTCGAAGATATTTCTCAGGACCCACTACCGAGAAATATTAAAGAATTTCCTTGATTTAAGTAAAAAGATTGTTCAGATTGTCATGGGGGTTTTAATAGGTCTTCTCAATGAACACCTTAGTAAATTGAAGCTAAGAAACAACGGCTAATGCATATTCTGTGGGGAAAATGGGGAAACACCAGAACTCTGCATCACTGCGTGCATCGAGGCGACAAACATTCATGTCATAAACTTGGGTACTACCCTCTGGAAAACCGTCTCAGGTACTGGCTTTTTTCAAAGCCCTGAGACGGTATGATGAGTTGTAACTCAAAAAAGGGGGACACAATAGATCTATAGGGTCACGGTGATTAACTTCCTTCCTCCCAAATAATAAACAATCTACAATGTGGTTGAAAAAATATTGACAACTCCATTATTACCAACAAAATTTTATTTATAGCCCTTTAAATGCTGTTTATGTTTGAAAGTATACCGTTGAAAATTTCCAGCTTAAAGTCTCATTTTATTCGGCAAATAAAATTATCTTCGTTTGCCTTGTTTTCTTTTCGCTGGGTCTTGATGACGCTGACATATTGGACAGGAATTTTCATTTTTAAGCGGCACAGTGTAAATGGTGTTAAACGGGTCAGATTTATTTATGCAAATGTAATATCTTAAAAAACAGATGTCACGTAAAACACTTTTACTTTGAAGGCTTTATCTTAGTCACGGGATCTTACTCGACAGTGATAGCTGACCGTGGGTTTTTTCTTGTCATATTTCATTATTTTTTAGTGAAATTCATCTAAAAAACATTCCCAAAAAATATCTTGTAAAAAATAAGCTTGAAATGTGCTTTGAGTATAACTCTGTATGCTGAAAATGGAAATTTATTTATATTAGGGGCCAAATCAAATAATTAACGATTAAAACTACCCTAAAGTTCCATTTTAAAGCAACCGTGTTCCAGTTTGTTGTTTACATCCGCTAAAATGTGGAAGGCCAATTAATCTTTGCCGCTAGAAGCTCTAAATCACACAGATAATTAAAAATGTCGCCGAAATAAATAGATAAATAATTACAGTTTTATAATGCAGTTCTCTTGTTGTTGGCTCGCTCTGTGGATACTTGATTGACAAAATGTGATTTTTTGCTAGTTTACTTATGGACACAGTGGGTTTATTTTAACTGTGAACATAGGATTTAACGTTCAATACTTTTTATGCTATGTTCCAGTCTAGAATTTTATTTATTAGGTCTTTTAAGTTTTTTTTGAATAAATATAATCCATTGGAAATATTTTGCCCTATGTTAAACATTTTAAATGTAAATATTATTAAAGTAATGTAAATATTATTAAAGTACTTTACTTCCTTTATTATATAAGTAAACACATGCTTATAAATAATATGTTCATATTTGTAATTCTAAGCATGATTGATATAACCTACAAAATTACTACGTTATCTATGTTCGATTTTAGGTTGAAGTGCTCTAGTATTGTAAAACAAAGAAAAACAATTCAATACATGTTTTTTTTTAATTTAAATGTGGAAATAGGACGAAAAAAAAGATGTTATAAATCCTATGTTCACAGCTTTCACTATGTTTACAATTTTTAAATATGGATATAAAGTGAAAAGAGAATGTTAAATTTATCGCACCTATGTTCTCAATCTGAACTGTGAACCTATATTCACAGTTTCAACTATGAACATATTGTGTTAGTAGTATATTATAAGCTTATAATTGTGCTAATAAAAATATTTTATTTAATATTGAATAACTGAATAATTGAAAGCTTATTTTATGGTAGAGAGTGTGATAAATTGCATCATAAGTTTGAGATTGGCTCCGTATAATAAAAAAAAACTTTGATCAAAAATTTCCGACAATTGAGCCCTTCAGCTGGACAATGCAATTTACGAATAAGAATTTTTCGCCAAAAAATACATTTTAATGCTGACCCAGCAGCCTGAATCATCTTATTCTACTCTTTCCTCATGTCACAGTTGAATTTTCTATGTGATTTATATAAGAATTTTATTATAAAAGGATTTTACACTTGGGATAAATTTAATTCAAGAAATATAAAAGTTGTGGGTTGCTTCTTTTATAAAAAGGAATATTTTTTAAAACAGCTTTTCTAATTTAAAGGCAGAAATTTTGAATGTTATTTCTAGGTCCTACAGTTTGAAATTCTTATTTGAAAAAGTTAAAAGGTACCTTATGTTTGCCGGGTTTTAAGCAAGAATAACATTTTCATTAAAAGCTTTTACTCAGGGCTATCTTATTAATATAAAAATTTAAGATATTTTTCTAAAGTTGATTTTGTTCTGGAAAAAATAACAAAAAACTCATTTCTTTACGATTTTAATTAAACATATCTCTTAATTAAACTATTATCTGTATCTGATGTTTTATTCAACTTAAAATAAATAAATCCAAATATGTTTCGCAGTTTTGAAGTTCCGAGCAAAAACACCAATGAATAATTCGTCAGTGTTAACAATTCCGTGTTAAAATTTGTAAGTATAAGTTTGCTCTAAAGTTTGATTTCCACAAGCGAATTTTATTGTAATAGAAGAACTTCTGGCATCTGAAATACCGTCTGTATTGGATTGGCGTCAAATGTTTGGAATAAAAAGTAGACGTTTCTTGCTAGTTTTATAAGACAAAAGATGATTTACTTAGAGAAATGGCCATTTGGCTGCATGCTTTCTCGGACCCTTTGTTTATTGCGCTAACCTTTTTCGATTGATGGCATCGTAGCCAAAAAGCTTGTAATTGTTTAATAAAACAGAAAAAAAAACAGAGAGTGACAATAAATAAAAATATTTTTTTTTGCGGAAAACATGAAAATAACGTCCTTAAAATTCTAAGTTTTTGTATATTATTAAGTAATATTATTTTGCTATACATGTTTATCTTTACAAATAGTTAAATAAAACATTGTCAGTTGAAAAATACCATAAATATTTTATCCTAAAATACAGCAAAAATAACTCAATTTTTACTAGTAAAATATGAGATCCAAAGCACCGAAAAAATCTCCTTCCTATGTTCTATCGATTCGCCATTGTAATTTATAGGCAACATATATTTTTCTTTTATATTTGAAACACCCTTGTCAAGTGGACGAGCACTTCCAAAAAAAAAGATCTTAATTTCGAAGCACTTGTTATGTAGTAACAGTCAAAGTGCCGAGTAGTTTTTAATTATTGGCATTGCTGCATTTTGGTAATTCTATCCACACAAAGCGATATCATATCAAACGTATGTTAAGTGGGATATCGAAGCCATAAAAGGTTTATATATAAGCTATAATGGTTCTTAACTAACTTGCAAACAGCAATTACGGAGTAATATGCTGTATATCGTCGGGAATCGGAAAATAACCAATCTATTGGAAAATGGGCCACAATAGGGCATTGTCAATATAAACTCTCAATAACGTTGTATTTAATCAGAACTGTTAATACAGAACAGTTGTAGAAATTTATTTATTATTAACCTCAGATTTTAGTATAATTTCGATATATACACGTGTGGCAAAATTTCATTAGCAATAGGAGCTTTTCAATGCGATAAAAAAAGATGGTAAGGCTGCAAAATACACTGCAGTACAACAGAGACGGATAAAGTGTCTTTTCCCTACCATTGTATAGGGGAAGTGATCATAGAAGTGATACGACGAGAGAGCTTCTGCGTGAGGGGGCGGGTCTTTAAGACGCTTGTGTGGGGGCTACCGGCTACTAATAGAATAGAATGGAAAAAATAGAAGGACGAAGGACAGTGTTGCCATTCTGTTAAATCAAAATTATGTTGGCTTATCCTAAATCCCGAATCTTCTAATCCCATTACCTTGCCTACTTAATGAAATATTAAATAAAGTACAAAACAATTTTAAGAATGTTTTCTCTAGGCACATAACAACTTCTTTCTAAAACAAAAAGTAACATGCAGAAGTTTGAAATCATTTCTAAAATAGCTGTACGATCTTCCTTGCAGTCGCCCCGACACCGACCGGTCGGTCGGCGGCGGCGACAAAGGAAGAAGGCCGAAAAAACTTTATAAAGGAGTAGCCGAACAGGGTTGCCAGGTTTATTAGATTATAATTCCATACGAGAACAAAATTCTCGATAGATCTTCAACAAAAATCAAAAGTACAGAAACAAAAGAAATTAAAATATTTAAATCCAAAATTAGCATTCCTATGTGTCGTAATACTAGATCACTCAAATAAAATACAAATATGGTAAATATAACAAGAATTAGAAATAGGTAGGTATATTATATTCAGTGCGAGATTCTGAATCATACGTTCTACTCGCCTGGGGTAGTTTTGTTTTAAGGTTCGACATTTCGTGGTTTAGAGGTTTGGTAATTTCAAGGCCACGCTTTTGATTAGAAAATTTTGAGGTTTGGCTAGAGAATGGGATGGGACAGTGATTTCCCCAGTATGGTCTTGGGAGATATGCTATAAGGCTCGCGTGGGCAGGGGCACGTCCCTGCGTGACATTAAGGAAGTGGCAGGTAAATGGTGGTTAAATATAGCACAAAACAGGGAGTCATGGAAAAGGATAGGAGAGACCTATATCCAGGAGGGATGAATCCGGGTTGAGGTAGAGGTATATTATTTAATATTAAAAAAAATATATTGAATTAAACAATATTAATATATTAATAAAAACTATAACAAGTAGGGATAGCAGTCACTTTTTACCTTTGTACAAATTTTGATCAGTGATATCTAAAATTAATTTCATTTCAATGGGAAAGCTGTAGCAACTCTCAACTCTTTTTTCATATTAATATATTTTTTTGACAGGAAAAGCACTAAAATATTTATTCGTATTCAGTTTGTTTCTTAACTTAGATTTTGTTTTTTGTTTATATTTTTTGGGGGGAAAATATGGGTTTAACTTTAGTAAATGAATGAAACAAAATCTTTTCAAAAGATATCAACATCTTCGGGCATATCGCCAATACCGCGCCTAATAAAGAGTAATAAGGATTTGTAGGAATATATTTGTCACTCTGCAACTAGACAGAACGATGACCTATGATTACTAAATAAAATTTAATAAACAATAATAAAGTCAGATTAGACTAAAGACGCAGTTGAACATATCGTTAGATTTTTGTTTAAATCGGTAGATCGGTAGCTTACAGACGAAACCGGTAGACCTGGCAACTCTGTGTGGACTGAGGTGATGGCGTTTTGCGGAGGCGCGGGAAGGGAAATAAAATAATGGTGATAAAGAGCAGGTGGATACCATGGGTGGACGGGAGGCGGCGGAATTTCCAAAATTTGTTATCTTATTGGAGTTTGTCTAACTCGACAGTCGTAGTGGAAGTGGAAACGGGGAAGTTGTTGTCCATCTCTGTTTAAGCTTAGACTTTTTATAGGCGTTTCATTCCAATGCATATAATTCCTATGCCTAGATATCCTATTACCGGACCTGTAGATTTTAAATCTAAATATATTTTTTTTAATTTAGGCAGGGTGAATCTTAAATAAGTGCAAATATTTTCGAGGCTGGTAAATCTCGACGAAAGAAATATTTAGATTAGATTAGAGATTAATCTAAAACTCACTTTGTATATACTTTATAATTTAAAATATAGTTGCAAAAGGAATACTTTGACAATTATGTTACTGCTAAAGTGAGGTCTCCGAGAATAACGCAACCATCATTTTCTTCGTGCTTCGTTTTTCAAATTTTCCCGTGCAGAATATTAAATAAGTCCGCATCACTTGTATCCATAAATCACAGATTATTGATGATGTACGACATAAAAAAAGAACAAGGAGCAAAACCCGTATTTTACGTGTGTAATAAAATGTGTATCAGTCCTCTGTGGCCATTTTGCGTGCATGTGGAGCAAGTGAAATGATTTGTTACGCGTAAATTTGCAAAGTTTCTTTTATTTCAAACGGCAAATAATCCCACTGTCAATGCCGAGCCATAAATTGAACGGTTATATTTGCACCCTTTATATAGCTATGTTGGCTAGTTTGGAAGTAACAATACATCGGCTATCGTACAGCGATTCCATTATTTAACCATACAGTTTATTTGTTTGCATCGTAGCTTTTCTCTCACTTGGATTTAAACGCGTTAAAAAATAAAATTGATGACATATTTAAAAAAAAACATATATCTTTAATAGTTTATTAATTTTAGTAATATCATTTTGTCAATCAGTTCTTGCATAATTCTTTAAGCTATGATTAGCACTTTGTCATTATATGACAAAGTAAAAATAATAAGTTGGTTAGGTAGTATAAAATAGGTAATAGTATAAAATATTTGATTAAAAATAATTATAGAAAATCTTTCGACTATTATTATCTATCTACCTAAATAAATACAATCATTTTGCTAAAAATAAAAATTACTGGTAGAAAACTGGTAAAAAAATAAATTACTGGTAGAAAAGAGATTGTAACAAATATATATAATAAATAAATATAAACCAAACCAACCTAACCCAACACTGGGAATAATAGAAGATTGTCAAAAGAGAAAAATACAATGATGTTCATTTTATATATTTTTTTTAAGTAATCAACACTTAATCTGTTCAGAATACCACATACAAGTCCCAACCACATGCTAATCTGTAATTGAATATAAATTTGGGACAACTAATACACAACTCAGGAACCCTACTACCAGAAATCAACAAAAGCATGGAGTATATATAGAAGAAACTCAATTACATTTAAATCTACAATGCCACTTTATGTAAACTAGAGAACATTTGCTCAATGTGTACTACCACTCATGATCTATGAATGTGACCACTCATGACCATATGATGGGACCATGATATTACGATATTAGCAGGGATAACTTGGACCAGCATAGACAACAATAGACAGCAATGGGCCCAATTACAGGGAGATTATCTAAATATGTAGGGAAGGTTAAACCATAATTAGAAATAGTTAAATAAGTTGGAAATTATGATGGGTTAAAACCAATAAATTATCGTTATAACAAAAAACATTTTTCTAAACTTAAAATCGCAATTGATGTATCTGACTAATGTTTATTAGTGACAAAATAGGAAATATTTGCAACACCGCAACCGAATCTCTGCTATAATTGCTTTGTCTACAACTAACAACGAATTTATTTGTTAAAGTACTTTGTTGTTGGTTTAATTATTCAACGCATACATAGAGGTATGGATGTCAATACGGCCTAATCAAAATTAATCACTACTAGCCACCATTGCAGTATTAATGTGTTAGAATAGCCTATTTATTAATTTGTGTAATTTAACTTATCAGTAAATTGGCGGATTGCATATATTATTTTCGGCCGTTAATGTAGCTGCCGTTTTACAAGGACAAACTTAACTGCTAAATATAAAACGTTAATATTAATACGGATTAATATAAAATGTCGATTTTTCGATTACTTTTGTATTAAGCTGTTTTTAGAACTTACGACCGAGAAATTTCAAATATTTTCGTTGATTTAAGTAAGAACAATCTTTGAATTGTCACGGGGGTTTTAACAGGACACTGTCTCCTCAACGAATACCTCAGTAGATTGAAGCTAAGAAACAACGGCGAATGCAGATTCTGTGGGGAAAATGGAGAAACACCAGAACACCTCATCACTGAGTGCGTCGAGACGACAAGCATTAGTGCCGCGAACATTGATACGGCTGATCTCGGAGATGGAGCGTTAACCTCTGTAAAACCATGTGAGATACTGGCTTTTGTCAAAGCCCTCAAACTGCATGATGAGTTATCACGAAAGAAACGGTGATTAACCTTTCTTCCATACATTCTACATTCTACAATAACGCTTTGTCCTACGTGGGCGACAAAAGCGGGCGATGCGAGCGACAAGTGTTTTTTCAAACCACCGTTTTCTGCTGAAATCGTCCTGCGTCGGCAATGCAGGACACCTTCATAAGCATAGATAACAGAGCTAATTCATAAGTTTCATAAAAAATTATTAATTGTTCATAAGAAAACGGTTTTTGATAAGGTTGGTTCGCTCGCATCGCCCGAATCGCCCGCTTTTGTCGCCCATGTAGGACGAAGCGTAAGTTGCATATTTCTTGATGTGAATATAATAAGAATAATTAATATTAAAGTAAAATGACAAAGAAAAAATTAACAGATAAAGCTGCCGAAGCAGATTTGCATAATAAGGAACATCTTAACTTATTATTCCCAATTAATAAACACGGTTACCTTAAATTAAACATTCCGCTGATGAATAGCTGAAATTTTGCCTTAAAATATCGTCGGGTAGTAAATTCTGAAAGTTCGAAAAGAAAGAGTTCGCCGAAAGTTTTCAATAAAATTGCGCTTTTCTTTAGAGGTCCAACTTTAAAACGTTCTACCCTAACTAAAAAAGGAAACAGTTTATGTTTTCTTCGTTTTCTCCGAGCAATGTTTTATTTTGTTTCGATTTTTTTCCGTGCCGTTACAGAGGTGTATTTCTTCTTTTCGGGAAATAAACAAATAATCCAAAGCGGTTATAGGCGCTCGATTTCCCGTTGTAGATTTACGGCCAAGGGGAAATCCTATATTTCTTATTACGAAGATTTCGCTGTATTTGATATATAAATAATTCATCCTTTCGGCAATCAATTTAATCGTACAAGCTGACCCTTTGTTGCTTTTATGGAAGAGTTTTTTTATATCATCGAAAAGCAAAAGCGACAATCTCCATATTTATTTAGTTCTATAAAAATATTATAAAAAAATAGGTATATACAAAATTGTCAGTTTTTGTTTGTTTTTTACACATATTTGTAAGAGCCTCGAAAACGAGTAAAAATATCTAGAAATAGGCAATTTTTCGACGTTTTTCATACATGTAGTAATGAAAAAAGGTTTTTTACGTTTGCGATATTTAGGCATCTATACGTAGGCAAAACGTAGGCGATACTATATGGATGCAAAGTTTTAATCATAACAAATATTGGCTCAAATACAAAGGTTCAAAAAATTAATTTTCTGATAAAACCAAAACACTTTAGAGCTCTAATATTTTTATATTATTTAAAAGTACGTAAAATGTTCTATGAACACTATAATTTTTAAAATTTTATGACAGGGTTTACTATATTTTTAAAAGTTTCCAAAACAGATAGGTATATCCAAAAATGTACGTAAAAAATACATTATTTTCATTTATCTTTTTTCCTTTCCTGACAACCTTTCTCAAATCAAATATTCTTAACTTTGCTCCCCAAATACAAAGTATACAGGGTGTCTTTGAAATGGTGTAAAAAAAATCAGGGGGTGATAGTACCCCTAAAAATATTAAAAAAAGTTCCTGTAAGTATAGGGCGGAAAATGCATATTAAGGGAGTTAGGGGCACTGAAATGGTGAATTTAAAAAACGGTTGTTTTGAGATTGTAGGCTTAAAAAACGAGATAAAATTTCGAAACAAAATGCTTTGCCATAAATTTTGACCCTAAATCAAATGGTTATACTGAAAAATTATTTGGAAAAGCGGAAAGGGTATTTTTTGCAAGGGTAGGGGGTTGTTTCGTGAATAACTTCTTAGAGCCTATTTTTTTGCAACATGGGTTAATTTTTTGAAAACTACATATTTTTTCCTACAAAAAAGATACTCTTGTTGCACATCGCCCAGAGCGATGGTTTTCGAGAAAATTGAAGGCAAAGAGTTTGCTCTGATGGGTTGGTATCAACATAAATTTATGAAAGTTATGGCGGTTCAAAAGTAACCAAGTAGTTATCAAATAATTAATTGAACAATCAAAATTTTATGATTTTTAAAATATCTTATTGCTTTAAAAAACAAAATAATCCACTAGATTTCTACTTCTGTGGCCTCTTTGAAAGCTTTGGTTTATTCAGTGCTGATTAATACTGAAGAGCAACTACGGCAACGCATTATTGACTGTTCCAATCAAATTCGGACAAACACCAAAAAAGTATGTAGTTTTCAAAAAATTAACCCACGTTGCAAAAAAAATAACCTCAAAAAAGTTATTCACAAAACAACCCCCTACCCTTGCAAAAACTACCCTTTCCGCTTTTCCAAATAATTTTTCAGTATCACCATTTCATTTAGGGTCAAAATTTATGGCAGAGCATTTTTTTTTCGAAATTTTATCTCGTTTTTTAAGCCTACAATTTCAAAACAACCGTTTGTTAAATTCACCCTTTCAGTGCCCCTAACTTCCTTAATATGCATTTTCCGCACTATACCTACTTATAGAAACTTATTTTACTATTTTTAGGAGTACTATCACCCCCCCGATTTTTTTACACCATTTCAATGACACCCTGTATACTCTCATTTGGAATAAATATGCTACGTTATACTATTCAATTTTTATTGTAAAATTCACATTGGGTCTGTGATAAGAATTTTAAATAAACTTAATTTAATATTACTAACCCATAAAAGGGTAGTAATATAGAGACGAATTTGAAAGATCACACTGAAATTGATAATGTCATGTATATTGATTTTATCTAATGAAATTGAGTCAAAGGATATTATATAATATACTTCTTCATTTAACGAATGAATAATTTAAAACATTTATTATATATAAAATTTAGTCAAAGAAATGCTTTAATTTTTGAAGGAACTGTTTATTTACTTTTGTTTATTCCGAAACATTCGGCAGAAAAACCGAAATGGCGAATATTCCGAGCGCTCTGGTTTGTTGGTAAACCGTTCCTGGTGGAAATTATGAATGCTTTTATCAAATTCCCGACATAGCTTACACGTCTCCAAAACATTTTCTGCCTAACCGCTGCGCCGTTTCTTTATCAGATAAGTATCGGTCTCTAAAACCAAGACCAACCCGAAAGTTTTTTAAGCCAAAAAAAGGTTTGAACGCTCAACAAATGGAAAGTTCTGTTTACAAAACGGCTAAAGTCAAATTAAACTTGCTGTTGTTTGATATTTAAATAACTCCGTGTATTATATGTTTGGTATTAATTATACGAAAAGGACTTTATAAAATCTATTATTAGATTTGGTTCGTTTTATGAGGTTTATGAAGAGTAGATATATAAATATCTCAGAGACTGAAATCCCATCAGATTTAAACGTAATTGAGGGTGTCTCAAAAGTTCATAGTACTTTCGCCATAATTCACGGTAGACCTGATGAGCAAAGACAGAAAGATAGCCATCGCTATAGTGGGTCTTCTAACAGAGCATTGTAAACTTAAGGTATCTACAGCTGACAGATAAAGCCATGTGCAGATTTTATTAATCTGAAGAAGAACGACACAACACCTTTTAAGTCTATGCAATAACGTGGAAAATGTGCAGTTTTTGTATAGCCATTTTTGACAGCAAGCTTATAGAGTGTTCAGTCTCCAAGTTGCTAGACTCGTTGGAAAGTGTAGAAGACAACCATAATAGATCACCACAACTATGCATATAGTATTTCTTTTAGAATACAGGCAGCTAGAATTTTGAGTGAAATTCTGCATAAAAATGTAGTCGAAATACACTTGTTTGTTATGACTTTAAATGTTGTTGTTTAACGAAATTTGTACAGAACAACGAGACTCGCCATTAAAAAGTTTCAAAAGGTTT
The DNA here is from genome assembly GCF_002938485.1 of Sitophilus oryzae. Classification (NCBI taxonomy): domain Eukaryota; kingdom Metazoa; phylum Arthropoda; class Insecta; order Coleoptera; family Curculionidae; genus Sitophilus; species Sitophilus oryzae. The sequence continues at coordinate 8,735,888 of NW_022146479.1, forward strand.
GCCCCAGTGTATATAGAAGATAAAACTTGAAAAAACGGGTAAAATAAATGTTAGTGTAATGGAACACATTTTTCAGTACTTACTTCGTTGGGCGTACAAGATGGTCATTATCTTAACTTTTTCTATTACTAAACTTCAAGTAGCTTCCGGAGATAACTTCGAGCAAAAAAAGGATTAAAATCTCCTTTTTCGCGATAAGCAAAATTAGAATAAATCATTAAAAATATTTTTAATATTTTCTTCAACTTTGAAAGGGATGTTAAAAGCTTAATATTAAGGGCTTTAAAATTCGAAATCTTTTTAGAGGAAAATAATAACTGTAAAAAATCTGTTTTTATGAGTATTACGTTTGAAGTAATTCAGCTGAAATGAGAATAACTCTTAGTAGATATTAAAGAGAAAGTTATATTTCCAGAAACGAAATATTTTTTTTATTTTTTATAATATTATTTTAATAGTTATTTTATTATCAAACAACAGTGATTTTTAAGGTTCTTTATACAATATTATTGTTTTAATCCAACCAGTAATGATAATCGATATTTTACATGGTATAACGACGGAAAAATATGAATTTATATATAAAAATATCCATCAATCTTTTTTTGTCAGATTTCGATTAAAGAAAAAATTAGGAAAAGATCTTTACATCACTCACGTAATATAGGAGAATTCTTAAACAAGGGAAAATAAAAACATAATTTATTATATCTTGATTAATTATTTTTTCTTCTGTTCAGTTAAACCTCAACAAAAACATAATTTTAACAATAAATTCATTTAAAATGTTTAGTTATCATATTGCTTACATGAATTAAAATATTAACTATGTATTTGCATATAAGAGTCAGAGAAAATATGCCATAAGATTTTTCTTGAGGAGCCCTTAACAATGTGGATAAAATAATATATATTTTGTTTATTTTTAAATTGGATTATTATTATTCTTATGCTAAAGTAAATGTATGTAAATAATGTAATCCGTAACAGTTCTGAAAGGCTACTATTTTTTAGAGAAGGGAGTAATTTCTTACAAAACTTTTTATTTTAATTGATACAGTAATTTCAACATATGACATAAAAGTAAGAATGGAACTCTTTGTTTCATCATGAAATCACGAGATAATTTTTTTTTCCTGGATTATCATTCAGTTTCATATTCTTGGTGAAATATACTTGAAAATATAGTCAAAATAAGCCTAGAGTACAAACTAAAAAGTACTGACAGAGTGTGAATTGTTTTATGAATGTTGTATAGAAATTCCTGCATTAGTCGGATGTGTATTTTCTTAATTTTAAATTTTTTTAGTCTTATTAATAGCCCCTTTATGATGAATAATACTTTCCTTTGATTTGATAAAAGTTTTGTTCTATTGGCGCAGTGGTTTAGTACGCCACTGAAATTAAGCCATCCTTACTTCTGCATGCTGGTCTTGTCCGTGTTCGTGTACAAGAGTACAATATTAAAACTCCACTTCCTATGCATTTAGGTCGTCCTTTGAAAACTGATCGAATTAAATTGCCATAGACACAATCCTATAACGGAGAAGTTGCAAGTTTGTGAATTCAGACTACGCGAACGTGATAAGTCGTAACCCTCAAAGTTTTGTAAAGAAAAGCCGATAAGCTAGATAAGTTATGGTTCTGAGCATCTATATCAAAGTTTGCCCATTGCGGGAGAGCGAGGTTCGCGAGAAAAATGCCATACAATATAGCTTCCTAGGTATATATACTCTGAAAACCTATAGTAGAGTCAAATTACGAAAATTACCAGGTAAAGCCTTTATTAAAACTTTTTGAGTTAGGCACATGTAGAAAGTATCTCGTATTTTCTTATAAACTACCTAAGTTTTTGTTTTAACACGCATTTATTAGCTTTATCTTTACTTTATGACTTCAGGTTAAACCAAAATGATGTACACTAATCAAAGACCGATAAAATTACAATAATCTGATGAGTTTGTTCTAAAATCCTAACGAGGTCATCAGGATTCGCGATTACTCGTTCTGCATTCGCTGAAAAAATGTTCATATTATACAAGGTATAAAAAATAGTGTACCCAACTTTAGTGGGTGATTCTACAGATAAAAATACCTTTCCAGTCGATTCATTCGTTTATAAAATACGTCTCGGTTTTTCGTCACTACAAAAATATCTAGAAATTAAAATAGTTACAAGGGATAACCGACAAAAAATGCTTTTTTTCAAGCGTCAAAAGTGTCAATTTTTGCGACGTAACTGACAATATAAAGAAGTCAACATAGTGTCAAATTCAACGAGAGCATCCATAGTTTCTCGATATGTAGTTACTTAGTTACTTACAAGGTATCAGTTTTAAATATTTTTATATTATTTGGAACGTTTAAAAATGATTTGTGACGTTTTAAATAAAAATAGCATGTTCTATTTGGAGTAAAAACTACTTTTTGTGCGTCGCCTGTAATGTCAAACGTTTGTCACAAAAAGTATCATTTTTACTTCTAATAAAGCAATATACTACTTTGTTCGTAAGTATAAGAAGATCAATCAAAACAATTAACAATATAGATAAGTTCTATAAATTTTCAAGATATATTTCTAGTGAGTGCTGTAAGAGCTTAGGGAATATGTTCACAGGAACTTTTTCTTTTATTTATATGTGTAGTACCACCTAATTAAAGTTTGGTAAACTAAACTGCCCGTCAAATTAAATACCACAGCGATTTTTTTACTCATTTTCAACAAGTTGTAACTTTTAAAAAAATGGACCAATTTTGTTGATTTTTTTAGCATATTAAAGATCGGTTTTCGTAAATTGATCTGATTTTTCTAAATTTTGTATGAAATTTAGTTTTCTATGATATACAGGGTGTGAAAAAAAGGAATGTAATTTTTGTGTCGCTGCCATTTTGCCAAAGAACAAAATTTAACTAGAATTATAAGTTCTGCTGGGTATAGCTAAGACTAATATCTCGGGACGTATTTGGAATTTTTACGATAACTCATCTGGAATAAAAGATAGTCAATTTTTACTCTAACTTGTATTTTTTCTACCGTTCTTAAGAGATATGCTAATAAAACTGAAATTAACTTTAAAATTGTAGGATATTCGTTACTTTTACAATGTGAAATTAAAAAAAAAATTACTAAGTTGCAGCTAAACTACAGTTTACAAAAATATCAAATACGTGTCGACCTTTTATATTAACCTTATGGGCTGTTAAGTTCAGAATATTAAAAAAATAATTTTACTTTTTCGCTGGTCGTATTTTTAAGAAATCCTGTATTAAACTGCGTTAGTCAAATCATTTTTTTTAATTTCACATTGTGAAAGTAACGAATGTCCTACAATTTTAAAGTTAATTTCAGTTTTGTTAGCATATCTCTTAAGAAAGGTAGAAAAAATACAAGTTAGAGTAAAAGTTGATTATCTTTTATTCCCGATGAGTTATCGCAAAAATTCCAAATACGTCTCGAGATATTAGTCTTAGCTATACCCAGAACTTATAATTCTAATTAAATTTTGTTTTTTAGCAAAATGGCAGCAACACATAAATTACAAAAATTACATTCTTTTTTTTCACACCCTGTATATCATAGAAAACTAAATCTCATACAAAATTTAGAAAAATCAGATCAATCTACGAAAAACGATCTTTAATATGCTAAAAAAATCAACAAAATTGGTCCATTTTTTTCAAAGTTACAACTCGTTGAAAATGAGTAAAAAAATCGCTGTGGTATT